>NC_052400.1:20658423-21354673 GCF_009389715.1 Phoenix dactylifera | reverse complement strand
TTACCATACAGCAGATCAGATGCAGTGAGATCCAATTCAGGTTTACGATATTTTAGACTGAGAATTCAGCTACCTGTTGGCTCTTCTGAACATGATAGATGGTGTTCTGTTAATTTATAACTAATCTTGAGTTGCATGTTTTATATAATGTTGATTTACCTATTAAATTGATGCTACATTCTGTTGTTGAACTCTACCTGCTGCTTGTTTAATAACAAGAAGAGTTTTTGGTCCTTGTATTTGTTAAAAGTTTATGTTTTGCTACTCAGGAAGTCCATAGATATTCTATGATTTATTTACAAGAGCTGTTTCCTAAGCCTGATGTTATAAACTGGGTGCTTGCATGATTAAGATAAATGGTTGCAATTGCAGCTGAAATCTAGAAGGGATGATTATGTTTGAGAATGTAGGACTTCAGAAAGGTGAGATAAGATAGAAGGCAGATGATGCAAGCCCTACTCTGGATAAAATACGGGATCTAGTTGCTATATTTTGAAAGAATACTAGGGCGAGTATATTTCTTGGGGAGTTTCAATGGTCTGTTCATTTTCTTTCTTTCTTTTTCTTTTCATGTCTTTCCCCTGTAATGGAAAAAGGTCATGTCTAAGGGATTGGCATGTACTGTTGGTGGTAATAGTGAGGTCCTTACACTGCACCAACTTTTCGAGCATATGATAGCAGATAGTTATTAAGCTTATCATTTTAGGAAAATCTTATTATATTTTAATTCCTAATATAAGTTTGTTTAGTATTGATAATCTAATCGTGATGTGAAAGAACCTATAAGTTACTTAGAGTATTGTTATTTGCTAGCTGTTTACATTTATCAGGGAGCCAATGGGAATGTGATTGATTTAGAACATATTTAGGGTCCTGCTTGGTGCCAATAGGATTATTCATTCCTTCTCCTTTCTCTGAAATTTTGTAGAAGAATGGGCAACCTGAGTTGGCTGGCTGCTTTGGATAAAGAGCCTATATTTTCTTTTGTTTTGCTCTTTTCTCTGATGTTAGTTCAGCTAGGTTCCAGAATGTGTTAAGTAGTATGAGGCGTCTTGTATATATTACCATTTATGTGTTATCTGCAAGAGTAAGCTGGGATGGCTGGATGACTGCTCATATTTGTTTATATGCATGTATACATATATGTGGAATTTATTGTTTGATCTTCTAAAAAGTAATACATTGACAGCAGTTATATGAGCTTTGGAATCTAGTTTATTAAGATATAAATGACACTCCAGCATGTTTTTGAACCTCAATATATTTTTTCGGTCCAATGCAATACAATCAGAACTCATAAGGTTGTTTTACAAGAATCATATTTCTTACTGTTTGTGGGGAGACAGTTTTGTGCCCCTAGCTTGGACAAGAACTAGCAAAACATAATTGCATGTGTAAAGTGGCAAAGTCTAAGCATGGGTCCTTTTTTCTCTTTTAGCCTTTGTCATGGCACCTTGTCAAGCTTTGTGTTGACATTTACAATAGAATAGTCATTGTCACCTTTAACCAATGGGTTAGTTGAAAGTTACCATCTCACCTTAAATGGACACAAGCCCAGGCCCATGTTTTTTGGTCTTCTCCATGACCTGAATTTGCTCCAATATCATAAAGTTGGCCAATTTGTGTGGCAACCTTTACAATCATTTTTTATCTAGTTACTCTTTGCATTTCTTTTGATTGGATTCATTAGATTCTTTCAAGCCATGATATAGTCCATCAATTCTATCACTATTAGGTGCTAGAGTTGAAAAAAAATGTTCACAGTATGTAGGTGGGTCTGCGATTCTTCTTTTTCTTTTTGTGAACAACTAGGGCTGGTTGAAGCATTGGGTGAGGGCAGGATTCAACGTAAACACAGGTTGCTGATATCCACACCCAATGACTACCAATTGAGCTAGTTGGCACTAGGGGTGCAAATGAGTTGAGAGTAGTTCATGAGTTGCTTGAGCTTGATACGGGTCTAAGCTCAACTCGACTCAACTATTATCAAGCTCAAGTCGAGCTCGAGTAGCTCAAATAGTTTTTCGAGTCATGCTCGAGTAGCAAAATATTTAACTCGAAGGCTCGCAAGCCTATATATATATTTTTAATAATATTGTATTTTATTTATACTATATATTTTATTAATTTAATATTTAAAAATACAAGATTTAAATTTTTAATCTGATCTAATTTCTAACTTTTAACCATATTTTTTAATTATGACTAAGGCTTTAATTTGAACTCGAACTCGAGCTGGAGTATAGTTTGGTTGATATTTGGATCGAATCGAGTTGATCATGACTGTTGCTTTTTTTTTTTTGATTGGGTTGAGTTTGAACTTGGATATTAAGGCTTGATCGCAAGTCGAGTTTCGAGCCCGAGTGTTTTGAATCAAGTCGAGCTCGAGCCTCTAGCTACTCGGCTCGATTGCATCCCTAGTTGGCACCTTCTTGTTTGATGCTTATTGACTTCCATAATTCTATCAATGTAAGGAGACCTAATTTATGTTGTTTATGATTGACGATGTGTCTTGGAGCTTCAAGGGAATCGATATGTCAACATTCTATTTTTTCTTGTTTTAGCAGGTTTTTCTACGAATTTTATTGTTCCTCTATTCCAACCCGAATGCAATGATGCTATTGAGAATTTTTTGTAAAAATTCTATGGAGAAGAAAAAAGAGGGAATGAATATATCAGAGAGTGATGGCCCTTTTTTCAAATAAAATTTGCGGGCGGAGTTTGGTTTGTTACTTTCAAGTGTATTTGCAAGAAGGCTAAAGTTTTGGGAGTTCTAATCGGTTCGCTCCCATCCACGGAGGAGATTAGCTTTACTCCTTTTTTGGCCTTTATTGGTAGTGGCTATAACTAATGGGCTAGTGGGCAAGTTTTAGCCGGTTGTTTTTGAGATAAAGGGTGCAAGTTAACTTTTTTACTTTCAACATTTTTTTTTTATGTTTTACTAGTCGTAAATTCAATACGTAAACATTTTTCTCTTCTTTTCATCTGTTTGATCTTGAACCGCATCATAAGAAGTTGTATGACTATGGTATGCAAGCAATTTTATTTTTTTTGCTCAATGTAATGTAGATAGAATGTGTGATCTATGTTAGAGGCCTGTCATGGATATGCACCGTGGTTCTGGCCTTCTAGGAAATTATATGTGTGTCAAATTTAGTTCTTTTTGGATGTATTTCTGCCCTATGTTTGATGTTATTAAGTTGTTGAATCCTCCTCCTTTATTTTGGTATGTATATTACTTATTCTGTTTATTTTTTAACCAGAGATCGGGCTATGAAGTTTATCTGCTGGAAGCTCCATACAAGGATCCAATGGTGAGTTCATATTTATCCCTTTTCTTTTCAAGTGGTAAGATCGATGTTTGCAATCTCAGTATCAAGGAATGTACTGGTGAGGTGCTGGTACAGTAAGGTATCGAGCTGAACCGTACCAGCACTTGACTTGTAGAAACGTACTGGTTCAATACCAATTCACTATTTTTGCATTCTTTATTTTTTTTAATTTTTTGATTTTTAAGATTATTTAACGTTTATGGATCTTTGTATGTGATTTTAAGGGTGTTTTAATTTTATTTTATTTCATATTGGTTTCGAGAGACATATGATTGCTTAATAGATGATGCAATTGTAATGATTAAATATAATTTTGTAATAATTAAACGTAGATTGCATATTTTGAGCTTGAAAATATATATATATATATATATATATATATATATATATATATATAATTGATTTGAATTATAAATAGATATGGACATCTAATCCCTTGTGGAGTGTCCATGATGCTCATAGAAATCGTGTTCTTTTTCATAGTATCGGCTTCCTGGATATCCACCTTGGGATTGATCCGCTATTGGATACTGAGCTGACCATCCCACGACCATTCGAGAGAAGATAATGGCGGTGAAATTTGACCGTAATTTGGTTAAAGTTGTGAAGGGTAGTAACTACTCAAATACGATGTCTTAGATGAAGGATATGCTTATGGCACGTATCCTGGCTATACAAGATAGGATCCAATGTACAATGAGGATCTAGAAACATTCACGGACCTTACTTCACATGTTATATCATTACCTGCATTAGTGCATTGTCCTAAACCACCTCGAGGGGCTCATCTCCTATATGTGCTTAATCATCACTTAGTTTTGAAACTTATTTGAAGCCATAACCATGTTCGAATGTAAATTAATTGTTGTCAAAATAAGATAGTAAGTAACATGCATATCCCCAAACATGCGAACTTCTTTTTAATTTTTTAAATATTATTTTTTTATTTTTTAAAATCAAATTTCTTTTAATATAAAAACATGATGAACAAGAAATCATGATTTCTTCTTCATTGCACGATCATCCTTAGGTGTGTAGCATATCATGAAATATTGTGGCATGATGTTTTCTGATTTTACCAATTTTTGGCCTTTTTTAGGCATAAATATTAAAAAAAAAGATGAATGAAGAGGAGGGAGGGGATTATACCTGATTTGTTTGGATTTGGGCTCAAAACCAGTATAAATCTTTTATCACCTGATTTTCCTCACAAAACCTACCTTTCCCTTCACAATTTTTGAAGAAGAGGGAGGAGAATGGCATCCCATGTGCTCTCCTCTGTTTTTGGACACCGGATGCCTCGAACCGTCTCAAAGTGAGTTGTACTGGGCGGTTCCACGGCTGGTTTGCATTGAGTCCCAATCCGACAAGTCAAACCGATCCGGTTCTGCATTGGTTTGGCCCAAACCAAGTGTTTCAGGTCAGTTTGGCAGACAGTGGGTAAAATGGTTTTAGATATGCTGTTACATGGAAATAGGTGAACTTCTAGATAGAATTTGCTGTGATTAATTTGGAGTTCCAGAGTCTTTGTTGGGGAAAGTTTTGATCATAACTATTCAGCTAAGAACCTTAAATAAAGGATCTGTTAATTTTTCTTTACAATATCCATTAGCAGCTTCACTGTTGATGATTCTTAATTTTCATTATGATAACATTCTTAAAGAACTTATAATGTCTCTTTTCAAAAAGTTCTAATATCAAATTGCAGTGTACTAATAGAGCTGTTCAGCAAGCCATATAACTAGCAGTTCTTTTTCTCAACTTTTGGGCTTCATATCCCCAAACTCCTCAATTGCAGACACCACTTTCTATTTCTCGTTGGTATTTTGTGGGATACATAGCATAGATAGTGTGGATGAAGCTTATAGGTGAGATAAGCTATGGCAAAACCATCAGCATAAACAAGGCTTTATAGTTTAGAAAAGTTTGTTGCTTATGACTATTTCCTTTTTTTTACTTAAATTCTATGACTACAATATTGCTCAAGGTAACCCTTCTTTGAAACACTTATCCTTGCTTCTAGATGAGAACACAATTATTCAATCAGAGCTCATGGAGCTTTTGCATTATTCTTCTGTAAAGAAAATATAATGCGGAATGACTGATTATTACATCAGTTGAGGAAAGATACCAATCCAACAGAACACAATCAACACATGATGGATCTTTGTAACAGTTTGAATCATTTGTTAATAATCAGTTTGATCTGTTTTACACAGTTCTAATACATATTATTTTTGTTTAATATATTTTCTTATGAGTGCTTGTTTATAGACTGGCTGGCTGGTTGGGCCCAAAGTATTACCACATGCTCATATAAGTACATGGACAGGAAACTAAAAACAATAAAATAGAGTAAATTGTTCCAATTGTCTGTCAGTATTTGTCATAACTTGGACAGAAGGTCCAAGAAAACTGAAAGTAACAGAAATGAAAATGTTAAGATGTATGACTGGTAAAAGTCGGAACAATAGAATGAGGAAAATTTGTTGGAAAACCAATTAAGATGGTACAGCCATATAGGCACGTAAGGTGGAAATCCAAGGAGGCTCCAATAGGGAGAGATACTGAATCTTTGTCAAAAGATTTAGAAAGATGGTGGGAAGACTTCAAGCAACACGCACGAAAGTTGTGAAAAAGCATTTGGGAAAACTCGCAGTAACATCAGTGCCCTTAATAGGATAAATTGCCGTTTGAGGACTCATTAAGCTAACAGTAGGTAGTTGGGCAAAGGCTTGATGGTTGACAGTTGATGATGACTATAAATGATATTCTGTTTCTTTCTTCTTGTCGATGTCGTATACCAACTAGATGTTTAAATCTTGCTTCTCTTACGATTTTATCATGTTTTAAAATCTCCATGGAAAAAAACAGGGTTGTGCTGCTAGGAATGTGCATGGATTCCATGTAGATGACATACAAAAGATGGCGGGGCAATGGGAAGAAGCTCCATCCTTATACCTGCAATTGGACGTTCAGGTATGCCTTTAGTTTCTCTAATGATAAACATGAGACCAAACATTTATGGTGATTTTCAATTTAATCATCTTTTCATATGTTTATCTGGTACATTTCTCATTTTCTAATGCACTTTTATGGACTTTGCAGTCATTATTCCATGGGGATGATCTGAATGAGCACTCCATACAAGAGGTAGTTTAATGTAGTATATACATCATTGTTTAAGCTGTTTACGGTTACCGCCTTTGAAGTTTCTATGATTTGTTTGGTAGGATGATTTATGGGTCAGTTTTCAGTTTCATTTTCTCCAAACCTATTATGTGTATATTTTTTCAATCTCTTCATCTATTTATGAAGTTATTCTCAGAGAAACTATGATTTGCAATCTACAGTGTTTTAATGAGGATGTATCCCACATGGTCTCTTAATTAACATGAACTAAGGGTATGACTCCATGTATTCTCCTATCGAATGTTGGATCTGTTACCTGGGGATATCAGAAGTACTGAAACCTTTTGGATAACTGGCTGACCATTGATATGCACTCATTTGGATGTATGAGATGATCATAAACAGTTGTTGTGTTTATATGAAGTATCTCTCAGCTATTGCTTTTCTAGGATCTGAAGAACTGAAAGTGCCTGTCATCATTGATTGGCAAGTTTTCTGTAGGCCTGAAATAGCATGTGGCATGGTCCTATGACAGTGCGTGCGTGCCCGTGTATAACGTCAGGTGCTGAACACTTAGTGTGCTAATACTAGGCCATCATAGCACTTAAAACCTTGGTGCTATAGATAGGATAAAAAATTCTTTGAATAGGTTTTGCATTATTATGGTCCCTTTTTGAGAAAAAATTACCGCTCTTTAGTTTGCTCTCTGCATTTTAATTCATCTTTGTTGACATCTTTTAATGTTTATAAATGGTCCTCCACAACCTCCCCCCCCCCCCCCCCCCCCCCCCCCCCGCGCACACACACACCCACACCAATATATATTAAACAGCAAGTTATTGTTAAGAATTCTAGCAGAAAGAGTCAAAAAGTTATAATATTTCTTTTTTTTTTTCTATTGGCAGGTGGACATGGATATGGATGATTCAGACTGTGGTGATGAAGCACCTAAATTGCAGGATAAGGAAGATGTTGAGCTGACAGACCCAAAATCATTGGGTAATGCACCTGATGATGGTATGTCTTAAATTGCATTGATAATTTTAGTGGACATAATACACTTCCATCATTTAGTTTTTTCTTTGCTTGCATGATTTTGTAACATGTGTAACATGGGCGTGTGGTTATCTTGCTGCAGATATGATGTAATGAGCTTATTGGCTAAGCTCTATCTTGTTCTTTTATCAGTTCTGTAGGATTAACAAGTGAATAAAGAGATGTTGTTAATGCCAAACATTATCTTGTAGGGTATTAAGCCCAATATTTATACTTTCAGGATCCATACTGGTTGGCTGGCAGTGAGTACGGTACAGTATTGTATCGTACCATTTCGGGGTGTGCTGACACAACACGAGTTGGAGAGGAAGGGGAGAGAGAGGGAAGGAGGAACAGGGTGAGGGAGGGAGGGAGGAAGAGGGAGGGGGAGAGGGAGGCTGAGAGAGTGGGAGGGAGGAGCTCTGTTTTAATTTGTCAGCTTCGAACTGAAGTTGGCAAACCACTTGCCTTTTTTAAAGTGAAGTTGGCAACTAGTTTGCCAACTTCAGTTTGAAGTTGGCAAATTAAAAAAGGGCTCCTCTGTTTTGTTTCCCTCCGTCTCTTGTGGCCTCTCTCTCTTCCCCTCCCTCTCTCTCTCGCATCCCTCCCTCCCTCTCCCTCCCCTACCTCTCTCACTTTTCCTCTCGTCCCTTCTCCCTCGCCTGATTGTTTGAACTGAGGGGCGGAACCGTGCTGGTTCGTCTTGGGTGTGGTTTGGTATGTCTCGAAATGGAGGGTTCGGGGCGGTACGGCGAACCTTGTTGAGGTGCAAAAGACTTGCGAACAAGGTCCGCCGTACCGGTACCGGTCGGCGTACCGGTGGCCGGCCGGACCGGTACGGTACCGGTCCGGTCCGGTACGTACCGGCCGGTACCGGTACGGTACGCGGTGGTTTCAAAAACCACAACGCGCGGTGCTGTGGTTCTAAAAAAAAAAAAACCGTACCGGTGCGCCGGTTCGCACCGGTACGAGGCCGGTACCGGCCGGTACGGGCTCCGAACCGGCCGGTACGGGAACTGGCGCACCGGTACGAGGCCGGTACCGGCCGGTACGGGCTCCGAACCGGCCGGTACGGGCCCGTACCGGCCGGTTCGGATAAAAAACCGGGAATACCGGTTTTTTTGCCGTTCCGGTACCGGTCTAGGACCGGACCGGTACGTACGGGCCGGTACGGCATTCCATGCTTGCGAACATATAATTGTGGAAGAATCATGTGCTTGTTTACATTGCACAACCATAATTACCTGTGACAACTCTCCTGCACAAACTCATAGTGGATTGTAGACAAACTCATAGTGGATTGTAGCAAGGTCCGCCGTACCGGTACCGGTCGGCGTACCGGTGGCCGGCCGGACCGGTACGGTACCGGTACGTACCGGCCGGTACCGGTACGGTACGCAGTGGTTTCAAAAACCACAGCGCGCGGCGCTGTGGTTCTTAAAAAAAAAAAAAAATCGTACCGGTGCGAACCGGCCGGTTCGCACCGGTACGAGGCCGGTACGGGCCCGAACCGGCCGGTACGGATAAAAAACCGAGAAATACCGGTTTTTTTGCCGTTCCGGTACCGGTCTAGGACCGGACCGGTACGTACGGGCCGGTACGGCATTCCATGGATTGTAGTCTGTGGGCTTTTCAGACAATGACCTTAAATGCGGTGTGGAGTTGTGAAGGAAAATAATGTTGGCGGAGGTTAACATTGACAGTGATAAGGCAGGTGAAGTGGCGTGATTCTTGTATGCTTCTGTGACTCATTGTTTTGTTACATACTGGTTTTATAGCAATTCAGTTTTCAATCTTGTTGCTAGGTAAATGAATATGGATTCCAAAGTCATGAATATGATGGTTGCGACAAATGATGTTGAAAGATGACGACATTAAACAATAGTCAACTTCAGAGAGACAATACACTAATATTCTTTTACTGGTGTATCTAGTTCGTTGCAAAAACTTTAAAAGCTAGCGCCCAAGTGTTGGTTTGTACTGTCTTCATATAGTTGACATTGATTGAAGCATCTCGTTCCAAAGAAGCGGAAGATAAAATACATGGGGAGCGAGATATAGCAACGAAGAGTTGCAGAAGGAAGTAAAAAGGAGTTGAATAGTGAGCATGACATGGAATGCCGCCAAATTGGTTGGCAATGTGCATAAAATGTGCATCGTCACAGAGAGAAATGAGAAGCTTGATTAAACTTGCATTTTGATCTTTGTATCATGGAAGCTGGACAAAATCAATTTCTATATATTGCTTTCTGCTCCGAGAAAACATCATGCAATTAGAGAACATCTTCTAGACCAATATGCCTCAAAAAAAAGATTTGAGACCAGCACTTTGCTATTGGTGGTGTGTTGTGAAAAACGGTCATCTAAGTAATTCGTTGACAATTATTATGTCACTAACTTAGAGGAGAATCGCTTAATCATGAAAACCTTGTGTAAGTGATGATAGGTTTTTTTCCTTTGAAGTTTCCATTGAACTTGGTATCAATAATCGTGTTAAGAACACTAAGTAACACCTGTGCCTATATGAGAAGACTTACTAGCACAAAATGTGCTACTGGGTGTGATCTCCCTATCAAAGAATCTTTTTGGGGGTTGCATTTCAAATCCCTTTGTAATGCATTCAATGCCAACATCGCTTATTATTTTTCTTTATTATTACTATTTGCTTTGAATGTTGTTCTCTCTAAACCCTTTTTTAGATTAGTAATAGTTTAGTAACTTTAGTTTTTTGTGGTAGTGCGTCTAAATCGATGTTTCAAGTTTGATATTATAAATCCATTAAAAAAGTTACCAAGTAGATTTTCAGGTAGTGTTTCCAACTTATTCCTTAAAGAGTATTACTTCACCTCTCTCATGCCCAATTTTTTACTCAAGCTACTGTAATTTGAGATTTTTGTTCGTGTGGCGGAAATCTGTTGTATGCTAAGAAGCTTGCTGCAGGTCATATGGAGGTTAACTATGAATTCACAATGATTGCGTTGGAGGAGGTTTTTCAGATCCATGTGATAGAGTGGCTAGCCATAGTAATATGCACAAGCATATACCAGGTCATCTTGGCTACAGTTGTACACTTCATCAATATTTATGCCATACTTCTATATTAACACATGAGCAACTTGCAAGTCCTTCCAGAACCTAACATGATAATCATGAAGGTTTAAATTAATTTATTGTAGTTAATGAAAACCCTGCCATATGGGAAGGAACAAGATCCCATGTTTTGGCTTGCTTGAGAACCTAAAGTTCTTTTTGCCAGTTTTGACTTTTAGGACCTAATACTAGGATTCTTTCTCTTGATATGCATGAACAGTTTTAGAGACTTAAATTTTGCTTAGTATCTTGTAAATAAGACAGCGAGTCAACTTGATCTGTCATTTTGGCATAATGGTGTGATGCTGAAAGTTGTGAATCTTTCAGACGACAATGTAGGCATGGGGAGCAGCTGATGGCATGGACCCGTCAGCATGTGCACCAGACAATCTGATAGCATTCACACATTGGATAGTCAACATAGCGCATAGTTTGGAGGCAGCATGATCTTGAAGTTTCAACTTATGTCTTTCTAGGAAATGATTGAGGTATGAAAATGGAAGAGAAGAAGAGAGCTAGAGCTAAAAGCAACTTGTTGTTAAGAGAATGCCCAATAGTTTGAGCTTAGGCATTTAAAGAACATTGTAACTTGCAGAAGAGTTGAATAGGTCAATGATATATCTAGATGATGGAGTAAAGCGGCATTGTCAAAAAGGAGAACATAATGAACAATTTGATCTGCAAGTTATTACTGTTGAGTACTTGCCCAAATAATGTGTCATGTTTTGAATGCTGAAGCATCGCAGTTAGCATACAGCACCCCTCGTAAGCAACTCGGCGCCTAACAAGATGAAAAACATGGATAGCGGCAATGCTCGTGGTAACTAGGAACACATTCAGCAAAACTTGATGCTTTCTCTCAAAGAAAACAAACTTGCAATTCCATGAGCAAGCAGCCAAGAGTGTAATTCCTTAAAAGGTGCCAACTTGAACATGCATTGAGTAGTAATTACTGGATAACTTTGATGTAGTAGAGTATTAGACCTGGACTGGCACAGCTAAGAAGAGTGCGTTATTTTCATGATGATATTAGTTCCCAGCAACAATATTCTGCTTGATGGAGTGTTGGTGTGATTGCCAGGAGAGAGTCAAGCCTGCAGAACATCTGAGATAACTATTGTTAATATTGCCTCTTTTTCTTCATTTTTAATGCAAAAAAAAGGGCCAAGATACAGAAAGTTTCAGGCCAATCACAGCTTCGATGGCTTCGAGGTTCATTATTTTGACGGTATGCACAGTCAGATTGATGATGTGCAGACAAATCGCTAGGTCTTATTTCAGTTTTGGTGATCAAATAGTGTTGTTGTGAAGTCATCCATTAACATCTTATAGACTTTTAAGCAATCATAGATTTTTTGACAAGTCTTATTTTTACAATTTCATTTTGTCAGCATTTGGAGTTAGCAAGGAGTGATCTATGTAACTGGTGAGGATTTGCATCTCCGGATTGTGCTGTTGTACAAGGAAGAGCATGTAGTGAATTCAGTTAAACGGTCAGCAGTCTAGATCTAGTGCATTTATTATGAGTTAGTCAAGACAACAGCCAATCTGTACATTTACAATGGAGCAGTGCCACTATACTTGGATGGCAATAGTACAAAGCTTTACTCAGGATTGATTTTTATATTGTGCACAACAGTTGCTGAATGTGATTTATTTTGCTCTGTGTCTATACATTTTACTATGGCTGCTTACATCTAATTTCTTGTGATCTTGTTCTCTGTGGAAACCTGAGGATCTTTTATGGTTCCTTTTATGTACTCAATATTTTTATGGAATCTGAAGATCCTGATTTCTCTCTTTTTGGTGGAACTGTAAACTAAGGGATCCTTCTTGGAATTGGCAATTGAGCACTGTGTCGTGGCCCAAGTATGGGAGTGATATAACATAACATATTAGTAAATTTTGTTTCAAGAATTGTTGGATTTGCATCTCTTTTACTATTAGACATATGACATGTATGATAAGCATATAAAAACTTTTCTTGAAATGCATCTATATCTGCACAAATATGCTGATTATTCACCTTCACACAATATAATTGTTCATGGTCTGCAGTAATAGATTCTTATTTTGTTTAGGTTTATCAAAAGCTGGAGAGAGATGGGACTCTGAAGGAGAAGAAGAGCCAATAGGAGTAAAAGAGCTAGGAAGGAGTAAATGGTCAAGAGATTTGGATGAGGACGTTGAAAACTCAGATGGTGTAGAAAAAAATTCGAATGCTCTTTCAGGACTGATTCAAGCGTACAGCAAGAGTGAAAAATCTGTTCATTGGGGAGATGAGGTATGCCTTGCACTTTAGCTATAGCAATTAGTTTGTGCTCATGGTTTCTTGAAGTTTCTTGTGCTTTGGTACCTAAGTAAATCTTCATCATTCTTTATCACGTTTCTTTTGTCTTATCGAGGAGTATTTATATTAAAAATTAATCAAATCTTGTTAACACAGGTAAATAGTAATTTACTAATTTGTATACTTCTGTTGACAAATCCTTTTCTTGATTAGATGTTTTTTGATATTGAATTTTTCAGCATCCTTAATCAAAATGATGTTGTTTTACCAACATTAAGTCCTGCCGAGTTATATTTTTTAAATCTTAATTCTTTTGGTGCTGTTTTACTGACATTAAGGAAGTATATGGATGCCTAGATTTGTTATCTGAGACATCCATATGTGGACAAGAGAGATAAGTGGGTTAATATATTGGAGAGGTTGCTAGTTTAGTATTTGAGGTGGAGCTGGAGTATCCAACCACATCCATATATGTAATATCATAAACCATTAATAGGTAGTCTGCTTTATCCTGAAAATCTAGAGAATATGTGATCAGTAACTTCTCCCATCTTTCGTACTCACTTCCTCTGCCTCCTCGAGCTGCATGAAAAGTTTTCAACCGGCAGTGTTATAAGCCACCACATGTTGTGCAGTGCTGTATACCTTGTACCGTGCTTATAGCTTCTGGCATGGTGTGTTTAACAGTATATGATGCCAAATGAATAGGTCATCTATTGTCGTCCTTTTACATTTAAGTTTTCGATTTGGCAGATTGAATGTATTAAAATTACAATTTTAGTGTAAGATATTAATTTATATGATCCAGCATGTATTTTGGAACCTGGACCGAACATCTCACTATGTACTTTGTATTAGTTCATGTGTTTATTTCGCTTTATGTATCAAAATTTGAGATAAATTTCTTAGTAGGTTTTTTCAAATAAAGATATTGATAAGTGAGGCTTTTTGGTTGGATTAATTATGCAAGTGAACATGCATTAAGTTAAAAGATGTTGTCTACATAGAGGTAGACAGAATTCTGTAGCACTGTAAGCTATGTGTATGCATCAATTTCTTTGTATGCTTGGGTTTCAGATTAACACAGATGGATGTATCCAAATTCAATAACATATACATTAACTTTTTATGAGTGAATATGTAGAATCAGATATCTCTCTCTAAAAAAAGAACTTGTAATATCAGATAACTGTCAGTGTGCACACGTGCTGTTTTTAAGAAGTGGCCTTTCATGCCTGCAATTTGTAACAATTCCAAATATGATGTACGCATGGAGGAGAGTAAAAGGCCTTAACCTCAAAGAAGCCACCTGCAAAATATCCATGACCACCATAGCCATTACTGTCTTTGTTGAAAACCATCATAACTGTCGAACCTTGTGCCTAGCTATTTTGGGCCTTCCAGATATGCTTAGACCTAATAAAGTCCTAAACAAAGACAATGCAGTGGATCACTTAACCAAAGTAAACCTGATTACAGGTTTAAAGCTGCTAGTGAAGATGCTCGGCCACATTGTCCTGACATCCTAGGCTTTGATTAGGGTCCTTTTCCGCATAGGTGCTTTCCCTGGCTTTCAGCTGGCAGACCCTATTCTTGTTCTCAACTTAAAATTGAGATTGACTCCTTGTAATCCTTCAAATGGAATTATGCGACTATCATGGGGCCCCACAATCATTGAGCGAGAAAATGTTACTCTATTGGACATTTATGGATAAGGTTCTAAGCGCAGTAAAATTAGAGAAAAAAATACTTGGAACTGTGTTTTCGCTTTTAAGAACTGCAGGAGTATAGTTATAGAATCATCAGATTTCAACTTTTTTCTTGTCCATCAGGATGCAAGCAGCATTTGGTCAACGGCTCATAGCTGTTGTTGATCATAGACAATCCCATATAAAGATTCTCTATGTGACAACATGTGCATAAATATTGAATGGTGATTGATCCTAATTCTGCATCTTACAAAAGATTAGAATAACCTGGCAGTGAATATAATTTTATCCTCAACCTTTCCACTCTACACTCCATGCCACTATTAATTTTGTACCTTGTATTCTTCTAGCTTGCTGGTCTATAGTGGTTACAGTGAAAATTTTCACAGGTGGTACCAAATGTAATCCAAAATATGCTTTTGAAGCCTCTTGATAAATGGGCTCTGCCGCTCCAATGCCTGTCTTCAATTTTCTTTTCTTGCCTGTGCACCACACATGCTTCAAACTCCTCATTTTTTAGATCTGTATAATGAACATATGGAAGTGATTATGATGTATAATGAACCAAGCAGGATGCTTTTGTATTTTTCTTTGGGTTGTTAACTCATTAGTGTAATCTTTCCAAGTTTTTTGCTTTATAGCTTATTGCTGGTCTGAGCAGACTGTCACAAGGTAATCTGGGATCTGTTTTCCTTCCCTCACTATTATTAGTGGCCACTCACTTTGTTTGTTTGTTCTTTTCATATAGCTTTCTCTACTTGTCTCTTTCATATATGACTTTTTCACAATTTGTTTTCTGAGTAAGGAGTTTTCCTCCTCTATTTTTTTATAGTTTTTTGGTTGCAAACAAGGAGTCATTTAACCATTTGGAAAAAAATTCCTTTAAACCTCAATATTAGTGCAGCCACAATTAGCATTCTCTACTTCTCTCTTTCATATCTGACCTTTTCATGATTTATTTTCTGAGCAAGGAGCTTTTCTTCCTCTTTTTTTTTCTTCTTTTTTAGTTGCAAACAAGGAGTTGGTTCAACCGTTTGGGAAAGAAAAAGAATCCTTTTTTTTCTTTACACCTCAATATTACTGCAGCTACATGTTTATTGAGGGCTACATATTATTATGGACTTATGATGACTTTTGTATTGCTATTTGTTTTCAGGTTGATAGGACTGGATTTTCTATTGCTGCTGCCAAGAAACGAGCCACCTCATCATTAATAATTGGTCCAGGCTCTGGTTACAATTTGGTCTGTGACCCATCCCTGTATACATTTATCTTTCTCTTTTCATTTTTAGTAGGCCAATTTATGCTTTAATTAGCGATCAAATAATTTTATGTTTAAGTTTGAAGGTTTTCACATCTCACGAATTATCTCTGTTTATTTAAAACTATCTTCAGTGCTTTTCCCATAAAAGTCTTGACTGCAAACTTATTGATGTTATATTGAGTTGATAAATAACCATGTGGTCCTAGTTTATTATAAAAACAAAAGGCTTTATGTAAATTTAAGTTAAAGAAACAAGTTTTATGGTGACTATATTTATATTCATGTATAATGTAAGTGGCCCAGCATGAACGGGCATCTATGCGTGAAGCCATGAGGTTAACCTCCATAAAGGAATGAATGGACATTTGCATGTGAAGTCATGAGGTGCACCTCCATGAATGCACTCATTTTTTTATTTATGCCCTCCTTGATTTTCTTTGTTTCATAAAAAAAATACGAAGCACGTAAAGGAACCGTGGTAAAAAAATCTCAATTCACATTTTATCAGTTGATGTTATCACAGTAATGCAGCATATTTTCTTGTTTTGAATCATCATGTGTTTCACACATTTCAAATACTAGTGAGCATGCGTGTTGCAAGCTTAACCATAATCATAACCATAACCATCTAGCCTTATCCTGCCTATTTAGGTTCTGCTTCGTGGATCCGTGTTGACCAAGCATTCTTGTTCAGGTTAACCTTTGACTGTGTTATTTGAAATCTTTTCTTATATTTTTCTCATAACTGCCACCCATATCCATGTTACTTCAGCTTTTCTCCTTCTCTTGCATCCTTCAGTATATATTAGAGTACATATCTTTATAAGGGCCACCTCCAATCGTCATTATACAAGCCCATATCATCTCAATCGATTATCCATTGCTTTGCCCTTAATGTGTACAATTCCAAAATAATTCCTTCAACTCCACTATACTCATTTTTTATTGCCCATTTCATGCCATAAGACATTTGTAGGCCTTCAAATCATCTGGCATGCATGCAAAGATTTCATGGTTTTCTTTTACCGTTCTCAGCCTTTTCTGTTCTAAAAAGGGTCTTGTGCCCCCTCAGGATGCCAACCCATTAGTTGGTGAAGAGGATGCTGTAGGGACTACTGGGAGGAGCAACATCAACGAGTCCAGGAGGAGATTTCATGAGCAACTTCGTGCTGAAAGGGAGTCCTTCAAGGCAGTTTTTGATAGAAGGCGACAGCGCATCGGGGGCCTCCATGATGTCGAGGATGAATAGCAGTCTTTCTGTCTGCTACACATTAAGCAGTCGAGTTTGGTCCCTGACCTCTGATCTCTCATTATCATGCTGCTGATCTTTTACTGGTCTGAAGGCAGGACACCCCACCCATAAGGGAAGCATAATGGGCTCAAAATGCTGCAAAGAAGAGAGATCATTTTTGACAGGGAAAAAGAAAAATCTACCCACAATTTTCTGTATGTTGGTTTTTTGTGCTTTATTCAACTGTGTTTATGCTGCATTGATTCCAACAAGAGATCCAAGAGGGAACAATTGTTTTGGAAGTTTGCATCCACGGTGGGCATTGATCATGAAGGAAGATAATTTATGAGGCTCAGCTGGCTTTTGAGAGTCTTTGTGTTGGCTTTCGTTTATTTTAATCACTGCTACATGCATTTGTTGAATCTTAAATGAGTTAGAAATTTTTAAGTTACCTCAGCAGGAGGGAGTTGATATTTGTAACTAATTCCTGTAATGTTGAAGAGAAGTGCTTGAACAATCGTCTTTATTGTCTTTGTATTTCTGGTAAGACATCACGACAAAATTTTTTAGACAATTTACTAATCATACGCATGCTATTTATTGTAGAACCTCTTGATCCCAAAACCCCTGTTTGAAGTGAGAATGGGCTGGTTGTTATTGATCGGAGCTATTATTGTGCATCTCTTGCACCAAAGAGGAATGTGTTACCACCTTGTGTTGTTTATTTCTGTGACAGCAGATGAAAACTGAAAGAAGAGTGTGATTTTGTAACAAGGAGAGATGAAAATTGAAAGGACGAAATGAAGTGGGGATTGAGCATTTGTAATGCACCATTTCATATTTTCATTGTTCTATTTATATATCATGGTTATTTTTAGATATATCTGTATTGGTAAAAGTTAAACCTAATTTTATATAGCAGGAGCTGATATTCTTGCAAGTCTAGCATGATATGCTGTCAACTTGATTCCTTATTATAGAAATTATTGATTATTGGTAACTTTATTGAATGAGGAGTCGGTGTTATGTGAAAGTATTACTATATATGGTTGAGCAGCAACTCTGGGAGATTGGCAACATGATGCGTGAGTGAAATATTGTATTGATGTCTGCCTCATGACAAGCCTAGTTACGGGGTCTTTGATGGTTCAACAATATAAGGAAATGAGTGTACTGCATGCCAATTGATTAATTCAGTTTTTTTTAATATCTGATCTTAAAGAATTGTAATTTTTGCAAGCATGAGATACAAAAGGGGAATACAATCAACCTCTTATTTAATCCAAAAAACATTTTTTTTTTGTTTATATAATTGTTGAAAGAGTAATGGTTTAGGCCTTCCCTCATGTATATCTAACATCTTAGTGAAGACTAGAATTGAACCCAGATTTCTCCGTATAACGGTGTGAGACCTCATAACGTTCTATATCATTCAATATTTGATATGGTTCACACAATTAACAAACTGAAATACATAATCAAGCATTATTTTGCCTGCATATTTATAGTCTTTTGAAATTTTTTCATGGAGATCTTGGGTAATGTTTTTTGATGCATTGTTGTGGCCATATTAATTGCTCAATTCAAATTATTTTTATCTAATTCTTCTTTATGCCTTGTGATCTTGTTATGCTTCATTTCTTTTTCGTCTCTTCCTCCTCTTTTTTTATTTTATTTTGCTACTATTTTTTGAAATTGAGATGAATAGATCGTCCAAGGAGAGGAGGGGCATGACTTGCATTTTTGTTGTAGATATTTTGTTTAATGTTTATTGATGCAATTGATTACTCATTTCACATTATTTTTATTTGACTCATTTGCAAACTTTCTGATCTTGATGAACTTCATTTTTTCACAGATATTTTGACGTATATTCATTGTCATACTGTTATAGGCTTACTGTCCATTCTTTTCACATTATGTTCATTTGACTAATACACAAGTCTTACAGTCTTATTGAACTTTACTTTTTCCAAATTGTTAAGCAAATATCAAGAATGTTAAAGATATTCTCAATCTAGTATTTCATTTTATTACTTCACATAAATGAATTTGATGGTTTTATCTATTTTTTCTCTCAGAAACCAAAATGTGTAACCCAAACTTTCTTATAATTCGAGCAAATTATAAGGTTTGTATGTGCTAAAAATGGATGACCATATTACTTAGTTATAGATGCTATTTAGGTGGAAGGTTGTTGAAATTTTTGTAACTTATCATGCTTATCATATGGCATGGAAGTGCCTTGATAGTTTTGTATAGATTGAGATACCCCACTTGTTGCAAGTGGTATGCATTAGCTAAAATAAATAGATAATATTGTTTTGTATTTCATGCACCGCAGATTTAGTAGCATGTAGTGCTCAGACATCTAAGTCATATTTATTGTTATCCTAAAATTTAGTTCCTTTTATATTTTGAGTTTGTAAAAATTGCTTATCTTTTTATTTATTAAGATTTTAGAAAAAAGGTGTTTATATCGAAGGATTAGTTTAACAAGCTAGCAAAATTTTAAATTATTAAATTAGCGACCTCAATTTTAGAAGATTAGGGACATTTGGAAGAGACCTATGTGGCTGGTGCATAGCCTCCTCTGTTCTGTTGAAGGAAATTAAAACTGCTAACAGGATTAAAATATTGTTTAATAGTTTAGAATATGGAAAGTAAAAATATGAAAATGGCGGCAAGGCGACATGCCAACGCCAATCCGTGACCGCACTCGTCTTCCGTCACTTACTGTAGCCTTCCCTCCCTACGTCTATAAATACCCCGGTGGGAGCGAGGTCATGCGTCGCTTCGGCGCTTGGGCGCGGCTTTGAGTGAAGCTGGGAAGAGGGAAGTCCTGCGCGAGCGAGAGCTCAAAGGGGAAGAATTAAAAGAAATTCTCCCTTCCGTCCGGCAGAGATGACGGACGGCCATCTCTTCAACAACATCCTCCTCGGAGGCCGCGGCGGAACTGTAATCCCCCTCTCGCGATCCTCTTTTGATCTTTCTAGGGTTTTCTTGAGTTGTTTTCGATCTCTTTCTTATCTTTTGTTTTCCCCTTTGTTTTTCGTGATTTGAAGAAGTGAATATAGGGTTCTTTTTCCTCTTCCCCTTATCTCTGTGTGTATATTGTCTGCGGAAATCCGGTGCATTTCGCGTTTCTAGGGTTTCTGATGTCGCTTTGGTCGATTCGGGGTGTTTGAGCATGGGGTTTCTTTGAAGGCTTTGGAAGCCTAGGGTTTTTTATTATCATAGTTCTTGATTGCGGACGACAATTTTATTTTCTTTTCTATCCATGTGTTTCGAAAGTTGAAATTTTATTGTACCAAAAAAAAAGTTGAAATTTTGATTTTTATCAGTTGTTTTTATCAAAAGGTTTTCGGGTTAAATAGGGGAAAAAACAAGTCCGGCTCTTGGACCTGCTTGTGCTAATATTTCACAATATTTTGTTTTAGATTTTCTTTTTTTTGCATTTTTTTTATATGTGCTACCGTGGAATTTCGTTTCTTTAGATATCTTTCCATGTCTTCTGTCAATATTGATGGTATATGGTGTCCAAGACAACGATAGTTGAGATGAAAAATGAAATTGGAATTTTTCTATTTTGTTTTACCCTTTTTTTTGGAAATTCTTTTTTCCTTAAGTAAATTACGGGTATCTAGCTGTATCTGGGTTTCTAAAATTCAGTTGCTACTTGGTGCATATGGTTTCTAGGACACATACATCCAAACCTTTGTAGCTCTAGGAACTTTTTTATGTTATTTGGTGTACCAAAATAAAAAATATTATAAAAATCTTTTAGAAGTTATTTGGTCATCAAACAAACTTTGAAAATCTGAAGTTTGCTTGCCTTTTGCAGATTATATTTGTGCAGTTGAGAAACTTTCATGGAAAATTTCTGTGAATCCACTACTGTTTTGAAATTAGGAATCATAGGACTGAGTTTCAGGACTACTCCGCCGGTATATTGCACTGAGGTTTTATGATCCTGAAATTGCACTTGTTTTATATGGGTGAATGCAGAATCCAGGGCAGTTGAAGGTGCACGCAGGAGGGATTGCATGGAGGAAGCAAGGTGGTGGAAAAATCATCGAAATAGACAAAGCAGATATTACTTCTCTGACCTGGATGAAAGTTCCTAGGGCATATCAGCTTGGAGTGAGGATCAAGGATGGCTTGTTTTACAAGTTCATCGGTTTTCGTGAACAGGTGATTCTTGCAAATCTTTTGATTATATATAAAGTAATAGATACAGCTAATTTTATTTGGGAAAAAGCTAAATACTTCAAAAAATATATAAATTTCATAAAACAATTCAATAGACATAAAATGTCAAGAGAAGTTTCTTAAAACAATGAAAGGGTAAGATTTTTAATGTTCTTTATGCAAAAAAAATTATTATCAAAAAGTTAATGCAACCAAAATGTGACATAAGCTTGAAACTCATATTGTAGGAAATGGTTATTGGTTTCAAATTATAGGTTAAAGACCTACTGCAATGGTGTATTAGCTGATTAAGATTTCTAGAAGAATATTGATCTATGAATTAGAGCTAAATGTATGGTTCTTGTTAAGGTGTATTACCAAGGTGATTAGAGATTAGGAGACCCAAGATTAGATGAAAGAGTTAGGTAGGCACTTAAAGGTGTTGTTTGGTTGACAAATTTTGCTAAAATGACTTTATACAAAGCCCAAGAACGAATATGTTTAGTTGCTTTCCGTAAAGTAAGTTTCTTTATTGTTTTGAAAACCAATTGCTACAACAACCGTAGTGCTTGTTATAGCTGTTTTACTTGAAATTGCCATGCTAAATATGACAGCGACTCTACATAATGCTTTGGATATGAAGATCCTAGTATATCTATTTTTTTAACTTGCTATAATAGTCACTAGACTACAGGTTCAAAGTAGGTTGTTTATTCCATATCAGGTTGGACTGGTTTCTAAGGTTGGAAGTGGACCGGGCCATGCCCCTACTTGAACTCGGCCCGTTTTTTTTGGGCTTCAAACTGAGCTTAGGCTCAAAAAATTTTGGATAATATAGGCCCGAGCCCGATCCAAGCCCAGGCCCAAGCCGAATTACCTGTTTGGGCCAAATATAGGTCTGGCCAAACTAGATTGAAGTTTAATATTTTATAATATTGCTTCATAAGTAAATGAGCTAGTTAAAAATTGGGCTCACTCTTATAGTACATGATACATTATTCTCAGTTAAACCTATTTTAATTTGTCTTTTACTTCCTCATTGTTCTCTTTAAATAACGGCATACAAAAACAAATTAATTTGGGCCTGAATTCGGGTTTCGTTTCGGGCCTTGTTTGGGTTGAGGTGTGGGCCGAACCAATGACATGCCTGAGCCCGGCCCGGAAAACAAAAGAGCTTCACAGTTAAACCCAAACGAGCCCTAGCCCGAAGTTGGCCCGGCCCAAGCCCATTTCCAACCCTACTGGTTTCTAATTAGATGACTCGAACACTACTAGTTTTGATGCTTACAGAGCAGGCTTCCTAGCAGTAGTAGATAACAATTAGTCATTGATATAGCCAACTAGTATTTGTTATTTGTGCTTTTTCTCTCTCTCTCGACGAGTCCATAATCTATTGATGATGATATTTTCTTTGGTGAATTATGCTATATGATTGTGGATATCTTTCTTTTATAGTTGATATATGATTGTGGACATTGTTATTTTATGGTTGACATTATATGGTTGTGGATTGTTTTATGTTTTGAGTGATGTTGTTATGCGTAGTGGATGATATTCTGGGCTTTTACACTATATAATGTTGACCTAATATTCTGATATTGGGTGGATGTCGTTTTATAGCTTTTCCCTTAGTTTTTTATTATTATTTTGCATGAAGCAGATATTGATTTTTGTTACTTAGTAAGGAAAATACTTATATATTTTTAGTAGCTTGTTTGCTATAGCGCCCCCTATTGGATATGAAACCTCCAGGCCAATATGTCTGTTAACAATTTAGTAATATATTGGTTTTGTCAATTGTAATAAGTCATAAAACTTAAAAATGAGTTTTATGAAAGATAGAATTTCACCTCTTTTCAAAAGCAATGCTATAGAGAACACATGTTTTTGTTAATTATTTATTTTATATAAACTTTGAAGCAACTAAACAACTCTGAAGGGTTATTCTTTAGTTTTGAGGGATTTGAGGTGTTTAATGAATAATAACTTAATCAAACAAGAAAAGGTTAACTAGGGACTCGTGGCATGACATGGCTTGTGAATTATAATTCAAGATTAATTGTGGACCATCATTTGCAGTAAAAGGTAGCATCTATAGTTTCTTGGAGATAATAGAAGAAAGACTTGGTTATTGATGTTTGAAGTTCATTTTTCTCATATATTAGCATAGAGACATGGAAAGCATGTGTGAGGAAAAAATAGTCTTATATTATAAAGGAAAACAATATAGTCGTCCTCTATTCATACTAATACAAGGATCTTTCAGTGGGTCATGATTTATATGGCTTACTTTACCTTTTGTAGATTGTTCCTATGTGTGTGAGGCTGGAATGAGGGATAGGTATGGGATATTGTTGGATTGGAATGGTAGGTTAAAGTATCACCACTAACTATGTTTTATGATAAGGTGCGGTTTTAACATAGTCTTGTTTTGTATGGTTTATGTACTATTCTAACTTTATTGATATATATGGTATCATTTAGTAATGCTATGAGGTCCGGCGTTGGTAACAAAGTTTCCCTTCGCAGTTGGCACGCTTCTTACGGAAGGCTTGGTGCCATTCACGGATTTGGTGGTATAAATCCCCAATCAATCCCCTTTGTGTCATGTTGCATCCTGTAATTTAAAGGATTCACTTTTGGCCATATGATTGGGCCTCGTAGCATTTTTTTTCTGTTTGGCAATAGGCTCGGGCCTCATGGCATTTTTCTATTATTAGACATCGAAATGTGTGATGACATCGAAATGTAGTATTCTTTTTTATTAGTTTCTCTGGAATAAGGAGAATTTGTATTGATGTTATGTCCTGTTTATATCATTCTAGAAACCAATATTTGGATAACAGTTGGGTGAAGGAGATTTGCTCACAATCTTGGTGGATTGGGTGGGATGACAAGATGGAGGTTGTGCATGCAGGATATATTTGACAAAGTAATGAACATGGTTTCTTAATGGTATTTTGGCAAAAAAGTTGATAAATTAACATCTGACCAGTGTTTTAAATGTAGTTCATGTGGCTGCATACGTGACCGCATTGTAATAGGTTGGGCCACATCGTGAGCCATCAAGCATCTATATAGGCCATGTTGGTGATATATGTTGCATGGTGCATATAGATTGTGATGATGTTTGATGGGACAATCATTTACTAAATCAACATTTTGAGTGTCTTTTTAATAAACTAGTAGCTTAAATACTACATGTTTTGCTTTAGCAAGATATTTTTAACTGCAGTTGCTAGTCGTGCATCCTTATTGCATGTTGTTATTGTTCTTATTTGTAAATTTCTTGGTTGCACTGATTTTCAGCATAGTTCATAGTCAATTGTTTTAGGTTCACATTTTATACTATAGCAACTTGTTCGAGCGCATAGTTTAATTTTCATTTTTTTACTTATTCATTTTCTTATTTTTACTTATTTATTTTTTATTTTTTATTTTTATGTTTTAATAAATCTATTTTGACCTAGATATTTATAAAACGCCTAGTGCTTTAATGCCTATGTATGCTAGGGGTGAAAGTGCACAGCATTTGACTAATATCTATGTTTGTATCCATGTCTATAGCCATATCAATCGAAGAAAAATATATATGGATATGGATAGATAACTATTTGATCTGTATCTGAATATGCTATTCTATTTGTAATCCTATTTAATCTTATATAGAACTCATGAACTTCGAAGTAAAATAAGTGACATTATTGTCATGTTATAAGTTGATTTACCGTCCACTTACTAATATCTTTGATTTTGTGGTCATAAAGTTAAACTATCTGGTGTGTATCTATATTTGCATCTATACTTTCAATATCTAATTTGTATCCATATCTGTTTAAACCAAATATGAATATAAATTTTTGCATCTGACTAACATCTTTATTTGTAGCTGTATTCGCTAAACAAAAATACAGATATGGATATACTGATATCCACTCCGTATTTGATCCATTTTCATCCCTAGCAATGTACATGCGCACCGCAATGCACTATGCTGTACCTCAATAGCTTGATGACCATTTTGCAAAACCTTGATCTTGATGGAACATCCCAAAACTCGAGTTTTGATATATGTGAACATTCCTCCTAGATTCTGTCTGCATTTTTTTTCTATGACTATGTCCTCCCAAATTTTAAAGAATATGTAAATTATCTTAATTAGTTGTCCACTTTTTCCATATTTGTAGATTACATTCCAGAATCAATTTACAATTTCTAGAAATCAACGATATTTGGAAAGATTTTCCATAATCAAGTTAATCCTCTTATCTATTTAAAAAGGAAAATTTAAGACAAGCATGTGTCTTGTAATAAGAAAAGATTTTAAAAATAGTTTGAATAGGTTTTTTTCAAAACAAATTAGACGATTCTGCTAGTTAAAATGGAAGGAAATTTTTACTCACCTAACAATATCCAAATCAGTCTCAAGTTTCCAAAAACAATGATATTTTGTGAAACCAAACTATTAGCTCTAGCTAGTAAAAAAAGATAAATTTCTCACTCCCTCCACTCTTATTTCTATTTATCTATGCTGATTTTAGGTGAGGTAGATATCTCTTAATAAAATGGGTGTTCCAGTACATGAGGCTCTTGTCATTAGGGTGGGTTAGATGTATGCAGCCTTATCTCCACGTGCAGAGAGGTTGTTTCCGCGTTTCGAACCTATAACACAGGTTATGATGGAACAACCTTATCGTTGCGCTAAGGTCGAGAAAGGCATCTCTTGATATAGATAGATTTTGAATATCTTAGTTTCAAAAAGTAATTTTTATTTTTTGTTTAATAATGTTTTGTAGTATGTGTTTAATGTAATTTATAATTTTGTTTTATATTTTTTCCATCAAATATGCGTTGCATATGCCTTGTTGCTAGTAATTTTTTAAAATAGATGGACCTCTAAGAGAGCTGCTTACATTGTCCTATAAATAGGAATAATTTGATCATGGGATTGTAGTCACATATAATTATGGTATTCATTATGTGAGTCCTCAAAAATAGCCAAAAGGATAGGTGATAAGTTCCTTCTTGACTTAAAAAGATATGTGTCAATTCCTTTTAGATGGCCTTTCTAAAGAAAGCGAAGAAAGAAATAGCGAATTCTCTACCAAATGAGAAACTAGAAACAGGAAAAAAGTCTAACATCTTGGCCTAGCCTTTGTTTGTGAGGGTTATTCTCAGGAATTCAGACCAACACCTCCAAAGGCTACAAAACAGTGAAAAGAGTTAGGGCTTGCTAACTTAGGTAGAAACATGTAAGTGGTGAAACAGCCTGACATCACCTCCCTAGTGAGGATTATCCCTAAAAACTTGGCAAAGTACCAAAAGTCTTCTCCTTATTTAAGAACTCCAAGGGGCTTCTACAAATCATACAGGGAATATGTGAAACAAATTTGAAAACTCTTATTTCAGTCATTTCTGTCTTTCTGCTTTTTCTTCACCCTTACTATTTCTTATTTTTCTTATGTAGGATTGAAAGCTATATCATTAATATCATAATTATGATAGGCTTGTAATGCAATAGGTAATGCAATAGGCAAAAAGTAAAGGAAGTATATGGAGACCAAGGGAAAGAATTGATATGAGTGATTTAAGATATTATTGCTCTATTTGAGATAATGAAAATCCATGCTAATCCTTCAAGTGAAGGTCATAGATACTGGACATGGGATATTTATTGAATTGTGGGTCATTGCTATGAACTTAGATGACTACTTTGTATGGGTGCCTTATTGGTTGCAGCTTAACATCATACGGCAAGGGAGTGGCACTCTCCCCTAGCATGCTAGACATTTTACACAGTGTTTTTGTTTGGTGCATTATACATAAGCAAAATTTAAGCCAACACGTCTATAAATGCTAAGTTGAATATTTTTATGGGTGCTCTTCTCATGCAAGATAAAAAAGTCGTGAATATCTTGGTTCCATGGTCTATGGCATTATGTTATATAATTCTTGATTAGACGAATTATTTTAGATGGACTGATTATCATAGTTATTTTAACATTTTATATTTCACAGAATGGGTTATGAATACTTTCTGGTGGCTTTAGATAATGGTTGTCTTAATTTAACTTTGTAGGATGTCACTAACTTGACAAATTTTATTCAAAAATCTATTGGAATAACACCAGAAGAGAAGCAGCTTTCCGTCAGTGGCCATAATTGGGGAGGTGTTGATATCAATGGTCGGTATTCTTCCTTTAATTACTTATTTTTTAATTTCTGAAACATCATTGTCACCTTAGTTACTATGATCATTGTTAAACATGCTCTAGCTTTGCTCAGCAATCCCACCCCCCTTGGACTTAGTTTCTCCATAGCACTTCTCTTAGTTTCTCCATAGCACTTTTTGATGTGGGACAGAAGAAAGAGGAGAGAGAAGAAGGGAAGGAAGAAAGAGAAGAAGAAACAAGAGGAGAGAGAAGAAGAGAAGGTAGAAAGAGGAGAGGAAGATAGTGGGAGAGGGCAACTCAATATTCTCGAATCTCAATTCTCAATAATGGAAATTTGTGTTCTCAATAACATAGCAGTGGTTTTATATAGACTCAAAATCCTAATAAGAATCCATATAGAAATAAAATATTGAAGTCCTCATAAAATTCTAGTCCTAGAGTCCAAATAAAAATAAATTTTCTAATTTCCAAATAAAATAAAAATTTTCTAATTTCCATATTGCGCCTAATAGAAGTGTGCCGAGATCTCTTATAGGATGGTCCTCCGTCATATTCTTCCTGTTGGAAAGAACTCGACTTCGAAGAGTTTGGGTGCAAGTTCACTTGAGAAGCTCTAGATCCAAGGTATGAGATTCATCCTCTGTAATCCAAGAAGCATCAGATGAAGGGCGGCCTTTTCATTGGATAAGATAACGATTGAAGCCGCTATAAGAAGAAGTAACAATTTCGTTATCCAAAATTGCTTCAATCTCATCTCTAATAGAGTCAAAATCAGCAGAAACAGAGGTTGAAAACGGAATCAGCACATCGAAATTAGCTAGGAATAGGTTCTAGTGCCGACGACAAGGACTATTAACATGGCATCAATGTGGTGGCTGACGTTGACGGGTGACTCAATTCTGCTGACTGCTTGCTTACGTGGCAGATATTGATTTTGTGGCACTGACTGGACTATATGTTGATGTGGCAAAAAAATAAATAGGGTCGCTGGGGTAGATGTGAATCGGAATTGAATCTGTGGGGCTCCTTACTGAGTCTGGGTTGGATTTGGATTAGACACGAGTTTGTAGTCCTTTCTTCCTTCCTCGTGAGGCTTCGGTCCAAAGCCCTAGCACGTGTGGTGAAGGGCCTAGGCCAGGTGGTGGTGGGCTTAGTCTGATCGGAATGGGAGGTTGAGGTCGACGGTGATAAGAGGACGACGTTGAGGAGGGGTGGATCGTGGTAGAGAGGCCACGAGCAGGGTCGACTCACAGTGGGAAGCCTCCTCATGGATGTTCTTGTATGGCGAGACGACGGAGTAGGAGATCCGATGGTTGTGAAGGAGCTGGAGGTGGCGATGAGTGGGTGCAAGTGCGCAATAGCGGATGAGAGATTCGGCAGAGCTTCACGTTGGAGGTCGCCGAGGATGCGGCGGCGCTGTGGGAGGAGGTATGGTGGTTGGGCCTTCTCACGGTAGAGGTGGCTGTGGGAGAGATCCATCAAGGCAAAGGGGTGGGTTCAAAAAATAGGGGAGTACGGCGGGTGTTCTCGAAAAGCAGGGGATCCCAGATTATTATTTTTTTTTTGCATTTCCTTTTTTTGCTTTTGTTTTTCCTGGTGTTGTTGGGGTGCGATGTGGACAGCGAATCTAAGGAAGGTGGTCCAAGGTGTTGCTAGGGCTGCAGTTATGGAACGGCAAAGATGCGATAATGGTGGTGGATCAAGATTTGCTCTGATACAAAACTGACATAGGACAGGAGGAGGAGAGAGAAGATGAGGAAGAAGAAGAAGAGGAGGGAAGAAAAGAGGGAGACGACAATTCAATATTCTTGAATATCAAATCTCAATATTGCAAACTTGTGATCTCAATAACATAGCAATGGGTTTATATAGATCCAAAATCCAAATAAGAATCTACATAGAAATAAAATACTGAAGTCTTCATAAAATTCTTGTCCTAGACTCCGAATAAAAATAAAAATTCCTAATTCTTAAAAAAGTAAAATTTCTCCAATTTCTATATTTGCGCCTAATAGAAGTGCGCCTAGATCTTTTTTAGGATGATCCTCCATCACTTTTTGCATTTGTCAAGTTGGTATATCTAAATTGTGTTTTTGGTATACTTCATTCGAATAAGTGATTTCACATGCAAACTTGTCATGGTGTTACTGTGAAGTGTTGATTTTTAAGCTCAAATTTGGTGTTTTGGGGTTCAATAAATATATTAATCTTGAAGTATAAAATGAATTATGCTAGTTGGGAATTAAATTACAATCATTCTGGGGCTCTTAAAGGTTAGAGACAGGAAGAATCAAAATGTTGATCCTGTGAATCAAGTGGATTAGTCATGTTGATATGATTCTGCCCACTATCAGTATTTTGAACAGTGCTGAAAGACAGGCAAAAACCTAAAGCAACTCAAACTAGGAGGCCAAGATGCAAAGTACTCTAAAGAAATTGTGGTAAAATAAGAAAAGTGCATCCATGATATATGAACAACTTGCCCGAAATATTTAACAATTTTAAGTATCTGCCAGGCATTGGGTCCATGCAGTCCAAAAGAAAATTGAAACCTACAATACTTTATGCCGAATGACAACTCAAACATTTTGTGATTTTGATGTAGTCATCATTTTGTTATTTAAAGAAAGAAAGAAGGAAATAAAAAAAGTGTAGAGGGAAGAAAAGGTTAGCTTGGTCAGAATTTGAGTTTTGATTTATTTTCATATCCGACTGAGGTTAAAAATGAGGGGACAGGGGTCAGAGTTGAGTTAGGGAGCAAGAGGGTCTTGGGTAAAGAGAATCTGCTCAAGGGAGGAGAGAGGCCTAGATCAAGAATTTGAAGAAAAAACAATTATATCTGCCAGGTATTTGTTTCGTGTGGTCCAAGAAAACTGTAAATTGTATTTATTTGACAATCATATATACTGTATGGCACCTCAAGCATTTCTTAGTACAATCATCATTTTGCTGTTTAAAGAAAGGAATAATGAAAAAGAAAACTTAGAAGGAAAAGTAGTTGAGTCAGAGTTTCAGTTTTGATTTATTTCTAGATCTAGTTTTGGTTAGAATGTGGGAATGAGAGACCCGAGGAGTTGGGAGTTTGGGAGAAAGAGGAGTCTTAGGTTAAAAAAAAAGGCCTGTAGAAGGGATGGGAGAGGTATAGATCAAGAATTGGAGAAAAATATTCGGTCATCGTCTTTTCCTCTTTCACAGTCAACAAACTAACAACAAAAGCCATTTCTCAGTTTCCCTCTTTTATAGTCAATATGCTGACAACAAAAGCCATTTCCAATATCATTACTTGTAAGTAGGGTCTGCTGAACCGGTAACCTGTATCGTATCGGTATCGGCCAGCATCAGTACGGTACAATCATAGAATTCGGTTCGGATCGGAACCGAACGGCTCCTTGCCCGTACCGGTGCGAACCGGTCCGGTTCGAATCGGTACAAGCCCGATACCAGGGAAGAAGAAGAGGAGAAGAAGAAGAAGAGGAGAAGAAGAGGAGAAGGAGAAGAAGAAGAAAAGGGAAGAAGAAAAGGAAGAAAGAGGAAGAAAGAAGAGGAAGAAGAGAAAGAGGAGAAGAAGAAGAGGAGAAGAGAAGAAGCCTACCTGTCGCACCGGACCTCGGGCCAAGGATTACCCGTCTTACTCGTGGTTCCGGCCTCTTCTTTACTCGTGGGAGAAGGGGGGAAAGAGAGGAGAAGAGAGGAGGAGAGAGGGGAAGAAAGGAGAGGAAGAGAGTTCGAGAAGGAGGAAGAAGGGAAGGGGAAAAAAAAGAAAAGAAAAAAAAAGGGCGTCCGCGTGGGGAATCACTCGCGCCCTGCGCCCACATGTGGCACCGCGCGCGAGCCCTCGCGGCCCTGCGTGGGCATTTAACGCTACTCTGTGGATAAAACGTGGACACGTGCGCGTTGCGATTTTTTTTTTTTTTTTTTTGCAGTTCGGTACTGGTCCCCATTGGTACGTCGGTTCCGCGTACCTTGCCTGTAAGTAAGAGGTGTGGTTACCTATACATGGGGTATGCCGCTATCATTCAGAGGATGCTGCTTATTTCCTATAAAAGAAATTAAGTACACGCTTTCAAAAGATAAATCATAACACAACAAGGTGTTGACATAAGTGATTGTAGTCTTCTATTAACTGATCAGATGGGATCGTTTATTTATGAATGTAAATAGTCTTTGTTTTCCTTTCTATAGTGTCACTCAAATTACATTATTGCAAACTTAATCTCAACTTGCATTGCAGGAAACATGCTTACATTCTTGGTAGGTTCAAAGCAAGCATTTGAGGTTTCACTGGCAGATGTTGCCCAAACCCAACAGCAAGGAAAAACAGATGTTTACTTGGAGTTCCATGTCGATGACACTACTGGGGCTAATGAGGTTTACTTCTAACAATTTTGGTTCAGGCTTAGGGAAATTGGTTTAGGAGAATTTCCCAAAGTATACTACTACTAGGGTCATTAGTTTTTTGCTGACGACACATTACCATTCGTTACCATTGAAATGGAAGACTATGACCGTATATGCAAATCAAAGTCTGTTGAAATAGCATCGTGGAATCAGTGCAGTGGTTTTGGGATAACTCATCCATCTATATGTTGCTGACTGCTAATTTCTGTATGTTGCCATCTAATGACAGACTGTTGTTTGTTGAGAAGTCATAGTTGGTCAAAATATTGTCGGAGAATCAACACATGACTGTAAATCTCAACATATCTGTTGGTTTGTTCAGGAAACAACCATCCAAGTGCATTGTCCAGGATTCTCTTTTTCAGAGAACATAAATTTCCTTTTTCTTTTTCTTTATCTGTTCCTCATTTTCGTATTGCTTAATTTAACGTGTTGATGGTATATGATGACATAATTCATGCTATAAATTTGTTCTGGAATTTATGTGATGGTAGTTTATTCTGTATAAGGACTGCTGGTTTATGTTACTGAGGTTATCTTTAGACTATGTTGCCACTATTCTGTTCTTGTTTCCTGTGCCACTCCGATTCAATCCTCTTGTTTTCTGGTATTTAATTAGGATCCTTTTTCTGTCCTAGTCTAGCTTCTATGTCCCTATTATTTTCTTGTATCTATTATGGTTCAACTGAAACTCATCAAAAACATTGAAATGTCTTTGTTCCTTTACAGTTCATGTGAAATTAAGTTAGTGCATGAAGTTGATGCGACTGATAATTCGCTTTTGGAATCAACGATAAACCATAAAGAATGTGTTTTGATCTTAGGAAATAAATGTGGTGCTTTCTTTGTTATAAATTCTCTGCTTTTCTTTGTTTAATAAGTACAGTTTGCCGATCTTGATTGTATATAAATATGATGCCTTATTGTACTTCATTACCATGTCAAAACCTCAGAGAATAGAAGGTTGGTTTTAATAGACCGCCTCTTATTATTTTAATTGGATATTGCTATCTTCAGGTCGAATCGTGGCATAGAATAGTTAGTAAATATTTTGCCAATATTGCTTGACTCATCTTGCCGCTGAATCCTTATATATTTTATCCTTGAAACCATAGTATGCTATATTGTACCGTATCGGACAGTATCGGGTGTGTCGTACCGGTTCGATACTGGTACGAGTGGCATACTGATCCTTGGTATGCCAAAAAACTCAGTATTGTACCGCACTGACACTATGCTAGTGTGGCATTGTTACGGAATCCGGTATCAGTACGACGAATCTTGCTTGAAACAAAAGTTATTGTTTGTGCTGGCGTGTGTCAAGTGATTGTATGGGTTTGAGTTGATATTTTTGGTTACATAGATTGGTACACCACTTTTTACGACCAGAAATTATGTAGAATACTAGCTTGTAATTATATGTTTACAAGCAAGGTCCGCCGTACCGGTCCGGATCGGCGTACCGGTGGCCGGCCGGACCGGTACGGTACCGGTCCGGACCGGTACCGTACCACTTTCTTTCCCATCAAAAAAAAAAAAAAAAACCACAGCAAGGCGCTGTGGTTCCCCCCCACCCCCAAAAAAAAAACACCGTACCGGTGCGAACCGGCCGGTTCGCACCGGTACGAGGCCGGTACCAAGCGGTACCGGCCGGTACCGGCCGGTTCACAGAAGAAAACCGGAAATACCGGTTTTCATCTGTGTCCGGTACCGGTCAGGGACCGGACCGGTACGTACCGGCCCGTACCGGCCGGTACGGACCGGTACGGCATTCCTTGTTTACAAGTAAATAGTTCTAGATTGGGAAGCCATTATCTTCAATGCATGATGGTGCTGGTTGATTTTAGTTCTACACTGGGAGTCAATAGCAGCCTATTAATTTTGTTTTTTTTGGGAGAGAGAGAAAGGCAGGGTAATCCCATGCATCTATTAAAATAAATAAAGTAAAACATCACAAAAAATAAAAACAAAAAAAATACAGGATCAGATATAAGGAGAACAAACTAGGAGATTGCCAAGCAAAATGTAAAAGGTTAAACAGCAATAGATGGTATTTTTTCCAAGTGGACTGGTATATAGATTTGTTTTATGCTTGAGGAGAGATGACTTCTTTAAAGATTGCCAGTGCTGTATGAAAAACAGAACAAACAATAACTTTTCCCCCAAGAAAAATCTTGGAATTTGTTTCCTTCCAGACTGTTCAGCATAAATGTAATACCAACCGATCCTGTAAGGCCCCAATATCTTCACACCTTGCACACCACAGAGTCCAAAAGGAAAGAAGGCTAGCATCCTTTGATTCCAAGAGCCAAGTGTAGCTTATGCCGGACCATTAATTTAGAAAATGAAGAATTAGGTTTAATTTTAGGGTTCCATTCCTTTTTTGACTTTTATGTTGTTGCCTTCTGGATTCTTTAAGTACTGTCTTGGCTATTGTCCTTTTGAACCTGTAAAAAAGGAAGAATAATTGTGGCATGGTTTTTGCATGTCCAAAAAAGTTTTGCAAGTCTGGCTAAAAACACAAGGTTGACCCTTTCACCAGTAGCTTAAACAGCTAACGTGATGGGATAGTGTATTGCTGTTTATCTGATATTTGGTCTGATCCATATGACGTGAATGAAATTAAACTTCCAGAATGTTGGTCTGATCCATATGAAATGAATGAAATTGAACTTCCAAAATGTTGTTTAAAAGCATCCATCTGTTGTGTGTTCGACATTGGGTGGTGCCCTGCTGTTGTGCTTCTCTCAACCATGAGTTGTTGCCATGTCAATCGAAAACTGCTGAGGTGGGTGGAAAGATGATCTTGGGAAAGATGGAAATCAAGAAGCATGAGAAAGTGAGGTGGCTGAGAGAGTGAGGCAACCTGATATTTTCGTCATCTTCTCTGTACTCTGTAGACTTTAGTTAATTAACATACTGGAATGTTCTATTAAAAAAATCAACGAGATTATGTTTTATTGATTCTATTAGTAGAATTATTCCAATGTTCTCGCAAATTTATGTTTTTCATTTGCATTGGTATGTTTTTGGTACATTTTGGTGTTTTCTACTATGCCTCTCTGACTGCTTTTTTTCCCCTGATTCTAGAAAGATTCGTTGATGGATTTAAGTTTTCATGTACCTACTTCCAATACTCAGTTTGTTGGTGATGAAAATCGTCCTCCAGCCCAGGTAAATAAAATCAATTTGCGCTGGTGTATCTGGCTGAATGCTGGATTTTGCCATGGTCAGTCCACAAGAAATTTAACCTTTAATTTTTAGGTTTTACTAGAAAAAATCTTGTCATTGGCGGATATTGGTTCATCAGAAGAAGCCGTTGTCACATTTGAAGGAATTGCAATTCTTACACCTAGGTACACATGAACTCGCTGACTGCGTATTGAATCAATCAATTTATCTACTACATGCATGCGTTTTTTTTCCTTTTCTCTTGGTGTGGATTTTTTTTTTTAGCGCGAAGGGGGGGGGGGGGTAAATTTTTCCTTAAAAGCTTATAATTTCTTTTTTTGCATCTGCAGAGGAAGGTATGGTGTTGAGCTTCACCTTTCATTCTTACGGCTTCAAGGACAGGCAACTGATTTTAAGATTCAATATAGCAGTGTTGTTCGACTTTTCCTGTTGCCAAAGGTTGGGCTCTTTGTGTCAATATTCTTACCAAGAAGTTTCTCCCTGCTATTGTGGTTTTAAAAGAATGGTGTCTTACTTTATGCTTTTATGTTAAATATTTTTGCTTTAACATTTGCATGATCACAATAAGTTCTTCCTTGAACAGTGTAATAAATATATTATATCGTGTTTTGTGCAGTCCAATCAAACTCATACTTTTGTTATAATCACACTTGACCCACCAATTCGCAAAGGACAAACTTTATACCCGCATATTGTTATTCAGGTAGTTAAGCTATTTCTCTTTTCCCTTGATGGCACACAATTTGACTTTGATCATTGCCCCACTTAATGGTGAAATGCTATTTGTTCTGCCTTGGTATAGTTTGAAGCAGAAGCTATAGTTGAAAGGCACCTGTCCCTAAGCGAGGAGCTCCTAGCTACAAAATACAAGGACAAACTGGATGCAGCGTATAAGGTGAAGTAGACTTTCATAACTCAAGACTTGGCTATTGCTTCTCAGTATCGTGCCATAATTTGGTTTCTACTGAAATGCAATTCCTTGATCACCCAAATTTTTGGAACTTTCACTTTTTCCTTTTCTTTAAAGTAGTTATCTTCGAGTGGCAGAGAGTTAAGGGATGTAGAATTAAGAAGAACTTACTTTTGTTTGGACTAGTGAAACAAGTTAGGATTTGGAAATTGCTGGTTCCTATGATACAATCACAACCACTGTTTTGCATGTCTGCAAATTATGACTGGCATGCTGAGATTGAATTCAGTGCACAAGTTCTTTGTCTCAGAGATGGTGAATTTTGGATTATCTACTTGGTTCACTAAAGCTGTCATAAAGCTAGGTGGTGAGCACTTGTTGCATTGTGTTGGCACAGCTGAAGAAATTAAACACTTGAAAAGGTTACCTTAATGCTTGTACGGGTGCAGCGAGCAAACCTTAATACCTCAGATGTGCTTTTGGTGTGGGTGGTCTCATATTGCCTTGTACAAGTCAACACTTGATGCTGTAAGGTTTTACCTGAATTACCGAATCTCTGGCATTTTTACAGGGTTTGTCTTGATGTATATGGTGCTAATTTGTAATTATTGATCTTCTTTAAAATGTTGAGACTGCATATTATCATGTTGCTATCTCAACTTTTTGTTTGAATTGTCTCTTCCCCCCTCTTCCCAGTCTTGTTTTGTTAGAACTGATATTTAAGTGGACCTTGTAAATTTGTCTGCAATTGTGGAACAATAAATATAGGGTGTATGAACAATAAATCTGTTCTAGTATACTTAACCTTCATATGCCTCTTGTTGTTCCTGGTGGAAAGTCTAATGCATGGAATTCTAAGCTTATTGCTGTCCTCGCTTGCAGAATCTTAAGAATGATCGTCTCCTGTGGAAATTTCAAGCTCAAATATTGTTTTGATGATATTGGGATTGATGGTAGCTGAGACAATCTCTTATAAACCTGACTAGCTTCTTTCTATGCTATACTTGCGTATAGAGAACGTCAAATTTCTGCTTTATTTATTTATAGCTTTTTTTTCTTTTTTCTTTTTCTTTTTTTTTTTCCTTAGGCCGGCGCTTCACAGTACACGAGTACGGAGACACCTAATAAAGTCAGAAAATAATATATCACGGAGAGCCCTGGGCAGCTCTCCCCCCTGCATCCACAAAATGCCGCCTGAGTGACTGGCCACATAAGAGGCCACCCAATCCGCGGCCCCATTAGCCTCCTGATAAACATGCCTGGTCAGAAAGGCCTCGCCATCTCTACCCATGGCCCAAATGTTTCGGAGTAGGGGATGGTCCCACCCCGACACCCTCAGACCCTCCTGGATCCACCCTATAATAGTGGCCGAGTCGCCCTCTATAATAATGGAGCGAGCCTGCAACACTCGTCGGGCATATCGAAAACCCTCCCGTGCAGCTCTCACCTCGGCACTATTTATAGCTTATGATAACATAGAAGAGAAGTGCTTCTCTTCAGATCTGCAGTCTCAAGAGTTTTGAGAGCATTTGTTTTTTATATTTTCATGTCGGGTTTGTGGTTTTTTGCATTGCTATAATTAAAGTTGTTTTTACATCTGCAGGGTCTAACTAGTGAAGTCTTCACTAAGGTTTTGCGTGGTTTGTCTGGTGCCAAAGTGACAAGAGTAGGTTCATTCCGTAGTTGTCAAGGTGGATATGCAGTCAAATCATCATTGAAAGCTGAAGATGGATTGTTATATCCTCTTGAGAAAGGATTTTTCTTTCTACCAAAACCTCCTACTCTCATTCTTCATGATGAGGTAATGAGTTGTGGAACATACAATTTTGAGCAACCAACTGCTAGTCTGTGGTATATTGGCTCAGTGTGGTGCGTGCTGTACATTTAAATATACTGGTGCAGATCGAGTATGTTGAATTTGAAAGGCATGGTGCTGGAGGTTCAAGTGTGTCATCTCACTATTTTGACCTCCTTGTAAAGCTAAAAAATGATCAAGAACACCTGTTCAGAAATATCCAGAGGAGTGAATATCATAGCCTTTTTGACTTCATTAGGTAAGATGCCCTCATTTTTTACTACCCTTTCCTGGATGCTGTCTGATGTCTAACTCCTACTTTGGATTTATGAAGTGGAAAGGGTTTGAAGATTATGAACCTTGGAGATGCGCAAGGCACGAACGGTGTTTCAGCTGTTCTTCAGAATTCTGATGATGATGCTGTTGATCCACATCTAGAGCGAATAAAGAATGAGGCTGGTGGCGAGGAAAGTGATGAAGAGGTGCCCTCTACCGTCACTTATTTCACCAGTCTAATTTTGTTGCAGATGAATCGTGGCACTGCTGATCTTTTTTCCCCTCTTATTGCAGGATGAGGATTTTGTTGCTGAAGAGGATGATGGTGGGTCTCCTACTGATGATTCTGAAGAAGAGGAGTCTGACGCGAGGGAAAGTGGAGATGAGAAAGAAGTATAAGAGAAAACAATACTTTCTTATTGTTCTCTTTTCGAGGCTGGTTTTCTTGTTCTAATTTGACTTGTGACAGATGATATATGCTGAGAAAACTGAAATTACTTAAATTTGCCAATCCAGAAATCTGCTGCAAAGGATTTGAAAAAGGAAGCTGTTGGTACTAAGGCATCATCTACTAAGAGGAAATCTAAGGATGGGGATGAAGAAGGCTCGAAGAAGAGAAGGCAGAAGAAGAAAAAGGATCCTAATGCACCAAAAAGGGCGATGTCAGGGTTTATGTTTTTTTCAAATGCTGAAAGAGAGGCAAGTTGCATGTCCTGTAGAAACATAGTTGTTCTTTTCACTGTTGGCGCACGAATTATCTTTACTAAAAATCCTTGTATAGTGTGTAATCAACCTGATTCTGTACTCTGCTTCATTTGTTGGCCGGCTAAAATAAATATGCCATCTATGGCCTAATATGTTTAAAATATTCTACCTTTCGCAATTCATAGAACAGTATGTGGTAATGATTTGGCCTGGGGTGCACATCAATATTGCTGATTGACTTTGTCCTTGAGTTTTACTTTAAAGAGATAGTCCTTGGTGATGCTCCCTGAATCAAGTTTGCTTTCGAAATGCTGGCGAATGTATTGCAGCTTATTTGTATGATTTTTTTTTTGGGTTTTTTTTTTTTTTTTTTTTGTTGTGCGAACTCCACTAGCTCCTCAAAGAATTTCTGTCCTCTGGAGTCCAAACTTTCATGCACTAATACTTTCTCCAACCTGTTATTCTGATTATGAAGTCTTTTGTGTGATTAAACTAGCTCATGAATTTCTCTTCTAGTGGTGTGATCTTCCGATGAGCTGGCCACCCTATTACCTTGATTCTTACGCTTGCCATTTTCATCAAAATGCTTGTCACTTTTTCCCCCTCTTTAATAAAATGAATACCTGATTTCTATTACTGCATTTGTCTGAAATGTTTCATATTGTTCAAAATGATCATGAAGTCTTCTATACTACCTCCTCACTTCTTCCAGAGGTGCAATCTTTCATTGAATAATGAGCTGTCCAGCCTTTTAGTACCAATATTCCTACTTTTGGATTCTCATCAATATGGGTCCCCCCCCCCCCCCAAAAAAAAAAAAAAAAAACAATAAATACAATAAATTTTTGTTTTTTGATCCCACACTTGTCTGAGATTTGTCATATTGGGAGAAATGTTGATGAATTTCTTTGTTTTGTTGGTATGCAAGTAATATGGACTTTGGAATATTTCCCTTCAAGTTGCAGTTGGTATCATTTTCTTATGAATCATACAGTGAAGAAATTGGTATTTCGAACTACTTTTTTTTTTTGTGTCCTACTTCTAACAAAATAAACCTTGGTTCTTCCAGAAACAGCCATTCAAGACAGAGGTTGGTTTTATCTTCATGTGAACTGGCTGACGCTGAACATGACTGGATCGGGTTAATACCTGTCTTGCTTGACTGAAAAATATTTGCAATTTCATTTGCTTCAGTCCATCCAACCTCTAAACCTTACTGAAACATCATTAGAAATTGGAAACCTGAACCTCACAAGGTATATGTTAATTTTCGTTGTACGAGGAGCTTTGGCAGGATTATTGGATTCCTTGACTTGGAAAGTAGAAAATGATGCATCAAACAGCAGTGATAACTCAACATGACCTGTAATTATGATATGTGTGTTGGTTTTCTTGACGGTATTCTTGACTGTAATGGAACACCCATTTCTTATTTTCCATTGCTGTTAAGTACTTTTTATCATTTTTGGAAAATGTTTATGAGAAGGTAATTTCGTTTTTGTGCAGAATATTAAGAAAAGCAATCCTGGGATGTCATTTACCGACGTTGGGAGGGCTCTTGGGGAAAGGTGGAAAAAGATGTCAGGTATGTTTTTCTTACTGGGAACAGCTGATCCTTTTTAACCAGTGTCCAACTATTTCTGGAAAATACAGTGAAAATGTCAACTGCGAAGAAAAATGCTTCTTGGGAACATGCTGCCGAACATTTATATGTAGAGCTGGGTATGTTGTCGGGTGCCTGCAACCCATGCTTTTCGTTCGCATGCACTTTGTGCATCGAGCCATCAGCAATGCATGTTGCCTTTACAGGCACATGAAGAAACCATTATGTTTTGGTCTTTGCTCTAAGTTATTTTTGATGTGGGGGGTTGTTTACAGGGAAAGCATGGTGTCATAGACACCAACTGGAAATTAGCTGTATTGGAACATCTGCCATTAGTGGTATTCTGTAAGTTCCAGGGATGGCAGGACTTGTACTACGGGGCACCACTATCTAGTGGTTTGCACTTCTTAGTACCCTGTAGTTTTTAGGATATTATGACTTGTATATTTTACATCACTAATCCTGTTGAGCGAAAACCGTGTATATGCGTCGACATGCCGCCCTTATGTGTCTATGTACATCTCCACCATGCTTGGACTGTTTATAATAAAATAGATTCGAAATGCAAGGAGCTGATATCATTAACTTAATGTTATTTTCTTCATCTTTTGTGTAGCTGAGGAGAAGGAGCCTTTCGAAGCAATGGCACGGGCGGATTCTAAGCGTTACAAGGAGGCCATGGCTGGCTACAAGAGCGGCGGCCCTACAATAAACGTAGATTCAGGTAACGAGTCTGAGTGAGAGGTCGTTGCCTCTTAGCATGGCCCGACTACCAGCGGTGCTGAGGCAATGTTTGCTTAGGCCTCGTACTTGAACTAGGCAACTTTGGTATGTACATGAATAATTTAACATAAATTGCATTATCAATCGTTAAAGATCCCTAGATCTCTCTCTCTGTCTCTCTAATATGTGCACACGAACATGTTTTGCCATGCAAAAGTTTCGACCTCAACAGACATTACTGAAAGGGAAGCTGCAAACGGTATTCACTTGAGCTTCTGTTACATTACAGCGGGCATTATTAACTTGGATGGTTCTGTCAGCTATTTTACTTGAACAAAACTGTAGAACAAGAAATGGGGATCATGCGACCGCTCTGATCATTCTGCGGAAGTAGACCGGAACGGCACGGTGTGAGCTCCCCTTCAGGTCTTTTAGACGTGTCACATTGGTGCGAGATCACACATGGGCTTGCAGGGGCCTCCCTTAGGTAATGGGCTTGGGCTTCATTGGAGGATCGTGCCTGGTGGATGATGCGGTCTCGTTACTTTGGGCCTCCAACCCCGCCGCCGAGTCCCTTGTCTCAAGCCCACGTCGTCTACAATCACCAAAACTTGAGGATGAGGTGAATCACGAACGTGTACCACTTCGAGCCCCCACCCTATTATAAAAATTGCTTATAATGTCAAAATAATATTTTTCATCTATTGTTATTATTTTTTTAATAAAAATTCAATTGATGAAATATGAAATATTTCAGCTTTTTCTTTGCAATATATCTAAATTTTGTTTGTTCAAAATATTTAAAATTATCAATGCATATAATATATTTCTCTATAAAATAGGTAATTCTTGATTTTTGATTCCAATATATTTTTAATACGAATTCAATTGGATCGATCTTGCTATCTGTGTCCCGTGTGCAGGTTATTCCTAGTTATCTCTATAATTGAGTCATGTAAGAGGTTGCCTTCGGCTTCGCTTGCCAACAAAATGTTGAAGTGGGCTCCTCCTGGACTAAAATGAGTTCGGATGTTTAGTTATGATAACTTCCACGCCATGGCCAATCTAGATGCTGGGTGTGGAGTGTGACATAAATAGACCATAAACATAAATTAATAATATAACAAAAATTCAGGAAAATGTGACCTCTTTTCATCATTCAATATCAACCAAATCTTCCTAAAAGTTAACAGATCGTGACACTATCAACATACTGGATGGAAGCTGCATTAGTTGCATGCAGCCATAATCTCGGTAAGGGTTAGGTGGTAGATACCATCTTCATAATATGCTATCGATTATTAATATCATTTTCAGATCTTAGGGGCCACGTGTTTATGATCAGAGCCACACGCAGCTTGTCAGCAGCCTATTATTTCCCCGCGCTCCCTGCAAAAGCTCCAACGGACTTGGAACCCTTCAGATCCCCCCGTCCCCTCCCCTCCCCTCCAAAGGAAGGCCGAGAAATAAATAGAAAACGAAGAAAAAAAAAAAGGGGTGGGGGAAGAAAACAACAGCGAGACAAGCTCAATGGCCGGCCGTCTATCGCGCAGGGTGGGTGACCACCACCATTGGCTCTCCCCTCGGCCCGTCGTTCTCTCGCCCTCCCACCTTATTTCTATTTATTTTTTGGTTCAACACCTTGTTTCTATTTTGAGCTACGCCCTCCCCCTTATATAAACGTCCTCCCTCCTCATTGTGACCCCCACTGAATGCCGAGCGGACCATGATCTTGCCTCCCTAGTCTTCGTGGGTCTGGTCGGTTGGTCTGGTCGGGTCTGGTGGTCTCCTAGACTATACCGAACCCCTCCACAACCACCCACCCCAAAGATAATAGAAATATATATTACATAGAGATATATAGATGCATATATACGAACATCAACAGAAGAAGGAATTAGGAGAGAGCGATAAGGTCCGGCAGCTGACAATGGAGGGCCTCCATACCAAACCCAGCTTCTTCCTCTTCTCCCTCTTCTTCCTGGCCTCTGCTGCCCTGTCCGGCGCCAATGTCGCGGAGCTTGACGACCACTGGCAGAAGAAGGCGGAAGAGGCGTTCGCTAGATCCCGCGCCGCTTACCACCCCGACCCCGAGGGCGTCACCAACCACTTCAATCAGGCCGTTCACTTGTAAGCCCCCCTCTTTCCCCCCCTCTCGCGGCATGCTTGGATCCGTGTCTTCTTCACGTACGTACGTAATTCAGATTAGCTAGATTTGCGTAGCTCCCATGAACATGGTCGGTTAGTTGCCGAAAAACCATTTGCGATCGATCCATGACGTGCTCTTACCATTCAACTTGTCGCTCTTCTTCTCCTCCTAAAAGGTCATGAATGAATGAATGAATGGGTGGATGGATGTGGGGTGCATGCAGGGCCCTGGCGCAGGCGCGCAACAGCACTCGGAGAGGCCTGAAAGCCGTCCGTGCAGACAAGTTCCGGCAGGGGCAGTGCGTGGCCAGCAACCCGATCGACCGGTGCTGGAGGTGCCAGAAGGACTGGATCAAAGACCGCAAGAAGCTGGCGTCGTGTGGGAAGGGGTTCGGTCGCAACGCCGTGGGTGGCAGGGACGGGGACTTCTACGTGGTGACCGATCCTTCCGACAACGACCTGGTGAACCCCAAGTACGGGACGCTCCGGTGGGGCGTCATCCAGGACCGGCCCCTCTGGATCATCTTCGCTCGCGACATGATCATCAGGCTCTCCGAGGAGCTCATCATCAACAGCAACAAGACCATCGACGCCCGCGGGGCCAACGTCCACATCGCCTTCGGCGCCCAGATAAGCATCCAGTTCGTGCAAAACGTCATCATCCACGGCCTCCACATCCATGACATCAAACCCGGCAACGGCGGCATGATCAGGGACTCCCTCCGGCACTACGGCTTCAGGACCAAGAGCGATGGCGATGGCATCTCCATCTACGGCTCCAGCGACATCTGGATCGACCACTGCTCCATGAGGAACTGTGCTGACGGCCTCATCGATGCCATCGAGGCATCCACTGCCATCACCATTTCCAACTGCCACTTCGCCCGCCACAACGACGTACGTTACCACCACCACGGCACCACCACCTCCAAATTTAATTTACTGACATATCGATCCTTCTTCAACCCCAAACTCTCTCTCGCGCACGCTCATGTTATGTTGTTGTTGCTGTTGTTTAATTATCTTGATGAGTGACCGGAGTAGTACTAATGCAAGCCCTTCGTTCGTTCATTCAGGTGCTGCTGTTCGGTGCCAGCGATTCGAACGAGAGGGACTCGATAATGCAGGTCACTGTTGCCTTCAACCACTTCGGGAAAGGCCTTGTGCAGAGGATGCCGAGGTGGGCAAGCCAAAGCAAAAGAGAGACACTATACTCTATTTCGGATCTGCATGCGAATCCTTGGCAATTGGGTAAGGTTAACTGTGTGTCAGTCGAATCTAATACATGAATTTCTGGAGCAGGTGCCGCTGGGGCTTCTTCCACGTCGTCAACAATGACTACACCCACTGGATGATGTATGCCATCGGTGGTAGCCAGCACCCTACCATCATCAGCCAAGGAAACCGGTTCCTTGCTCCCCCTATGAGATTCGCCAAGGAGGTAAAAGCCCACCAACGACTCTCTCGGATCGTCTTATATCACACACATCATTATAATAAGTCCTAGTCCACACACACGTACGGAATAAATATAAACACAACAAAAATAAAAGAATGGATTTGAGGGAGCGGCCGAGCTGAAAAGAAGTTTGGGTGCTGCTGTAGATCACCAAGAGGGATTACGCGACCGAAGATGTCTGGAAGCACTGGACATGGAGATCTGAGGGTGACTTGATGCAGAACGGAGCCTTCTTCCGCGAGTCTGGTGCTCCAGCCAAAAACAATTTCGATAAGAAGGACTTCATCAAGGCGAAACCAGGGACATGGGTGAAAAGGCTCACACGCTACGCCGGTCCGCTCGGCTGCAGAGCCGGCCGTGCATGCTAATTAAAAATGCCTCCTAGCTCCCATATCTCGATGGAGGGAGGGATGGATGGAGGGCGAAGGGCCGTGTCCTCGCCACACCGGAGAGAGGACGAGAGAAAAAGAGAGAAGGCATGTGTCCAAGTGAAAGACCGAGAGGAGTTTAAAAAAAATTCTACTGTGCATGCAATCGTTGTTTGAGATTTCATCGATCATTTTATGGCGTATTTATTTATTAGTATTATTTTCTTTTTCATTTTTGTTTTAGGCTTCCCATTTCCTGCAGAGCTATTCTTCAATGAAATCACAAATGAGTCGATTGTAGTTATTGTGTCCATTAGAAGAAAAAAAAAAAAAGAGCAGGGACAAACCTAGCTGATCCCATTATCGGCTCTCACTTTAAATTAAAGTAATGAATAATTTTCAGCCACATTACCAGTATTTGGGTTGGGTTGCTTCATGGGTTCAGCTGCCTTGCCTGCGAATCTATCGACCAAGCTCTCCGACGTAGATTCAGAGGCTCGTCCTCACGAGATTCGTCGTAATTGAATCAACACGACCTCCTTCGTCCTCACGGGATTCATCGCACCTGAAACTCCTTCCTCTGCGACAACACGACCCCCCTGAATTTTTCTTCTTAATTAAGTAAAAAAAAAAAGGAGACAGGAGTATTACTGAGATTTGATTTTAATCTAGTCTCTATCTACTTTTTTATCCCTGTTTAATGATATATAAAGATTGATAGAGAAGAAACTTATTCCTCAAGGGTTATGTATGGAGGAGTGCTGTATATACTCTAGATATTAAAACATCCTACACGCACCGTTTTCATGACATGTGGCATTCTGGTCAAGAATTCCGAAAGGTCAATAGCGACCACTTGACATGGACTTTAACTGGTTAAAACCTACCTTCTGACCTCCAAAAATGGTGCAATCTTCTCCTCATCATATTGCTTGTTGTTCCATCTACTTGTTCTCATTGGTTGTTACTTATTTTTCCTCCTGCCTTCGCATTGTACATTCCATCCCTGTCTCTTTTGACTCTCATGTACATATTTCTCTCGCATATTCAATAAATTGGGTGGCTCAGGCTCCCCTTCCTTTGGAAAAAAAAAAAGAAAAGAAATACCTCATCGCTTATCTATCTTGTTCCTCCCCCTCCCTATTCTCACCTCTGCCCGGCTATCTCGATGTGGTGCTCCGGCACCTAGCTTATGGGATGGAGTGTGGAGGCAAAGGAGCGGCAAGAGACACGGAGAACACGGGTCTTTCGGTACAATTAAAAACCACACCTCTGCTTCCACCTCCTTGTCTCCCTCTCTCATGTCCAAGTTGCTGGCCTCTTTTTCCAACACTAAACTATGGTTCTTGATTTATAGAGCACAGCATCCACAGAGATGGAGCAGAGTAGGAAGCATTGCTAATCGAAACACATGGGAATGGCTCTCTTTCTGAGAGTAAGGATTGGGTATTTGACACATAAGAGAGAAGTACAAGGAACAGAAAGCAAAAAGAGGATGAAAACTCTTACGAAAAATTAAGAGCAATCTAGTAGCATGCATCTGTGAATTAAATCATCTTATGAAGTTCCCTCTCTGGGTCCAAAATCATATGGTAATTATAATAGTTCCAACGCCAATGAATTGCACAATATGGTTAGAGGTCAAGTTTCGCTAGTAGCCAAGTAAATGAATACATGCACATAAGCTAATACAATACGTGAATCCTGCTTGCAAAATTCTTTAATGAAGGACGGTTTTCTTTTGATTTTCCTTTTTGGCACTTGATCTTTTTTTGAATTAGATTGCCAAAGTCAAGATTATTTTGCAATAATTCTTATCATAACTTGAGAACTCAACTCAACTTAACTAAGCTTTAATCCCAAACTAGTTGGGTTGGCTACAAGAATCCTTTTACTCTATTCCCACTCTATTTATGGCCACACACTTTGAAAGATATAGTGATATCAAGTCCTTTTTCACTATTTCATCCTATATGATTTTCGGCCTATTTCTATTCCTCTTTTCTCATATATATATATATATATATATCAAATCACTCCATGTTCTTACTTAAGTGCCAGTTTCTCAAAAATTTTGTCGGCTAAATGCTGGATGTGTAAATGTTGTAACTTCTTCTATTATTGCTACGGATGCTTGGTTAACCAAATGAATGTTTCTTTTTGTTTTCACGCTTATTGTGTCATTGTTGTCATGTTCTTTTATTGATAGGAACCCAATTTCTAATTGGTAGTCTCCACTTCAAGAACTCTTCATTAAATTACTTTTCTCCATGATAATCCTCATGAGTCGCCATACCTATGCATACTGCTCTGTATCGAGCATACATTGTACCATACTATACTGGTACCAAATTAACTTTTAGACTAGGCATGTGAGAAACTGTTCCTACATAGTATCAATATGGGATCCGGTATTAATATGACGAATCTTGCTCTAGACATATAGTAGAGTAGTATGGCATTATGACAATTGCTTCGAAAAAAAATTTGCATCTTAGTCCGCTCCATTATAGGGTTACTGTCTTTAAGATTTTAAAAATTTGTTAGTAAACTACTCTTTCTTAAAATATAGTAAGTCGGAAATGTATATTTCTTGCCCGGTGCAAAATTGACTTGTGATGATGATGGGCTCCAAGCAACTCCATGAAAGTTTGGACTTTTTGAAATATTTTAGATATTATACATACTTGTTTTGGTATCTTCTGGTTATATATATATATATATATATATATATATATATATATATATTCTCTGGTAAGAAAAGTTTGAAGACAGTCTGCTGATAAATAGATACATGGATTTATATATCCCTAGGTTTGAGATAGCTCTGCCTTGATATGTACCTAAAGAAGCAATTTCAATTAGTTTCATTGAAATAAGCTTCAGGCATTCTCTTTCCATGTGTATTCTAGATTACCCTTTCTTTTCCTGTTTCTTCCCTTCTCTTCTTTCATTGCAGCCCTGTACTCTTCAGAAATTCCATCAGTTTGCTAAACACACAGTTTCGAATTTTCTTTCCTGATTCCTTTTGTTCTCTTTTGCACCAGTTTGGAGGTTCTGTAAAATATTATGATGCATGTCGCGCACAGTGTAATAGCTTATACAACATGATATCTACTATAGTAAATGCATCAGGTTTAAAGATGTGATATCGAGGAGTGTGAGCCTCAATAAGGCAGGAGTTGCATTTGCTGCAAGTTTTTGAAAGCTAATCAGGATTGCCCTGAATTCTGGTTCTCATTTGAGGATTTAAATTACGCATCAAGAAGAGTGCATAAGCTGTTTAAAAGGGTCGAGGCCTTAAGATTCAAGTGCATGGTTGAGGTATAGAAAGGAAATTGGCTGATCTGAAGTAACCTGTTGCCTGAAATGTACGTTCCAGATAGCTTATCTCTGGAACAAGATAATGATTATCTGAACAAAAAGAAAATGATGTGAATAAAAGGTTTTGGGAAGATATGCAGTTACTTATCTCTTGATAAATATCACTCTTTTACCAAGAAACACCATTGGAACAAAAGTATTACATGCAAGTCCTCAACAACGGTTAGTTTAAGATTGAACCGGATGATTTCCAGAATCTTTAGGAAAAAAAATGCAGATTTAAATTTGTTGCGTAAAACTAAAGCTATCTATTATATTTTCGCTTTTTTACGATTTTTTTTTGTTGTTACAACGGATAACTCATACACTTCTAGTATGAATACATCCAAAAAAGTCAAAAGATAACACGTCTCAGAGCGCTCGAAGTATCTCTCTCTCACCAACCGAAAGAGTTCCCCAGAGTGGTCAGCCACATACAAAGCCACCCAATTCACAGTTCGGTTAATCTTTTTATAGATATGCTTAGCTTGGAAGGCAATATCTCTATTTATCATGGTCCGAATATCTCGAAGCAATGGGTGGCAGCCACCCATATCGCTGATGCATCTCTGCATCCAACCAGTCATCATCGTAAGCTGAGTTATCTACAGAATATAACAGGCTTAACATGGATGAACCCAAGCTGCCCTCTTTCGAGCTAGGCCTAGGCGGTTTGTTTTAGACCGATGATGCCGGTCAAGGATCTGCCGACTTAAAAGTCCGTCACGTTAAATCAAAGCCGTCCATCCTAGGGCACCGCACGTGCCAGGTTCCGATAAATACTGGGTCGGGGGCACCTCCGCGAAGCCGCTGCTCGCTCCTCTGGGCTTCTGGGGTTCCCTTTCGTTGCTCTTTCTCCTCTCTTGCGATTCCCCCCGAGTTCCATCGTCTCTGGTCCGGATCACTCCGCGGCGGTGATCGGACGGGGGTACCGGTCGGGCCTGCTTTCCCCGCCACAGACCACGATAACGTCTGCCAATGCGAAACCCTAGACGACATCAAGAAGCACCTCTGGGCAACCAAGTACGCCCCTATCTCCGGAATGGTGAGTTGTTTCCCTTGCCTCCGTTATTTAAATCCAAGATATCCTCTTTGACGTTCAAGATCCGTTCCTTTTGCTCTTTAGCATGCGTTTTTGGGAGATTTCTTTGCGGCTGTATAATATTTTTTATCTTGTCATATAAAAATCGAAATTCGATGCAAATTTTGAGGTTTACAAGTCATAGGCTCTATAAAAGTGGGAAAAAGCTTTTGTTTTCATAGTTTTCATTGCGTAGCATACCAAAGATATGCCATTATAGTGACCTGTTGTCATTTTGTTTGGATTTTCATATTCAGCAGAATTTTTGCTTGGAGTAATCGGGTAAGAAGAAGCATATCTTGACATCTCAAAAGTTAAAGTTAGGTTTGTACTGTAGGAAGATGAAACCATCCGAGTCTTCTTGATATCTTGGTATCTTGATAGAGTTAATTTTGTAAGTCTTGTATCTTGATATCTGCGTCTTCTTTACTCATTGGCTGAGATGTTGTTCTTGGTTGGATTCTTGCTTGATGACCACTAGTGGATGAAAGCAGGAAGGCTCTGGAGGAGTCGTTCAAAAGAAAGCTTGCGATTTTGAATCTCGGATTCGATTCTTTATGACTAGGGGAGCTGACCTTTTTGTTTTATTAAAGAAAGGGCTATGCTTCTTTTTGTTTGTTTTATTCCTTGCAAAATCTTGTTATCGCACTTGGGCTGTGGTAATCTATTTAGTTTCGTTATAAGAAAATTTAATGGGCCAGTGTCATTTTGTCCTAAGTCTTTGGTGTAGAAGATTGTTCTTTGCAGCCTCTCTGAATTTATTCCAGGCTTCCTGCATGCAGTATAAATTTTTTGAACTAATCCTTGCCTCTGGATTTTGCTAGTTAGCAGGAGTCACTGTTCCTTTATGCCTCCCCTGTGAGATGTACTTTCACCTAGGAACCCTGTTATTGAGATGATATCATATTATAATGAAGCTTTGACCTAGCAAAATGTTGTTTCTTTGTTTGCTAGATGCAAGCATTGATTATCATGAAGGCAGTAGTTGTAGGAAAATTTGATGGATCTTGGTACTTGTTTTTATTATCTTTTCTAGATCATATTGTGATGGTTCAAAGTGAAAATTTCAACTAATTGCAGAATCTTCTCCTTTACATACAACTACCATTGTGGAAAAATGCATCCTCATATTGGTTGATGAGTGCAAACATATGTTACTGCCAAGCCACGGAGTCATTGTTAAACTTTCTTGACTTTATAATGTACATGTCATTGCATTTATATATTCTGTGATTTCAGTTACTGTGTTTTTCCTTGCACACCATGTTCAGTTTTCTTTTTTGCAAAATCAAGTATTTATAAAATATTAAAAGTTTGGTATTTGACATCTAGTAAAGTTGTATTTAACTCTTTTCATTTCAGGTATAGTCACATGATTAACAATGTTGTCCTTATGGTCATTGGCACTCTACATGAGAGAGAAGTCCAAGAACTATTAAGAAAATGCCATCATTTGGGCATGCCCGGTAGGTATCTTGTTGTATTAATTATACTGAATGAATTGGATTATGTGGAATGGGGCCATCTTGTTTTTTCATGAAATGGGATGTCCTGCTAGCTCTCCCTATTTTTGACACTTGGGGTGGGAAATGTCTCTAGACACATTGCATGGGATGATCGTACAATAGTCGGTTAGCCCCATCCTAAGACTCAGGACATTGCCCCATCCTCACATCCCATGATATGCCCCACCAAGATTTGAATCAATGCTTATGTTCTTCATGTTTTCATTTCTTGAACTATTAATAAGAGTGTGTGTTTTCTTGCTTTCACTTTCTTCAGCATCACTACCCTTGCAGTGTCCCAAAATATGTGTGAGCAAGGTTTTATGTACCGATGGGATGGTAGGGCATTCCACCATCCCCAGCGTTGGGACAAGGCACCATCCCTAGTGGGGATGGGAAGAGTCGAGAAATGAACTAGGAAGGGAAGTATCAGTATGCCGGATGTCTCATTCTAACCCTAATGTTAGGACAAGGCAATGTCCCCAATGTCAGGACGGGAAGAGTTGGGAAATGACTAGTATGAGAAGTGGCAGAATGCAGGATGTCCTGTTCCATGAAAAAACCAGGACAATCCCACCCACGGTATTTAAAGCATTATTCGTGAGCTTTACAAGCTAGTCCTTGTTCATACACCATTGGCTTCATAGTTCTCTGGATGTGTCACATTAGAGGTACTTTATACTGACTTGGTCTTTTCAGAATATTGCATGTGTATGCTCTTTGTACATATTTTTGTTGGGAAATTGATAAGTCTTATACCTGTCTTGCTTTTACTTGAACTATTAACAAGAGTGTTAAGCTCTTGCTTACCCATTCTTCAGCATTGCTACCCTTGCAGCGGCCAGAGCTTTACAGGCTAGTCCTTGTTGATACACCATTGGCTCCATACTTCTGGGCATATCACATCAGAGCTACTGACTTAGACTTACCCATTCTTTTCAGAATATTGCATGTGTATGTTCTCGTACATATTTCCATTACAAAATAAAAAGGCTTGTTTTTCTTGAAAGTGGTAAAAGCGACATAATGGTTTGGTTTTCAAAATGATTGTAGCTCCACCAGTAAATTGTTGTTGCTCATGCCAAACGGCTAGGCTGACTTGATATCATCCTAAACAAGTATGATGTCCAAATGATTTTGCATTCTAGGTAAATAGCTGTTTACAGTTCCTTGAAGTAGCATAAGTGCAATCTTGACATTCCACCTTTTTTTTATGCAACCCACAATGTTGCAACTCCATTAATCCAATGATTTTTAGTCCTATAATATTTTTCTCATGCTACTGTCAGTTTCATGATAGAAAATTTCAAAGTGGCTCACTGTTGTTGTCTCTTTAGGTTTTATTGGTACAATATTAGCACTGAGCTGACTCGAGATGACTTTTGGAAGCTTTATGCTAATTTTGGTTTGCTGCAAGCTTTTTTTTATCTTTATTTCATATGGAGGTCTTCCTCTTGTAAGAGATGCTTAATTGAATAGTATCTTTAATATAGTTTCATATCTTGGGACCATATTCATCCCGTAGCTGTTTTCTCTAATTAATGGTGATTAATGAATTGTGGAATTAATAAGCTAATATCCGATATGAGAATGCTAAAAATGAGTGCCTGGACCTCATGTTGTTCAGTGCATATTAGTGCATACTAGTTTTTGGATTTATTATGAGAGCGCATTGTTTAAAATCTGGCATAGCAACAGGTAAACTTTCAGCATGTGAATGCATTTTATTCACGTCTAAGTTTTCACTGCTAAGGAAGAGCTTTTATGTGAACTCAATTGCAAAGTGCAATTTTAGGACAAAGTTCAATGTTAAGATACCTTTCTGACAGGGAAAATAGGAAGGTCTGAATCTGCATAGGGAGAGATGCAATACTTCTACTACCCTGATATCTTGCATGGTGACACTGGTCTTCGCATCGCCATTTGTAGGTGTGCCTATGCTAAGATTAGGCTGTTCCAGACATTATAGTGTTTTTTGCAGTTCATTTTTCGTTGCTTTTAGACAAGTCAAACCTGCCCTAGGCCGAGCGCTTCCTCCTTGAGAAATGGGGTGGCGTGGTATTCCACGAGATAGGTTAATATTGTGGCACACAATGTAAAGCGTGTGATGGGCAGACATAAATATCTGGCTACCTTTGGCCGCTTTGCTGTCTCGAGCAGCAGTCAGAGCGAGAGGTTTGGCCAACATCTCTCTTCTAATATTTTCTTTACAGTTGTGCCTCTTTTAATGGATAAAACAATTGGCCAACATCTCTCTTCTAAATAACAATTACAAACCCAATTTGATCGGGTTGGTTTGGTTTCTGATCGCGGTGTTTGGTAGTCCATATCCAACACATATTTGAAATAGATCATACTTTTCGGTCCAAACCTAATGAAATGGCTTTGGTTCATATTGTAGTAGGTTATTTCCAAGTCAGTCCTAGATCGGCTAGATCAAAAGTGGGTCAATCCAAAACTCCAATGTAGGGGTGCAATCTAGCTAAGTCGAGTTGCTAGAGGCTTGAGCTTGACTCTATTCAAAATACTCAGGCTCGGAAGTTGACTTGAGATCGATCGAACCTTAATATCCAAGCTCAAGCTCGAATCGATATATATAAAAAAACAGTAATCAAGATCGATTCATCGCGACTCAAGCTCGAGCTCAAGCCTTAGTTATGATTAAAAAATATGGTTAAAACAAACTATAATATAATATAATTTTAAAATATTAGATTAATAATGTATATATATACACTTGACTAGGCTTCGAGCCTTCAAGCTGAGTGTTTTGCTCTTTGAACTCGACTCGAAAAATTGTTCGAGCTTCTCGAGCTTGGTAATTGTCGAGTTGAGTTGAGCTTGGACCAGACCTGAGATCGAACAACTTGCGAGCTGCTTGACTCATTTGCACCCTTTCTCCAATGCACCTGACTCCTACATAATGTGGCACTTGTGCCCTACCTTTTATTAGAAATGTAACATTAAAATGTACATTGAATCATGGAGTATTGTATATTTCAAGTTCCTAATTAAATGTCACAAAATTTGGGAATATTGAGCTTTATTATTTCCTCAGGAATTTTGACTTTTTTTTATTCTATAACTCCAGGACCGCTGATGAGAAATGAATGGTTTGCAAATGGGAAATTATTTGACTTTCAAATAAAAAAATTGTGTATAATATTATAAAAACAGGGTTTTATATTCTGTTTCCAGTATGATTGATTAGTAAAGCTCATCATTTTTGTTTTCCATTTCTATGTGTTTTTTTTTTTTTTGTTTTCATTCTTTTAATCTTTGCATCTATCAATTTCTCAAGCAGCGCTTTATGAAACTCATCATTAAGCAGTGCTATGTAATGCTCGGAATTGAATGTTTGATGATGTTTGCATTTTTCCTGTTCTTCTGCTCTCCTCCCTTCTTAACCAAAGTCATGTGGTAATATTTGTGTTATAAGGTCTTACAAAATTATGTAGCTTTGCATATAATACCTTTATGTAATTCAGTTTCAGTTGGCATTATCAAATTCTGTGACTACCATGTCCCAGCTTGATCTAGTGGCCATATCATTTCCTTTTCAGTTTGTGTTCAATAGCTTGGGTTGGTTATACCTTTTTGTGATTGACAATAGCATGTACATATGGTTTTTGTACCTTTTTGTGCCTTTGTAAAGCTTCCAGGTTCATGCTGCAATGGAGAAGTATCCTCCATATCAGTCAGTTTTTTCCAAAATTTCTCATGGGGAAAGCCAGATGTTGGTTAAGGCATTTTGTGAAGAGGAGGTGAAAGAGCTCTGCTTGGCATTTGAACAGCAGGTATGCTTGATCAAGCATGAAGTTTTATTTAGATAATTTGTGGTTATTTCAGTTGGCTTCTTTTGTTATTTACCATGGCATTGTTCCATGGCAAAGAGACTCATTCAGATTAATCATTGGTAAAACTCCAAGCATTGAGGAACACCTGATTAAAATGATGATATTTGCGGTTTTGATAACTTAGGCATCAACAAAATTATGTGCTCTTTTTTTTTAAGTAAATGCAGAAATACCTAATGAAAAAATTCTGCAGTTTTGATAGCTTTGATGGCCATTATACGATGTGCTCTTTTCATGAAGCACATAATGTGGAGTAGTGTCATATGTTCCTCTTCTTTTTTGTGTTCATCAGCCATGTTTGTCCTTGCCCATCTTCTTAAGCATTGGCTTTCTGCTTGCTGATTAACTTTTCCCTGTTGAGAACAAGGGGTTGAATAGAGAAGAGGAATAATAGAGAGAAGAGAGAGAATAATAGAGATTAAAATATCCACAAAGGAGTCACTTTATTCAATAAATAAATAAATCATACAAAATTTGTTCGTCCGCATTGTCCTATATTTATTGTCATTCAAACAACCCTAAGACAATGTTTTCTAATCATTAAAGGACGTCAGACATGCCTATAATGGTCCTACAACTTATGCTGTGACCTGTATTTATAGTCATTCAAACAACCCTAACACAATGTTTTCTAATCATAAAAGGACTTCAGACATGCCTATAATGGATCTACAACTTACACTGTGACTCAAAATTGGACTCGTATTCAACCAAAATTTCTATTGTATCAACTTGGTTCACCTTTCCGACAAAAATATCAAAGACTTTTAGGCGAGAGTAAATTCGAAACTCCATTGAGTTCCACATAAAAGACCAAAAATCTTTCCAAATCACAATTCTAAAGAGTTTAAAACTTTCCTAACCGACCTAGACCTAAGGTAGGACTTTTAGATGACATTATATACTCATAATAAGACTCAAAGATCCACTAGAAAAATAGCTCTGAAAAAATTGGTACAAAATTGCGAGAAAATAAAATACTTAACTAACTTTGTAAGACTCCATAAAACTAGAATATAACTAAGCCTAATTTAGACCTAAACTACATCGTCCGTCCTTCGGACTAAGGTTTTTCTTGCTTGGTGCAAATGCTAGGATGTATGTGCATACAGGTTCTGGAAGTCATTTGCCATATTTTGGATATCAAAGCACACTTTGATGAATTGGATGCTCACCTACAAATTCTAGCAATATGCACAGTTCCACAAATTATTTCACTGTTCAGCCGGTCGGATGGGCAAGTTTTGTTGTGAAGCTTCCCCCTTGAGTAATGAAGTTATTCATTTTAAATGCATTGTCTTATGCTGTCTGATTTTGGTTGTGATCTTCAGGATTTACAGGCCGTATGTAGGGATCTAGATTTTTATTTTTGGAGACCCAGTTTTGGAATTTGATTGCATAGCAGCAACTAATTGCAGATTTTTTATTTCTTTATTTTGCTTCCAATACGTTATTTTTTTTTGTGATAATGAGATTAAGAACCAGTCATGTATAGTGTACGTTGATATCTTTTTCATGTAAAACGTAATCAAATGACAGCGCCCTTAGCGTGCAGGTGTTTGATTAGCTCTCCCCAGGTTGTTCCCTGAAAACTGCGCACATTTTGTGACGCCACCAGCGACGGAGTTGGTTTCACCAAAGATTGTGACGAGCTTTTCTCCAAAAAGAGCCCGTGGGGGTCTCCCATGGCGCGAGCAAAGATTTCCAGCCTAATGCTTGCCGGATGTCCATTTCTTGGACGACCTTGAAAACTCTTCCAACCAAAAATCCTTCCTCAGCCTTTTTTTTCCCTCTCTTTTCTTGTTTTATAAAGATCCTGACTTCTGAATGAAGCTGGGGGGGAGAACTGAACGGAAGAGGGCATCATATAAACACTTATATTTCTTGCTTGGCCATGCTCAATAAAACAAAGTGTACATGCTACAAAAAAGAATAAAGGGAGAATGCTAATGATGCAAGGTTCGAAATTATGGCTATCATAGTATTCTAATGATTTTCATAGTTTTGAAGGCCTATCATTGTGCAAGATCTATTCATGACAGAAATTTTAACGATCCCACCTCTACTAATAATTATCCCTTCGAACCGACCTGCGGATGCTTCTGCGTAAATATATTTACCATTTGAAACTTTCCTCTCGTTCTCCTCGACTGGAGGGCTATGATTCGTCGACAGGATCTTGGTTTCCTATGGGCCAAAGAGGAAACCACATCGTTTAGCTCTTAAACTATAGTTTCCAAAGCCATAGAATCTTGTCCACCCGAAGAAGGAAAAGTTATGGGTTTTTGCCTTTGATAATTTACAATTGATAAAACGTGATGATAAAGTAAAAGAGGAGGGCCCTTGCACAGCCGAAGAAATGGAAAATTTCTTATAATTTTAACCTCCAGAGTAGAATCAGCCTGTCCTAATGACACAGGATTGCTATGCCGCTAACCTTTGTCTTGTGTCAGACTAGCTAGTTTTTTATTCAATTTGGGTTGGACGGACTTTCATAAACAAACCCAACTCAAGCAAGCATGACGGATGCTAATTAGTAGGCTGAAGCACGTAGCTTGCACTGCCTTGACCAGAATGATATTCCTGAGCTTGAGCAATATATGCTTAAGTTTGACCTTAATTTCTTGCCGATTGCTTTTCCTAACAGACTAAACCTTTTTAACATGATATTAACTAGTTGTTCAAATTAGCCAGCTGGCGCTGGGCTAGAACTAGCTTTATTGCATGTCAAATCCGTCAACCATCGTTGGTCGAGCCAAGCTTGCATGTAAATGGAAAAATATTGATCTCCAGCTATTTGCTCTCCTAACACTTATTTAATGAATGGAATCAAGTTTTGCCACCCACTGTTTCTGGTATGCACCCATGGTATTGCTCGTGAACGTCTCGCTCTTGGTAGAAGATCAGTTCCTAGGGTTGAACGTGCCTTTACTCAACCCCAAGGTTGCCATGCTGATATTAGTTTTTTGATGAAATATTGCTGATATTAGTTATCTACCAGGAATAAGAAAAGGCCAAAGTCATGGCATTTAGAAAACCATCAAGTTGTTGTACCGTGTCTCTTATAATAAAAGAATGAAAGTTCTTCTGCCTGGCTTTTGCTTCTGATTCTCTTATTCAGGCTCTTCTTCTAGAAAAATTATTAGTTGGATTAGATCCATCATGGACCTAAAATAAAATTATCCTAAGCCGTATTTTATTGTATAAGAATAAGCATGAGAATGTTGAAAGAGCGATAAATGACCATGCTCAAATTTTATTGTATAAAAATAAATAAGTATATAAGAATGAACAAACCATGCATTATCCTCACGGAGCGATCATGAGCGGTTGCCCTAAAGCATAATTTCACACAATCAACAAGTATAATCCTTCACGGACAACTTAAATATACAAAAGGCATTGTAAATAGCATGGTGGCCCACTTTTTTTTTTATTTCAACTGGGGGGAAATCTGTAGGAACTTTTTTTTTTTTTGCTTAAGACGGGTGTTTCATACAATACGTGTACGAATATACCTAATAAAGTCAAAATATAAAAGTTCATGGAGTGCCAATAGCAACTCCCCCTCTCCAGACCAAATGGTATACTTTGAGTGGTAGGCCGCGTAGGCAGCTACCCAGTCAGCCGCCCCATTGGCTTCTCTCAATACATGCTTTGCCTGGAAGGCCCCCCATCTCTCATCATCATCTCTATGTCTCGGATCAGGGGGCGGTCTGTGCCCTCACCCCTCGACTCCCTCTGAATCCATCCGATGACTGTGGCCGAGTCGCCCTCCAAGATGATCGAACGGGCCTGCAGCACCACCCGAACATGTCGAAGGCCCGTCCAGACTGCTTACAACTCTGCTCCTGGAACCGATGTGTCAAACAGCTGGCAGCCACCTGCCGCTACCACCCTGGAGTGCAGGTCCCGAATCACAAAACCAGCACCGCCCCGTATACCGCCATCCAGCACCGAGCCATCGAAGTTGACCTTGAAGAAGCTCGGGGGTGGGGGCTCCTAGGTGAAAAACACCATCTGGGAAGCTGCCGAAGCAGAGAGAGAACCCCAGGTGTCCCAAGCTAACAAAGGTCTATCTGAGGGGTGGGTGGGCCTGATCTCCGTGGCCTGTGCCTGAGCAAACTCCGCAACAAACCTCGGTGACACCCTATGCTCATCGAGTATACGAGCGTTCCTTGCCAGCTAGATCTGATATGCCGTGCAAGTTGCTCTAATAGCCTCCTGACAAGTCTGCGAACTGGCTAGCCACTGTCTCATCACCTGTAGAAACTGTGTCCTAGCACTCTAAGCCTCCTGCGGGATCCCTAACCACTGCCATGCCGACCTCGCCCATGTGCACTGGAAGAGCACATGGTCCACCGATTCCTCAGCTCCACATGTCTCACACTCTGCGGGGAGCCCAAAGCCACGCCTGCTCAGCACTGTTCTCGTCGGAAGGCAATCCCAAAACACCTTCCATAAGAATAGGGCTGCCCTCGGGTGAAGCCCGGACCTCCAGATCCATGTGCAATCCGGCCCCGGCTCATGCTCCTGCTGGATGACACGAGAGAGATCACCCAATCTAACACTGGCCCAACACGAGGTACCCCACACTCTGACATCTAGCCCCGCACAACCTGGTACCGGAATAGAATAGATCCTCTTTGCTAGGTGTGTCCCGAATAGCTGTCGAAGTCTGGCCCCGTCCCACTCTGCCCCTCCTGGTGTTAGGAGGTCGCACACCCGCAGCCCCTCCATTGCCTTTGTATCAACCATGGTCGGCCAACACCTCAAAGGAAGGGCGTCCACCCATGGATCACTGGTCACATCAACGCTCTACCCATCGCTGATCAGCCACCTGGTATTCGCCGACGCTGTCGGCAGGTACCTTCCGATCTCGCGCCACATGAAGGAGACTCAACAACTCTATGGCACCTCTGAACCCCCTCGACCGTATCTGGCTGCCATCATCTGACTCCAAAATTCGTGCGGCTCTAACATGAACCGAACTGCAAGCCGAGCAATAAACGCCTTATGCCTCTCCAAAAGGGACTGCACCCCTAGGCCGCCCTCGTTGGTGGGCAGACAGATCTGCTCCTAGGCCACCATATGCACCCCATGACCTCTACTGTGTGAGCCCCACAAGAAGCTCCGAAGAAGACGCTCAATCCTCAACAGAACCGTCTTTGGTACCACAGTATTGGCTATGCGATACACCGGCATGGACCCAAATACCGATCTGACCAGCGTCAATCTCCCCATCATGGATAGGGAGGATGCCCTCCATCCCTCCAACCTACTTTGGACTCGCTGTACCAGGCCCGAGCACTCTGCCACCCGGAGCCTCCGGCCAGTGATAGGGACTCCTAGGTAGGTCAGCGTCTCCTCCTGCTCCGGTATCTGCAATATCCCTCGGATCTCCTGTCCGACTTTGGTCTCCGTGCTGGGGCTGAAGGAGATTGCTGACTTCAAGAAGTTCACTCTCTCGCCGGACGCTGCGCAGTAGCCCGCCAACACCCTGCGAAGGACCCGTGCCTCAGTAGCCTGCGCCCTGGTCAGAAGAAGACAATCATCAGCAAAGAGTAAGTGAGAAATAGGCCCAGCCCCTGGTGCCGGAGCATAGGCCTCCAGCTCATGACTGGCGCACACTCTCTGCGAGGTACGAGACAAAGTGTCAGCACAAATAATAAATATGGGGATAATGGACATCCCTGACGCAAACCCATGGTGGACTCGAAGAAAAATGATGGAGAGCCATTGACTAAGATAGAAAATCTTGGCCCCCGGACACACCCCATAACCCATCCAATCCACTGCCTGTGGAAGCCATACGCCTCCAGTGCCCGCTGAAGAAAACTCCACCTGATCCTGTCATAAGCTCTCCCCATATCCAGCTTGACTGCCATCAAACTTTTCCGCTGCGATGCTCGCTGAAGATCCCACATCATCTCCTAGGCTAACATGACATTGTGGGAAATGTTCCTGCCGGCTATAAAAGCTCCCTGCTTACGGCTAATAATGCCAGGCAGTAGGGGCTTCATCCTGCCCATAATTATTTTTGCCATAACCTTGTATAAGGTTGTGCACAAACTAATGAGCCTGAAGTGACAAGGTTCAGCTGCATCCTGACGTTTCGGTATGAGCGTGATGAAGGTGGCCTAGAAACTTTTGCTCCAGGCTTTTTACATTGTTACGACAAGTTGATAGCCCGCAACACAAATATCAAGTGGGTCAACAGGAGGAAACCATCGAATGCCTATCCATGAAAGATTCACGAGAAGAATAAGACACTAGCTAGGAATCCTCATGCACACCCGCTGGGATAAGGAGGAGGTTGATATTATCTTGTCTTCTTTATCCCTTTCATCAAAGAATCCCATACGAAGTCCTTACCCCGCCGAAAGGTCGAAGACGTCCAATCAAACGTTGGATCCCCAGCAAGGCTCTTCTGCCAACTCTCAGTAATGGGGACCAAATGCACTCTAACTCGGAGAAGCTGACAGTAGCCGTATGGCCCGTATCAGATTGGAATCAGGATTATGAATTGATCTATCCACAAACGACATAAAACAAGTCAATGAGTCGAAGCCCCACCTCCACTTATACTAGAAAGGTCTTATATTGTAGACCTAATGGTGTCTTGGCTTGTCAGCTTCAATACCATATGCCTTATATGTTTTTTTCTAGACAATATCCAGCTTTTATGAACTCTGAGTTTTCATATAATATTTCTGGATTAACATGAGATGAACAATGAAAATGTACAGTAACAACTGTTGTTATTATATCATGATCATCATAATGGATAATGGGAAGACATCCGTTACTTAGAGTTATATTTTATATATATATATATGGGGTCATGGGATGTTTTTGAGACACAAAGCTCGTCAACTTAGCCGCGCCGCCAAGGCCCGCAGAGGTCTCGGTTAAAAACGTGAATGGTGGCAATTTTCAATTATATTTCTTCAAAAGTAACAATCGATAATAACGATTAGTAAGAAGGACGATGACGGCAGCTGCCGCAGCCTCAACGACAACGACAAGAACAATTTTTCTTTCTTGACTTGTGAGTCAACTAAGCTGGTATGTTTCGAGGTTTGGTGTTTTGTTTTCAGTTACCGTGACGATAAATACGCTTGTACTGCGTAATCCCATACTTCAATCTAGTCTATATATCTGTATGAATCAGAAAATAAAATACATAATTTTTTTTTTAAAAAAAAATCCGAGCAGCTCTAAAGATTGTTTCCATATGGTTAGTCGAATTTGCATATAGTCCGTCATCTTTTATCGTCGTTGTTTTCTACTTTTAGTGCCTTGTTGATGAAATGGACTAGTGGGACGGAGGACTTCTATCTTACAATTGCGTGAAAATGTCTCTCCCCGTTCGTCCAAATTTGAGTCGAAATTTATATTATTAATGCACTGGAGGTTTCTTCTGGCATCACACTGCATGAGTTCCACTTCGGAATCACCCATATATAGCCCAAATGGCAGACCAACGCACCGGAACTCGCCCTGATGCTTTCGATCAACCATTAAAGCTTACCATATGGGCGACTTTAAATATGCATAGAGAGTTTTTTTAAATTTCATTTTTTTTCAGATGGCCATTTGCGCATCTTATTTACTTGAGCATGAGTTGTTTAATCATATATTCATTAACCATTGTTGACGTGCCACAAGTTAAACCCATTTACGGGACTGCAAAATTTGTATAACAATTTTTTTTAGAAAAAATACTCAACATGTTTGTATTGATTGTAGGTCACTTTTTTGTATTTTATTTTGCAATTATAATATCATAAAACATGATATCAAAATTAATCAATGTTCCATGATGCTTGTGGCTATGTCTTATTACAATTATGATTTTAAAGAGTTCACTTAATGAATTTCACCTGTAACGGGGAGATATTTGAAATCAATCTCAACTCAAGCCTTCTCATACAATTTTTTCGAAATTTAGCTTCTCATTCTGACGGTCTACACCAGCTTCAATGACTTAGTGACAAACTTGATTGTCTGTTTGTAATGGACACCAAGGACAATCTTGGATTACCCACTCAATTTGCGTTACCCCCAGTATTGTATTGCAAGAGGCAGAGATAAGAAAAATATATAGTATAAATTGATAAATTAACTGAAATAATAGCAATAGATAGAATGGCATGGACATATAATGCTTGATTTTCAAAATAAAAAAAAAAAATATAACACTTGATTGGCCAATTTGTGGTGTCCAAATCATACAAAAATATAAATACTTTAATGAATATGGCTCCTTTATTCCTTGAAAAAAGTAAAAAAAAAAAGTTAAAAAAAGAGTATGATTTAGCATGTTATACGATTGATGCATGCATTAGCCTATAGCCTATAGGCTGCATCCATCAGTGTTCTTACGTGCCCTCGATTGATGCAGTGCACGAGCCCCATCACATACACCAATTATACGTTACCATGAATAAAAAGTTACATATTTTAGTTGTTTGGTATGCAGGGTTGGATCAAATACTAATCAGATCGGATACATAATTTATTAAAAATTTATCAACAAATCTAATTTATTAATTAAATGGATCAAAAATCAACTTTCAAACCTGCTCATTCCATTAAATAAATAGTCCAATCAATTTGCAATAAATTAAAACAAATTAAACAGCCCTAATTTTTGCCAGCAATACCCATGGATTTAGATGATCTAGTCCTAAATACGATTACCATGTCCTAGGTTGAGCATCCTCTCCAGCCAAACTCGCCTCCATCTTCAAATATCTTGAAATTGTTTAAGTTGTCCAAGTAGCTGTAGCAATTAAAAATGAGAAAACAAATGATACTTCTCATGGCTAGTATCTTTCCACAACATTGTGGATTAAATTAATTTTATGGAAATTAAGTATTAGTTTGGTATCTGCACTTGTATTGGTCCACATGTGCCCGAAAAAAAAAAAGTAAAAAAAAAGAAGAAAGAAAGAAAGAGGGGAAGTGGTGAAAGAAGGATCTTGGTAGCGAAGGCTGTTTTGCTGCAGCCCACAGGAAAGCGGAGACTCTCGGTCGCCATGGCCCGAGGTTTCTCGTCCCAAACTGATGGGATCAACGTAGCCACCAACCCCACCATTACTGGAGAAAGGCTTCGATTCATTATCATACATAAAAAGCTTCTGAAACCTAAACCATTTATATAAGAATGGTTTACATATACGTATCGACCTAAGGCAACTCGTCTCCTCCTTTCTTTCCCCCTCCCTCCCAGTAGAATAGACACCGGTCCCGTGCTCTGGTCTAAAAGTGCCATCTTTTTCCCCATTCTGAGGTTGCAGAAGCGGGGCGTTCTCTAGGGTTTCTAATTTCCTTCTCTGCTGCTGTGGTGGGCGCGGGTGATCGGTTCCTCGGCCTAGGGTTACTTCTTTCTTGATGAAAATTGAAAGCAGCCTGGCGTCGGGAAGAGAATTGGCGTCGGAGAGGGGCAGGCCGTCGACGAAGAAGAGCAGGAAGCGCCGGAGGAGGCCGGGCTCGATGCCGGGGCTGGTCCAGCGGCTGTTCGAGACCTGCAAGGAGGTGTTCGCCGATGGCCGGGCCGGTTTCCTGCCCTCCCCGGAGGACGTCGTTCGACTCCGGTCCATTCTAGGTATCTTGCTGCTCCCTCGTCGTTGGATGTGAAAGCTGTGACTTAGGGTTTCCAGGATTGGAGTAACAATATAGTTTTGTTTGTGTGTGTTATCTGATAAGATTTATATGAGTTTTTAGCCTATAAGAATATGATTAGAAGAACCATATTGCGTCAGGTTTTTTACATCCAATAAAAAAAAAATCATATTGCATCAATTGTACTGATTTAAATTTGGTAGATTGGATGAAAGTGTGTTGTTTACCACGTCTTTTTTTTTCTCTTCCTTCAATGCAAATCCTGTCTGTGGGCTCTCAATTGGACCTGAGCACTAAATTTGGACCGCTTTGTTGCTTAAAGAATCAATTGATGTCGAGCAAAAGATTTAAGGATCATTCATTGTTTAATATTGATTATATTTTATCCTTTTTTTTTGTTGGTTAGGAATAAAATTTTAAGGTTATTTAGCACCCTGCATCCATTTGAAATTTTATGGTGACCTCCCATTGCCTTTCACACAAAAAACAATACATTGTAGGACGTTATAACTTGGGGTGATTGCTTACGTTGCTTCCTTTCCGCTGTTTTTAAGCCTTTCCCATGCAATGCAAAATCTCATGAGTGCTTAAATCTTAATGGAAAGCATGCATTGAGAGAAAGCTTACCTGATTGATTTTTATATAGTGCTTTAGAGCTGCACCTTATTCTCAATGTATTCTTGTTGATTTCATTCTCCTTGTAACACTTGTACGATTTTGATTTCATGATCATGTGCAATGCTGTATTGACTACTCAATAAACAGGCTGCTTTGCAAGGAAACCTACAGATCAGTGTTCTTTTCCTTGTTCAATAGTACTTGTCGAAGCTTGAAGCTTGTTGGTTATGATAATTAGAAGTTGGCTTTGAACTTCCATACACAATAGAGGATACCAAATTGTGGTATGTCTTACGTTTTAAAACACTAGATGGGAGGCCCAGTAGTTACAGCTTATAAAGTTTGAGCTCTTGGGACGAAGTTCTGGCACCTGCGCCAATGACGGCAAGCGGGGATCCATAGGGCAGACATTTCAAAATCTGCCCCATCTAACATGTCTATGCTTTATATGGTTGTTACTTTTTAACACTTTACCTCCTTGTTTCATCCTTTGCCATTTTCAATTAGTATTTTGCAATTTTCCAAGCAAGGCTAGTTTAGTAATTTGCCTCTTAGGTTTCTCTTATTTCTTGCTTTTCACTTTCAGAATCGAGTCTATTGCCTGTTAAGCATGTAGATACACTTATTACTTATATTACATACACTTTCGAATCTGTACATGTGCATACTAAATGACCCTCTATCATACTTGAGATAAGTTAGTACATTATCTCTCATACTTATTACTTATATTACATACACTTTCAAATCTGTACATGTGCATACTAAATCTGTACATTATGCAAGCATGTGAAGGTGATGATCACATCGCGAAGCGTGTGCTCTATCATTGTGCATCATTCTTCTACATTTGGCCTTCCACTAAAACTGCTGCACAAGCACTTGATCCATTTTCAAATGCCGCCCCTGTGATGTCTTATTCTGGAAGGCCCGAAGCAACTCATCCTATATGTTTAGATAGGGACAACCACAGGATTAGGGGCAATATTTTTCGGTCTACTATATTTGCTTTAAATGATTATGAGTAGGTCTATTTTATTGGTCAAATCCAGAAGCATTTTCTTATCTTATTATTGTTGCTGGGTGTACAACTGCATGCAATGTGTGTATGTCATGTCTCTAATTTTCATTTACATATATAACATACTTGCATCTCTAGAAAAGGCTGCTGACTATATTAATATGTAGACTCTTCTTTAGTTGTTGATTGTAACTATGTTTGCTTTTATGCAGATAACATGAATGCATCAGATGTTGGTCTAAGTCAAAACATGCCATATTTTTGGAATGTGGAGCCCCAAGGAACACCTCCGATAACATACCTACACCTTTACGAGTGTGATAAGTTCTCGGTATCTCTCATACTTGAGAGAATATTGTTTTAATCATAGTGAAAACCCTCTACATATTTTTACTTTTTTTTTTGGGTGTTCAACTGCCTCACATTATGCTTGTTTCCTGCAGATTGGTATTTTCTGTTTGCCTCCGTCAGGTGTCATTCCACTTCATAATCACCCTGGTATGACTGTATTTAGCAAGCTTCTCTTTGGCTCCATGCACATCAAGTCGTATGACTGGGTTGATGTTCCTAAATACTCCAATGATGTCATCAACCCTGCACACTGTAAGCTCTGTTGATATCCTTTCTAATTATTACAAAAATAGGTTATTTCTGACTTCCATTTTATTTTATGATTAATCATTATGCTTGTCTTCTCACTATCTTTCGTGCTTTTTCCATATATCTAGTTGTAGTCTAATCCTCATAACTTTTCTTTTCCAACTAATTTTATGATAATCCACGTTCTTTTGGGGGGTGCTGTAGCAGTACAATCCCCAGGAGTGTGCTTGGCAAAAGTAAAGACCAATGCCATCTTTACAGCACCATGCGAGGCCTCCATACTTTATCCAGCGGATGGTGGCAACATGCACTGTTTTACTGCAAGGACATCTTGTGCGGTGCTGGATGTCCTAGGTCCTCCTTATTCCGACCCTGAAGGAAGGCATTGCACCTATTACAATAATTTTCCCTATGCAAGTTTTCCTGGTATGGTTTGTATCCTTTCACATGTTTAATTTATTCTAATGGTACGTTCATTTATGACCTGTTTGGAGTTTAGCAAGGGGCATACATGTTTGAATATAAACAAACAGTGTCAATAAGGGATTAATCTTTTTTTTTTACATCTCTGCTTCTTTTCTTCAGCATCACAATAAATATATTATAATTTTTCATGCCGTCGTCGTTGTTGTCGTACCTGTCATTATCTTAAGTAATTGCATTTGCATTTCCACCATCATACCTGTGATTCCTTGTCCCACAACTTTTTCCTGTTTGAATGTGTAGTTGGACTAACAGGTTAGGAATTGTGTCGATATTGTTTATCTATATCGAGCGAACTTAATAATCATGTTGGAGTACTTTGCATGGGAAGTCAGCATAGGTTCTTAATCAAAGTTGTTTAATCGAGGGGTGGGACCTGCACCATGGTGTTGGGTCCTATGGCCCCCAAGAAACCATTTCCCTAAAAGAAAGAAAAAAAAATCAAATCCTTTCGCACTTACGCATCCTTCCCCGACTCCATGTGATACTATTGATGTTCTGCATGCAGTTTTCTCACCTTTTTCAAACTTTTTTAGTAGACTGGTAAGTTTTTCTTGGTCAATTTGCCCTAGTGGGTACCACATGCCGTTGCCTAGATTTTTAGGCTATGGGAACTTCTTGTTTGCACACATTGATAGGTACATCCTTCAAGCTTTGAAAATTCTATTTCTCCTCTATCTTGAAGCATTGATGCTCGTCTCAAGAGGCTGCTAAAACACCATCTTCTTGCACATGAATTTAGTGTTTGATGACTTCTCTTCCCTGCTCAAGCAAAACAAAAGAAAAGATCCTCAGGCATTTTTTAGGAGTTTATTAAAACAATTTTGCATTACGTCGACATAACAAACAAACTAACTGGATGATAGGATGTTATTGGATTCTTTGTTTCAGAAACTGCGGTTCTGGTGCCTGGTGAGGGTGAGGGGTATGCTTGGCTGGAAGAGAGGGAGAAGCCAGATGACTTCGTCGTATTTGGGGCAAAATATAGCGGTCCAAGAATCATGGAGCGCTAATTTATATGATGATTTTGGCAGCTAAGAAAAACAAGGTTCTCTGCAGTTTGAGTGTATATACACAGACTTGAAAAGAAAGGGATGAAAGAATAAAATTCCCGGAGGGGTTGTGCACGCTCTTCGACAGATCCTTTGTTTCCAAGGTAGACCTTAGTGGAAGGATTGCTGTGGCACCGAAAAGCTTGTATCTTAAGTTTATCTCAGGTATCATCGCTTCATAGGGAAGAATTCAAGTTCTCGTCATCTTATTTTTGTCAAACGTGTTCTCTGTTTAGCAAAATCATGAAACATGTATTCCAGGCATTAATCATAATTTAATTCAAGGGTTTCTTTTTCTTTTATGTGGTGCTTTATTCTTGTTCTGAATTCTTATCCACCCACAGCAATATGGGGTCCATTAAGATGAGCCTGACATCCTAGGATTCTAGAGGATTTTATCATTTCAGCATCTACTTGCCTTTGTATGTATGTTCTGTAACTTTATGTCCTCTGAACTCCAAAGGCTTCTTCTCATCCATCGCGAGCTCACGTTTTAGACATCCAAAATTTTGGCATGGGTTGACGGAGAATAGCGTCCGTTGGATTTAGGGCGTGCACCGACCTTCTCGCAAGCCGATGCTTTGTAATAGTCTCTTGGTTGTTGTCGAAGGTCTTTCTTATCTGTTGCATCCTACAAGGAATAATGCCCTTGTTCCTGCTGAGCTCCTTGTACACTTACAAATAAGTGTACATCATTGGTTTATAAAATTGTGTGCGGAGATCAGAGCAAATGTGCAATGGCATGATGGCTCTCTACATCTTCTTCTCCACCCTCTACTACTTGAATACTCCGTATTGTCTATTGCTTCACCGTCGTTAACAACCTCGCCATCTAGTTTGCCGCTGCTGCTGCTGCCTTCCGCACCATTATCTCCTATGATGTTCGTCTTGCCTCCCACATACGAGGTCGAACTCTACATCAACCCTGTCCTCCACCAATATATATCTTTGTAGCCTTCCAAGATTGCATCTTTCCTCCCTAGATTCAAACATATAGCAGAATTGAGGTTGAATTTGCCAAACTGCAGGCTCCAATGATTCGACCATGCAGTGGGGAGCTAGGGCTTATGGCGTCATACATTGTTGTGTTTGCGTGTTCCATGAGTTTGCCAAGTTCATGGTGGAGGATACATGGATGGTGGTTCGCATCTATCTTTATCCGAAGTCATACGGTGATGCGTGCATACACTAGATCAATGTCATCATATGAGAAGAAAAAGAAAAAAAAAAAAATCTAATCCTATCTTTTTGTGTAAAATCAATTATGAAGTTTTTTTTTCGCAAAATTCCATAATTCCAAATTAAAGATTCATGCGCTTAACTATAACCATGTATCTTTATTTTTCCAGGAACCAACCACACTTGGGCTACAAAGAAGACAGATTTAATACCACGACCACATGCGACAACTGCAAGAGAATTAAATTCTTCAATCGTAGTTTATAACCTGTATCATTTTGGAAGACTGGAGAGTGATCTTTCTAGTTTTCCCTGGACTCCCCCTGTGGACTCGGCTTGTTCTATTTGTCGCCCGTCAGGTGCCATTCCGGTGGGTGGCACTCGGTATGGCTGATTCGAATGGTTTTGCTACTTCCAACTGGACTCAATGGAACCCTTGTGCTCATTGCCCACAGTTTCTCACGTAGACTTGTTACTTCTCTTCTTTATTTGTCGTCTCGGTTGTTGTTTTGATCATTGCAGCCCAAGTAGACTGCTTGCTGATAATCGATTGCAAGTGGGGCAAAGCATGCATTGCAAATACTGTAGGTTTTAATACTGATGTTATTTCTGACGTGGTTAGGAATGACTAAAGTTTATCATGAATGACAAAGCCTTTTTTGAAAAATATTATCATCTTGCGGGAGATTTTGACAGTGCTAAGGTGGGTGTTATCTTTCGTTTATTTCCTGAGGTTGCTAAAGAGGATGCAGGAAAGGTTGAGCCATTTATTGTTTTTCAACTAGCTATTGGATAATTTGTAAGAGTTGTTTGCTTGTCAATTTATTGTTTTTCATTATCTCAACAATTAGCTTAGTCAGAGACTATCTCTTCTCCCTCTTTGGTTTTTCCAAAGAAAAACCAAAAAATATATAGAAAAAGAAAACATAGTCATCTTTCGAAAATTTCGAACCCTAGCTCGCCCTAATCGAAAGGCTAAAAACCGTGAGTTGTCGTCGTTAATTATGGTTTGTTCATGGAGTCTGGACTGTGTTTCTTTTCCCATGTTATACATGGCCATCTGGCACGCTCCAATATCCCCTCTAATAAGAGCTAACCCTGGAAGAATGTGATGTAATGGTTTTAACCTATCTTGCTTGCCGAGTTTCCATCCAACTTAATCCATTCAATAACCGTCCATCCCAAGCTCGATGAAGACATTTCCTTAATGTACAGCTTAAATTATAACATTGTGTATGCAGCTTAAGTCAGGGTAGAATATCCAACTGATAAGCTTGAAGAGAATGATGCACTAGTTCTTGTTTCCTTGGATGAACATAAATGGGCTCATGGGCTCAATATCATGTCTTTGGCCCAAAATGGCCTCCCGCAGTGTTCGGCAGCTATCAAATCGGCGCGGTTGTGGCCCATAGACGAACTTGGTCATAGTAAAATAGCCAGGTCTTGGCCCATGGCTCATCCAATGGGCTGTACTACTTAGGAGTTTGATATATTCTTTATGGAAGGCTCATGCTTGGGAAGATATACAAGTTTTTGGTAAATTTGTATTTTCTTCCAATAACTTTCTGAATATTCTTTTATTTTTTTTCAAATTCCAATAAAAGCTTGAGATCACTATGAATCAACTCAGGGGTCTCCAACTACGTCCTTTGGGAAAGGAGGACCATTTTCATTACCCACGAGGTGCTTTCCCATTTACGACGGTCGAAGGCAAGATTAATTAATTACTATCATAGTGTCCGAAACACCTGATTTATCGATCAAACGGTTCTGATTTAACATGCCTAAGCCCTGACCTGTAAGGCTTATGGTGTGTCATAAAACAGTAAAATTCATGCCCATGGCTTTCTAAGTTCTTCCAAATGTTTCGCATATGATTCCAAAAGAGAAGGACATAGATGACCTTTTAATACTTAATACTTTCCTAGCCATTTTTAAACATCATCTGAACTCAGAGAGTCGGTGTTCCAATCTCACTTCCACAATCTCTCCCCCCATTTAATAACACCAAAGTGAGAATTTTCTCTTCTTCCCGGTGTGAATTTGTTCATTGACATGTTCATAGCCTAATTTCCTGGCTCCTACAATGGAAGACGTAATCCTCCTTTGACGCTTGGATTGTTCTTGTTTTCAAGAAAGACACTTGGGTTATTCTTATTGCAGATAATTAGTCTGCTCAATAGTGTTGCGTCACAAGAAAAAAAAAAAAGAGAAACCTGTTCAATAGTGAATATAGTAACCAATCTTCCAGGGAGATGGTTATATTTTAATTTGATCGGCCGAAGCCTAGATCTCTTAGGTCAACTTGTTCACCTAAGTTGGTGCAATAATTGGTTTCATCAAGTTCAAGTGATACACTTTGATTTGTTTCATCCCAATCTAATTTCATCATCTGGTTATGTATAAAAATTGATTTGGAAGAAAGGCAACCTGAGTTGAAAAGGTTCTATTTTTCACGTTTTTGTCACCACAAATAATAATCAATGCCAGCCAAAGGCTTGGATCTATAGGAAAATGGGACCTTAAAAGGACCTAAGAGTAATACTAGACCTTAGAGTAATACCATGTGAACTTAAAAATAAAGTGGTAGGCTTTATGCAATGTTCATTACTCATTGCTCATCTATTGGTGCAACAACTCTTTCGGGCATTTTTTTATCTTTCGCATGAAAAAAGGATTAACCTTCCTTTGTGTGAATCAACTGTTAGATCACACAATGAATGCTTAGAGATCCATACATGAAGATGAATTAGAAGGTTCGGAGTTCTTTGAGACCTACATATGATTAGATCCAATGGTCAACTATCTTGCGAGAAAGATGCAGCCCGAACCATTCATGAAGAAAGATAAAGCTATGTAGCTAAACAGATGAAGCACAAATGCATCCGGCCCGTGGAGTTCTTGACTTTAGTAGATCGTGGCATCATCCAAGTATGTCATTTTTTTGATAAAGAACTAATAATGGCAGTAGACTTTCTGAAAGTAGATTTAATAAACCCTTGTTTTCAAGTCATGTTGGTGATGGTTACAACAACAATCCAATCACTCCAGCAGTGGATGGATCGTGCCTATAGAAAACAAGTCAGGTCGCACTCACTATGTAGGGACCAGTCTTTGTTTAGGGCTATCTATTTTCTTCGCAACATTAGGAAGCAAATCTTAGTTGAAGTTGTGCATCAAGGTGCATAACACTAAAGAAAACAAGAGGTCCAACCTCAATTGATGTGCTCAATTCAATGCTTGATCAAAGCATATGACCTACTTCAATATGATAAAGGCAATTTGACGTGACCTATTTGTTTTATAACAAGAACTTCAAAGTTAAAAAGCTTCAACAAGCTGCAGAACACCCCTTATATATAATAATTGCCTGTGGGCCATTATACAATTGATTGGGCTCCTTGTACACATGAAAACTTTTAAATCAGTTTAATTTTTCTTTGATGGTTTGAAGTAATAGTCACTAACTTATATAGGAGTAAGCTTAACCTATCATAGAATATTGTTATGGACCCGATAATGCTTGGAGAAAGTAATAATGAGTTAGCATAAAGTGGAACCCATGAATCTTATTAGGTGATGCTTGCTTGCTTGCTTATTCATGTTAAAAAGTCTCAAACCTGCTGTCTAAACTGAAAACAACAATAGCGAATGGGCAGCTTCCAATGCACTCTGGACCTATCGCCGGAGAAATTATTAGGTCGATTAGGTCCACCATGGACGTAGGGCGAAATGAATCCACCTAATAATTTAATCCTGGGATGAAATGAATCCATCTAGGATGATTTCATCCTAGGTCTACAATCGATCTGGTCTATCTAATAATTCAAGCTCATTGCAGGATCCTACTTGAGTCCCAAAAACAAGAGCATGCAAAGCAGACAAGTTGCAGCTGCTTGACTTTGTACTAACATTAAACTTGTTGTAAGTTCCACACGAAAAAGGACACTACAATCATGAGGTGAACTTGGAGGTTTCTGCTCGAGTCCTGGCTTTTTAAGGAATGCTTAAATCCTGGTTCTCTCCCTTTCTTATAATGTTCAAAATGTTTAGTGCAATTTTTGAGAATGTAAAGATCAAAGGCATTGGGTTCTTTTTTCTCAAAAGAAAGAATAAAAAGAGGAAGAAAGAATGAAAGAACGCATTAGGTCACTAAAGAACCTAGCCTTCTTTTATTCAAATATTAAGTTAGATAACAAAACTTGAGTTACAATGATAAATGCATGACCTAAGTCATTTTATATCTCAGTAATCATTGACCACTTGTTGCATAAAAGAAGGCATTAGGATCCAAGGACTTTGTCAGGTTATTATTCTTACTAATTAGAATAATTAGAGCTGCTTGGCTGGGCCAAATCATATTGTCAACTAAATGACTTAATTAATTACATTGGACGAGTAATATTGGCCTCATGAAGAAGAGCAATGGTTGTCGACAACATCAATTGTTGCAGATGGTATTAATCCCACCAGGCCATTCATACACCACTAATCAATTTGACTGGAGTGACAGGTCATGGTATACCAAATCCAAATCCCAAGGTCAGTTTACATCGTTAAGCACACTTCTTCTTTGGGCTTTTCGCATATTGGACCCATATTTCTCAAAATTATTTATAACTTATGTTACCTTCTCAAGCTCCTGCAAAAAATATCTTAGGTCAAGTTTTCGATCAACAAATCGGGATCAAGACCTTATCTTAGATGTTACGGGTGTCATTTATATTTTATAATAAAAGTACCTTTCTTCTTTTTCTTCTTCTACTTCTTTCTTCTTTCCTCTCCAAGTTATTAGATCTCGAGGAGTGAAATCCCCTCCCCCTCCTTTTTTTTTTTTTTCTCCCCAAAAAATATTAAAATATTATTTAGATCGAACGAAGTCAAGGTATATAGTATAAGGAGAGGCCCATTGGAGATGGTCTTGGCAGCCATCCTTGCAGCTGAATTCAGTATCAATTAATATGGATTTAAAGTCGTGGACCCGGGTTGAGACCAATTTAGGGTAGTTACACCTCTGATTAACTTAACTAGGATTCTTTTTATATTAAATTTGGGGGATGGAATGCCAAAGGAAGGTGCTCCTTCCAATATATATGGTTGGAAATTGTCTGAGTTCATTTGTAAAAGATTGGATTCGATATGTGAGAAAAATTATTCATGTTTTGAGCTACTAATAAATAATAAAGGCAAATAGCTATCAATTAAGACCGACAACTACCCAACGCTGTTCGGAACAATCTTGCTGACTCTAATCTGTCCTAAAAAGTCTTCATAATACCATGGCTATCGTGAGAAGACCAACTCAGATCAAACATCCAATGGCCCACCTTAGGTGGGAAACCAATATCTCTCTGAAAACAATTTCAGCAGTTCCTGGGTTGTGGTACGTACATGAAAAACATTTGTAAAGAATAAATATATAATTTTTCTTACATAAATATCCTCCTACAAATTTAAATTTATATGAATAACATTTTACAATTTATATTTATTTCTATCATAAAATATTATTTTTGCGCAAATGCTCCTAATATAACTGTTTTCGAACACCGTTAATAAAAATCAAAATTTTATTTTAATTAAAATAAAATAAAATTTAAAAATTACTTTTTTGTCCTTCATCACGATTATCTTATAAATATTTTTTTTTTACACATCTATTCATTAAGAATAGTCTAGTCATTTTAATTTACAACCATTAATTTTTTAACGGCATTAGATAGTATGGATACATAAGCAAAAATAAGGATAAAAAAGGATAGAATAGCAAAACAAGTATTTTACAAAGGTATACATGCAACTATCGATTTGAAAGGATATGCATGCAAAATTTGATATTTAAGAAGGTATTTATATAAAAAAATCTATAAATATATAAATATATATATGACACTATGAAATTCTTGCGGTACAAACAAACATTTTATATGAAGTAACCTTTTTCATTAGAGAGAGAAAATTCTGACCTTAATATTATTTTATCATATGATATTTATTCACTCTGCTATATTTTTTTGTCTGGCTGGTAGCACTACAGAAACAGAGGGTTTTTCCAACTCTTTTCTACCGACGCTAGGTAAAAATATCGGTAATTTTGGCAAAGGCGCCAAATTTCTGTGCTATGGCATAGCACTTTCCAAGCCAAACCCGGTCAACGGAAGACCAGAAACAATTAAATAAAGACCAAACCCTTGATGAAATAATACCTTCCAAGCATCAAATACCTATGGAGTTTGATAAACTATTAATTATTGTCTTCACGTTTCTCCCTCTCGGGGCTGGTTTGACAAAGGCGTTGAAAGCTCGGCCTCGCACGGTCCGATAAGTTGAAGTAAGACGGTTCAGAAGGGAGGTCTCTTCAATCTCATTGACTCCTTCAGCTTGCTCCCCTTTCTCCCCTTCCTTTGATTCAATCTATTGACGAGCGATCCCCCTTAAATAATAGATACATTGACTAATTGTTTATCTTATTAAGCTGCGCCACTAAAGATTTTCCAAGTCCATCACTGCACGTATTAGCATGATGTCGCACGTACAGTATTTTAATAAAAAAAGTCCGCCAAAGGCCTTGACAACCATGCGAGGTACCTACTTCTTCTTTGAATCCACCGTGCCCGTTTTATTTGATAGCAATGACATTAATTCCATGTTGGACCTTCTCTCATAATAAAATGGGCGGCAATGTCTCCCTTTACATCAAAAGAAAATGACATCAATTCCATGAGACTGAATTTGGTCAAATGGTTATTAGACTATTTGATAATTAGATAATGCGTCTGGCTATATTTCAAGATTTGAGATGGATATGATTATCTATATATATATATATACACACACACATATACATATCGCATCAATACATTACACTTTGTATGCATTTTAATGCCCCCATGTGTTGTAGTTGATGTTTGCTGCACCAAACATTCGAGTGATATCATAAATGTTGGACCTACGCTTGTCCCTATCTGTAGTTAATGTTGTCGCACATAAGAATTATCGTATAAATGAGGAATTTCGTTAATTGATGATCCATTTGTTTGCATCAAATCAAGTATATATTTTGATTGGTTGTTTTCATCAAATCAAGTGTTGAAAGTTCGCTTAGGAATAGAGTCCAATGGGTGGGCCTGCAAGACCGCCAATTACTAAAGTATCATGCATCCAACGACTTTCCAGCCAATCTGAAGTCTTGGTTGGTATCTCAAGTCTGTACATAGTTTGTTTGCACAGGAGTTGGCAGTGGAGGGTAGGGGAAGCGACCTAAGGCGTGTATGAATTCACCGTCGAGATCTAGGAAAGGGAAGGTTTCCCCTCCCCCGAACCCCCTCCCCTTCTAAGGGTTAGGGAACCCAAACCTCGTAACCTTACGTTCGGAAACTTTCAGGGCTCGTTTGGTTCGCGGGAAAAGAAAGGGGGAAAGTGTGGTCAACGGGAAAGTAATGAGATGCCTCTTGTTTGGTTGGAGTTTTCAAAGGAGAGAGAAGGGAAAGTTGTATTCCCATGGGAATGTGATTCCCACATTTCATGAGAAAGTCTTTCCCATGAGAAACATGGGAAAGTTACTTTCCCATGAGGCGGAAATCACTCCATTTTTACTTTTTCCCAAAAAGTCCCTTCAGCATTAAAGAAGCATTAAAGAGGCATTAAAAATCTAATTTTTATTAAGGGCATAATAGGAATTATATATAACTTTCTTAGGAAAGTGGATGGCCAACCAAACATAAGCACCTTGGAAATTTGTCACTTTTCCATGATCAACCAAACATGCCAAAAGTACTTTTCTAGGCATCCTCTTCCTAGGAATTTGTTTCCCAGGAATCATATTCCTAGGAAGAAAAATGCTTCTCGCGAACCAAACGAGCCCTCAGGATATCAGGGGATGGGATGGTTTTCCCTCCCCCGAACCCCCTCCCCTTTCTTATTAGGCTATGGAACGTTACCTCCCTAAAGCCCCCCTCGGGGGGGGGGGGGGGGGGGGGGGGGAATAGGAGGTAATTCAACTAGACGAAAGGCCGGGGGGCCCATCCTCCAAACCTCCGGTGTTCTCAAACGGCGAAGCCTTATCGCTTCCGGTTTTGAATCCAATCCCTAACCTCAGAAATTGGATCTAAAGTGGGATTCCAAGCACCCGATCTACGCGTCCAACATTAGACACCCAAAAACGCCTCCTAAACTATCTAATCACTACCCCACGTCTCGAGTTTCTAACCAATAAGGATTGGTTTTAGCTTTCATTTGCTTGCGCTATTGCTATCAAAAGTCTAAATGCCCTAAATACCATCTAGTGTAGATACATCCAAAAAAATTAAAAAATAATACATCATAGAGAGCGCTAGGCAACTCCATTTCTTCGATCCACAGAATACTTCCAGAATAATCAGCCTAATCTGAAACTTAACATCACCCTTCACCATAACCCGAATATTCCGAAGTAGAGGGCGACGCCCATCTGCGCCACCAGATCCAATATGGTATAGCGTTTCAAGAGTCCATCCTATAGTACAACTAGTTGGATAGGATAAATAATTATCTCTATGTCTTAGTAAGAACTCTTTGTCCCTAAGAAGAAAAAAAATAATAATGTATAGAAGGATGTGGCATCATGTTATATGAATTGGTTTTGTTGGTCAACATTAAATACCCCATAAATTGCCCTATGGTTAACAGCTTGGTCGTGTATACGGTCATCTCTGAAAAATAAACAGGTGACGGTGCATGTGCTCGCAGGAATTAAAATAAAGCTACCATTTACACGATTTCTCTTCCCACTTGTTGAGAAAAGAAGAAGTCCAAGAAAAACCGAGTGCGAAAGCTATTGGTCCTGGCGAAGAAAGCGGCGCACGGAGCGCGTCCGTAGCTTGAACGGAGCCGCAACTACCTAACCCGTACTACCAAAAAAAATTGGCAAACGTTGAAACCCAAGGAGAAATTAGAAGCCGAGGCATTTTGATTTTGGGCACGACGGGGTGGGGCCATTTTGGTCAACATCGGAAAAAAAATCAGCTGGAGGCCGTCGAGATATGACCGGAATCCCCGCGCGAGTTCGCCAACCCAACGTTTCAACGCCTTGGGATCTTAAAATAATTCGATTATATTACCCACCGTCCTTCTCGAACACCAGCCGGCTCGCCGGAATCTGCTGATCGGAATCTTGCGCGAGACCTCCGGCGCCTCTGCATTATTTTATGCTTCTCTATGTAAATGGTACAGCTAACTAAGATCACAGCACTAATAATCTATGCTATTCGATTCTTCTAATCATCTTTCAGTCTGTGGTTGCGTATTTGTTTATTTTTCAAGTTATCTCTATACATACATACATACATATATATATATATATATATATATATATATATATATATATATACATACATACATACACACACATACATACACATACAAAGCTTCTTATACTTTATTTGCTTGGAAGGGTCCTTGGATCTTGGATCATGTAATGATTCTTGACATATAATCGCGAGTTTGGCATCTTGGTTTTACACCACAAGAAAGAAAATTCAACATTTGGGAAATTCAAAAACGCACCAAAATTTGAAAATATATTAGGTAAGACTTAACTATCCAAGTGTGGGATGAAATGGGCTATGCCAACGCCCTACCAAAACCTAAAGGTCTGCCACCCTAGGAGACGACTGCAATGAGTCTTCATAGAAGCTACCCTCCTCCTTCTCTAGGGTTTGGAAGAACCTACTTCCAACCAACCAGGAAATAGCCCGCCAAACCTCTAAAAGAAGTACAAGGTTGTGTGCAAAAAAAAAAAAAAACTCTTTGGATCAGAATAAGATACTCTATAGCCGGAAGATATTTTGTCACAACTAAAAATGTTACCCAAAAAAGCTAGCTTGAATGTATTTTGGGAGTTTTTTTACTTCTGTATAAGTATTCAAAATTTTTCCGGCGAATAATCGATATGAGATTAAACATACACCTGCACAAGTCCTCACATACTTCCTCCGTTTAAGTCGTGACATTCTCGTCAGACTAAGAGTATAAATTTATTCAAATCCAATCACAACCATGAAAATTAGCCTGTAATCAGCCTCAATGAGCCCGTGTTGGAGTATCCCCTAGTCCACATGGACCATAGGCCGGATCCACTCTGATATCATTTTATAACAACCTAGGATCTCACCTAAAAAGGCTAACCTGTTTAAGCTCTAGTGTCCTCGTTAGACTAAAGAGTCAAATCCATTCAAATTCAAGCACAAATATCACAATCAGCTCGGGGTTAGCTCAAATATATCCGTGCAGTAGTATCAACTAGTCTATATAAGTTATGGATTGGGTCTGCTCTAATACTATGTATCACAACCCAGAATCTTATCCAAAAAGGTTAACCTGAAGGTATCTTTTGGGCTCCTTAGTTCTATATAAATATCCAAGATCTTTCCAATGAATAACTAATATGGAACTAAACACATGTATGCACAAGTCATCATATATTCGCTTTTAAATTCTCTCACAGTGGTTGAAATAAGGTCCCTAAGAAAGAGATGCAGGATGCTATTCCCTAATTCTATATGTGGTAGTTTGAGCATGATCCCCTCTCTTGCAGTGCAACTAGTGGCTCCGGTTTTGGTCATTGCCTTGATGACCGAGCCATCCCCTTCTGATTCCCTCATCTTAACAAGTCTTATGGAAGAATCTCGACGGGATACAACCTCTATTTTTTCTAGTTTCGTGGGCAGATGTCGAAGGACAACCAAAGAAGTGTTCATCAAGAATCCTTTTATTATGATCCGCATGCAATATCTATGCTCATACTCTTTTTTCCCACCGGGAAATATATAAGTCAGTTTTTATTGTAAGAAATAATGGGAATATTATTTTGGAATGTGAGGGGAACGAGGAAACTAGCAAAATGAACTTAGATTAGGGACACTATGAATATCTCTAAATGCTCAGTGGTTTGTTTTCAAGAAACTAAACTCAATCGGATCACATCAGATATAATCTCTTCAGCATATGGAACGACCTTTGATTCATGGGTATCAGTATGCAGTTGGCTCAGTATGAGAAATTTTAACCTGTTAGAACTCTGTTTGTGAGGATCCTTACGGGCATGTGTTTAGCCCCACATCAGTTATTCGTTGAGTAGATCTTAGGTACTTATAATATAAAATCAAGAACTCAAATAATACCTTCCGGCTAGCCATTTTAGGTAAAGTCATGTATTGTGACAAATGGTATCAAAGCGGACCTAACTCATAATCTATATAGGCAAGAGGACACTACAGCATGGATACATTGCAGCCGACCATGGGCCGATCATGGTGATTATGACTAGGGGACACTGCAACAAAGTTCGATTATTTTTTGAACAATCGTAGGCCAGAAAGATCTTCAAGGATTATTTCAATCTCTTGAGGATGATCTTCAAGAACCATTTCCTTATCTCCCTCCTTGGAGCAAGAAGATTTGGTGCAAAATGGTTGCTTCAATCCTACAAATGAGCAAAATTGCACTCCTCATAAATGGAGAACCCGCGCACAAACTGGATTCAGACTAAAAATGGAATTAAGCAAGGAGGTCCCCTCCCTTCCCTCTTTTTTTATTTTGGCGACTGATGTTTTAGATCGCATGCTAAAGGTGGCAGTAAGGAACAAGATGATTAAAGTAATGGGAACCTCAAATAACTCAGCTGAAATTCTTATACAACATGCAGATGATACTCTAGTTCTATACAGCACAAGCAAGAGGTACGCATCTGATCTCAAGTTTATTTTATACTCTTTTGAACTTCTTACAGGGCTCCAAATAAACTCTTAAAAAAATTCGTTGATTGGAGTGGGGATATCAGATTCGAAATGCAAATCTTTTGCTGACCTGATGGGCTGTAGCTTATCAAAATTGCCAACAATTAACGTACTCGAGTCTTCCCTTACATTTAACCAAACTCAGAAATTCAGATGTATCTCCTTAGTAGAGAAAATAGAGAAAAAACTATCAGCATGGAAGGCTAAGGTTCTGTCCATTGGAGGAAGGCTGGCCTTCATCAATTGGATACTTGGATCATATACTAGTCCATTGGATGTCTTCTCTCCTCATACCGGCTGAGATAATCAAGAAAATTGAGAAGAATCGTAGGGACTTCTTGTGGAGAGGAAGTATGACGTGCTATGGGTGCCATTGTCTTGTTAGGCGGTCGCAGGTTTGCAGACCCAAGGAAATAGGAGGATTGGGACTTATTAATCTCAAAATCTTTAACCAATTAATGTCTATTAATAAAGAGATGGTGGAGATACTATAGAGAACACGACAGGCCTCGGAGAAGGATTATTTAGAATGCAGATTATGCAAGTAGATTACCAAATCAGATAACCCCTCTATCAATCAGGGTCGGCATCCACTAATTGGAAGAGTGTGATGAAGTCCAGAAATTAGTTCTTTCAAAGCTTACGTCTCAAGGTTGGAGATGGGAATCAAACAGCCTTCTAGCAGGATGAATGGGAATCAAACATATTTGGCAGCAAATCATGAAGGCGCTTCACACACCACAATCACTAAGTGGTATAGAAGAACTGTGGACGACATGGAGAAATAAATGCCCAAGGATGCATCAAAGACTACATGGAATTGCTTAGCATATCTGTAATTTGTTGTTGCTGAACGAAATGGGCGAATATTTTGATTCGAGGCAAACTCTCAAATCCTGAAGCAAAGCATTTTTTTTGCTGGAAAGTTGGACTTCTACTACACCAACTGCTGTCAAGTGCTTCAGGGAGTGGGACTTTCTGCATGCCTTTTTTCTTTAATATATCTACCGGGTGGCTTGACCTCCCGTTCCATCAACAAATGAAAAAAAAAAAACAATCAAAGCGTCAGCCATGTAACCAAACCCTCCATCCCCTCTGAACAGCTTGTCTCAAGAAATAGAAAGAGAAATGAAATATGATACGGATGAAAAGGATGTCAGAAGAATGCTAGTTCACACACTATTGCATGCATATATATATATATATATATATATATATATATATATATATATATATATATATATATATATATATATATATATATATATATATATATATATATATATATATATATATATATATCGGTGACAAACAAAAAAAAAAGTTGTTTATCTAACTAAACCATGTGGGAGTTTCTAAGAAGATGTAGACTCATTCAGGAATTAACAATGAATAATTCATAAAATTCATGACTGTTTATTTAGTTTATAAGAATGGAAGAATGACTTGGAGGATCGTTTTGCCGATAATGTATTTCTGGATATAGAATGTGAATGTTTTTCACTGATTTGGAGAATATAGTGATCATGTCAGTTTGTGATTTTCCTTTTTTTTTAAAAAAAAAATTGTAAGATCAAGCCATTCGGACTTGCTAAACCACCAGCCAGTGGTCAACTATATATCCCACCAACTTCAATGCTACGCTCGCACATTTTGTGTTTTGTTTTAAAATCGGAAGTAGGTATCTTCCATCAGATATGTCTAAACTTGGTGCCTTAAATGACAGTACTGTTTGCTGTCATTTTTGCGTCTTCGATCGTGATAGAGGACAGAGCCAGTAGATCAAACAGCTACATGTTCTCACTTCACCTAAAGCAGTCTACGAGCGATAGGTCATGCACGAGCATACGCTTTGGACTACGAGTATGATCATAATGGAGGAAGGTCCTTTCCGAGTTCTCCGCGAGCTGTCATCGACCGCTGCGGGTCCTAGAAGACCGACAAATAGCGGTGAGGCCCACCTCTCCTGCAACCTTGACATAAGGCGATGGGCTTGGCCTGAGGAGGACGGCGAGGACACGTGCGTCGCGACGATTGGCAGGCAAAAGGTGGCGGAGGGAGAAGCATCGAATGGATCCGGGGAGTGCGGCTGGAAGCCCTCCTAAGGACGCCGCCTAACCGCATGCCTCACGCGTTGAAATCCCCGTAATTTTTTTTTTTTTTTTTGCCTCTCTGAGTCCCCTTGGTCATGCTGACATTTGGGTGCGTACAGCCTAACGGAGATAGGCTCTCCGATGTTAATTCCTTAAGCAAGTCAAGAACAGGAGGCTTTCCTCTATAAGAAGAGGGAGCGAAATGACAAGAGGCAAGGCACGAGAAATATTAGAAAATAGGAGGAAACCTTGGGTTGTTTGCAATGGAGGTGGCGCTAAAAAGGGCTGTGGTTGTTGAAGAGGAGAGAAGACCAAAGGGTGTTGGCGATGAAGAGGGCGGAGAGACTGGAAAGGTTCGGGTTCGGGTTCGTCTTTCCCTCTTTCTAAATTCTGTCCTTCTGTAGTGTTTTTGTCTGAATTTTATTTTCTTTTCTTCGAAAGAATCTTATTTCCTTTTCCTTTCTTTTTCTCTTGAGCAAAACGTCGGGCTTGCCCATCTGCTTCGTTGTCGTAATCTTTTTGGTTTTATCGAGCCATGATTAAATGGGGTACAGGAAGTCGAGACATTTTCACTTTATTGCGTTTCCAAAAATTTAGTAGGATTCAGGAACTTGGTAAAAGATATTTGAGTGGAAATTTTAGGCTTTTTGATGAATTGAATTCGATCATTAGATGACGAACCAACCGACAAGTGTCTTCATCACAAACTATTAGATCGTAAGATTGTCATATATCCCTGGTGAAGAATTAGGCTTTCAATTAAAGTACCTTTGAAAAGGAAATGGACTGTTCGTGATTGAAGAGCTCGTTAACCTTTCTGTCATATATTCTTCTGATCATATGATGTCTCATTGATTCATCTTATACTGCTGCAGTTTGGAACTGAAACAGCAATTAAGGACCAGGATTTTCAGAAGTCACCTTCCCCCAACGCAAAAGATTCAAGCATTAACAAAGAGGTATGAACCTATGAAGTTAATATTTAAAATACTAATGAAACAATTGTTGTATGATGATGCTACTTGGTATAATTTTTCTAATAACTGCACTATTTTCTTTTGATTTTTCTGAGAATTTTAAAATCTTCCGCAGTAGTATGATAACTTGGTCACAGTTTTCTTCAAAAAAACAACAGACTTGGTCACAGTTATACGCGCGAGGGTGACAGTTTACCTTGCCAAGTTTGGTTTGCTGTCCAAGGTTCAAGAGTCTGGTGAAATACAATAACATGTTCTTGATATACTGGATGATAATTAAATGATTGTGTTTCCTAACACCTTTAAAATATTCAAGTTGCTCTAATTCATAAACAGCTCTCCATTTGGAGATCGTAAACTAGGTGGCAATTCGTTGTCTTTGGCTTGCTTGATGATATCATGGCTGATCCTTCAAGTCCAACCACTGGAAGCCATTTTATCTAGCCTGGAAAATTTTTCCACAATCAAAACTTAGCCTAATTATCTATCTTTTGAATTTACTATCTCAGAAGAAAAGGATAAGAACTTATTTAATTTGTTTTTATTTGAATTTTCATTTTTTCCCCATGTCTAATTCATAGATGTGTAACAGGCTTCTGCTGCAAACCCAAGCGAAAGCTCATCCATGCATACATCCTCAAAACGATCTTGTTTAAACCTCAGAGACTCCATTACAATGAGTAAGGTTAGAATTTTCTCCTAATATTAACAAAGATCTACTTATGATCATTTAGCTTTGCGTTTTTTGTTTCTTTTTGCGTTGAAATAGTGCAGGAATGCCTTGTTATCATATATTAAGCTTTTCTTTCATAAAGTTTAGATTTTCCCTCAAGAGAAATATTTGTTTTGTACGACATATTTTGTTCTCTCAAATCTCAAAAACTCGTTGCCACAAGATCATCAAACAACACTAGGTATTAGGTTTTGCGATCAGTGAGATAAGGCCACTGTTTTATGGATATTTTCTCATCTTTTCCTTTTGTTTTGTGTGCTCGTAGGAGGACCAGCTTAAGTCCACTAAAGCAGAAATGGGTGAGGTGAGAGAAGAGAATGAAAAATTGAAGACGACATTAGCCCGCATCGTTAAGGATTACCAGTCTCTCCAGATGCAATTCTTTGACATCATTCAACAAGAGCAAGAAAAGAAACCCACTGAGACCCCACCAGTTCCGATTGAAGTAGAAGAACCTGAGCTTGTCTCACTGAGCCTTGGAACAAGTTCAAGTGGACACAAGAAGGAAGAGAAGGTAAAAACAAATAAAAGCAAAGAGAACGAACAGATTGAAGGAAGCCTGGCTCTTGGACTGGACTGCAAATTTAAGGGTTCTAGTACTGGTACCAAAGAACCTGGCTCAAACCTGAGCCTTGAAGATAGCTTTGAGGAGCCAAAGGAAGAAGAGCCCGGGGAGCCATGGCCCCCTAGCAAGGTATTGAAGCATTTGCGAAATGGTGATGAAGAAGTTTCCCAACAGCCCCATGTCAAAAAGGCTCGTGTTTCTGTGAGAGCACGATGTGATGCACCAACGGTTTGTATCATATATATATATAGTATCCTCCATTATATCAACTTGACCTGCATGCGTGTGCCTTCTTAATGATCATATCATGGCACGCATTTGATGAATAATTTGTTTACAGTAATATTTTGCATTGAAATAGTACCTATGATCTTCTCAACATTTGCATACTGATCAAGAGCTATATCTTTTTCATTCTTTTCAGATGAATGATGGATGTCAGTGGAGGAAGTATGGCCAGAAGGTTGCAAAAGGGAATCCGTGCCCACGAGCATACTATCGTTGCACTGTTGCGCCGGCATGCCCAGTGAGGAAGCAGGTAACGATGCCTTCCCTGTACCTTATTACTTTGGCTTTGGTTTGCTGTCCACGGATTCTTTTGTCTAAACTAATCTACGTATCTGATGTAAGATTGATATGATCATTTTGGCTACTAGAGATAATCTTAAATCGTTACGGAAATCACTGGCGCCATGAGTTAACAAGATTGCAGCTAAGATTCCTTAGGTCATAGACTCCGTTAGTCTGCTTAGTGTCTTGATATAGTATGATAGTTTTCAATATTCATGCGGATGTGTGTTTAATTCCTCATCGGTTATGTACTAGGTTAAGTTTTGGGTACTTATACAGAATTAAGAAATCCAAAGGATATCTTAGGCTAGGTTTTTTGAATGAGGTCCTAGGTCGTTTTATATGGTATTAGAGTATATCTGGTTCATAGCCCATGTGGACTAGGAAGCACTACAACACGGGCTTATTTGGATTGCCCATGAGTTAATTATGATGTTTGTAATTGAATTTGAATAGAGTTAAAATTCTTAACCCGGTAAGAATGCCAGAGTTTAAATAGGAGGAGTATACAAGGACTCATGCGGATGTATATTTAGTCCCACATCAGCCATGCACTAAGTTGATTTTGGATGCTAATATAAGGCCAAAGAATCTAAATGACACCTTCGAACTAACTTTTTTGGGTGAGATCTTAGGTAGTTACAAATGGCTTTTTAGTCTTACATTAATCCAAAGCCTAGTATCATGATAGGGTTAAGTTCTACTATTGGTCAATGTCTTTGTGTTGTTCGATTGGGTGTCTCACAAGTCCTAACATGATTATTTTCCCATTTTTTTGAGGAACACTTAGTTGATTTTTTTTTCCGTAAAAAAGCTGCAAGCAATATGATTTGTGATTAGATTTCTATGTAACTTTAGATCCATAGATTATTCTTTTTTGATACAAAACTATAGACACATTATTCAAATAAGGGAATTTGAACTGAATTAGACTTATTTGATTATCCCCAATAAAGGTTTGAGTTCGACAAATTTATTATTTTTCTAAGAGTTCAGTTCAAGGATTAGAAGAATTCGAACAATAAAGCAAAGAAATTTCAAATCATAGTAAAAAGAAAGTATTCCTTTTGATACAATATCATGGCATCACAAAAACAAGAGTAAATTACAAAAATTCTCTTGAAGTTTATATTTATTAGACTTATAGTCGATAGTTTGTAAAACCTACACTTATATCCAATTAAATTAACAGCATTGGTGAAATCGTTCACCTCATATGGCCTTTCGATCGAGAAGAGGATGCACATGTTATCTTATATCCTTAGATGGCTGTTATGTTACTTAAGATTATTTTAGTCATTTTTAATTTTTTATATGATATTTGGGACCCATTTAAAGTTAACAATTTGACTAATATTCTATTAAATTATAAGTGTTGGATAAAAATAAACATCAAAAGGATAATCATAGATTTTTTAAATAATTGAGTGTAAGTGTAATTTAACCTAATCTCAAATAAAGATGAAAGTGGATCTTATAATATCCATCTGGATCCATTTTCATATCTAAAACTCTCCATATATGGATAGAATTTGAGCATTCAACTAATATCTATATACGTATCCACATCTATAAAAAAAATGGATATAGATATGGATGACAAGTATCCGATCCATATTTGAATATCTGATTCTATTTGTAATCCTATTTAATTTTGTATAGTACTATTAACTTTTAAGAAAAAAATAACCACACCAACATGTCATTGACTTGATTTATCATCCACTTAGTAATATTTTTAATTATGTGGTTATAAAGTTTAATCATCCGATTTATATTCTTAATATATTCATACTTTCGGTATCCAATTTGTATCTGTATCCATTTAAAATAAATATAAATATGAATTTTTGTATTCAACTAATATCGGTATCCATACATGTATTTATCAAACAAAATAAATATGGATATAAATATACTATTATTTGATCCATATTCGATTTGATTTTAGTCCTAATTTCAGAAGAGTTTTTGTAATTTGTTCTTAAAACAATTTACAACTTGTTGAGAATGTTCACGTCTCCATCACACACCAGATTAACAAATCAGTGAAACCTTCAACTTGATCCAAGTGCTAACATGTCTTGAGAAAATAGAATTTCAAAACCACTTTGCTTGTTAATAAATGTAAGCTTTCATTTAGCGCCATATATTCCTTGCCGACTTCCATCTCAGCTCTCGTTTAAGAAGAATTCACCAGAGTTTCCATTTACTAAAACGTACGTGATATTTTCCTCATTTCTCTATTCAATTATCAGGTGCAAAGGTGTGCAGAAGATATGTCCATATTGATCACGACCTATGAAGGGACCCACAACCACCCACTTCCAATCTCAGCCACGGCCATGGCGTCTACAACCTCTGCTGCCGCTTGCATGCTGCTGTCTGGCTCGTCTGCTTCCCGGCCGACCATCGGATCTCTCGCCACCCCCTCCGCTGTCATGACCACCTCTAACGCCAACCTCCATGGCCTGAACTTCAGCCTATCAGGCAACTCGAGACCGGGACAGTTCTACCTTCAAAACCCTTCAATGTCTTCCAACCCTTCTTACTCCACCATCACGCTAGACCTCACTGCACCCCCATCATCCACCTCCCAGCCTTCACATCTCAGTATGTTCTCTTCAAACTTTGCCACCTGCACCCCGAGGCACTCCTCGACAGGCTTCAGCTTCTCTTGCTTGGAGTCCCACGCCATCCCAACATCTCGGAGCAATAATTACCTTGGCTATGGAAGTCAGCCATATAACAAGAGTCCCATTTGCTCTTTGGGCCTTGGAAGACAACCTCAGGACCCTCTGTACCAGTCCTATTTGAACAAGGCCGCCAACCCAAGTGCTCCCACTCCAAGCCAGAATTCACTGGCGGACACAATTGCGAAGGCTATCACATCAGACCCGAGCTTCCGGTCCGTGGTAGCAGCTGCCATCACGTCGTATGCTGGAGCCCAAGCTGGTGGAAAGGGCACTCAAGGCCATGGTCTGATATGGGGAGAACAACTCAGTTCAGCTCCCCCCTGTTCAAGTACAGCAACCGGGAATGGTTGTGCATCCGGCTACTTGACTCGGTCGATGGCTTCAAGTTCGAGCCCACAACAAGGGAACCTGACGTTCCCCCAGCCTTCCTTGGGTCTTCCCACCTCCAAGAGTGCCTCTGCCTCTCCAGTGGATAATAGGGAAAACACCAACTGAAGGCCCTTTTTGGATTCAGTTCTATTTTCATTTTGTTTTGGGAATTTTGGAATTTATCCAGGCTCAATATATATGCAGTCACTTGAGAAGCTCTGAATGAGTGTTGGGGAATGGGGTAAGATAATTAAGGAAGTACAGGTATTGTTGTTTCATAATGTACAGTACAGGCAAGACAACTGGGTCTCTCCATGCATGTGAATAAAATGGTGATGGTGAGCTAGGTGTAAAGCAATATACCGGGCCTTCAGCTACATACACCATAATTTTATCTTCAATTTTTTTTTGATAAAGCATGCTTCATTATTTTATCATTTTCTCCGCATGGCTCTCCTCTCCGTTTCGAGGTTCAACTAATTATTAGAATGCATCAAATAGTGTATTTCATCATATATCTTTCTACAGATTTGAACTACGTATACATTTATTCGGATATTATTCTGGGCATGTTGTACATGATAAATTACTGACAACAACTGATCAGCATCTGAAAATTAATGTGATCAAGTAGTTTTTATAGGCAAGAAACGCTATATGATTCAGCAAGCCTCAGACTAATGGATAAAGGTTGAATGAATGGCAATCCTTGACATATAAATAGCTTTAAATATATTCATGTTCATTTTGAGAATGTTGCACTTGCGCATTTGTGTCCATGCATGTCTGCGTATATGTCATACACGCATATGCACAAACACATTCAGAGTTGAGTTGATGCATTTAAACTTCTTGATTGATGCTTGTGAGTTTTTTTTCTATTTTCTTTTTAGTTTCTTTTTTATAAAATGCTAACCGTAATTTATTAATATGAAAAAGTAGACAAATGGATGCTAAAAAATAAAGAACAGACAAGTTGATTAAATGGGAACAATAAAATCACTTTCTCTAGTTATCAAACTTAATCTCAATTAATAAGCTAAGGGACATTTGGTATGGAGTGATCATCCTAAAATTAAGAGTGATGTAGGTAAAAGTGATAAGATCATCGTATTTGATTGCACTACGATGATCCTAAATCACTTCCACTTCTAAAATCACCGTCTAACCAGTGACGACATGCCTCTCTTTAAGGTCGGAAGTCCAAAATCACTCCAGGGCAATGATCTTGGGTTGAAAGTTGAAGATAAAAATACTCCTCAATTCTACAGAAAAAATTGGCATCTCAATATATCATTATTATATTATATCAATATTATATATAATATTATATTGTATTGATATTGTATATTATATTTATGATATATTCTATTACAATATATTATTAATCATATTATTGTCATATTATTATTTAATGATAATTTTATATTATAGTACAAATATATTGTTGTATTTTATATTTATATAATGGAAGTATTTAATATATTACTTCTATTTGCCTTATTTTTCTAATCAAAATAATTATTAGTATTAAAAATAATATATTATAAGTATGAATAAAAATATTAATTCCATAATAACAGTTAATATATCTTTATAAGATTAATAATTTATAGTACTAATAAATATATTTTTATGGAATACATCAGAGCTAATTTTGGTATTATATGAAGAGTAATCTTGGATTTTCATAGAATATCAAATATGTTACTCATGGATACCTAAAAATTTTTAATCACTGAAATATAGCATACCAAACGCGATAATCTTAAATCATCGAGGATCAGATTATTTCAGGATAAAGATCATAAGTGATCCAAGTTCGCCTCGGTGATTCTATTTGGGTCACCAAGTATCATCTAAGTGATCTTAAGAAAACTAGCCATACATTACACCTCATTCATCATGTACCAAAATTGCTACAATATTCTTCGTCGGTTCTTGGAATCTTAATCTACCTAGACCAAATAAAAAGTGTTATATACAATTAGTTATATAATTGTGATTACGGATAAAAGGATTAAATAAGTTAACTTAGTTTTTTTTTTTCTTATAGAGATTTAATTGATGGAATTATAAATAGAGTTTGCCTTACAAGTTTCTGGGATATATGTGGAAGGACGAATCTGATTTTATTTATTTTTATATTTTTATGTATCAATATTTTTATATTTTTTGTCCATCGGTATAAATGCAACAATTATGCTGTCATGTAGAAAGATATTCTTCGTTATGTCACTTCCGAAAAGTCAATATTCTCGTTGCTTAGCCAATTAGATCAGTCCACGTCGTTGGGTCATTCATGTATTGGCGTGGGGCTTGATTCGGAATATTCATGCATTTTTTTTGTCCGTGTTTTAACTGACCACTCATGGCCATGTCCATCTCAGACTGACACGTGGCACGCAAGAGTTGTCTTGCTCGCAGGCTTCTACAACGGTCCGGAAGGGAACCGGGGAAGCCATGCCAGAAATAGAAAGGGGAAAAAGGGGGGAAAATAATAATAAAAAAAAGCAGTGGTGTTTCCTTCCATGATCTCTCTTAATTCGATTTTTCTTCATCCAATCCTTTCTAAGTTCGATATCTTTTTCATCATTTAGCAATCGTTTCTTACTTCGCTCGGTCTTATCAATACCAAGAATCCGACCCTATGGAGGCAAATGCCGCTCTCTTTTGTCGGTTGGATCGGTACTATCTCTTTAAATCGCTTTAGGGTTTCTTGGCAAGCAATTCATGTGGATATTTCTTTTTTCCTTTTTTTTTTATTTGCAAATTGCACAATTTGATCTCTATTTTTTTGTGTAAATAATTACTATTATTACAAGATGCTTTTGCCCATGGTTGTGGTTTACGATCTGAAAAAGATTCCTATTGTCATGACGGGTTTCCATTTTGGTGTTCTTTTGAAAAAGATAGAGTTGAATCGATAAGATGTTGTGTGTTTTAGCGTGTCATTTTTGGTGGGAGCAAACGTTGTGATGATTTTGGGTTTTGGTGAATGTTGAGAGTCTTCTGTTTGATGTAATGCCTTGCTGTCTAAAGGTCGACAGTGGTTTTTAGGGTAAGCCGAGAAAGAGACCAGCTGGTGGATTCTTTTCTTTTTTCTTTGGTTGATATCTTTGGTATTTGTGTGCACATGTTCATGATGTGAATGTTCTTTGATAAGCTGATCCTGAGATGCGATGCATGATTCTTCATTAATTCTTTTTTTTTTTTTTGGGATGATTCTTCCTCCTATAAAGTATTGTCATCATGGGGTTTGCACTTTGTATTAAGTTATTAGAGAAGCTCAAATTGTGCTATGAAAGCGCTCTTGGCGAAAAGTGGGTTCTTTTTCTTTATTTCTGGCTATTTATTTGTCTCAGGTGTTATATTAGTCAAATAGAACTATAAGAATCTTTCTCCATTATAACTGTGATAACTTTCTGTGCTGGGTTTTAGGTTCTTATTTTATAACGATGGAATAATTCTACTGTTCTGGGAGGTAAGTAGCAATAAATCTAGTGTCACTTGAGGTTACCTTAACAGAAGGCTCATATGTTTAGGCAAGTGTAATAATTACTATAGAAAACACATTTGATACTGGTCGAGTCGGTAACTTTCATATTTTTGACTATCATATTGTCTGCTAGGTAATTATTTATGTTGTTAAAGCTTAATCAGAGCGTGCTTACGGATATGAAAGTAATCAAGGATTCCTTTTCTTTTTCACTCCTTCGTGGAGCTCCACTTTTTATTTGGTAATGTGGAAGCTTCTTGTTTGATTTGTGGAATGTTTTTTCATTGTTGACAGCGTGATATGACTGCATCCAATTGTCATGGATATAAAATTGTGCACCTTCATATTAATCTCTGCCTGGTCTTGGGAACCCTGAAAGACTTGGTTTACTGCTCAAAATGTGACATTAAGCTGTATCAAGTTTGAGAATTCCAAGCTGCAATTCTTATATTGAGAATATAAAAATATGGCTGCCATTTTCTTCGCAGCATCTATATTTGCACTTTCCAGTTTCATCTTTCCCACAAGTTCCAGGGGGCAAAGGAATTTTTTCTGTAGTTTTTTCTTCATCTGGGGGACACATTTAGCCTCACGGTTCATTTGTTTCCTGTACAGTAATTGAAATTTCAGCATATATCCATTGTTGATGCTGTTTGATTTATATCTGAACGTAATATAATGGCTGTAACAAATTTAGGAATTATAGATTACTCAGATCATTTTCTGGGTACTAAATAATGCAGAGCTGGCTGCTGCTGCGGTATCTGCAGGATCAGCAATAGCTGCTCAAGTAGGGGCAGGTGCTCTTGGTGCTCTGGAGTTCGAGCAGTTGCGCTCGGTGCAACTGGTACAATTGCAGTTGCTGCGCTGTTGCTGCAATTGGTGCTACAGTGGCTGGAGGATTGGCAGCAGAAAGTGGAATAGCAGAAGATGGTCCAACTCCAGCTGATAATATGGGGAAGGATTCCTACAAAAACCTCCTTCAAGAAGAGCCTTTCAAGTCAACAATGGTAAATGCATCAAAGATACTCTTTACTTTTTGTGTTTCTACTTTTATCCCCAGAATTGGTGTTTATAAAATATTTTTGTTTCATGACTCTTTCGATGCTCTTTCAAATTCTAATATGCCCCATCAGCATATGCCTAAAGCTTTTCTTTTTATCCCGAAATAAACTTCTAACTTCTAGGTTCTTTTAGGCTTAGTAATATACAGGGCAGGTTTCGTTTTTCAGGCTTGACTGGTCATACCATACTCAATTGCGTTTTCATCTCAGTTAAATAACTATTTAATTCCTGAGAATGGGTATGAAGTGGGTGTTGCTTTCTGATATGCAGACATTTAGTCGACAAAGCAGTAAAACAATTGATTCATGTTTAACCTAGAAACGCCAAGACCAGAAAATGGTCCACAAGTTTTCCTGCATTATTGAAAATGCTAGCAAATAGAATGTGGCTGTACCTGATTGCATGATGATGGGCTGATGACATGTTGATTGCAGCAATGACCATGTGTCCGTCAATTTCTCAGACAGCAGATTGTTGGGTTCTAGTCCCACCAATGGTAGTTAAAAGAAATGTTCAACAAAACATGTGAAAGAAGTGGGTGATCAGAGTCCTTGATTTCTCAATAGTATTGGCTTCCACAAGTATATAGCCACAAAAAGTGCTTTATTTAGGTCAGTTGGGTTGAATGTCAGTACTTAGTAGCAGTGAATTTTAGGGAAGTGATTTCCTGAAAGGCAAGTTTCAGTTCCATAAATTTTGCTTGATTGAATTGAGCCTGTGCAGATGATTTGACATGATTGACTATGGTCAAACATATCAATGTATCAAATATAGCCAACCACATTGCCGTGGTCAATAATGTTATCATAATATAGAGTCTATGGTATCGTTTTGGTCTTTTTTTAATGACTCTGTAGCTTCTTTTTTAACTACTTCATTTCTTGGAAGTAGGAGGCAAAAAAGTGAGCAACATAAGTTAAAATAACTTATGCTGCACCCAACATTTGGAAGTGGACCCCTATCGTGACTTTCCTTCCATAGAAATACAGTCGGAGAGCCACCTTCTAGGTTCAAACCTAGAACCTCTCCCCAGCAACATGCTGAGGAGAGAGGTGCCAAGCGGTGGGCCCATGTCCTTTTGCCAAACTACGTACATGACTTATGTGACTTCTGGCATCTAGGGGGAAGTTACTTGCTTCCTCCATTTTCCATTAAAAAAAAAAAGAGACTTCCAGCAGCAGTCACCTGAAATTGAAAAAGACAAATTTTATTGTGCTTACAACTGCATCTTCTAGGGAGCTTTGCAAATAAGTAGGCAAAAACAAATAATGTGAAACTAATGTGAAAATAATCGGAGAATGTCTGGTAGGGGATCTTCCGATGTCCAAGTCAGAAAGACTCTTAGGAAACGGTGGAAGTTGAGAGTGGTAGAGCAACAATATGGTGGCGTGTGAGAGCTCGAGAGCACTTACCTAGATGGTCCCCTTGGGATTGGATTGTGTAGGCGAAGGCCGACGCTTGTCGCCGAAGGATTCAGGCATGTGGGTTGGCCATTTTTGGCAACCCATTACGTTCTAAGGATTATATGTGATCGTTTTGCACGTGCATTATGCCCTGTACATCTCACATGCACGGTTTGGGAAACCGCCTGCTATCGTGGCTAAGGTGTTGCCAGCTAGGGGGAGATTTTGAAATTCAAAGAACTCTTCATGCGCTTCTAGGCTGGCCATGTGGCCGGCCTTGGTTGATTAGATAAAGGCTTTGCAGAAAGGTCTGATTGACCGGTCCTCCACGTTGGCTGTGGTCGGTTTCCAAGCGTATCATTACTCTTTTAGTCTTTTAGAGTACACATTATACATAGGAACTTGATGTGCTGAGGCTTCTTGTCATGAGCAACATTATAGAATTTGAAGGGTGCATCTCCCATCAATTCGATTATATACTTGAGTGTGTTGAGGTTTCCAGCAGACTAGCAAAGCATTTTGTTTTCTGTAATTCTCATTTAACTTCTTATTGGAGGTAAAATCAATTGTCATGTCATACTGCTGGCCCCATTCCTCCCTGTTGCACTGGATAGTTTCATGCTTATTGTTTTTCTATTGCTCTCAAAATATGGATTGAGAAACGTCCCAATAATTGAAGTTGGAAATTCTTGTATTAAAAATTTCATTACCCAGTCAGCAATTGTTCAAGGTCTCAAGCATTTCAAGGGAAGCAACTGTTTTGATTGCATAGCTGCAGGCCCTATTTCAGATTTTGGGCTTCCTTTCATGTCATATAAAGAGGTTATATTTTCACTATCGCAATATCATTTCTTACCTTCTTCTATCCATTACATGTAAGGTCTACATGCACCCAAACTTGCAGACATCTTCCTTGAATAACTTAGCACATTATTCTATTTATGCAGGCCCGCTTTCAGATTTTGTGCTTCCTTCTATCTCATATAAAGAGGTTATATGTTCACTATTGCAATATTATTTTTTTATCTTGTTCTATCCATTACACTATAAGGTTACATGCATCCAAACTTGCAGATATCTTCCTTGAATAACTTAGCACATTACTCTATTTTTTGAGAATATTCCTGGAACTACTTTGTTTCTGACTCACTTTTCTATAGCATTATGCCTCCAATACAGTGATGAGTCGATGAGTTTGCTGCACACTGCACCATGAAAGGCAAATGAGACTATCTGATAAACCAAATTCATGGCGAACTTATGATAACATTCATATTTCTTAATTCATTTATTATTCTTGGGTACTTATTGTTTTTCTGGAAATGCGGTAAAGAACTAAGTTGTAACATCCATGTTCATACAAAACTGTGTCTTGTGCTTGTTCTGGTTAATTTATATTCACATTGTCAGGTCATTAGCATCAAGAGTGATGAGTTGATCCTAGAAACTTTCAAACGCATGAAAGACAATCAACTAGTAGGACTTCCAGTTACAGAGGAAGCCAACAGGAAGATTGTTGGTGGTATGAACATATGTTGTTTTTTCTGTAAAAGGAGGCAGTGATGCCACCAGCTATTTATTGATAGGATAGATTATTTACATCAGAAGTGTAAGGAAGAATTTCCAGGGGATGTTGAGAGAGATCTATGAAGATAATTAAAAGGAAGAAAGAAACTCAAACATCAGTGTAGTTTGAAAAGAAAGAGAGATAAACGTGGAACCAGTATAACCAAAGAGAGAAGAGGATACGTGATATCAGATCTTTGTTGCTTTGGCCTGCACTCTTCTCCAATTTCTGGTGATTGTTGTGAATTATCTGTGATAACAATTGATAGTCAGACTCTAAGTTACATAAAACTATTTCACTCATCTAAACAGAAAAGATTATTAAGTCATTTGTGAGTCTGGCTGCATATTTTTTATATGGGGCCCCTGCAAAATTATACCAGACAGGAGAGCTGCTTATGAATGAATATTTGTCATGACTTGCTTTAAAAATTCAATGAAGAGGGCTGTTGAAATTTTTCCTCTTTCCTCCAATGTGCATCAGATAATATAAGCTATTCTTTTTGGCTTTTTCAAGGCAATCTATGTACAATTTTCTGAGCGAGCTATTTTGACACAAATACTCTTGGCAGGGTGCTCAGATATCAATAGACATTATTTTTTGTAGTGTTATTACTATCTTGATCCAGCTATGCTCAAATGATTATGACCAACAAGACATAGATCAGCGGGCTGGCATTCCTCTCCCACTGGAGGGTTTCTGGGTTTGAACCAGGTTGGCGGCATTCCCGCCTTGTCTCTCAGAAACATGTTCAACTTAATAGGTGGCCTGTAGATCGGCCAGGGCCAATAAAACAAATGACCAGAAATGGATGGTTTTGCATTGAGGGGCTGTACATGTTCATATTTTTGTCGAAGTGAATGCATGATTTGGCCTTTCACCAAGCCGCAACTCTTCTGTATTTTTTGCCACATTATATTGAGCTCTTATGCTTGTTACCTGCATGCATTCAACTAGTGAACTTTTCTTTCATGTTTATAGCTTTTAATGGTTTCTTTGCTTCTTTCAGGCATCTAACAGTAATGGATTGCATAAAGACCAAAGTTCAGTTGATATGGACTCAGCGAGAACATTAGTGGCACCAGTAACATGTGCACGTGTTGCTTCCCTTGGAAGTGTGATAGAGTTTGGCATCAAGATCAGTTCACCGGGCTTACGTAGTTAAGGGTGATGACCTGGAAGTTATTGGTGTTGTGACACTGAAGGATGTAGTCTCTTGCTTCGTCTATGACCCCTTGATCACTTTGACAGCTATTTTGGGTTTGATATGAAGGAGATGATCAACCAGTTAGATTTGCATATGTAGTAGAGTCAAAGCAATGGTATTGCAGCTGAAGACAGCAAAAGACAATGTCCAATTGCCAATTAGTTTTATGGTTATGTTTTCCTTTTTTTTCTTCTTTTTAATATATGTACTTGGAAGGCGGTACCTTCTGGAGTATGAATCTGTTATGGATAGTCTTCATGTAAGGCAGCTCAGAGGTCCATAAAATGCATTGTTCAACCAACTGAAAAAAATCAAGGAATTCATATAAACTTCCTGTTAAATTAGTCAGAAATGTCTGGCTCAAATCGATTCATCAGAAAGTGCTTACAATTTGTACATCTGGTGAGTTTCCGATATAGTTTGATATGCTTTTCTTTTAAAAGATTATAGTTTGGTTTATGATGATTATTTAGGTTTTAAATTTTAAAATTAGTGATAAACCTATTAATGAGCAGGTGGTGGAAAGCGGAGGGATGCTTCTTGTTTGTATCTTGAAGCAGGAAACTTAGTTTTTTATTGTGCTTGAATTAATTTTGTGCTGAGTTTCTGTTGCTAAATTCCCATTTGAGGACTAAAATTATTTGTTTATTAGTGAATATTATATTCTACCTTATGATAGCGTTTGGTGACCCAAATGGAATCATAGATATGATCTTAGATCACTGGTGATCCTTATCTTGAGGTAAACTGATCCTCAATAATTTAAGACCACATTTGATATGCTATGTTCATTTCGGAATATCCATAAGTAATGTGGTTGGTATTCAATGAAAATTTAGGATCACTCATCATAGTATCAAAATTTATCCCATGATACATTCCATAAAAACATATTTATTAATCATATAAAATACATTATAATAAATTATTAATATATTTATTTATGTATTAATTATTAATATATTCTATAAAAATATTAAATACTTATTGGTACCACCAAAGTAGGCGCGCTGCTAGCTGGCGAAAAAGATATTCCAGTGGCTGGCATGCAAAGATATACATAGAATGAGATGGGCGGAGGCCGTAGCTTTGGGCGCAACCGGGCGTGTCCCGAATCACCGCCCTTCCTTTAAAGAACCCCAGGCAAGATGCTGGCGTCGTAGCGACCATCTCTTTCAGCAATTTACGGCCATCCGTTACTTATTTGCATGGGAGATGCAACCCAACGTCCCGATGAGGCGCGAAATTTCGAAGCTGGTCTCTAACGGGCGATACCGAGAAGCCCTCTCGTTCTACGCCCGAATCCACGCCGCTTCCATCCAACCCGATAGCTTTACCTTCCCCTTCCTCCTCAAATCATGTGGGAACCTCCAATCGATCCCACAAGCCCGACAGCTCCACGCCCACATCATAAGATGCGGCTTCGAGACCCATATCTACACGGCCACCGCTCTTACAGGGGCCTATATGAAGCTACGGCTACTACAAGATGCCCTCAAAATGTTCGACAGAATTCCCAACCCAACCCTCCCTTCTTTTAATGCTATCATCTCTGGCTTCTCCCAATGCGGGCATTTCGAGGAATCTCTGCGCGCCTTCAAACGCCTTAGGATGGAAGGGTTCCGCCCGAATTCTGTTACCATTGCGAGTGTGCTGCCTGCCTGTGGAACGTCAGAGCAAGGAAAGCAGCTGCATGGCCTTTCGATAAAAATGGGGCATGAATCGGATGGCTATGTTGCGACGGCGCTCCTGACCATGTACTCAAATTGTGCAGACTTAGGTCCGGCTCGAAGGGTCTTTGCACTGATTGATGAAAAGAATATAGTCAGCTACAATGCAATGATTTCGGGATTTCTACGCAATGGGGCCTTTTCCATGGCTTTGGATTTGTTTAGGGAAGTCACAACTTTGCATGGGCAACAGACCAATTCGTCGACATTGCTTTCTATTCTCTCTGCGTGCTCAAAACTATTGGCTTTGCTGCTTGGTAAACAGATACACTGTTATTACTTGAAATATGAAGTGGGCGACGATGTCAAGATAGAAACAGCTCTGCTTGACATGTATTGCAAATGCGGGTCTGTGGAATTGGCTGATCGGGTATTTTCAAAAATCAAAGACAGGAATTTGGTAACATGGAACACGATGATTTCAGGGTTGCTCTCGAATGGATGCCCTGAAATTGCCATGAAGTTGTTCCACCGGTTAAGATCAGAAGGTTTCAAACCTGATATGACTTCATGGAATGTGCTGATTTATGGGTTTTCACAACAGGGGAATGTGGCTGAAGCTTTTAGGTTCTTCTCTCAGATGCAATTAGAGGGAGCTGCGCATCCAAGTTTAGATTCCATAACAAGTCTTCTACAGGCTTGTTCATCCATTTCAGATCTCCAACATGGCAAAGAGATCCACTGCCATGTCATTAGAACTCGAGCGGATTATGGAGATGAGTATTTCCAAACAGCCCTGATAGATTTGTACATGAAATGCGGACGTTCTCTTCATGCTCGTAGGATATTTGGTGGCAATGAAAGAAAATCAGGCGATCCAGCATTATGGAATGCGATAATTTCTGGATATGGCAAGAATGGAGAGAATGGCTTAGCGCTTGAAATTTTCAGAATAATGCGAGAGCAAAAGGTGGAGCCCAATTCAGCTACTTTTCTAGTCCTACTTTCAGTTTGTAGTCATACCGGTCAGGTTGAGAAAGGCTGGGAATTATTTAAGATGATGAGTAGAGATTATGGTATTAATCCAACTGCCAAACATTTTGGTTGCATGGTTGATCTATTGAGTCGAGCTGGGAAGCTTGCTGAAGCCTGGAAACTGATACAAGAGATTCCTGAGCCTTCAGCTTCTGTATATTCTTCTTTACTTGGTGCTTGTGGGTGTTATTCTGATGCTGCACTTGCTACAGTGATGGCTGACAGGCTTTCTAAGTTGGAGCCTAAAAGTCCGACTCCTTTGGTGATACTATCCAATATATATGCTGGGCAGGGAAGATGGAATGATGTGGGAAAACTAAGGAAGATGATGTTAGATAGGGGACTCTACAAAGTTCCTGGTTGCAGTTGGATTGGAGCACAGGAGTTGCAACTCACCTAGAAGGAAGCAGCTCCAGGACACTAATTTCTGTGACATTATGGACACTATTTAACCTCATGTCTGAGAGAGAGACAGAGAAGGAGCATACACCTTATATGTTCTCAAAGACAAGGTGGAAACGATCAAAACTCTCTTTTAATACGGAGACCATCTCTAAGATCTCTTGTTCTCCAGCTCCAAGAGCCGATTGGAAGCTGTCACCGAGTATTTCGAGCAGCTCCACTGCCTAGAAAGTTGCATGCTGTTCTATCTGCTGTTCTCTAGGATTTATGCACTGATCCATGTGACTCTCAATACATTCCACCAAATTATTGGCAATGAGAGGGATGTGTGTGGAAGTCCAAGATTCAATTTCCAGCCATACACTTGAAGGATTATAACCTGAAACAAAGTGAGATGTGAGGAAGAAGTGAAATTTTCAATCAGCATGCAGTAATATCAATTACACGCCACCATGATTTTTTTTTTTTTTTTAATTTTTGATTGTTTTTCTGCTTGCAAGTGGTGCTAGGTATAACTTTTTTTTTTTCCTGAGATATGGCATTAGCATCCAAGTGTGTTCGACTTCCGGAACATCCAGATGTCCCACCTTTTTTTAGACCCCTTGTTATCATCACATAGTTAAGCTAAACCATCATGGGCATATATCGACGGGTGCAGCAAAAAAAAAAATTAAAATTCCATGAACTATTAGTACTTCTTGTTACGTATTATTGATCTGGAAGCATAATGGCTGGAAACAGCAATAGAACCACAAAAATAAATAATGTCATTTTCTTCCAATCATATGCTGCCACGTCAGCCCAAGTCTTTGGGGCACCTAGAGGGTTTTTTTTTTTAAAAAAAAAGTACTACAGTAGCTCACGCACGAATTCTACCATTAGTATCAAGAGAAATAAGAGTACATAAGAGTAGGAAAGCAGAACTAATCCTTGTTTATATAACATTTTTCAAATGGTGAGTAGCAAAGAAGGCGATTTAGTCCGCTGTCGTATTTGCCTTTCGAAATAAATGAGCATTCTAAAATGAGTTGCAACCAACCATCAGCTAGATATTCTTGAGTAGGAGGTGGCCATCGCTCTATCGCCCGATGTCATGAAATCACTCGGTAGTCTGTCCTAAGGATGACTCTCTTCCGTACCGGCCTGAGCTTATATCATAGATGCACCGCCCGTCTACTGCAGCCAACCTAGAGTCGTGAATCGTGATTCCAGAGATCACAAGTCTCGTCCCTTCTGTGCCTTTTATCACCGAGGCTAGTCTCAAAGTTCATCCTGAGTTTGCCCGGGAGTGGCACCTAGACCTTTCATCCTATCTCCATGCGTGCGCGACTGGATGAGCGGAGCCGATAAAAATCCACTCACTTGGCAGCGGCGCAGAAGCCCCGACAACCGGTCTCTTCTGTAGGAAAGAAAGAAAACCGCCTGACCCTGCTCTCACATAAATCCCCCGACAATCCAACTCCCAACTCTTCTCTCTTCATCAGAGCGAGCGTCCAAAGCCGAATTCTCTGCTCAGCTTCGCCCTCCCGTTGTCGTAAATACGCTCTACCTCTTTCTCCTCGAAGACGTCGATCGCCGACTTCTTCTTTATCCCGAGCAAGCCCGATTAGGGTTTCCGGAAAGAGAGAAGGGAAGATCGAGTTCCCGCTTCAGAGAGGCAGGGAAAAGGGTTCGTTGCATGCTTCTTCGATTGGGGTTTCCAGAGAGGGAGAGAGAGAGCAATAGGCTCGGCGGCAGCGGGGCGGCGGGGGCGGGGGCGGCGGTGATATGGAGACGGGGGGCAACTCGTTGCCGTCGGTGGGGACGGATGGAACGAAGCGAAAGGTGTGCTACTTCTACGATACGGAGGTGGGGAACTACTACTACGGCCAGGGCCACCCGATGAAGCCCCACCGGATCCGGATGACCCACTCCCTCCTTGCCCACTACGGCCTCCTCCACCACTTGCAGGTCCTCAAGCCCCTACCCGCTCGCGAGCGCGACCTCTGCCGCTTCCACGCCGACGACTATATCGGCTTTCTGAGGTCGATCACGCCGGAGACGCAGCAGGACCAGATCCGCGCCCTCAAGCGCTTCAACGTCGGCGAGGACTGCCCCGTCTTCGACGGCCTCTATAGCTTCTGTCAGACCTACGCCGGTGGCTCTGTCGGCGGCGCCATCAAGCTCAACCATGGGCATGATATCGCCATCAACTGGGCGGGCGGACTCCACCATGCCAAGAAGTGCGAGGCCTCCGGGTTCTGCTATGTCAACGACATCGTCCTTGCCATCCTCGAGCTCCTCAAGAGGCATGAGGTGCGCTTCTCGCATCTTTTAAGGCTTTTTTTCTTTTCTTTTTCTTGTTTTTGTTTTGGCTTTGTTTGTGTTCTTAGAGATTTTTATTTCCCCTTTTCTTTTTATGGAGTGATAGATTGATATTCTAAGAGAAATAGTGTAGAGTCTGGCTATGCCAGAGCTTCTGTGAGTTTCTGGAAGGAGAAGTTTTGGTTCTTGAAATTTTTTTCAATTTTCCTTCCATGTTGATATGTCTAGAGTCATGGAAACAGTAGAGAATGGCTGTGCTGGAGCTTCTGTGGAGAGAATTTAGTTGAAAACACAACAAATTGGTTCTTGAAATCTTTTTGGCCTTTTTTCACTGCCTTTTTTTTTATTTGATTAATATGCCATCTGAGGCCAAATTTTCTGTGTTACATTTCTGCAAGCTTTTACTCTTAAGAACATTAAATGATTTGGCTGTTTTTGCTAGTTTTTTATCATCCTGTGTATTTACATAAGAAATTATCAAGCTGCTTTTGGCAAGTCCTCCATCATCATGTAATAATTGTCTCTTGGTGCTGAGCATATCTGAGAAGAAGATTATTTGATTGTTCATTTTGTCACTTTTTGATAATGGTGATACTGCCCTTGATAGATAAGATGCATCTCATTGTTATGAACCTGTGGTGGCAGCTTGCCTTTCTTCTGGCTTTATCGCTGACACTGAAAAGATGTGGCAAAATTTATGGGTCATAAGTATTGTATCTAGACTTTGAGATAAAGCATTCAATAAGCACAGTGAAGATGAAGATGTCAATTTGGATCCCTGTTTATATCTTGGATGCTTGTTTGCTGCCTTTTGTGTTTTTGTGGTTCTTTGCTGTGCATCGGATTTTTTTATGCTAATGTAAATGATGGTAAATGTAGAAGAGGGAAAATAAGATCAAAATATAAGATAAGAGGAGCTAGGAGGATTGTGGGGGAAATGGCTCTAAGGCTAATCAAGTCCAAGAAGTATCAGAAAGTGAAAAATGCGTAGTACATTCACGTGAATCACAAAGAATTGTACGAATTAATAGTTCAAACGGTAGAAATCCCAGAAAGAAAACGAACGAAAGGTGGGACTTTTAGAGGTAGATAACAACAGATAAAGAATGTTGTTTTAATAGGGGACCAGGAAAGTGATATTAGACACAATAGAATGAAACAATTATCTATTCGATCTCACACAATTAAAATGAAATCTTTCAATATATAGAACTAACTGGAGCTAAAGGATCCTCAAAAGGATTTGTTCAGATATAGAGAAGTTGGCATTGATCGCTAGCCGATGGTGATGTATGGATTCACCACTTAGCATTTTCTGGAGGGAGTTTAAACCTAGGAAACAGTTAATCTGCTATACTCTGTTCGACAAAATGATGGTGGTGAAATCCTATGATGGAGTAAACCTATAATTTTTTCAATCAAATTTGATGGTAAGGAGAGAAGAAATAGAGCATAGGTGAGAGACTTAAGGAAGATTGATGGGGAAGAGAGAAGGAGAAGAACATAAAGATCCTATCCATTTTTTGATTTGTCGAATATGATTATTTTTGAAGCAGGGAAAAACAAGAAGATGTAGGAAAGAAAAGGAAGATGCAGAATATAAGATGTAGAGAGATAACTAGAGGTGAAAATGTTAAGGGAAACATTAGAGTTCTATGAGTAAAATATCATTAATAGTAAAATACAACTCAAACTTCAAAATATTGCCCTTTCCATATTTGAGTTCATATTGCATCTAATAGGGCTTGTTTGTACTTGGCTTCACTGTTTCCTTAAAATGCTTGGCCAGGAGTTTGGAACCAATTATTTAAGATTTGAAACCGAGTTGATGACCAATTGCGTAAAATTTGCTCTTTTCTTATGTTAGCTTTCTGCTCTTAGTGCGGCACTGAATTGCCAGCCCCTCTTTTATTTGAGAAGGCTTGGATGATATGTTGATGATTCATAAAGGCAAATCTAAATTCGTATCCCTCCGTTTTTTCCTCTTACAAAACTACTCACAGCTTCATAAGCATTCTGAAAAGTATCTTTAGTATTTGATTTCAAGATAGGGTCGACTGTCCATAAGTAGCAGTTTAAATAATAATGAATGATATAATCCCACTTTTGGGATCTACTGAAATGTACTTAAACCAACTTAAATATAATTAAAAACAGTAACTTACCTGTCCTATTCATCATATAAGCCCTAGATGCTTTTTACCTAGGCTATTTGCCTTTAGGCTCATTGGATGTGTTCTTGTTAAAGTGGGCAAGGTGCTACTATTATAATCTAATGAAACTAAAGTGATAGAACTACAAAGTGAGCACATTTTTAAATCCTTATGTTAGTATCTTTAGTCCAATAGTGAGTCAGCTTACATACCCTGCAGCTTTATTCTTTAAAAATCATTGTTATATAAGTTAACTTAATAGCATCCTGAGAAAACTAGAGACATAAACAACTATTATTTAGCAACTTTTATGCTGTATGTTATGCTCTTTCAACTTCAGTTGTTAATTAAATGATAAGTTACAAGCAAGGTATGCCATTATTGCACCGAACTAGGCGGCACAGAATATATCGTACTGTACCCATTCTGTACCGGTAATGCAGTATAGAGGGTGTACCGATACTCAGTACGCTGAACCGGTCCCCATACCGTGCATACTGGTATAGTAATAGAGTGGCACCGTATGGGGTCGGTACCAAAACGGCATACCTTGGTTACAAGCAGTTGCCTATAATATATTTTTTGCTAGTATTATTTAGTATTTTTGTTATTTCAAGCGTCACTGTTTGTTATTTACGCTTCATTTTATGTTATGTATGTCTTTCTCATCTGTTTACAGCGTGTACTGTATGTGGACATTGATATCCACCATGGAGATGGTGTCGAGGAGGCTTTCTATACAACGGACAGAGTAATGACTGTTTCATTTCATAAATTTGGGGATTACTTCCCTGGAACTGGAGATATACATGACATTGGCTATGCAAAAGGAAAATATTACTCTCTAAATATTCCATTAGATGATGGAATTGATGATGAAAGCTATCAATCTCTATTCAAACCAATAGTGGGAAAAGTGATGGAAGTTTTCCGGCCTGGTGCCGTGGTGCTTCAATGTGGTGCTGATTCTTTATCTGGAGATCGCTTGGGCTGTTTTAACCTTTCCATCAGAGGTCATGCGGAGTGTGTGAGATTTATGAGATCTTTCAATGTGCCATTGTTGCTGCTGGGTGGTGGTGGATACACCATTCGGAATGTTGCACGCTGTTGGTGCTATGAGGTATTTATTCAACACTATTTTAGATCGTTAAAGATTAGACCACCTTGTCTTTCTACTATACTTACAAGTGCTTAATTGTTGTCAGTTTCTATGGTCAAGTTGATCTTTTGACAGCAAACACCTTGAAATCCTATCTTGTTATATAAGTAACATATTTTATTTTGACAATTTACCTCTGCAATAGCACAATTTTTAATTTCCAATATTGGCACTCTTAATCTTCTTAAAAAAAAAACCATGGCACCTATTGAAAGTAACACCAAACTTATGCAGTTCTCCTTTTTCCTTCTCTTGTTTATTCTAAAGTTTCTCTAAATTCATTTCTATAATCAAGATACCTGGAACTCAAACAGATTTCTGTTAAATCTTTGCATCTGTATTGGAGGACTGGACTTATATTTGTTGATGTGGTTGTTGTCATTTTCTTTCCTTTTTTTAAGTCGCTTTGGAATAGGATACATGATCCTTAACATTGTTAGACCATTGAAGGATATTCTTTCCACATATTTGTTCAATTATATTTTATGCAAAAACCTGAAATTGATGAATAAAACCCTAGCATGACGCACCAGGTCTTACACAATGGCTTTGTCACTTAGTCATCTTTGCTGGGCTCTGGTAGTATTGGCATTCAGTTTGCTATAGTGGCAGATTTCACCATTATTCAATTTTTGTGTCTTGATGCTTTTTTTTTCCAATTTTTTTTTTTTTTGAACAGACAGGTGTTGCACTCGGTGTAGAGATTGATGACAAGATGCCTCAAAATGAATATTATGAGTATTTTGGTCCCGACTATACTCTTCATGTTGCACCAAGTAATATGGAGAATAAGAATACACGCCAGCAATTGGAGGAAATAAGAGCAAAACTTTTAGATAATCTTTCAAAGCTCCGGCATGCTCCTAGCGTCCAATTTCAGGAACGACCACCTGATACGGAGTTTCCAGAGGTACTAATAATCTTCTCTGTTGAGCCTTTCCATAGATTGTTGGTCAGCCATATAATCTTTTTCTTTCACATATTTTGATCCACTGCTAGAAACCCTTGTTATGGCTACATTCCTATGGTTAACATCTTCACTCAGGTTATAACATCAGGGAAATATGTATTTAATTTTTGTTTGCTCATAACATGTATTAGTGTTTCACTGTGCATTGAAGAATGCATGGATAGAATTTTACAATAATACTTGCCTCTAAAGGTAGAAGGCTCAATAGTATTTGTAAAAAAAGGAGGATTAAATGCCATAATAGTATCTTTTATGTTTTCTTTGTGCGAAGTCATAATGTGCATGTAAAAGTATTCATAAGGTATGGATCCTTTCAATATATATAAGGCAACACTCGGATAAATCAAACTGGAGCAGTTTGGTGTCTAACTCTAGTCGCCTACTGCTACTATAACTCACCACCCCCTCCAAGTTAAGCCGGTGCTTGTTGCACAAGGAGTTGTTATGCTGGTGCAAATGCAAGGATGTTTTGTAACCATTGAGAAAAGATGGTTTATAATTGTATAGCGGTATCTAAAACATATCTTCGGGCTGCACAAAAGCGCTCATGGTATTGGCCAAATTAGTGTACTGCCAAACCACGCCCCTATTGCCATGGGTTTTGGTATAGGCCTTTGAAAAGTATGCCTCAATAACCAATGGTTAATGGTGGCTGTCATTGGTGGTTTCTCTAGAATAGGTAATAATGAGATCAGCATTTTTTAGGAAATGATGCAGAGATAAGTATTGTATTGATCTGCAAGAAGATCAGCAAGCTCTTGAAATAGCTGAAGCTAGCTTGAGTAGGGCTGAGGGTAAGAGACAAGAAATTGAAGTGAATGTTGCTCTCAAGCAAGCTAAGACACGAGTAGAAGCTGTAAATGCTATTGAATTGACTAAAATGTCCAATTCTTTTAAGCTAATTAAAATGGCTCATTTTCTTCTGGGACTTTACCATTCAGTCGGAAGTTGTAGTTGTCAGAAAAGTCACTATTAAGTGAGCACCAAGAAATTAATCTCTTTTGAAGAGATTCAATTAAAATTAGGAGACAGACTTCAATTAAAATTAGGAGACAGACTTATGGCCATGAATCATGTTTGGGGGGAAATGTTACTCGAACAAAACTGACAAGAGCTTTGCTAGATGTACTTGACTGTGTAGTGAGGATGATAGTTGCCTTTTTCATGGAGCTTGATAGAGTTTTCGCATCTTTTGAGGCATATAGTGGTTTTAATGTTTTAAGTCTTATGTTTTAAATTTATTAAAAAGGAATATCATCTTTTACAGATGCATCAAATTATTTTGGTTGGTTTTAAAGAGCATTGGTTGATGCAAAGATGCACCGTGCTAGTACTTGCATGTGCTACTCCATCCATGTATATTTCATAGTGACCATTTTGTTCTTTCTTTGTCCTTTTATTATGCTTGAATTCTCCTATTTTTTTACTAATTTCTTGGTGGAGTACTTTTTCTGTATGCATTAAAAGGGCACATTATAGTACATTGATATCTATATATGATCAAGTTGGTTATCTGAAAAAGAGAATGCTAAATATTTCTATTATAATCTATATGTAAATAATGTCCCTGTGCACTTGGCTTTCCAACCCAGTCCACTCTTTTGTTGGATGCACGTGTTACAACTGAACACTCGACAACAATACTAGAATAGCTGGTTGAGTTGGTTTTTCCTTTTCATACAGTTCATTCATAAATTTACTGTATCTTAACTTTTTGGCTTTAGCTTTGAGGGAGGTCTGTTAGTATCATTTTGGTGACATTGCTGGAAAGTGGGTTGTAAATTGTGAGGCGGAGACTGATTGTATAGCATGCTAATCTTCATACATGCTTGGGGTGAGAGAGGTGGACTGCATCCTGTAAGACCATTGAGAAGTTCTAACTCTAATTGAGGAAGCCTACTGAAGTCAAGATTCAAATTTAGTCAATTGTTATCTTTAGTTGGTATGGAATATGGATGAATAAAGCAAAAGCTTAAGTGCAATGCACGTAAAACAATGCTCAACTTGCATTGTAATTCATGTCATGTGGAAGATGTCCCTTAGTTGATGGACTAGTTCTCTGACCATGTTTGAAATGGCAAGCTAATGATGCTTTTCTTGCCCAATGGAAATGCCCCAAACATATGCTAGGACCTTGGCCTGTAGCCTAGTAGGGTATTTGGAGGTCCAAATTGTTATGCTATGCAAAGCTTATGACATTCGAGCCATGTTATCTGCCGCCTGATCCCCTTCTCACCAGAGACCCAATCAAGCTTCTGCCTATGCTCTGAATATCTGAGAAGTATGGGTTATTAGTTGCTGCTCTATTGGTAACCCATCACATGATAGTACCCAAGTCCCTCCTCAAACTAAGCTCACTCTGCAGTTAGGTGGTTGAGGATGCAGAACAGGCTAGCCCAGGCCTTTGTTCTCAAAGGGATTGTAACCACCATTAATATCCTTCAAGGCTGCGACCACAAACCTAGTACCAGCATTTTTATGAATTTTAGTTGGTGGCAGGTGGGAGAAATCTTGTCTTCAAGAAAGAGACTAAAATTCAGCGAGAAATGTCCCCTTTTCTGCCACTCTGTTGTTGGGTTTGCTAAAATCAGTACGTGCAATGTTAAACCAGGCAATTTTCTGCTCATGGGTGGTTGGAGAATATTTGACACTTTTATGTCATGACACTGAGTTCAGAAAGAGTAAAAGAGGAGAATATTGTGAATGAGTTGAGAAGATATTGGATCGTTTATGCTAGTGCCCTTGTTTCTCTTTGAATGAAGAGACATGCAGGAAATCAAGGGTTTTGTGCCATTTTCTTTTAATAGCATATGTAAACTACTAAACTATCATAACCATTATGCAGTAATCATGACTTTCTAAAAATTTTATTGATTCATTGTACTAGTTGGGGGTGCGAAAGAAGTTTATAGGCCTACTTGTAGCTTGGCATTATTTTCATCTTCCATACTGGATCACCCCTTGCTGTTCAGTCGATTGTTCATCACTGTAATATTTCTAGCATTAATCTTTGCATAAGTTCTTATCTTCTTTATTGTTTTTTATAAAACAATTAATTTAATAACATGCAATGGAAAATGAAACACACACACACACACACACACACACATACACATATATATATATATATATATATTGAAATAGTTCTTTATTAGAAGGTAATATTTTTAAGATCATAAACAATTTGTTATATTGGCACTAACTATAGAATTTGTCATCATTTTTGGTTAATTAAAGATATTAAAAACTAGTGTCCTCTATCATGATCGCATGTTTTGTGTTACTAAGAACAATTGAACTTCTTTATGGTATTTTTTCCTGCGATTTCTTGGTGGAATGCTTTTAGTGAGGTTTCTTGCTATCTACGAACATGTCATGATAGTGTGTCACAAGGTTTGCATTCTTGGTATTGGATCTTGTATCAGTAATTTAACCAATATACGTCGGGGTGGTACAGTACATGCACCCACGTCGACATGTGGTATGCTGTTGGAGTAGGCACGGTAGCTGTACCATGTGCCTGTATGGCCCTAAACTGAACCCCCCTACCATCTCAGTACTAGGTGATACTGTCATAAATGAAAATCTTGTCATGCATATGTTTGTTATATGTTCTAATCATTGGGATAAAATGTAAAAATGGGTGAAAGATCAAAGATAAAGGTTGACAATATTAACTTTAATGATTAACCATCAACTATATGATTGATATGTTCAGCCAGATGAAGACTTGGAGGATCCAGATGCAAGACATGATCCTGATTCTGATATGGAAATGGATGATCCCAAGCAACTAGATGAGTCATCTCGGTACTCATTTTCTGTACCCTTCCCTCACTTTATGTTGTTATTGTTACACTTTCTGCTGACAGACTGTGTTTGCCTTATTGGGAACCTCCATCAAACAGTATTCAGAACATAAAAATCAAGAGGGAGAACATTGAAAACGAGTTAAAAGATCAGGTATCTGTTTGTTCAATTCTTCTTTTTCATCATTTATATGGCTTAAATTTATTAATGCTTTTAATGTGTGATATTTGTCATCGATGTTGATTTGCTCCTTGTGGACTTTGAAGAACCAGTTACATTTAGTTATATATGTACATATAAAATTAGAAGAAAGTTGATATTGTAATGAAGAATTGTTCTTTTCTACAGCAGAATGTAATGAGTTATAAGTCGCAGCTCAACTTCCTTTCTGTAAGAAACAGTAGGACGGGTACATATATTTTGAGAACTAGGATGGGTGGAAGCCCAGCTGAATATCAGAGGGCAGGATTGAAGCAAGGTCTCTTCTATCAAAACAAGAAGTCCTACCAACTTGGACAGTTGGTACCCTCTCACTCTTCTATATGGTTGTGAGATGGATTTATGGATCTTTTATGTACTAATGAAGATCCTATACAGTATCAGACCAATTGTTCCTTTTGTTGGCATAGATGCAAGCTGTAGCATGTACATGAAACTTTGATGATCTAAATCTACTACTCAGCCTTTTGTATTTCTCCAGAATGGAGTCTTGAGCTAACTAGGTTGCCAATCCATCTTTACTGTTGAGGGATATGTATGCTTCAAAGTTCATTGGAAACTATTGATGAGGCCAAAACAAGTTCTAGCAAGATTGCTCAGTTTTGTAATTTCAAACACAATTTTGACTGGTAAAGAGTAAGGCAGACACGTGTTGTTGCAACAGTTTCTGTTTGTACAGTTTATGTAATCATGGAAAATTATTCTTCATTCTACATGGTAGAGATAAGTTTGCATTTGGATACGAAAAATGGTCTCAAAATGTTTCACTAAACCATGATATTAACAGATGCCTTCGATAGAGCCTGAAAAATATTTTTCCTAAAGGTGCTATTTGGATCCTTGCAACCTGCCCACCTGCAAGTGGTTGTTTGATACTTTGCAAATCAACTCAGTTGTAGCATAGGGGGTTGCTTTTGAAGTCAAATTTTGGGCATTTTTGGCTCAGCAACTTTTTTCCAAACTGAGCTTGACCTCTGGTCTCTTGCTAGAGTGCCCGTGCAAATGCACGTGCACATCCCCCCCCCCCTCCCACACACAGAGAGAGAGAGAGAGAGAGAGAGAGAGAGGTGCTCAGCTTCTTGTTGGAGATGGAGAAGGTCCATAGAATGACATCAGGGCCTTGACAAGAAAAAATTATTGGTTGGACCAAGTCCACCATCTCAACGGTGGACCAGTCCAACCACAGAGCAACACGCGCAAACACGCCTATATTACTATGTTCCCCCTCTTTCTTTTTTTATCATGTTTGCGCGTGTTGCTACGTGGTCGGACCTGTCCACCGCTAAGCTGGTGGACCGAGTCCCACCAATAATTTCTCCTTGGCAATGGAAGATAGAGATGGTGGCTTGTTAGGGTTGGTCTTAAACCTGGATAGCATTAGAGGAGTCAGTATTCTAGCAAGGGTAGGACGTTGGGGCATAGGGCTTATTTAGATCTAGTGGAACTACAGTTTACGTTTGCAAGGACATTGGTGAGAGGGAAACAAGGAGAGGAACATAGGACAAGGTTTGCCACGATCAAGAAGTTGGTGATGGCTGTCGGTAGAGCCAAGGCGATTTTGGCCAGAGAGACTAGAGGAGGTTAGTCGACTAGGGAGTAGGAGAAAACAGTGACGGGGTAGTGTTCATGTGGAGACCTGTGCGGGTGTGTATTTAGTCCCACATCGTTTTTCCGCTAGGTAAATCTTGGGTACTTATATAAGATCAAGAAATTCAAATAATACCTTCCGACTAGCCATTTTAGGTGAGGTCCTTGGTTGTTATAATATGGTATCAGAGCAATAGGCTTGATCATGGGTAGAAAATTAAGCTTAGGGTTATGATTCATAAAGTAGGCATAGGACAAGTATAGAAGAGTTAGTATAGATCAAAGTCGCGCAGTGGAAGTATGGTGGAGTATTAGATAAAGACTCAATACCCCCATTTGTTTAAGAATGAAGGTGCATTAAGTTTCGAGGACAAACCTCTTTTAAGGGGGAAAGAATGTGAAGGCCTGGTCTGGGTCCGATCCACTCGATCGGCCTGACCTGAGGCCTGGCCTATGGAGTGGCTAAGCACGGAAGACTCCCTCTGGGAGTCTTCTCCTTCAGTGATTCCGACTAGGAGTCGAAGTTTTAGGTCGCCGAGACCCTAAGGCTCCTCTATAAAGGGAGAGCTCTCTCCCTCCTAAGCTCTCCATTCTGAGTAATCCTCCTCTTTTCCTCTCCCTCTTTTTCTCCCTGAGTTCGCAGCTGCCCGTCTCCATTCTCGCCGAAAATCGGGGTTGCCGACGCCTCCTCAGAGTCAAGGTAAGGTCCCTGTCTCCTCTCTTGTTCTTCCTTTTTCCAATTGACCCAACAATGGCCAAAATCCAGTGAAAGATCATCGGAAAATCCTCTACCTCTCTCTGTGTTTGTCACCATCGGCGGTCGTTCTCTTGCCCTTGTGCCGCTGGTCCTCCGGCTATAGCCGCCGTCGGTGGGGTGCGCTCTCGCCCCCCACCCCTGTTTCGCAATGGAGGAGAGCGTAAAGAAGAAAAGAAAAGAAAAAAAAGAGGGAGAGAGAAACCACCCCTTTCTCTCGCGCTTATTTCCTCTGTTCTTTCTCTCTCATCTCCCTCTTCTCTCTCTAAAAGACCTATTGACCCTAGTGAAGGGTCTCGCCTGCCTATTCTTTGGATCCTAGGTTGATCCCTAAAAAGAGGCCCTAAATCGCCCCGGTGTCTGTCATTAACACTATGTAACTCAGAAGACCGTTGCTAAGTGATGGGTAAAGAATCCTTTTGAAGTTCAAAATAATAGCTGGATTCTTTTTAAAATGAGAAGAAAAGGAGGAAAGGGGGAAGAAAACTCCTTGTTTACAATGCTTTGTATCAAAAATGGCAGCTTTATTCTCTTCATAATGAAGAATGAAAAGAAATATGACAACTCATTCTCTATTATTCTTTGTTTTTTTCTAATTTACTTTATTTTGTTTTTAACACCAGTTCAAACATGTTTGAAGATTTATTATGAATTATGTCTTTCCTGGGATGTTTGATGGAACCCATCATCTGAACTTGGAACAAAAAATATTATTGTAATGATCAAAAGACTCAAATGACTTAACAAAATTTTTGAATGACAAAAAAATGAGTTATGATAGAACTCTAGAAGAATCAACTTTAAGAATGGTTCTTAGATATTGTACATTTTTTCAAATTATCTTCTCAAATTAGTTAAGCTGCAGCAGCGAAAATTTTATAGCACTCAGGGTTGCTACTGATGTGCCATCCAGTTCTATATGTTCTTGTTTTTTCCCTTCTCTTTTTTCTTACTATTCAATTCCTTGACCATGCAGGAACCTCACAAAGTTGCTGCAGACCTTGCCAAAGCTGTGGAGCCTATGGCCGAGGAGATCTCATCCTTGAAGGTGACTATTATAGACATCTAACTGAAATCAGACTATCATACAAAATGATTTTTGTGCTCGTTTTAGACAACATTCTCCTTATTGTCATGTACCAGGCTTCAGAGATTGGCCCCATGGCTATAGATGAGCCAAGCAGTATAAAGGCTGAACAGGATAACACGAACAAGTTGTCTGCTGTACCTCTTATGATGTACCCAAAATCCTAAGTACACATAAGGTCGCCGAGTAGTTGATGTATAAGGGGATGATTTCTGTGCATAGCTGTGAAAGGTTTCCTGCCATTTCATTTTTTTTATGCTCCTATATTTATGATCAAACATGTTAGAATCACCATCTTGAGAATCTTGTCATAAATTAAACTATAAACAGGGTCTTGTGCTAGAGTTGCCATGATGACATACTGAAACAAATACACGGGCTCTCTCAGTTGTACAGCCAATTGAATGATCATTTAACTCTAGAAATCACTTGGAACTTTTCGTCAGTGATTCTTCTCTTTCATTTTCTTTTGCGGACAGCAGCAACGGTATGCTGAGGCATGGTTGAGGCAAAAGAGCTGCTGCAGTTTGTTCGAAAGTTGTGAAGTTTGCGATTTCAACAAGCCTTTGAAAGAACTGCACGCTATACCAAAGATGTCAGGTAAGTAACGTCCACATAAGCTATAGTTACTTTCCGAAGCAGCTCTTAGAATTCTTCTGGATAACAATTGGTCTATTTGCATTATGCCCGGTACACCTGAATCCGTTGGCAAGTCGTCTTGTCCTTTGGTAGCTATATGTGATGCGAGAAGGCCTTGTAGGTGTGGAGCGTATGGAAGTCAGATAGCTAACAACTTCAAAGGGCCGAGTGAGTGGAGAAATGGGGAAAACCCCAATAAACATTTTCAGTATGGCTGATGGAAAGTTAATGAGTCCTATGAAAAGTTTTTAAGACTGAGATGTCTCGTTTTGCAAATATATAACTCATAGGTTTCTACATGCAATTAATTGATAAAAGGAGGGGCAAACATCATGGTTCAGGGCCATATGAGGTCGAACTTCTTGAGCCAATGGGTTGAATGTTTTTTGATCTTCTTCAGGTTTATATACATAACCTTAACCCACTCAGTTTCTAAAAGTTGCATCCATCTGCCTTGTGTTTGTGTAGAAGTCTTGTCCGTTTATAGTGTAGTATTACATCCTGCCTTACTCGTGGGTTAAACAGCATACTGCAGACATGAGCAAGTTGGATTCAGTTTGGCTCATTTCAGAAACAAAACATATCCTGCTTGAGCTCAGTTTATTGAATATAGAGAACTCGGTCTCAGCTTATTAAGATGGCTGCATAGATCCAGTCCAGGTTTTCCCTTATTATCAGGGCCTGATGTGGAGCTAAAATAGGGGCCACAGTATGGCTGAAAATATTTCACGGATTGCTTCAGATTCTCCAGATCAGAGATTTAATCATCATCAGATGATAGATATTTGGAGACTCAGACCGAGTATTATCTTATGCACTGTTAGATGCATCTTCTAAGAGGCTAACAAAATGGCTAATTGGGTGGTGTCATTTGTGGCAGAGCATATGGCATCAGGATTGTGAGAGACTCCTGACCTACTCCTTGTGACCTACCAGGCTAGTTCCGGGATATTTTGCGTTCTAGTGGTTGTGTTTACTCAAAGGCTTTGTAAACCAGCTGATTCAACCAAACAAATGAAGGCCGGATAATATCCGTCATAAACCATATCTGTATTCAGATTATCTGAATATGCGTAAATAGTCGTATCTAGTTTTCATTTGGACATGCCACATGCTAGCCCTGACCATCCGTCTGGCCGAGCCAATGAGTCGTGCGAGGTCTAATATCAAGAGATCACCAGGTCTGAGCTCCACCTAGCTTGACCTTGGGCTTAAAAACCAAACCGCTTGACCTTGGGCTTAAAAACCAAACCCTGAGCCTGGTTCAATGGGAAAGAATAAAGACATAGGCTTGGCCTAATCTCACCCAAATAAAGTAGGACAAGTCGGGCTAGGTAGATCATTCACCATTGGTGCTAAACTCAATTCAAATATAAAAATCAAGAGGGGTTTTGCTAATCAAGTCCTACTACCATTCACCCATCTCTTCACTGCTCATTTCACTGGACTGATGGAAATTGGTGCTATACATAAAAGGTAGATCATGTCCCAGAATTGTCCAGGCAACTATCAATTTATATAACAGATCGGTGAGTGATATAATAGATGATTTCTAACATTGTTCCCTGATAACCCCACAGCATTTTCATGCATACTGGGTCTATTCTCTATTATATATAGATACTGGTTTTGGGTTGCCTTCATCGCTTGCAGCAACCTCGACTTTAACCTTTCCAACGGTCTGTGTGTATGAGCTCTGGCTCTCAATGGAAAACGTGCAATACAAACGCCGATGAATCAATGCTTCTAATCAAGCTAGGCATCGAGCTCCGCTCTCAGCAAGTGCGAGCAACAGACGATGTGCCTCCTCGAGAACTGTGGCTTTCCAATCCATACTTCTTCGATTGCAGCAAATAATCCTTTGAACGTCCTATGATTAAACTGAAAGGAAGAGATATCAGGTATAAGCCTGATTACACTAACAAACTACTAGCATTCCCTCCAGAATTAGATTGGACCAAGCTCCTTTCCCTGCTGCATGATCTGAAATCTGTGCTTCTAAAGGTGGCTATGCAAGTTATTCCCATGGCCGAACATGCTGTGATTAGAGATGAGAAAGGAACACACGCTTTGATCATCAGCGCATGGACCTCCAGAAGGTGATGAGGCCTCTGGATGGGCTCAAACAACTAGCAGTCATGTCCTCTACGTGGAACACATGCTTGGCATTGAAGCAGCAAGGAAGTGCATCATCAAAGAGATCCAGTTTACCATGGACAGGCATAGGATGAAAATTAATAGCCAGCATACGATGCTCTTGGCAGGGTTGATGACTTGCAGAGGTCGGGTGCTGCGGGCAACTAACTAGGTATGGCATGGCAGAGATGAAGAAAAGCCTTACCTTAATGCTGGCATCATTTGAGAAGACAGCAGAATATTTGTGCAATGCCGCAAGTGGGAAGGAAGACTCTCTTGCAAGGACCAGAGAGACTATGATATACTTGGCACAATGATGGCAATTGAAACCAGAATGGTGAAGTTGAAAACAAAAAAAGAGTAACAGGCCTTGCTGAGTTTAAGTACAGCTATGACCCAATTTCGAGTTAAGAAGGATATATTAAAGCAAATTACTATTTCTTTGTAATTCTTGTTTAACAAGAAACAATTTTCGGAGTACTGGTTTTGATTTCTTGATCACTGAATATATAGCTTCCATGAGTAATTCATTGTTTTTCTTTACATTCTTGCCTCTGTTTTGGAATGTTAAAAATTAGTATACATCAAACTTTCTAGTTAGGCTTGTCAGCAGACAATGCAAACAAAAGATTAGCAGGCAGTTCTATCCATGTAAGTTGAAGACCAGAAGTCATAGTATCGGATTCTGTTGAAGAGTGCATTGACAGTTGACTATAACAACAGAAATAAGGAGCCAAACTGCCAAACAACTAGTGAATCCCTCTAAAATCCAGCTCATTGTGATAAAGGAGTTAAACTAGCAACAAAGATGGTAACATTCTCCTAATTTTTCTGATCAAGCTATTGAAGGAGGGAAGGAGAATTATCCGTATGTATGAATATACATGGGTATGTATGTATGCATGAATACTATCAGGTACAAAATCTTTCTCAATCAAATTTTAATCCTAGATGGTTACATTCCAACTCTGGCCTATAAGTTTACTACAAGTGTACTTGTTGGCCAACTAGGTGTCTTGGGTTTGTTTCCTGCATACCCGTCTTATACCACTTTAAAGGTTTTTCTTTCTTGTTTAAATTAGTGTACTTCCGAAGGAGAAAAAAAAGGAAAGAAAATTCACATGTAGAGGAAAGGATAAGCCATAACAAGAATGTATGATATGGAACAAAATTTAAAGAGAATGCAGTTATAGGTCAAATAAACAAGCCAAAATCTCTAAAAGATGGTTTCTTTAATCTCTGACAAGCCAAAAAACAAAATAATGACTTGATGGTCTCTATTATCTTTTAAGGAATGCAAATCAAGGTTCAGCTGGAGATGGCTTTCATAAGCCGATTTAGTGAAGTAAACATGCTCATGGCTTTACCCAACAATGAAGGCTCCTTCTCAGATTTCTCGGCTACACTGCCAAATATAAGCTGCATATGACAGAGATGAAATAAAATGATATCAGTACACAGAAAGAGGGCACATTTGACACAAATCACATAGGTAAGTATGGTAACATTTCATAGGGGATCCTAGTTGCTGCAAATTATTGATTAAGGGACTTGCCAAAAGACAAGTTCGGGAATATTTAATGCCAGAAACCAACCTCAATATCTGTTGCGTCAGGACGGGTGGGTTGTTCTTTGGCTAGCAGGTATCTGTTTGGCCTATTTACATCATCATAGAACACTTTCCACATTCTGCAAAGCAAACCAGACCAAGAAAGGGGGTAACCTTCTCAAGTTGTTTCTGCATAAACATATAAAATCCAAGCTGAACATATGATAAGATGCTGAAAATTATAACTTTTTGCTCACCCTGGATAGCATCTGAAGATTGCACCAGATGGCAATGGTCTCAAGGAGTAAACGACAGTAAATGTGCTGCATGTACAAGGCAGAATGTTTAGCACCTGACCAAATAAAAATAAAGAACAAGGAGAAGATGGCATTCTAGATTGATTAAGCACTGCAGCCTATCAGTGAAGGCAAGGCATATGTATGGAGAACTTAGAAGTTGTTTAGGTGTACTAGCCAAGAATAACCTCTCTTTTTTGGATTAGTCAGGTTGGATTTCATTTTGGGTGGAGCATAAACAGAAGAGTACTGAGAGCTGAATCTGGAATACCTCTCTGATAACCATAACTGAATTCCTTTCAAATGTCAGCAACCAAACCTCATGGACAACTCAAGTAAATTATAGGTCATGACCCACAATGTCATCGATGGAAACCAACAGACCCAAAATTTCTACTTTGGAAGTGAAAAAAGTCAACAACCAAAGATTGGCTCCCATAGTGAGCAAGCGTTGGAGATGGATGTCTCTGAAATTATATACCAAGTTTGATCTGAAGACACATTTTAGTACCGCATGGAGTTTCAACATGTCTTGATAAGCAGCTTGTTGCTTCAATACTTTGTTCTTACTGAGATTAGGTGTTTGATGACAAAATATTGAACTCTCTCTCTCACACGCGTGCGCGCGTGCACATGCACGCATGCAGGCACACAAACACACACATGCAGTAGTATCCTTACCTTGCCCGAGTCTCAAACTGAAACAAGCATCTACAACAGCCTGTCTGCATGCCACTCAAGCATCTACAGCCACATCCCAAGTCACACCCCTTGTTCAATATTTGACTAACAACATCAGCAAGCACTAGTAAGCATCTTTACCATCGAGACTGGAACGAAAAATACTAACTACAGTGTTGCAAGGCAGTGGCTGTAGAAATGTCCCATAACTCTTTCAATATTTTGTTAGATTGTCTTTCCCATCAAGACAATTGTTCACTGAAGCAAGCCACCTTTGTGCACATACAAGCAAGTTTCTTGCCATGACTTCTCACTACCACAGATGTGCTTCAAGTCAAGTCATCCTATCAACCAACGAAGTCACCCTTTGATGCCAACAGATTGAACCACAAAATATGTTATCCTAATGTTATAAGTAGTTCCTTGCAAGTGCAGCGAGTGACATAGGACCAGTCTATCATAAAGACACCTTAGGACATTACCTTGTTATAGGCAATCTTGCACGAGTAAGAACACCATCACTTTTTAGAACCTCTGATTTACCATGTACCTTTCTTTTGGTAATGTCCTTATGAGCAGGTGTACGCGGGTATATTTGTTTCTAGACAAGTTTTTCTTGACATAAAATTTAATGAATGAGCAAAAGCTAGGCATAATATAGCAAGATAAAACATATAAAAGCTTAGGATGAAAGTTATATCTTGCAGAGGTTAATGATATGAAAAAAGAAGATGAAAGGAAAAAGATACATGCAAGTACTAAATGTTATCAATATTAAAATCATGATTTCTAGTCTACATATCCATAAAAGGGACACGAAGTATGTCCTGAGTTCAGGAGCATGCTCACCTTAAGAAGTATTTACGCAACTTGCGGACATTAAATCCAACTCCAACATCTTCACTGACAAGGCGTGGGTTCCACATGATAAGAGATCTTGGCTAATATAATCAGGTAGGCTTTGTAAGAAAAATGATTACCCTAGCATGTAAAACTGCATTGCATAAACGACATAAGCATGCCTCAAAATACTACATAAGTTTGATTTGTTTTTTAATAAGTTTGAAGCTCTAACTAACAGCCTTGAGCAACAAGGAAAAGGTGGACAGCTAACTGTTTGGAAGCTGTTGACTTGGACAAACGCATTTTAGTCACCGGGTCACAGGTCAACAATTCAACTGCCGGCTGGCCATGGGCCACTCCATTAACCCATGACATCATAATAAAAAAAGTAAATATCTATAAATAGCAAAAAATGTTAAAATTTTTAAAAAGAAAATAGGAAAAACATGAAAATTTTATAATAATATGTTAGTCATGTAGCTTTTTGAAAAATTGTAAGAAAAAATTTATATAATGTGGCAAAATATGCAAAACTAATTGATACTTTTTAAGCATTACAAATAACAAAGTTATGAAAATATCCAAAAAATAAATGAAAATAAATTGATTTTTTATTCAAAGAATCACAATTTATTTTATTTTTTTATATCTAATGACAAATATTTCATAAGTATAATATATCATGATAATAAACAATACATGGTGTCTTGGTGGTTAAGAGGTTAGTAATTGTGTCAGGGATCATGAGTTTGCAGGTGGAATCCAAGTTCACCTGACAAGGTCAACAAGTTTTACCACTCAACCTACCAAGCTGAACAGATTTTTTGCAATTCTAGGTCCCTAGATGACTTGACTTGCCTAGGTTCATAGGAGGTAGGTTGGCATGTTGACCTGGTCGAGCCGTTCGGGTCACTAAACACTGGCTCCATTTAGGTCGGCAGCATATCACACAAGAAAAGTTAAGAAAAGTTAAACTGACGTAATGAATCATAATTCAAATAAATGGAAAGGAAACATTCATAAAGCCAAAAATAGTTGGAATAATGCTTGTTGATTATCATTATAGTATATGACACATGCTATGCACGTGACAGGGATTTAGCCCTATAGAGCAGTGGAAATACAGAGCTTCACCAACACCACTCCAGAGTTTGGATTATATAGTGTATTAGATATACAAGTACAGCATCAAGTATCTTTTATGTATTTCATATTGCATATGCTAAACCCAAATAAGTTACGATCTTCCAGAAATGACAAAGTTACCTCTGTGGTACAAAAGAAATCAAAAGGAACTTTAAAGCAGTCGGCTGTCTATAGGACCAAACAAAAGCCGTAGCAAAATAGAAAAGATGTATAACTGATCTAAGTTTAACCAAAACAAACATATAAATAATGTCAAGGTTATGTGTGACCTTTGCTTTTCTTTGAGAATAAGTTCTACTAAAGAAGAGAATTAATCTTTCAGCATGCAAGGTCAGTCTTCAACCATTCCAGTTAAAACAGGAGAAACTTTGGAATTTTCCTTTAAGATATAAATGGCATATAGAATATCTAACAGATTTTTTTTTCTTTGAAAAAGAAATCACATACAGGGTCATCTGAAAGATGAGCTGCAATTCGTTCCACATATTCCAACATCTGATAATCAGGAACTATCATAACTACAGCTTCATCTTCATCAGCTACAGGCTTCCGGTCACTTAAGCTGCATGATAAATCAATAGAAAACTGAAAATTACAAATAGATTTTTGATGGTATGATCGCAAAATGATAGCAGGATGCTGCACATGCGCAAAGCAGAAGCTAAAGATATACTTAAGCTCTCATAATCATCACCAGATTAATCAGAAATCATGTTAAAATTTGGCTATTTGACTGATAATTTGTTGCTTGGAGTTAGAGTTGAATGTGTCTCCTGTGACAAATGTTACCTTTTTCTCCTCGTCACTTAGACACTTTCCTAGTGTAAGAAACCTGGAGCTTTCTCCTCAGTATGTATAGATAGTGTAATCTAGAAGTTAGTTTCACTACCCACCTATTGGTTGCTTAGGTCTCCCAGCAAGCCCCTTGCCCTTCACCGGGAACTCAACAGAATTTCAGACGAGGGTTGACTTCAAATTGAAAATGATTGGTAAAACTTTTCAAACCTTGATGAATCACACCTTGGTCCTTGAATGTGGCCCAAACATGTTGGACAAAAGTTTGTTGGTTAATTGGTTACATCAGCAGAAAATGCAATACGTTGCACTATAGAATTAAACAAAGAAATGAGAAAACTGAATAGGCAGAACTTGTTCTATTGATGAAAATTGAGAATGAATAATTTAATATTGACAAACTTACCCAATTAGCTAACTGAGACTACTCGGTGTTTTACTCGCATCTACATCCTATTTGGTTTTAATAATAGTCTAGTCACCAATAGTTAACTTGAATTTCATGTATTCTGCTTCAACCTCAGGTCGATATACTGTTCTTTTCCAAACTGATTCTAAGTTTTGTTATACAAATTTAGCACATGGTATCTTCTACTGGATGGACTAATAAAAAAAAGTACCTGGAAAATCCAAAGTTTGCATCTTTCCACTGATATTTTAGAAGAGCAGCTGCTCCAGCATCAGGGAAAATGGCTTTTACTCTCTAAAAGTGAACCAACCAGTAGAATTAGTGTATGAATATTGAAAGTAACCAATTTTTGAGCAGATAATTTCCTATAAAAAAATGAGCAGAGAAAGGACAATTTTATCCTTTGCTACTGGTATGCAGAAAAGGTATTGCATAATATGCATACCATGGCAAAGCAATTTATCAGTTATGCAAAACAAATATGTAAGAAACAAGGAGAACAAAATCAAAGAGTGGAAGGAAAAGAAGGAAAACAGTGTGCTTTGGTGAAATATTTCAACTATTTTCAAGGTGTACAGGTTATATTAGATTGCATTTTTGTCAGGACTAGTTTATTCTAAATCATAGTACCTAAAACATTTAATCAACTTATAGAATGTTCCCCAGTCCATGATCTCTTATAGACCGATGATTTAAGTAGTAGTTCACTCGAAATGAGATTAACTAATATTCAGCATGATGAAAAAACGAGGTCGGAACATGAAAGAAGATCATTATAGAAAGTGCTTCAGTCTCTGTGGCGTAACACAGAAATCATCCAACATAATAATGTGTGGAGCCCCAGGTAGAGAGGACAATATGCACAGGTGAAGGTTAATCCTTTAGAACAGAACCTAAAAGAATAGTTCTAGAGCTTCATTCTAGTTTTATACACAATTATCGAAGATGTTTGTTCAGTGTAACCAAATCTCTTCCCCCCCAAAAAATAATAATAACTATCAGAACAAAATAAACTTAAGGTTATGAGATATAGACTAATTTGTTAAGATAAGCTGGCTAACAAAAGACTAAGTTTAGAACTACAATGCACTGTTTCTGGACTGTGACTTCTTTAAACTGTTTTCCACTTGATACAGTATTGCTGCATTTGGCAAATTCCTCATTCAAAGGAAATGCTGTTTCTTTTCCATCCAATCTTGGTATTTTTGATTGTTAAAATGAACAAATAACAGACACACGATCCATGAATCGACTATGTTTTATTTAGTTATAAATCGATATCTAGCCTGATTTTCACATCTATGCAGGTATAAAAGGTATGGAGTTGGCACAGCCTCATCATAGAAGTCTCAAATCTGCTATCAATTTCAGACATTTCAAACAATGAAACTTCAGTAAAGAACTAAAGAAAGAATCATTAATACAGATCCATATAACAAATAATGCTCTGTTGATGGAATAAACATGTTGATTATCTTAATGTGAAAAAAATTGCATTCCACAGCTAAAGATTTCTGATAATTCTAGCCTTTCTAATCTCAAAATCATATATGCAACCTTGAATATATGTATTATAATGCCAGCACATGGTCTCAATAACATCCTGGCCCCTGGATTTAGCTCTAGAAGTGAAAATGTCAGGGTAAGGCCAAGCAGGGGTGAGACTCAAGAAATGGATAATAACATGCAACTCAAACAAAATAAATAAATAAATAATGCAGACCTGGATACCTGTCTCTTCTATTAGCGATTCCAAAAATATTCTAGATAATTCCCACAGTTCAGCTTGAGCCCCTTCAGCATCAAGAAATTGCAATTGCGGGATTAAAAGTTCTACCTGGAAGTAAATAAGAAATCAATGTTTATGATGAAACAATATTAGTAGCAAGAAAACTACATGGTCAGCATAAGTTGAGTACATTAACAAACTATGTCGAAGCACAGCCTTCGGACTTATCATAAAGCAACTTGAGTACATCACTCTCCTCTTTGTACTAAAAGATACTTGCATTTTTGGGCTCCAGACTTATTTAATCTCTTTTTCATGTTTTTTTTCAATTCATATTTCTTGTTAGATAATGTAATCTCAGAATTGGGTTGTGTTTGGTGGATTAACTGAACTTGAGTATGAATATTTCTAGTTGGTTGGTTGGAGGCCTGTTAACCATAATGTGACCGTTAATATAAGATCTGAACTTGGTCGATCCTTGTGCTGTCGAGTGATCCTTTCATTTTCCGCACAAGGAATAGAATAAAGTCGAATAAGAATGATCCCTTAATTTGTGATATCATGAATTTGAAACGAGAGGAAGCAAAGGTTCTTTGTGAACATGTTCAAGTTGGTGGATCGTCTAATTATGTACACTAAGAAGGAATTTAGTTCTTTGATATATCATGTGATCCAAGGAGGGAAGGCTTTCAACTCTGAGTCGGGATTTATTCATGATAATAGCTGTTTGAACTTGTAATCGTTGGTTTAAACCCAAAAAATAAAGAAAGAGGATTCATTTCGTTTGACATCTCAACCTTACCCAAATAGCTAGTTGGGAATTTTTTGCCTTTGCATCTACTTGAAAACATGTGTCCAGCACGTTATCCTCCACCATTCACAGGAAAAAAAGAAAAGAAAGAATAAATGTAATAGAACGAATCTACCTGCTCTAGAGAACAAAGAATATAAGATAGCTACACTGCATTTGATATTAAGAAGGGAGGGGGGAAAAAAATCAAATCTTGAAATCAAATTATTTTCAAGAACAGAATTCTTCAATCATTATCAACTTACTATTGCTCGAATTCCCCCGGAAGATATAAACATGGCGCTCGCTTGACTTGACTGTCGGATCGCATCCACCAGGTCTGAAGGTAAGACGCTGCAAAAAGAGAAATCCAATACAAGAAGATAAACAAATTCATCTAGTAGTTAATCCGTCCGTTACAATCTAGTAAACGAAAAGAAAGAAAATTCTATTAAGACATGGTAACAACGACCGCAGTTTCTTGAAAATTTGCAACCCTATCTATATATTTTATCTGCGAAAACGACTCAGTTCCGAAGTACGGCCACTAAAACCGAGAAAAGAGTAGGATTAGGCGTGGCTAGGGTTTTCAAGAACCTGTCGTCCTCCGATTCTTGTGGCTGTTCTTGATCGGGTGTCTCGGATTGGGCGGGGTCGGGAGGAGACGGCGCGGGATTGCCGGCGCTCGAGTCCACGCGGTCGAATTTCTCGAACTTGCCACGGGCAAGAACTCTTCGGCTCCGTGAGGCGGCGAGCATGGGGCGGATGGCAGGAGGAGGGAGGCGGAGAGCGGGGGCGTGAGGGGGCTGGCGGTGGAAGCGATGATAAAGAGAGAAGGAGGAGATAGAAGCAGCCATCTTCCTTCTCTGTAGCCAAGAAAGGAAAGGCCCAAGATTTCCCGCTTCCGATTCTGCGCTACCGTTGAGGCGGTGCTCGGACCGCCAGGTCAGCAGATAATGTAACGGGCAACGAGAGAGAAATTAAATAAGGGATTAATTAAAAAAATAAATAAATAGATAATTAAAAATGATTTAGTAATAGAATTCCCTCCTCTTCCTGTGAGACAAATTCTTATTGGTTGGGTCCTCTCGGTGTAGGTACAAAACGGCAGGGCACAAGGGATGATGGGAGTTTAGAGAGGTCCTTTGGATCGCTCCTCTTTGGCGTCTTTTTTTTTTTTTTTTTTCCTTTTGATTTTACTATCTGTACTTATGTAAGAGCTGTATGAGCAGCCATTGTATTAAAAAAATAATAATAGAGGACTGGTGGTGTCCGCCAGATACATAAATGCCGGTTGTATACTTGTATGTATGGTGATGCATGGGTCCATTGCCCAAATCTTGTCCACATCAAGTAACGATGACAAGATTTTCTTATCATAAGAGAGAGAGAGAGAGAAAGAGAAATAATGACGAGATTTTGGAATGGCAACAGAGATAACCACAATGTAATGTCTGCTCTGATCGGGCTCAAGGCTGGAATAAAGCAAATAGGATGGTTCAGGTTAGCTACTTATATACAACTGCGGCAACCACAGTAGTAGACCAAAGAAATCTCGCCTGACCTTCATTTGCCCGCGTTTATATCCAACTGTAGACTGCAACCATTGGCCCTTCTTATATCCATGGAGCCATGTTTATCGTAACTTGGGGTGGACGTGGACCCAGTACCAGGGCAAAAAATTAGAGAAAGAAATCAAGAAACGCTGTGAGATATGTTTGTATGCCGAAAAGGCCGAACGGCCCATGTACTCTTGGGCCAACTAACTAATAGTAGAAGGCCAATAGTAGAAGGCCAATAATTATTAGATACGCCGTTAACTAATAGTAGAAGGCCGCTAACTAATAGTAGAAGGCCAATAATTGTGAGAGATTATTAGATACGCCAGATCCACTGTGGGCCTAGGACGAATCAATCTCTTTTTTCTACCTCTTTTTTTTTTATGTATAATAGCAATACACACCGGGATGATTTCATCCTAGGTCTGCGGTGGACCTATTCCACCTAATAATTTGTCACAGACCATGCTTTTTGATTTTAAATGATTTGCACGGACCACAAACTTATTTTAACACAATCAGATACAGTGACTTAGTACTTGTTTGGATATTTCTACAAAATGAGGCCGAAAAATCTGTAAAAATTGAGCTTGTTGTCCCATCTAGCTTAAAATTTATAAAAGCATGTCCAAATCCACTAGCCTTTGAATTGTAAAAAGAAAGAAAAAAAAAAAGGTCTATCCCATCGGATTTGGGCTTAGTGGAGTTTAGTTGATGTAAAGCCATGCTTAAATGGGCAATCCAATCCATAAATCCTACAAAATTTGTTGTCATCAACGCTCAACTTAAGGGCCGAGGCATAGCTAGCATATGACCTTATGCAACCCATCAAATCAACCCAACTTTTTTTTTTTTTGCTGCCCCAAATGTCACTTGGGCTGAGTCAGTTTAGGTTGAGAAATACCATATAATAGATGTAGATTACCCTCATGTTTACTAACTCAGAACAAAATCGAATTAGATATAGGCTGTCTCGGGTTGGAAGGAAATGGGGATTCAATCTGGATTAGACTTGAGTTTGGTCAAGTTGCCTGTTGCTTTAACCCGACCCAACAGTCAAAAATAAGACTCTGAATCAGGGGAATATTTACCAGCATAACTCAAAAATATGTAAGCCCAACCTAAACCAACTTCGATGTAACTAGGATCAGGTTGCACCCTTTTTTATGATACATGTCGCATAAAGCCATTCAGCCACAGCTTCACTGAGCTGGTTTTAAAGTTTCAGCTTAGGAAAGACATGGAAGTAAGTGTCTCCCTTTATCGAGCTTTCAACAGAGGTTAAATCGAAGGAACATGGGCTATCTGGTGAGGACTTTCACGCCTCTCTACGTGCCACGAAGGATTTGAGATGGCAGACCATACACTCCAAAGAATACTACTTTAGACTACCCAAGAGTATCCACCTAAACTTATAATGGTTGATTGAAGTGGAGAGCATGGGACGAGATTTAGTTTTCTTTTTTCCTAGTCTTTTTTTTCAAGACGCAGGGATGACCTGAGTCCTGTCCAGCTTGTTTATGAGCTATTTGGCTTCAATCCAAGCTGTAACAACCTCGTTGCCACAAAAGCTGTTTGGATTTATACTTTTTTCAAAAGATGGATTTCTCTTGTTCACACAAGGTATAAGCAATTTTCACCTGCTTGAGCTGCATGCGTAAAGCATAAACTAACCAGGAAAATCTTTCAGGGTAAAAAGAAACAAGCAGCAGAAAAGCTTTGAATAGCCTTCTATTTCTTTTTATCATGGTGAAGGGAAAAGGCCACTAAGCCGGCCTCTGTGTTAAACAACTCATGAGCAGGAAATTTTAAGCATGTATATATATACCAATGGAAGACAATTAATTAATACAATCGCCCACCGCTTACTTCACGAATGCGCACACTCGCACGCGTGTGGAAGTGCACTCGGGTCTGCCTCGAATTAATCATTTCTTTGGATTACAATTTGCTTGGGCTCATCAAAGCATGAAGGAAACTACTTCGACTCAGTAGAAAGAGCGAGCAGCCTGCATCCTATATACATTTGGAACCACCAAGGGCAGCTGGTCATATGATTCCCACGCCGAGGTTTTGGCTTGACGAGGGCTGAACTCATAACTAACAGTGCCCGGGCTCTCATGGTTGTGCACCCCTTCGTACGTTGTGATCACATAGCTGGAGTCTTCCGCGTCTCTTTCCACTCTCTTTTTCACTGCACAGCCCTCACGGGAGCACCGGTAGTAATTCCTGCAACCATTTTTTCGGTCAGAGAGTCATAATTACAATAACAATATCAAGTGCTGGTTAAAAGAACATCAGAAGAAGGGTGTCTGTTCTGAGAGCTTAAGAAAGTGTAGGAAGATTATATATATATCTATGTTCTGATACTCTAGGCGTGCGAATTATTATCAGGGTTAGTAGAAAGATATAATACTTCATTGAGTAATAATAAACGAGATATTACGGATATTCCTTTTCAAGAGGAAGCATCCAGGCATACAAAGCCAGTTTTCAGCAAGAGTAGAAAGTTGATTTTGTGCTTTTAGTTTCATTTAATTTGTTTTCTTGCGGTCTAATAGCTATTCTCTAACAACATTTAAGACAGCATACCTTGGATTTGGGCTGTTCTTCACGGACTTCTTCCCATACTTCCTCCACTTGAAGCCATCATCTAAGACATCAACCTCAGACTTTGTTCTAAATCCAATCCTACAACCCGTCTCCACTTTCATTCTCTTCGTATCGCTCCTGCAGTTACATGATTAACTACCTAGTTACTACAAATTAAGAACAAGGGGCAAACCTCCATCACTAAATCAAATGCCACCGCATACATCACCAGTCTAGTTGTTGGCGCATTTAGGCCGCAATCGCTGGCAACCAGCGTTTTGGGATCACCGGCGAGCAATGAGTCCTCGAACAGGGCTTCATCGGCGGCTACACCATTGCAAACTCCGAGCATGGACTCATCGGAGGCCTCGGCGGGGAAGAAGTCGAAGTCAGGAACTCCAGAAGGGTTATCTACAAGGAAGAAGGGAGGGTAGGACATCTCAGTGAAGCCCAAAGGAGCCGCCATGACCATTTCCAATCACGTTGTTTGGCCAGTGGAGCCAATAGCTATATATATATATGCAAAGGAAAGGATGCTTCCCCCAAGGTGATGCGAAGGTTCTTCGATGGTGTCATGCGTCAGCTCACTTGATGCGTCCTCAAGCATCATCCTTCTGAACGGGAACCCTACTTGTGATTTTTTTTTTCTCGTGTCACTTTGCATGAGGTGGGTCAAGATATTTGCCGAACTTAGGGATGAATTTTAGGCCATTGTTAGCCATTGGATCAAGAGATAAAAGGACTGGATTACTGAGGCAATTAGAAACGTGTGTAATATGGCGTCTCGTTTGCATATTTGACTTCTGTACGTAGGAAAAGTAGACGCTCGAGTCATTCCCAATAACCTCTGGGTTAAGTCTACCGAGCTGGAAATAAGACGCCTCCTTTTGCCTTATTTTCTTCAGCACGTTCTCGGAGTCTACACTAAGAAATGAAATCAGATTTATACGAAAGCATTCTTCGCTTTGACTGCATGGGAAGTTTAGACTGAGTCATCGATCCGGACCGATCGAGATGTGTATGGATGTGATGGGAGCTTTGAATTGATAAAATGTATTGGAATGATCCTTTGTTTTTTTTTTTTTGGGGGGGGGGGGGGGGGGGGGGGGGGCAAAGTTATGGTTCTTTGAAGTAATTAGATTCTGATTTAATTGTGCTCTTCTCTTCGAGCATAGGCAGCATCCTCGATCAAATGGGAGCCAGAAAGAAGTCCACCTGGAAGAGACACAACATTATTATGTCGGATCAGATGCAGTTTTATGCATGCTGTAGCGGATATTCTATTGGTATATAGCGTCAGATGAATGTCTTGTAAACATCATTTGGAATGGAGAGAAAGAGTTGAAGGGATTTGTGAGGACCTGTGCGGGTATATATTTAGTCCCACATCGGTTATTTGCTGGGTAGATTTTAGGTACTTATACATGATCAAGTAATCCAAATAATACCTTTCGGCTAGCCATTTTGGGTGAGATCCTGGGTTGTTACAAAATGGTATCAAAATGGATCTGGCCCATAACCTATATAGACTAGGGGACACTGCAGCACAAATCTATTGGGGCTGACCACGAGCTGATTGTAGTGTTTGTTATTAGATTTGAATAGATTTGAACTCTTAACCCTTAGCCTGACGAGAACGTCAGGGCTTGAATGAAGGGAGTATATATGTGAGGATCCGTGCGGACATGTGTTTAGTCCTACATCTGTTCTTTGCTAGGTAGATCTTAGGTACTTATACAGGATCAAGGAACCCATATAATACCTTTCGGCTAGCCATTTTGGGTGAGATCCTGGGTTGTTACAGAATTAGTTATTTGGACGTGCAAACTTACCATCTGTTTCAAGTCTTCCAACATAACGATGCATCATTTTAGAGAGGCTGAAAAGGAGTAGTTGCGGTAGTCAGGGGAGTTCGTTCGTTCTCCTCTCTCCATTATACACACACACATATAGAAAAGAAACCTTTTACCTCCACTGCAAGATATTACAAGCATCATGCTTCCTAGCCATCCCTACGTCGTCCTTCAAGTTGCTTGGAGGCCCATTCCATGCATGTAGCATTAGAGATTTATCGAAATCAAAGGAGTATTTGATGACCATTTAAGGTGTTATATTGAATGGGATCATCTAATATTGCACTTCTCTTTTGTTCCTACGGTAATACGAAGGGAGTGTACATTGTTCAACCAGCAGAAGTTCATCCGGCCTTGTGGTTCTACAGGTTTGATGTGACTCACAAGAATGGATGCAATAACACAAGGAGATGGTTGAATCATAGGTTGCCAAATCAAAGTCATGTAGATTCCAAAAGCTTTTTACATAACCAATCACTGTCACGCTGCATCTTTTTTCCATTTTTTCAGACATTACATCAATTAAATTTGGTTGATTAGATAACTCATCTTTGGACTGTTCAAAGCTCCACTGAAACCAATTAGCTCATTCCATCAGCCAATTTTGACTGCAAGTTGCATTAATATATATTATCCAAGTCATTCACATTAATTCCACAAATTGTACAGATCATCAAGACATGCCGCAACAAGCAGCAATTTATAATTAAATGAAGAATTAGATTACAAACTGAATGTTAAATTTTTGATAACAGATATATAATGCTTCCAAAAGATGAGTCCCTAAATTGAAGATTCCTACTATTAAAAATAATTTATATGCAAAATAGTTAGAAATCAAAATTCATGTATTATCTTTAATTTGCAAGTGGATACAAAAATAAATGGTATCAACCGTAGTAATGCACTAAAATACATGAATAAATTAAAATTTACTAGATTTTGATTATTAGATGATAATAAAAGATAATAGAATGCTACAAAAACCGTTCATTTTTGCATCTACCTATTCTTTAAATTAAAGACCATCAAAAGCACGTGCACTCCAGCTTCTAAATATTTTTTATAGTAGAGATCATTTTCAATACTTTTTTTTTAATATGGTCAATTTATTATAATTTTTAATCATTAAATTTTCTTTCAGAGATGTAATATAAAATATGTACAATTCAAATTATAGATAAATATTTCTTAAGCTTTAATATTCTAGGCCCAAGTCGGGTAGGGTCTTAGCCTTAATCTCCAAGCACTAAGAAAAAGACAATACAACCTTCAGATTTCAAAAGCATATCCCTATATCTTATGATCTTATCACCACTTTGTCAAGGCGGTCCGGCAGCATCAACACACAAGTTTGCTTCTGGAGTGAAGGAAGCCATTGGTATCACATATTTATTTCCAAATTCCAACCTTCCAATCCTTTCTTCCATTGCACCAGCTTTCATGGAATCAAATCTTGCGGTCATAACGCCCTCATAATGAGGTATCTCGGTTACCTCAAAAAGACCATGCATCTTTATGAAGTTTGAACATAATATATGTCAAGAAGAAAGGCAAACATTGTTGTTTGATATTATATGTTTGGACGTGGCATCCATGACGCTAGCAACAATATATTAACGAAAGCATGCAAATGTCCAAACTTCCTAGTTCCTTGAAATCAAAAAGGTGTCCCAAGAGCTAATCTCATGGATATCCCAAGTGCTCTATCTGATGGATAAGGAGGGCGCTGTGGGTCTGCTGTCTTAGCTGTGTGATATTGGACAAAGCCTAGAACTTTTCAATATTGGCACCTAACCTTGGAGCAGAATGGACATGACCATGGAGTTGAATGTGTGATATTTGACCGAAGCCCCATAGTCTAGAAAGGTTCAATACGGACACCTAACTTGGAATTATATATATTATGCATCATATTTAAGGGTTTTCTGAGTACAATTAGTCTCCAATCCTATTTTTATTTATTTAAGATTGTCACTGCGTGCCTCATAAAAAATATAAGATATATAAATAAATCTTCCTTATCCTATAAGCTTCAGTTTTTAAGACAAGTAGTGATTTTAACACCTCATCCAGTTCACCACGGAAATATATATGAATCTTTTTTGGCCTATCAAAATCTTACATATACTCACACTATAGGTTCTCAGTAATCAACTTCCAATTCCAAACAGATTTACATTTTCAGACTTAGTAATCACTTGATAAACCCTCCACATATCATTTTAGATGTGGTTGTCACGTTATTAAAAAACATATATAGATGCTAGAACCTAGATATGATTGTTGACCAAATGCTTGTTTGTGGGGTTATTAAATACTTGTACTCATCCTACCGCACTCGCCTTTTATGACTTAATGCAATGGATCGACGATGGAATATTAGTCTGGCTAGGCTAATTCTTTATTGTTAGGCATTCTGCACTTTTTTTCCACTCTCTGGAATAATACGATGTAGATCATGCTTTCAATAAAACCGACTTTTCTACCGACCAGTTAGCTGGTTCAAGTATGATATTGGACTACTTGGATGGAGATACTGTGCCTCCCAAATTGATGCTTCTATATGGAAGCAATGAGATTTAGTTATTTTCAGTATTCATAATTTGTATCTTGTTTTTTTTTTTTGTTCTTCCCTTGTTTTTTTCTTTTTTTTTGCCGTTCTTTGTAGAACTTCAGAAAAGCCAAAAAGTCCTAGGATGATGGTCGACCAAATGTTTGTTTGTGGGGCTATTAATACTTGAAATACCTCCTACGATTTAAGGCAAACCATGATGGATTAGTCTGGCTAGACTAAACAAAGGGATAAACATATAAACATAAAAAACAAATATGTGTGTGTGTGTGTGTGTTTGAGAGAGTGAGAGAGAGAGAGAGAGAGAGAGAGAGAGAGAGAGAGAGAGAGAGGGTGTGAAATACCTCCTGCTTCATTCTTGGAATGGGAGAAAAGATTGGGAGTGATGGGATGGAGCCGTAAACTGGGTGGCCTCATATGTGGCCAGTTATTTTGGTGGCACTCTATAGGTTACAAAAAGGAAATCACTCTCATATGTAGCCATACTAGAAATATATAAATCATCTATTCCGGTTTAATAAAAAAAAATGGCACGGCAAAACATGTCCAGAATCAGATCCCCTCTCGATGTATCAAATTCCACTACGTATGAGTCGCTTTCAAGGATGGGCCCGGAGACGAGTGAACCAAAGAGACGAGTTGTCTTCTAGTCCGGTTGTCCAACGATGCCTGCAGTGGATTCACACTGCTGTTGGTACGACCTAAGAACTGGCGCAGTCAAGGCCTGTCGGACCGCTTAGGTTTTTTCTGGTGGTTGGCCGCTCCAAACGTCGAAGATACTGACTCGGGCTTGGCCTTCGTGATTTCGGAGCCACCCGATGAACTGCCTATCGGAGTTGAAAGACTGGAAACAGCGAATCGGGACCCACCGTTTCTTTGTTCCCTCTTCCAAATACCTCACCGTAGTTGCCTTTGTTCTGCTTCCAATTTTCCAAGCAACTTCCTCTAGAAACACCCTCGCACAAAATTAAGAGAAGTCTTTGGTTGATTAATTCCATCTTGTAATGATTAGCTTTTTGAAACTGGCCTTCTAGGCAACTGCCGGGTGACTGCTTGCTGCTATTGGCTCAGCCAATACCAACCTCGTTGTCATTCCCCTACCAGAAACCTTCTCCAAAAAGCGACGACGCAAGCGGGCTTCCGTGACTCGTGTTCTGTTCACGACTTAGTTTGGTTGGCGGGAGGAGGAGAGGGAAAAAAAAGAGAGAAAGATCTTGTTGCAATTCTGAATTGGATCACTGCTTGGCTAACCTTGAGATCGGCAGAAACCGAGCTAGACGAAGTAGCTAAAGTGTGCTCGAGCTAGCTTCGTCCGGAGGCGTCCTATAAGAAATCCGCTTGCTGGAGAGTTTCCGGAGGAGAGCCCTCTGATGCTTAAATCAGAATAGATAGGCAACAGTATAAAAGAGAGAGATTGCACAGAGTGTAGTTCTTTGTCAATCATATCGCATGATATTGCATTAAATACTTGAGGTTCTCCGGATCGCCTCTTTATATCAGGGAGTCTATTTTGTCGTTTACCTAGGTCGGCGTGATGTACACTAGTCGCCAAGCAGTGATCGATAGTACAGCTATGGCATAGGCGGCATACGACACTGACAGCGCACCGAATGCAGAGCTGCCACAACTGCTAGTCGTTGTCGCGACGACCGATTGCCAGGACTATTAGTCTTTGTTAGTACGTATTTATTGGCTCCTCGGTCGGAGATGAGGTATCTCATCTCGGTTGGTTGGCTCTTCGGCCAAGGCCCGAGTTGATCATCTTGGTCTATACCGAGGTTGTCAAGGTTAGTTTGCTCCGAGATCAAGGTCCACCACCCACTTTGCCAGTCGACCTATATTTTCAGGCTTCTGCAAAACCTGTCTCATCGGCTGGTCGGTTAGGACTGTGATTAAATGGGCTTGGAAGTATGGCTAGAGCTTCCGAGCTGAGATGATAAGGGTGTAGACCGTCTTCTCCAATTTGAAGTATCTAGTCTCGGTATCGCACAGAATCCGACTTGTATAGTAGATCAATTTCTTGCAGTCTTCTTCCTTTCGTACCGGAACCGAACTCACAACAGAAGGAGAAACGGCTACGTATAAGTAGAGCATTTCTCCGACCTATGGCTTGGTGAGGAGAGGTGACGAGCTGAGGTACTCTTTCAGTTAGTCGAAGGCCTCCTAATACTCCTTGGTTCACTTGAAGTTCTTTAGATATTTCAGGGCCTTGAAGAACGGGAGGCAGCTCTCCACCGATTTGGAGACGAACCTCGCCAAGGCAGCGACGCATTTAACCTTTTTAACAGTCTTTGGGGCCTGCATGTCCTGCACTGCTTGAATCTTCTCCGAGTTTGCCTCAATGCCGCGTTACATGACCATGAACTCCAAAAATTTCTCCAAGATAAATTCAAAGGCGTATTTCATCGGATTGAGCTTCATTTGATATTTTTGAAGAGTTGTAAAAGTCTCCTCTAGGTCGGCGATGGCTGCTTAGCTGCTCCACTTTTTACGAGCATGTCAGCCACATACACTTCTATATTCTGGCCGAATTGCTCCTTGAAGATTTTGGTGATGAGGCGTTGGTAAGTTGCCCCTATATTCTTTAAGCTAAAGGACATTACCTTATAGCAGTAGAGGCCCTTGTCGGTGAGCAAGGCTATTTTCTCAATGTTTTCAGATGCCATTTGGATCTGGTTGTACTTAGAGAACGCATCTATGAAGGTTAGCAATTAATATCTCGAGGTCTCATCTACGAGCTGATCGATCTTCAGGAAAGAAAAGCTGTCCTCAAGCAAGCCTATTCAAGTCGGTGTAGTCAATGCAAACTCGTCATTTTTCATTAGCTTTTTTCTCAAGTACAACATTGGCCAGCCAATCACGATAGTTCACCTCACAAACAAAGCCAACCTCCACGAGTTTATCAACTTCTGGGTCGATTACTTGTTGTCTTTCCACAACAAAGTTCATCTTCTTCTGCCGCACAGGTCGGTGGGTTGAACCACGTTGAGCATGTGAACCATCACCTCGGAACTTATGCCGGCATGTCAGCAGCCTCATTGTAGGCCGAGGGAACTAAAACCATGAGGAAGGCTAACCTTAAAGTGTTACTTCGGGGTTCTTGTCCTGCGGTGATCGGCAAATTGATCACTCTTACGGGCCGAGAAGCCAACTAGAGGAGTGTTGATCTTTTCGAGCTGTTTGACAAGCAGCCTCATTCTTTGAAAAGCATTGTAAAATAATACATCGGTCCATCTTCCATTATCAACAAGTATTCTTTTTTACATCATATTTTGCGATAATAAGAGAAATAACTACAACATCGTCATGAGAAGTTTGTACTCCTTCCAGGTCGGCATCAGAAAAGGTGATGACGTCTCCTGTGTGTTGTCTTTTCAGGCAGCTTCGACCTCTTGGGGATCTCGGTTGCTCGAGGTTCTTGGGACCTCAATGGGACCGCCAGTGATAGTGTTGATGACTCTGGCAATCGGATGGTTGTCGATCGTCTCTGGGAGCGACGTGTCAAAGGATGAGACAAGCGCTTCTCGGTTATGCTGAACATGGATGTATCGGTCCAACTGTCTACATTGGATGAGTGTCTTGATCTCGTCCTTGAGCTACAAACACTCCTCAGTATCATGGCCGTAGTTCCAGTGGAAGCGACAGTATTTCTTCTTGTCCCTCTTGAACATCGGGGCCTTCCTCTGATGCGGAGGGTGTAGGTAGCCTCAGCCTTTGATCTCCACAAAGATCTAGGTCCTCAGGTCGGTGAGAGGTGTGTACTCCTCGACATCGAGGTGAAATATTCCTCGACATCGAGGTAAAATACTTCTCAGCATCAAGGTAAAATACTCCTCAGCTCTTTTTGTTCCTCGTGCCCCCTCTTAGCTCCTCGAGGAGGTCTCTCGCCCGCAGACTCATAATGGGAGGCCATGGCTTTATCCGCATTGGCATACTTGTCTGCTTACGCCAACATTTCGGTGAAGTTGATGGAGAAGCGCTTCTCTAAAGAGAAGAAAAAATGCAACGGCCGTAAACTGCTCTTCATTGCCAACATTGTGATCGACTAATCTAGGTCGCAGACTTCTAGTGTCGCCACATTGAAGCGACTGATATAGTCCCTAAGGAACTCTTTCTTCTTTTGCTTGATGTCGAGCAACGTGTCCGAATCGTGGCACCATTTTCAATTGGAGACGAAGTGTGCTGTGAAAAGGCGGACGAGCTACTCGAAAGAACGAACAGATCTGGGTTGAACTCCTAAGAACTAGAACCAAGCCGCCTTGCGGTTGCGGGAAAGGCCTTGGAAAGGACGACATTGGGGGCTCTGTGCAGTATCATGGGAGCCTTGAAACTCTTCAGGTGATCTAGAGGATCTGAGGTGCCATCATACGACTCTACTTGAGGCATCTTGAACTGAGATGAGATCGGTTCCTCCATGATATGCTTGGTGAACGGAGGCTTCGAGAAGAAGTTAAGGTCGTTGTTTTCCATTGGAGCTTGTCCCATAAGGGCCTGAATCTATCGGCCCGTCTCCTCGATTCTCCTATTGAGGTCAGGGTCCCCATGGGGCGGAGGCTCCGCGCGGCAAGGATGCGAGTGGCTCGAAGCTGAGTCATTTTCAAAATGAGGGCTAGGAGAGTGTTATTTCCATGCATCCCGACCAGAACTGCTCTGCTGAGTACGTCGACTCTGGCGAGACTTGGCCTCGAAAGCAGTAGTTGGCCAAGCACATGCAGTGCACTCGCAACTGAGAGTGGTGGCTTAGCTGATCGAATTCCGATAGGATCGATTTTGATCATGCCGCTACCTGCTACAGGCCCTGGACCGCCGTAGTCAACGCCTGCACCTATTGAATGAGCAAGTTGAACTACTTATTGCCCACAGGTGCGGCGGGTTGTTCCAATGGAGTAGGTTTTAGGCTCTACAATAACCCTCGAGAGGTCAAAGCAGGGCGTTGCAAAACATGTGATGCACCGTGGGCTCCTCGTGATCTCATATTGGTGGTTTCTCCCTTCGATTGGTATTGATGTAGCTGGGGGGTGGACCATTCCTCAAGCACCAATCTTTTGCAAAAAGATGAACCTGGACCGAGGTCGGAGCACTGCTTGGCTGACTCTGAGGTTGGCAGAAACCAAGGTCCTCCGGATATAGTATAGTATAGTTCTTTATGAATAATATTGCATGACATCGCATTGTGTACCTGAGGTCCTCCGGATCATACCTTTATATAGAGGAGTCCATTTTGTCATTTACCTAGGCCGGCGTGATGTGCACCAGTCGTCAGGCAGCAGCTGGTAGTATAGCTATGGCGTGGGTGCCATATGGCACTAACTGCGCGCCGAATGCAGAGCTGTCATAATTGTCAGTTGTTGTTATGACTATCGATTGCCACGACTGTAAGTCCTTGTCGGCACGGTTGATTGGCTCCTCGGTCAGAGACGAAGTTGCTTATCTCAGTTGGTTGGCTCCTCGGCTAGGGCCGAAGTTCAATTTGTACTAAGTTTATCGAGGTCAGTCTGGTCCGAGGTTCAGGTATCCAGTATTTTCTCCATCATATCTCATGTTTGGTTGAAATTTTCGAAGAAAAGAGATAAAAAAATAACTTTCTTCTTAAAACAAGATTCCCATATTTCATCAAAAAAAATTCATATGAAATATGAAAAATTTCAACTTCCACTTGTTGGAAACTAGGATAAATTTTTTTTCAAATATGCATTTAAACTTTTAGATAGAATGGAATAAAGTATTTTCCTTAATTAAGGACATAATATGTATTTTACACATTTTTTCTAAGAAAATAGATGCTCAACCAAATAAAAATCACTCTAAAATATGTCACTTTTCTTTGGCCAATCAAATAAGTAAAAAACAACTTTTTCAAATATTACATATCTAAGTATCAACTTCTCAATAAGATTACAACAGATGAGAATAATCAATTTGGAACGTCTTCTTTGCATTGATAAGGTTAAAAACTTTAATTTTTTAAGAAAAACTGTGGGATCATCGGCCAATAATATATTGAAAAAATAAAATTACCATCAATACATTAATACTACATCAATTAATATTTATCAAGTAATAGAGAAGATAAAGACTGAATTTATTATAATATCAATACTAACCGAAATCGATGACAACATTTTAGGGTTTTTTTTTTTTTTTTTTGCTGAAATGGGCATTTCATACATCACGGATACGAATACACCCAATCAAATCAGAAAACAAAAGGTTCCAAAGTGCTCCAGGCATCTCACCCTCCTCAGTTTATGAGATGTCTTCTGAGTGGCTCGCTACATATGCCGCCATCCAGTCGGCCGCTCCAATATTTTAGGTTGCCAAAACTAAAATGCAATTGTCCTACTTGCTAGTAGTACGCAGCAGCCAACCACGTCATGAATGCTTTCGGAGATAAGTCCAAAGTTTGTTTGGACCTTGTAATCATTTTAAACAGTATCAACCAAACGCTCCACCGGTCGAGCTGATTTGCGTGGCAAATGCATCACATCCATGACATTAGATCTACCCTGCATCCCATGCATCAATGACGTGCAAGAGGTTCGTACTCTGTTTTGTTTTCTCCTTCAATCCGTCCAACTTAGGCTGTCACGTTGCCGACACTGCGATTCGATAACTCTACTGGCAATAGCTGGCTAGGTGCGTATCATCGTGTCCAATTAAGAAAGCAACCCTCAATGCGAATCAAAAATATGTGACTCTCGTCACTTGCCATGTCTCTTCCATGACTCATTCGGGTGTGGCTATTGTCATACAAGATAACCACAAGAAATTTTGAACAAAAAGGCATGCGGATATAATAATTTCAACCTCACTTATTGCTCCATTTTGATTTGATAATGCATGTAGATATAATAATTTATATTGCTGCATTTAAGTTGACATCATGCAACTTTATGACGGCAAATTGCCAATAACGCAAGGCTCCTGTATTTAGGAGATCTAGGAAAAGTGCCTTGTTTAATATAGTGCGATTGTTTTCGTATTTCGAATCTGTAAAATCTAATATACAATGAAGAAATTCTACTGTTGTGTCCAGGCTTGCTCTCAAGAAATTGGCAAATGCACCGTCTCATTTTAGTTATACAATATTGCTGTTTTGCTAGATTATTTTATACTTTTGTTAATGATTTGAAAAGCTAAAACCTTATGTGTGTGTATGTCGATGTATATATATATACGTACATATATAGATATATACATATATGCATACACATATACTGTTGGAAAAATATTGGATACCTCGATCTCAGGCCTGACCTGCCCCTTTTACATCGGATGTAAGCCGAAGAAAGCAATCCTTGCCCTAGCCGAGCAGCAGACCAAGGAGCCAATCAGCCAAGGAACAATCAGTCATTAGCACGTGTCAACAAGAACTGACAGCGTCATGGCGGCGCCATGGCCTGCACCCCACCAGCGTTGCCCGCCGCCCACACGGACTGGTACCTACGTCCGCCCGTACTACCTACTGTTACCTGGCCGTTATTGCATGTTAGGTCAGGTAACGACAAAATCAATTCTCCTATATAAAGGAGCAACCTAAAAAACCTCAGGTACGCATGCAATCTTACTTACAGTGACTACATTCTGCTAAAATTCTCTTCCTTCTACATTGTTGCCTCATTATTCTGACTTAGGCATCAGAGGGTCTCCCACCAGAAACTTTCCGGCAGACGAACTTTTTGCAAGCCACGTCCGGAGGAGATCCATTCCCTGCACCTCAGTTAGCCTGCTTAACTCGTCTTCAAACAACCTCAAGGTCGTCCAAGCTGCACTCCGACCTCTACAAGGGATATGTATATATGCATATACACACGCACGCGTATATCTATCTATATGTATGTGTGTTTGTATATATATATATATATATATATGTGTGTATATGTATGTATGTGTGTGTGTATATATATACATACATGCATACATAATTTATTTATATGGAAGAATATCCTATTGATGTACTGCAGAGAATGCCCAACTCCACTGCCTTAGCCACACCAGTGAAATAGCTAGTGTCAGTGGATCAATTACTTTTGGCTGCCTCAAAACCAATTAATACATCATTTTGGATGTTAATGACGAATCAAAATCTCTTCTTGATCTTCTGTCCAACCTTCAAAATCTGACATTTTAATAACCTCAAATCGAGACTGTGCAAGATCCGTTGCATACGTTACGTCCTTATAGCTTACCCTTCTAGGCCAGCAGAGAGTGATCAGTGCATATGAACTGGGTTAATAACCCCTTCTTTATTTCTATAACAGAAAAAAAAAGACAATGAGCTTTGGATTATGCACAAGACGCGTCATAATTAGATAATTGGCTGCACCAAGACCTGAATTATCTCCATGCTCTCCTCGTTTACCTCTCAAGCCAGAAGCTAATCGAGTGTGGCCTTGATTTATAAATAAATGTTTTCTATTTTTGTCAAGAGAGGAGATGGTAAATATTTGTGAGAGTAAAAGTAGTCGTCGCAATCCTTGCTTTTAAGCAAATGGAACAAAGCGTTCGCTATTCCGTGCCGTGTCGATTAACAAGAGATAGTGAGCAGTAGGTCGTCCGAGACTGATGGCTTTTGGCCATCTGGGACCACTGAGAGCGTGAGAGTCCATGAACAAAAATCATATTGTAGAGAAAATATGGAGCGTGCTTCCTATTTTACCACTTAATGCCCATCTTAAAAAAGATATCCGAAAAATCAGACAACTTACTAATGAAGTCGTCGGTCTTTTACTTTTTTTAAAAAAAAATCAAGAAAAAAAAATTACGCACGGCACGGCATCCTCTATCTTTCTCGTTTCTAGAATATGCTTTTTTACTGATACGCATTATATGGTCGGTGATATACACTAAGCAAATTAGTGGCCTAATAAATCAATACACACTTTAAAGTAAATCGATATACAGTTTTCAGAATATGATGTTCATTAGTACACAGTACATGGTCAAATGATGCACACTTAATAAATTAGTCATGCAGTAACCCAATACACACCTCCAAAAAAATTGATACATAGTTTCTATAATATCATGTTCACTAGTACATACTACATGATCAGATGATACATATTCGTTGCTTTCCTAATATATACTACAAGCTTTTTTGAAATATACCAAGCAATTATATCTAATATACACCTTCGGATAAATTGATACATAATTTTTAGAATATGCTTTTTTTCAGTGTACACTATATAGCTAAGTAATGCACACCAAATAAAATAGTCATCTATAGAAAAATCGATGCACAATTTCTAGAGCATGGTGTTTCCTAATTTTGTCTAGCTCAAGAAACTACATACATATCACTCCTTAGATCTTATAAATTTTTTGGTATAAAGATCTTGGAAAAGAAATCGAAATTTGGAGGAGGAGAAAGAGAGTCGAAAAGGAGAAGAAAGATCTTACAGGCAAAAAAAGACGGCTTGATGTGGGAAAAAAGACCGATGGTAATTAAGGTTTGACGAGGAAGAAAAAGGATACAAATGAGCGATTTTCTTTTCTTCTTTGAATATTTATTTAATTATAAGACTGATGACTCTATTAGTAGGAGGAGTCTCTAACTTTTGGATTTCTTCTTTAAGATGAGCTCTAGTAGAAATGTGGCAAAATATGAAGCCCGCCCCTTATTTTTTTCTTGGATGCCCGCCTTATATGAGCATCTTTCTGTAGTTCAGACGAGAGTGATCCTATACACAAAGGAAGGCAAAGCAATGTAACTAAAGCTAAATCCATTGCCTCCTCTCGGCGGCATGTTTTAGTTTAAATTTTTATCAAAGCATATACTCCATAAGTAGAAGGAAAATGAACGATTTCTCATTATTTTTTTCCATTTGAAATCTCGCTAACATTTTGAGCAAGCTTGAAAATCTAATTTCGCTTCAATTACTGTGTCCATTCCTGCTCTCATCATCTGCCAGGTTTCTGCATCATTGACTTACATGGTATTAAACCCTGTTTGTGAATCTATAAGTTATATTTATTTTTACAAGCATGTGTAAACACATATCCAGAAATGAATTGGATGCATTCAACATTCCCATAAACAAGGTTGTCCTCGTATCTTCTGCAAGGGTGTTTTAGATGCGAGGCAAGTAGCATTGTCATAGGATTTCCCTGTTCTTAATTATTTACTGCTAGGTTGATGCTGCATGGTCTCTGATAAGATGGAGGAATAGATATTTACATTCAGAGAGCCGGTGAAAGGTTTAACAATTGTAGTATTACAAAGATTTCTTTTGAGGATCTTCTTTCAAGAGAAGCTATAACAGAGTATATACAAACGCTTCTGAGGCATTCCCTCCAATAAGGGGGAAAACATTTTTAAAAGATATTTACCTGTACATGTGCACTATTTAGTGACTACTTACTGATTTGCCAGAGCCCTACTATATATTTCTACTAGCCAACTCCAAGGTTCATTTTAACCATCTTGAAAGATTATTTGAATTGGAAGCACTGCTTTTCTCCCATACAAACATCCATATTAACTAACAGGCGGTATAATGTCGGAGCGCATTATTAAAGTGTTTTGATTGAAATCAAAATTGTCAATCTATTATTATCTTTTATGAACATTAATTTTGCGGTCACTTCAAGATATCAATAAGTAAAGTATATGCATGTGTACCAGGTGTGAAGAGGCAAGAATTAGATGCGACTTCTGTCCAATTTTCACAAGCTGAATGATAGAAGAGATAACAATTGTGTGATAAAGAATGTATTTGCTGCAAGAAGTACACATATTGTTGAAAGTTGAAACATCTCCAGTAGATTTTTCCTATGTTGGATATTTGATGGAATAAACCTAATTCCACGTGCTTCAACGGTAAGAAAAGAAGGGTAGTATCATGTGGTGACTTTTTTAGTGTACAAGTGTTGCAGCGCAAGTCGACCGTTATGTCTTACCATTCTCCTTTAAATCACGCCAAACACGTGTAGCCGACGTACTTAGTGTCATTTTATCTGAAAGATAGCAGCCTGGTACTGCTCCGATGCTGCCGCAGCCACCTTACCCGGATCAGGCGGCTTGAAGAAGCGTCTTAGCATCTCCGAACTCTAGCTTCAAATCAAATCATAGACCTCGTGATGTTGAAAGGTTTTGGCGGACTGCAGTAGCCTGGAAGGTTAGATGGGAACGAGGGAAGGTCAGTAGAAACCCTCGCAGGAGAAGGGAATATTGCTTTACTTCCGAAGTTCATACTTGTGTTACGGCTATGTATAAATATATGGTGAACGTATAAAGTGATATTATTATCGCAAGGGTCGATCGATATGGCCTACTTCCACTCCCAGAGGAGCAATGATTTGGCCATGGCCATGAGCTTGGCTTTGGGTCGCCACTCTGGCCGTCCCATGGCATTGAATGCCTCGGACTGCACATTGTTCGACGAGGCCTCCGTAGCTTGGCAACTAGAAGGAAGAGCAGTTCCTCTGATGGCGAGAGATAGCAGCAGCAGGCAGGTGTTTTGAGTTTGTTTTAGCTCCAAAGTATATACGCTGTTTTTGTTATGTGTGCTATAAATTTTTTACTGGTTTTGATTTTATTTGATGATTAGAATATACGGGAGTGGGATGCAGACAAGGAAGGAGGGAGTGTTCAGGGTTGCATTCAGAACAAAGTCTGAGATCGACATCCTCGATGACGGTTTCAAGTGGAGAAAATACGGGAAGAAATCAGTGAAGAACAGTCCGAACCCAAGGTATGATTTGATTGTTCTGGAAACAAGTGATATATGGCTTGTGCAATCTTTATGCTCGTATTCATCAGTATTATCTTGCGGGTTTAGTTAGAAAAGAAGATAATTTCAGAAACTAGTATGCCCGTGAGTCCACAAATAATAATTAAGATGTAGAACTCTAAAAGCTGACATCATGAGTTGATGATGCTCTTTTCTCTAACGCGGCTAAAGCTGACACCATCCGTGTGAATGGATGACATGAAAGCAGGAACTACTATCGCTGCTCAACGGAGGGGTGCGGGGTGAAGAAGAGAGTGGAGAGAGACGGAGAAGACCCCAGCTACGTGATAACCACGTACGAAGGGGTGCACAACCACACCAGCCCAGGCGTTATGTATCTCGCGCCTGATGGGTGCGACTCCGGTGGTGGGTCTCTTGTCGCCGGTGGCTTTTGATATAGCCCGCTATTTGTTATGGTGGCCATTCCTGAGGCGAAGGTGATAAGAAATCCGACTCCTTCCGAAGAGCTTGGGATCGACTTGTTTTAGTTGGCAAGTACAGTGGGAAAGAAACTCGAGTGTGCTTCTACAAGAGAAGACTTTAAAATCTTATCTAATTTTCAGTATTCAGCTAATCTATGTTCTCAGAAGAGGAAGACGGGACACCAAATTAAGCCATTACTGAGCAGATCGGGCTCTTTTGTAATCCATTAGTCTTCTATTTCATCGCTTCTTCCTTCTTCAACTTTGTTTTTTTTTTTTTTAATCTTTCTTAATAAATCTGGGAAAGGTTCCGTCCTCCATTTGCAACAACAGAAAACGGGAAAAAAAAAGGATAATAAAGAAAAATTTAATATATATATATATATTTCATGGATATTTGGCGAAGTTCCGACTAATATATTCCGTCATGAACCAGATCGATGCACGGTATAAAGTACCAGATATCCAAATGAAAGGCAGGAGGGGATACCGGAAGGCTGACGCATCCCTTGGTCCTTCTCTTCCACCCTTGCAGAGTACCACACCGATGCAGAAGCCAGATTCGTTCCAGTGACATGAAACGCAATGTTCAGCCTTTGTGATCCACAATCGTCTTTTTTTTTTTTTTTCCGGTGGCGATTGATTTAGATGCCAAATCGTTTTCATGATGAACTTAACAGCACGGTATCTCAGCCTAGTTTGGTTTCTTTCCAGTGACATGGAACGCTATGTTCAGCCTTTGACTTTTTGTCAGCCTTCGATTACAGGATATCTCGCTCCGATGTTGACATCACCATCCTTCTACAATGATGATAGCCAGTGATAAGTAACCAAACTAGACCATGTGAAGTTACCATAAAACCCACTGGACCCATTCGAGCAGAACTTGGCAATGTCAAAATGAGGAAATTTAAAAAACGAATCTGCTAGAAAACTCCTGATACCCGCAGGCGTAGTTTGCAGCCTGAATAAATCCGTAACATTTCCGCCAAAACTAAAGAAAGAAAAAAAAAAAAACAAAGCCAAAGCCATAACATTTCGGTGCAGATTACCAACATCCTAATGTTATTTTACTATGTAAGTGGTCTTGGTTGTATCTCATCAAGAACCCTCAAAAGAATCTTATTACAAACCGCCGCTAAAGAGCACCAACTTGAAATCTCCTTGCACCTCAACACAGGCCAAAATGAAGATTTATTCTGAATTGAGGGAACCTTCCTTTCTGTAATCAAACGGCTAATTTTTTTTTGATCCTGTCAAAGTGTTCAGGTCTTTTTGAATCCTTTCCCTAGTAGAATTCCTTCAAGCAGTAGTTACCCATTACAAAAGATATTTAGAGCCGGTCTGGATACTCCAGCAAAATTTAGATTGAATTTCCTGCTCGATTCATAAACTGGAAAGTTTATTTGAGCATGGTCCGTATCAACCCAATATTCTTCAACCCCAATTCTGTAGGAAGAAAAGAAGCCATAGACCAACAGGCCCCCAAGTTAAATCTACATAGAAACTTCGATAAACTTTTAAAAGATGAGAGCCAACTGGACCAACTGCAGAAATATTCAAATAGACCTTTAATTATTTATTAGAAACATTTTGAAGTCTGTTTACCCTGTTCCATGAAAGTCCCCCTGTCAGCAGTCACATTTCTGGTTTGGTCGCTGACCTAACAGGAGCATCAAGCTTAGGCTCGCCTTGCGGCACGTCAACTCAAACCGGTCCATTGTATTAAACTCGTCGGGCTCGCCAGTTTGGTCATGCCAGAAGGGGCAGAACCTATTCCATTCAGTGAAGCAGACGAGTCAAATAGAAACCATAAAAAATAAGACCCAAAGCTCATCCGAAACAATTATGGGACCCAGAGCATTTCATTCTTTATTTCAAATTTTCAGCTCTAATTCACGTATCTTTTATCTCCGCTAGGCCTACAGCCTGGTGCTCATATATTGAATTTGAGAATGGTTGGCTTTCAACTTCGCATTGAAACAGGTCTTTGACGCAATAGATTACAGCTGCTCTGAGAGCAAAATGAGGACTCGCTAGCATCTCTTTGTTGTCTCCCCCCCAAAAAGAAGAGAGATATTAACAAAACTAATTACACAGCTAATAAAAGTAGCCAGTATGCTATTGCGAAAACTGAAGTACCCTATGATGATGGCCTCGAAGGGCCAGCACGCGAAGAAAAGCTCCTTACTGCAACCTTAACTTGTCCCACCGCACCAAGCTGCCTCATCTCTGGGCTAAGTCCATGCTCATCGCACTTGGAATTCTCATCCATCTGAACCCCAACATAGAATGCAATCTGCAAAGACAACATACAGCATTTGAGAGGCAGTTCTTTCTTTTTCTTATACCCTAATGGTTCATTGTTAAATCAAGTTAATCACAACAAAGCATTTTCACAGTAAGGAGGTTATTCTTATTAACAGAAACCTTGCAGATACGCTGACCGATCTAGACGGCAGGTAGCTGACCCGAAAATATGAATTTATGTGATGTGACATTTCTCAGTTGAGCCCCTCTGTATTGGAAATGCATAGCATATGGACTAGAGGTCTCTGGTTTCCTTTTCTAATTAAAAGTGTGCAAAAAATGGTAACTTCATAATCAACTAATGGACACAAACAAGAATATGGGTTTATAACCAAACCTTGCCAGATGCATTCCGTACAGGTGATATGTGAAGACGGTTCCAGAATGAGCTTCCATCTTTCCTGAATTTTTTAAAATGAGTGGAAGTAGCATGAACAACAGTTCTCTTAAACACATGACCAGAAATCCTCTAAAGCTTGTTTCATGAAGAGACCAATGCACACCTATAATTCAAAAGACGCACTGAACAAGCTTGCTCTGCTAGAATGCAGTCCTTTATCTACAAAGCCAAACAAAATGCATCAGAAATTCCATTACGGTGATCACAACAAAGAGAGAGCATCATTCCACAGTTGAATACGTAATGAAGTTTTAAGGCAGGTCAAGCATAGGTTTGATGATTATTTAGTACCCACCTGATGTAAAACTCCAGCATCTGTTCCAGGTCCATTTAGGAATCTACAGTTACGTCCCAAGACTTCATGTCTAGAGTAACCTAGAAGAGAAAATTTAATTACTTTGGTTAAAGAATGTTGTTGCAACTCGGCAATAAGGCACTGCACAGCATTCATTTTACGGTGGCATTCCAAATATATGAGTAAAAGGTTTGATTGCAAAAGTTGATAATCGCATGCCGATGATATTCATTAGGTAAAAGTAATATAAAAAAATTGGAAAAACAAATGCAGTTAAGTTCTAACGATGTGGGTAATGCTCAAGAAGATTCACCTTTAGATCCTTCACCTTTTGATTTCATGGATGGGGTCCGACCCACCCGCAGAGTATATGTTCCAATTCCCCAACAATCTGCTATCTCACCAACAGTAATTAATCTGTTTGAATCAATAATCATTGCCATCTATGTGAATAAAACCCTTGATTGTTAACTGCTCTTGAACAATACATAACCAAACGTCCATCTCCCTACAGGCCAAGATCACCCAACCTACAAAATATTCATGATATTGCCATCTATGTGAATAAAACCCTTGATTGTTAACTGCTCTTGAACAATACAGAACCAAACGTCCATCTCCCTACAGGCTAATATCACCCAACCTACAAAATATTCATGACACAGCACAGTATTTGGTCGGTTTCCTTCTGCTTCCAAACAGAATTTAAATGTCGATTCTTGACCGCAAAAGCAATTCTCTTGGATTCGACTACCTTCCTTCTTTTATGCAAACAACTAAGCTGGGGGCCCCAGCACTGACTTCAACTTAGTTCACCTGCTGACATAAACAGCAAACAGTTTCTGATTGGGGTGGTGTATAAATTCTAGTCCACAAGAACTTAACCATGATCAAGTCATCTGGAACAAACAGTGCCTTCAAATTGTTTCTTACTACTATCCATCAAAACAGTTTATGGAACCCTTGCCTGAACAATGTTGTCTATGGCCATAGAACCATGCATTGCATATTCAAACCATCAGAGGCAAATCTTCCTCACTTTGTTTTGATGGGTTAATTCCATAACTCGTAGTTCCACCGCAAATCCACCTCAATATGCTCATTATCTAACTTTGAATTGTACATATCTACCTCGCAAACCAACAAGCTGATCCTCAAAGAAGGCAGATCTTATTGCATTTGACAATCATGTAATACTTTCTTGGATTATGTCTACATCATTCACATGCCCTGATAGTATTAAAGATAACTTCATCCATCTCTTCATCATACTGTAGAATTAGATTCAGTGAAGTAAAGGTGATTAAATTTAGTAATCTGTTTTCCGTGTTTTAGTTACATCCTCAACTAATCCAATGCTTCCACTCAGTAACAATTAATAGTTTTGGCCTATTAAATTTTCAAACTTTATGATCCAGACTTCCTTCAATACTTTGAATATAAGCATTGATCCCTTCCCTAGGCTTATCTATTAGTACTAAATCAAATGCAAGTCATGGGCTGCATGTTTGTGGATATAGCCAATTAAAGCCAATCAATGCATCTCTAACAAGTTTAAAAAAGGTAGAGGATTATACTTGATCCAAGGTGCAAAAAATAATGTCACTAGGAACTCCCTTTTCTTGTAAACTTCTACCATCTCAGTAGCGCTCCTCCCTTTTCTTAAACATTGTCAATGTAGACAGTTTGTTAGCTCTTCGTCGTAAGTTCTTTCTTTTGAGTCTATCATTAATATGAATTTTCTTAATAAATGATTGCCTAAAATATATACCTAAACCCATGGTATACTGAAGCAGCCCGTACCGAACCGGTTCGGTGGCTTACCGATATGGTTCCGCCGTGAAAACCAGTACACGCCGAAGCCGAGGAAGAAAAGGAGAAACAGTAAGAGAGCGGGGGGGAGAGAGAGAAGCAGCCGTCGCGGCGGAGGCCGAGGCCGCTGCAGCGACCCCTATTTCTTTCAAAACAGGGGTCGCGACCTCTCCTCCCTCCCTCCCCCGCTCGTTGTTTCTCTTCTCCTTTTCAGGCTCCGGTTGGGCACTCCCGGTACGGGCCCAGTACCGAAACGATACCGAACACGCTGAACCGGTCCAGTCGCCGACCAGTATGACTTTTGGTACTGGTTCAGCATACCTTGCCTAAACCACTAGACTTACTCTCATGAAGCTAGCTTGATTTGTATGTTTATTCTGCTACCCTTTTCACATCTATATAGTATGATTCACAACGCTAGTTACATGATATCTTGTGAAGCTATACATGTAACGATCCAGTATCTCATCCAAAAAAAGCTAGCTAGAACGTTATTAATTGAGGCCCCTCAATCTGCTTAAATACCAAAGACCTCCCCAATTCACACACACAAGCGAGACTAAACACATGCCCACGCAAGTCCTCACATCCTCTCCCAATTTAAACTTTAATGTTCTTACGTTCAATCATAAATACCACGATTAACTTATGATCGGCCCTCAAAAAGCTTGTGCTGTAGCATCCCCTAGCTAAATGGCTATAGTATGGATTGGCTCTAATACTATTTGTAACAACTCAAGATCTCACCTAAAAAGAGCTAGCTGAAAGATCATTTATTAAAGTCCTTAATCTAGCTCCAAGTATCCAAGACCTACCCAATGCACACTCGATGTGGAACTAAACACATGCTTGATGCATCAAATGATCAAAAAATTAAACAAATTAAATAACATGAAACGATACATGTTTTTTTTACTACTTGATGCATAAACTAGGGATAACCAAATCCCATAATCTTTTGTGTATAAATATTTTGGAGATAATAGATCACATCCAATGGCTCGGATTATCGATGTGGGATTTCTATCATCCAATCTAGACCTGACTGAATTTGAGTGGAGATCCCCTCGAGCGTAATCAAGTCTCTCTCTCTCTCTCTCTCTCTCTCTCTCTCTCTATATATATATATATATATATATATATATATATATATAATAGTGATGGATCCAGTATGAGTATAAACATAAAATCATGTGCTCGTAATAATGTAGAAATTATTGAATGGAACCTATTTAATAAGCATAAAGATGATACAGGATGTATCTGAATGACCTAGGGTGATATCAGTCGCATACGTATAATCTTATAGAAGACTTGCTTGGATTTTAAATGACTGTTTTTTAAAAGTGGTCAAATTAATGTAAATAAGATGGCATAGCAATAAAAAAAACCTGTTAAACTTAGGAATTCATCATTGGCATAGACAATGGGCATATCAGGTAAATGTGGATCAGTCCTGCAAGAATCAAAACAATCTGTATCAATGCAGCAAGCAATACATCTCAAGAATATTTAAACGAACAGAAACAGGAATTTGTAACAACTCACAATACAAAGCTCTGTTTGATTCTACCGAGAGATATATTCAGGGATGAACTGAGAGGCGCAATGCCAGCTGAACTGCATCTCTTCGTGCAGACCACTCTCCCCGTAAGCTTGCTATAGTGAGTCAGTGTTGATAAGATGCTGTTAGCAGCATTCGATGCTTTCTCCTTCTCCCAAACACTCGCTTTACGAGACTCTTCAGCCTCCAAAGCTGTAATAATCAACCAAGTAGTGAGGATCTAAAAAAAAAAAAAATCCAGTTTAACCAAGAATAAGAACTAGCATCCAATCCAATAGAATCAACAAGTAAAAATATTTGGGGCAAGATGATTTAATCTTTTTGCTTCTCAAAAAAGAATCTTTTTGCATTCAAATCTAAATAGAGGTCTTGTAATAATTACTACTCAATAACTAAAGATCTAATCAGCATCAATATGTTTCAATAAGAACCAAAACGAAACCAAAGACGATCCATTCAGGCCAAGAAACTGAACTACCTTTGTTATCCATATCAATAACCGAATCCACTGCAAGATTACACGCGTAATCGTCATCCAAACGCACCTCATTCCGGCACGCCCCATACACCATTCCATTCGCCCCCGACCTCGCGCATCTCGACCGCCTCGGGATCGGCACCTGAACGGCGACGAAGTGGATCACCCGCCCATCCTCCATCCCGAAGACAGGGCACAGGTGGAACAAGATCCAATGCGGCGTCCCATCCTTCCGGTAGTTGAGCAAGCTAATCTGGAGCGTCCGCTCCTCCCGGATCGCCTCCCGGATCTCCATCACCGACCGCCGCTCGGTGGCGGGCCCCTGGAAGATCCTCCCGTTCCGGCCCACCACCTCCTCCCGGGCGTATCCCGACATGGCGAGGAACCCGCGGCTGGCGAAGACGATCGGATGGCCGGAGATTCCCGGATCTGTGATCAAGAAGTTGTCCGGGAGCTCGTCCAACGCCTCCACGATCCAATCCGAGTAGCGGGACGTGAGGGACTCGTCGATCATCCGCTCGTGGAAGCTCCCCATGCCTTCTTCCACCGTCGCCGCCGGTGGTCGTGGTGGTGCTATCTTGGTCCGCCTTCGTATGCGGTCGTCGACGGTGCCGATCGGACGGAGCCTCACCGCCACCATGTGCGCCGCCGTTCTACCGCATGTCAAGGAACGGGAAGAAAGCGGTGGAAGGGTGGAGAACTTTTTTTACTATGGTTATCAAGAAAAGGAAAAGGTTTGCGATCATTAGTTGGAGAGAGAGCGTGGGAGGAAGAAGGGGAAAAAAAATATCTTTGGGAACGCTGTTAGCTTTCGGCAATTTTTTTATGCCGAATTTTTTTTTTTAATAAAAGCGGCAATTAAATAGCTGTAAAGAAGAGTACAGAGAGAATGTCGAATTTTCCCATTCGTTTTGCAAATTTGGGAGGAGTCGGTGAAATAAAAAACCAGCAATCATTGATATGGAGAAACAACAGGAGGATATAAAAGAATAAAATTATTAGATCCAGAATTATTTGATTCGATTATTTATATCACAGCAATCTAGTATTATTGGATTTGTTTATTTACATCACTGCACACAGTAATAAAGAAGCCCACCGTATGGATGGATGTGGTTCTTGTGATGGCTCTCTACTTACACCATCACGTACATAGCCGACATATTGGGGCCCGCAGTTGCGCAGGCTTCAAGTCTGTTTCTGAGGTCACGCTGAAGGCTATGTTTCTGTCCTCAATATTTAGAAAAGATCTGTTTCTGTCCTCGTTGTTAGATGGACCAGGTCCGGTGAAACAGCCTAATCGTTTAACCAATCTGGATTGGATGTAATAATTTCTCCTATTTGTGGGAACCACGATAGCCGGGAAAGAGGATATACTTGAGGATTTGGATTGGATGTGATAATTTATTCTCTTTCTGACGACTGCTACAGCCGGGGAAGAGGATAAGAACAAAGTAGAGGCGGACGTGGCGAGGCTCCAACTTGCAACTCCATTCGGAATTTTCTACTTCTTATATATATATATATATATATATATATATATATATATATATATATATATATATATATATATATATATATATATATATATATATATATATATATATATTTTAAAATTCTGGTGGAGCTGAATCCAGTACAATAGTTGCTCATATTAATCTAATATAAGCACAACCAGAACCAGAAGAGTAAAAAAAAAAAAAAAAAAGTATACAAACATAAGAGGCGGTATCAGACTATGTCCACCGGCCTCAGCAAAAAAAAAAAAAAGGTGATCCAATCTACCACTTGTCCGCCTCCCTAAAATATTTTTTTAACATTGCTTCTTATCCCCTTCTCATTTTCTGAAAATATAGCTATGCCTACCTTCTACAGTAAATTTAATCTCAATTTTCGATATCTAGAAAGAATTATTTTAGAATCAAAATTCAGAACCCTAAAGAGATAAAGTCTCTCCTAAGCCGACAAATATCGTCATGCCGATGATACGGACCTTTTGTTGGGTACAAATTTTGGGCCTTATCTCCTGACAAAAATTATTTGCCTTCCTTAGTCCAGAAGAAGACATTGTCCATAAATATTTCTATGTGCTATGGAAACTTCGTCTACATATTTGACCTCGCAAACATCCAAGATGAGCTACAGGTCCTAGCAAGTAATGGGTTACAGGTCAGCTAATGTAGGCGATAGCATTGATAGAAGAAGTCTGATTCATCTAGTTGGATTTTTTATGAGCCATGCCTTGTATCTTCTCTAATTGGTGGTTCCCCCATTTCTTTATTCCAATTTAAGTTATCTTCCCTAACTGGTGTTAAGGCTGTTCGATAGAGATTAGTGGTTTTTTTTTTTTTTGGTCAAAAAGGCATTTCATTTCCAATAAGTCAAAATTGAGTACATCCTGCCAAGTCAAGAGAAAGTAAGCAATGCAACAAATGGAGAACGCTTGCTAGACTAGTCCAGATGACGTCCCTAGAATGACGAGCCACATATGAGGCGACCCAGTCTGCAGCTCTGTTCACCTCACGATACACATGACCAATCTGGACAGCTAACATCTCCTGAACTAGTCTGCGAGTATCCCAAATCAAAGGGTGGTCGTCACCATATCTATTGACTCCCCGTATCCAGTCAATCACCGTGGCAGAGTCTCCCTCAATGCATAATCTGTCGACCCCCAACACACATCTCGCATATCGGATGCCCTCCCAGGCAACTTGTAGCTCTGCCCAACAACCGTCAATCCTGGTGTGCTCTAACCTCCAGCTGCAATCAATCTACCATGCTGGTCCCTAATAACAAAGCCCACTCCTCCAGAAGCTCTATTCATAGCCATACCACCATCAAAATTCATCTTAAAATAACCAGAGGGTGGGGGTACCCAAGAGAGAGATGGAGATTAGTTCGATGGGGGACTTGGACGCCCTGCTTAAGGTGGAAAGCTTATCTTTTCTAATCAACAATGACGGAAATGGAAATAAACCGACCGCGGCGATGATGGTATCACCCCTCCGAACTCAAATCATCGGGTGGCCCGCAAGCTAGCAAGCAATGGACCGGTAAAGAGTCATGTATCTTTCATAGAGCTATCGTGACCAAGAAATTATTAAATTTAGGATGAAATCAATCTGTCCCGTCCCCTCTATCCCCATGCTTCTTCTTTTAATGTGCGATAGCAACACACGTTTGGATGATTTTATCTTGGATCCACAGTAGGTCTGATCCATTTAATATTTTTTTGCTATGATAGAGTTTAATCTTGATTGGGATCGACTTTATTCCATTTCTTCACTAGTGTTGGATGTTTTGGAGGCTGCTTTCTCCTTCAAAAAAGTGAAGGATACTGTGTTTAGCTTCAAAGGAGATAAAAGTCCAAGGCCTAACAGCTTCTCTCTCTACTTCTTCCAAAGATTCTGGAACTTGATAAAAATTAATATCTTTTCTCTCTTTCGGCAACTCTACAGTAGAAATCTGGACCTTGCAGGATTCCATTATGCCTTACTCGCCCTCATTCCAAAGAAAGAAGCAACAAAAGACCCTTCCGATTTCCGGCGCATCAGTCTTGCGTATAGCTGCATCGAAATCATATGGAAGGGTATGTCCAACTGTCTCTAGCCTTTTTTTAATGATCTCATTGATCTCGCTCACACAGCCAACATTAAAGAAAAGTACATGAAGGACAATTTTCTATATGCCAATGAAATTCTGCACCACTCAAGAAGATCGAGCATTGAGGAGGCGATTTGCACACTTCACTTCATAAGGGCTTTTTATAGAGTTAGCCCCTCTTATCTTATTAGACATCTTGTTAAGAGAAGTTTTCCCATAAGATGGATTAATTGGATCTCCAATCTACTACTTTCATCCATAATTGTGGTCAACGGGAACAAAGAGCTTAGTGACTGGATTTTCTGCAAGCGGGGGCTCATGAAGGTGACCCACTCTTTTCTTTCTTGTTCATACTTGCAGTGGATCCACTTTGTAGAATGCTTAACGTTGTGGCTTCAAGAAAAAAAATTATAAGGAATTGGGGAACCCATGGATTTGTGGAGACACTAAACTATTGCAATATGCGGACGATACATTGGTCTTCCTTAACACAAAAAAAGATTATTATACGGTATTGAAAACCATCCACTCTTGTTTTGAGCTAATATGAAGGTTATCCATTAATTTTCAAAAAAGCTCAATCTCTTACATCGGCCATAGACATGAAGAAGAGCTACAGTGTGGTAGGTGGCTAATTATCTTGAGATTTCAACCCCTCTCAAGTACTTGGGTTTGCCACTCAATGGTGCAAAATCTTCTTAAGTTGGATTGGCAGTGAGAATAGATTGGCTTTATGAAAAAGCGAGTATATGCCTTTTAGAGGTAGGACTACCTTGATCAATTCAATTCTTGCCTCTATACTTCATGTCTCCAGCTTGGGTGACCAAAAGAATTGGCAAATGTAGGTGAGCTTTATCCTGGACTAGTATATTTATCACTCACAGTTTCTTTTATAAGGTTGAAAGACTGTTTGCTTGCAAATGAAAGAGTGCTAGAAATCAAGGACATTCAATAGTTTAGTAATGCATTTTTAGCAAAATGGGGTTGAACGTCAATTGTGAAAAACCCAGGTATTTGGAGAAAGCAAATTAAATTTGCATATTATAAAAAAGTAAAACTATTAATGTGTTGGAAACCGCCAAAAAGATGCTCTAACATTTGGAAAGATGTTATTCTCTCCTGGCCTTCTGGAATCGAATTCACTTCAAGATCGCCAACCACCAAAACACTTCTTTTTGGAAAGAACTAGCTTTGAAATGCACCACTCAAATTGATCCTCCCTACCCTTTATGCTCGCAACACAAAAAAAAATGGCACTATATCTAATTTTTTAAATTGCAAAACTATATTGTGAAAACTTAAACAATCGAGCAAGCAATTGGCAAAGATCTTCTAACAGCAAAATCAATTGTTCTCTTTGCTTATTTTGATAATATTTAATAGAGATGAGGATAAAAATATTTGAAAACTAAGCAGTAAAACAACGTTCACCTCCGCATCCTACTATCAACTCATCAATTCTAAAGGAATAAAGTACAACTGCCTTCTTACTTTAGAACCTTCCAGTGCCACACTTAAAGTAAAATACTCCCTATAATTTTGTTGGAAAAAATGGTACAATACTAAGGATAGCATTAAAAAAAGTTTTGAAAAAAATATGAAATGATGTGCATCGTGTTGCCACTTTGTCCAATCTATAAATCATTTGTTTTTGAAGTGCAAATTTTTTACTGTCATCTGAAGAAGATTTTATCTTTTAGCAAACTATACTTGGATTAAAAAAAGAGAAATTTTTCTAAAGCTGCACCATCGGCTAATGATCATGATGCTCACTAGTGTCATTTCATGATCATGCCAAAAAAATATGTATCAAAATTTTTATAAATAAACAATTATTTATGGTAAAAAATATTTACAACTATTTTATTTATAGTCCAACCTTTATAACGTAAAATCGCTTACCTAACGCAAAATAAAAAATTACCTATCCTACTAAACAGATAAATAGAACGCGACATCGGTACTTGAGTACACAAAAACCTAACATAAAATAAAAAAATTACCTATCCTACCAAACAATAAAAAAATTACCAATCCTACCAAACAAATAAATATAACGCGACAACGGTACTTGAGTACACAAAAACCTAACATAAAATAAAAAAATTACCTACTCTACCAAACAGATAAATAGGGTTCGACATTGATACTTGAGCAAATAAATAACTTAATTTTGTTGAGCTAAAGTTGTACCATTCATTTGTTTAATTTTTTTTTGCTTTTCTATTTCTACAGCTGCTTAACTGCTCGGTTTCTATTATGTTGTCTACTCAGCTGATCTAATCTATACTTGCTACTGTAACTTTTTTTTTACTATAATTAATTTTGCTCTTCAATAAAAGTTGGGCAGCTGCTTTGCCCACCTCGTTTGTCATAAATATATATATAAAAAAAAACAGCAATCCGAAAACTTTCGATGGTCGGCCCCAATAGGCCTATCACGTCCACTGACGTCCTGCCGTCCGCTTGTTCTCCTTGAAAACATGACTTCACCATTTCAACGTGCGTGCGGTTGACCACCAGCCCATTTGGTCCGCGGAAAAAAGAAAAAAAAAATAATAAAATATCTCTTGTTAGATTGAAATTTTAAAAAAAATAAAAAAATTATATTTTTATGAAAATATGATTTTCACGTTTTATGAAAAAGTTACTTTTTCATAAAACGAAAATCACTCTATTTTTATTTTTTTCTAAAAAAAACCTTCAACATTAACGAAGCATTAAAAAATATTAAAAACTTAATTTTTATTAAAAACATAATGGAAATTATACATAACTTTTTTAGAAAAATGAATAGCCAACCAAACATAAACATTTTAAAAATTTGTTACTTTCTAATGATCAATCAAACATGCCAAAAATATTTTCGTAAACATTCTCTTCTTACGAATTTATTTCCCAATAATCATATTTGTTGCTGGAAATTGGACCTAGGAGCGGCCGCGAGCTGAGAGGGGAGGAGCTCCGCTGCTGGAACGGTGGGCGGCGGCGCGTCAGATGGTGGCGTCCTCCTGGAGAGTCCTGCAAAAAGCCGGTGGCCGGAATCTCCGGCGCCGGCCCTCCGATGCTTAAGTCAGAGAGGGCTAGTATATGAGTGTGGTAAAAGAGGAGAATGTTTGTTCTTCTGTCCCTCCTTTTTCCCCGGTTTCCTTTTATAGAAGGATATTATGTTACCTGGAGGTGACAGGGAAAATTGTCTTCTTCGTGATAATTGGGCACGATCATGCTCATTAATGATGTTGTGGAGAACGAGACCGGATCAGACCGGATCCAGCGAATTGTCATGGTTGATCGGACCTATTGAAGTGGTTCAACCACCGGCCGTGGTGGGCTTGGGGTTCGTAGATAGCAAGTGCATTAATTGCTGAGTGAACCGGTGATCAGGAAGAGCCATACGCTTTGATAGTCCAGTGATCCGGAGATCATCTTGGGCCGTGTTCATTTAATGGATGAGTGCACTGAAGGCCCGCAGGAGTCACGCATTAATGATCGAGTGTGCCGGAGGCCTGCGGAGGTCACGTGCCTTAATGGCTTGACGACGGTAGCACAGTACGGTGGAGTTGGAAATCTAGTTGTCAGATTCTCTATAAGGAATTAGGCTGGGGTCGAATATTTAGACAAGGCATCTTTAGGGCTCGGCACCAGTTGGTCAGTGGGGTGTCTTTGACTCGAGCGTCGTGAGGTCGGCGCGTTCTGGTCGGCGTCTCCTGATCGGACGCTTTCTGGTCGAGCGCTCTGGTCGGGCGCTACTTGGGTTTTCCCGTGTTGCGAGGTTGGGGCCCCCTGATCGGGCGCTTTCCGGATCGGGCGTCTTCTGATCGGCGCTCTCTGGTTGGCGCTCCTTAGGCGAGCGCCTCCGAACCAGTGCGACTTGAGTTTTTCCCCAACAATATTCTTAGAAGGAACAATGCTTTCCGCGAACCTAATAAGCCCGAAAAAGATCCCACATAAAACATAAGCACCATGCGAAACCTTGCTGCCATCCGCAAGGCTCCGGTTTGGTTCAACTTCATTTATTTCATTTTCCAATATATTCTTATTTTTTTAATTTTTATTTTTTAACACCACATGACAACCACTGATCGACCACTGTTGGTATTACCGCGTGTTCCTGCCATGCCACCGCTTGATATCAAGCCAAAAAAATTCAGACCCAAGTCTAGCCTCGCTTAGCTGTTCTAGTCAAAGCCTGAGCTTGACCCCACCAGCCGAACTGATGCAGGCCCGACATGTATAGAGAAACCGTAAGTTATTTGAGAAACAATTTTACTCCGTACCGATTCCGTCTTTCCTCCAATATTTTCAGAGGCTACAATTTTTTTTTTTATGAAAAAAATAACAGTCCATCAGCTTGCGTGGAGTCATATTAAATCTATTCTGCAGAGCGTATATGATTTTAGTCGGCACTGAACATGGTTAGCTTACCTGAGGCCTCTCCTACTGATCCATAGTTAGGTTTTGGCCGCTCAAATTTTACCATCCACCGTACGTGGGGTTCGTTTTGATTGGTTAAACCATTGCCTGCCCATGGACCCTCCTTGGTCGAGCTGAACCCAGACTAATATATGTAGTATGTATGGTATACAAATATATTTACATATACCACATACAAATATACTAGTCCTTGCTATTTAGGGCTCGTTTGAAGAAAAAAATGTGGTCAACGAAAAAGATAACAAGATGCCTCTTGGTTGGAATTTTTAAATAAAAAAATAAAAATATAATTTCCACATTTTATAGAAAAATATTTTTTATAAGAAATATGAAAAAATTACTTTTCCAAAACGAAAATCATTTTATTTTTTTTCCAAAAAAATTTTAAAACATTAAAAAAACATTAAAAGATATTAAAAATCTAATTTTTATTAAGAACATAATAAAAATTATACATAAACACTTTAAAAATTTATCATAAATTTATCATGATTAACCAAACATGCGAAAAGTACTTTTCCAAATCTCCTCTACGAATTTATTTTCCAGAAATCATATTCGTATGAGAAAAAATGCTTCCCGCAAACCGCAAACCAAACGAGCCCTTATTTGCGGGAGGGAGGGGGAGAGAGAGAGAGAGAGAGAAAAAGAGGGGCTGAGAGAAAAAACTTTATATTTCTATTCCATCATATTTGGTGCACCTAAAAAATTATACAAACCATGAGATAATAGAAGTTATTATATATTTTCTAAAATCAGTCTAGTTCATACTAACCAAAAAATAATAATACAAGCTGATATAAAAAATATATATTACAGAGCTAAATTTAAAAAAAATATTGGTTGATACATAATCACAATCACGCCAAGCAACAAAAAAAAAACATAGGATGATTCAAATTATTACATAATTCCTAAAATTAAGCTTATATTAAAAAAAAATACAGAGTAATATAGATTATTACGTAACCTCTAATACAAGCTGAATTAATAACAAAAATATTACAGAGCAAAACATATTGATAAGTAATCCTTCAATTGTTAACACTCGTGCTATACTAATTTTAAAAATTTTGGAACCTCTCCTCAGGACAAAGTTTAAATTTCAACCTGCGCCATACCGTTGTCCGCCTGGTCAGCCCCTGGCAAATAATTACCGAACAGGAGCTCAACCTATTTCCAGCCTTCTTTTCGCTACTGCACGCATCTGATCAGAAGCACCCACTTCCAAAACAACTCAGTTCATAATAAAACAAGTAAGACACGAACACGCACACGCACGTACAGGGTAAGAGGAGGATAAAAAAGAAACTCAAGGAAAGGTAGGTCCTTAGTAATATACAAGGGGCAAAAACGAACACTGAAGGAAAGGTTCCTCCTATCTCCTAAGTAATAATATACACGAGGCGCAGCATCCGTATGCCCAGCCATGCGATGAGAGCCACGCGCTACGGCCGACGCTGCGCCGCTCGCAGCGCCTGGGTCCCAGAGCTTGCTGAACACGAACCCTGCGTCTCCTGTATATATTATTCAGGAGAAACGGAGAAACCGAAACCCATTAGAGTTTGGGATTCTCCTCGTAGATGAAGAAGGCGTAGAAGCCACCAAGAGTCGTGGCGGCTGCCATCGCCCACACTACGACCTTCACCGCCAACGGCATGATGCCTGCGACCTTGTAAGTAAACATCAGGGTAAGCAGCGTGGCGAGCGTCCATACCACCACCTTCAACTTTCCCCTGTGAGGGGAAGTTTCCGACGTTCTCTCAAAGACGCGCAGAAAATAAAACAGGGACATGAGATCAACGTAGGAGCCCACGACGAAGGCCACCATCCATGGGTCGTTGATGGAGCGGTAGACGGCGAGGATCGAGTTATAAGTGAGAAAAGCAAAACCCAGGACTGAGAGCCAGGAATACTCATCTTTGTATGTCCTCCCTGCGTTCGCAGGCAAATCGCGTCGCCCTTGGGCGTCCCGGCCGGCTTCCGAAGCCATGAAGACGGAGTATTATTTAAAAATGTTATGACACGAAGGTAGCGGGGAGCGAGATGGCAAGAAGGAAAGATTTGGATATATCCGTTGGCAAGACAGTTATAGAGGAGAGCAGCTACGAATTTAAGCGAGGCAAACTCGATTAAAGGCAACGGACGGCGGAGGGAATCGTCAATCGAATTATGTTCTTTTATTGTGACGAAGCTTCCCGGAAATTTCATTGCACAACAAGTTAGGTCGAAAGTCGCCGTCGATAACGTGACGTGCCAACTACACTCTGACACAGCGGGCACCGCCTTCGATGAATTGCTCGCTTTGCTTCGCCTCCGACAAACTTAAAAAAGAAGAAACTTTAATTTCGGTCAGGTACCATGCGCGGTAGATGTGTAATCAATATTGTCGACACGGATACTAAATTCGCAACCGGAAAAATCAAAAGATAAAATACTTCTAAATATTATAGATACATGAGCCGAAGACTGAGAAAGCTTTTGAAAGAATCAAAGATATGTGAGACTATTCAATTTGCCATACTATTTATCTATCTATAAATATATTTCGTCATAAAAATTGAACAACCATCAACAAGACACCAAATGTTCTGAACTAGAGAGTTCAGCCTCACATCACTCCTCTATCTTTAATACCATCACAAAATGACCCTACAGACAACGGACAGCGAAAAGAACCGGGGTAGCTTTCTAAAAATTTCTTACACAAGAAGTTAGCTCGAAAGTAACAACACTTGAGATAGTACATAATAACCTTGACTTTTTTAAATATTTTTTTATTCTTGATTGCACTGGCTATACTCATGCGACGTTAGTGGAAAAAACTTAATTTCGGTCAGTACCATACTCGGTAAATCCATAATCATTATCATCAACTTACATACAGTAAACAACAAAAAAAAATTTAAAAATAAAATATTTTAAATATTATAGATTTATGAGCAGAAGACTAAGGAAGTTTCTTTTAAAAAGAATTATGATATAAGAAAGTTTGTTTATTTAGGCCTGAGTCGGTAACTCACCGGAGTGTGACCGCAACAATATTAAAAGCAACCCTGCCGACTGAAACGTTATTCGAAGTTTGAAAACGATAGAATGCGCGGACTCGCCCACACACACCGAGAAGGTCGAATAACAACGAAGCCTCGGAGGCTCCGTTCCCATGGATCTTTCTCAAGCATTCGGCGATATTTAAGGCCTGGTCCCTCCTGATTGGTTCGTTTCGGCGAGCGAACACCCGCCTCTCGTATCGCGAGTGCTCCAGCGTGACTTCACGAATGACGTCCTCGCCGAAGAGATAAGGATTCAAAATAGACAAAAAAGGACAGGCCACATTTTCTTTGCCTGCACGCGACGACCGACTTTATTCGTGAATCGCACCTAAAACAGTAAAAAAATATAAAATATATAAATAAATTTACTTTCGTCTGACGGGACAAGTGGTAATTTTAATAATTACAACACAATACCAAACAAAAATTCCGGATCCCATCCCTACACTCTTTAATTTTATTATTACAAATTTTTACATAAACTCAAGCAGAACATTACGACAATGCACGGGTACCTACCCCAACTGGAATTTACACCCTCTCGCAACCATCCGTGGCCCCGCGCACCTCCCCCCCCCCCCCCCCCCCCCCCTTCTTCCTTTTTTTTTTTAACATGAGTACAGCTAGCCGAGTAAAAAATAATAATATAAAAATAAAGCGGTAACAAATCATGTTAAAATTTTTTTTAAAATAGTAAAAAAGATCACCTAATCTTTTTTTTTTTTTTAGGGATGAAAACGGCATTTCATATACCTAATCTGCCATGTTGTTCGTCTAAAATAACTCTCAATCTCTCACCAACTGCAGCTGCAGCGGATGGTTCAATCAATCAATTTAAAAAAATATTTTTTAAAAAAAATATTATTAAATTTTAGAATACTTTTTACGCAGATAACATCATTTTATGCCGTTCCTATAGCTGATGTGGCCCGCATACCTCGGGGTAGACGTAGCGTTGCTTGTCGTGCACGCAGGTGCGAGTACCCAAAAGTCAAAGCACTGATTGAGAAGCGAAGGTCGAACGAAAGAACGAACGACCGACTTACTTTGAGTGGGGCCCGCAATCGACTTTGAGCGCGAAACGCGATCGAAGGGTCGGGAGAACTTGTCTTGATGCCCCACGGCTGGTACCGCCGCCCCGCCATAAAAACAGGCGGCTGGCACCGCCGCCCCGCCATAAAAACAGGCGGCTGGCACCGCCGCAGATTCATTCATCGAGCGCTTATTTTCGATGCGGCACCACAAAAACGAACGGCCATGAATGGATCATGCACCCCCACTTGATGCTTGTGTAAGATAATTTTTTCTCGGATCTTTCTTTCTATCTTCTCACCGCCACAAAAAAATAATTTCTCCTCTTTCCAACGGACCTTTCTTTCCATCTTCTACGTCGCCGGCGGCCGCTATGCATATCGGAGGGCACGCCGTCGTCGATTTGTGCCTCCGGAGTCTTCAACCTGGGGAAGGGGGAATTGGTACCGGCGCTCAGAGAGACGAGAGACGTTGGACGCGAACGGGAGGCGAGGTTACCCCGGCAGAAATTTTTATTAGACCGGAAGCAAACCGCTAATTCGCCTATCCCGCGGTGGGTTAGGACGCCGTGTACCGAATGCAGGCAGCGATGGGTATTAATCCGTCGACACGTATACCTATCCCGCGGTCCTTTCGCGTTATTTCAGCGTCCGATTCGCGTCGCACGGTTCCATTGCGTTCCACTGCGTCACCGATGACGGTTCCCATCCATGCATGGCGGTACATGTACAGAATTTCATCATCACGATGTAGTATGCACATTATTAAGTTACAATAAATAAAATTTTAAAAATTAAGAAAATATCTAATGAAGGAAGAAGAGTGCCATAGCACCGATGTAAAAAAATAAATATAATATTCAAAATTATTCTAATTACTATAGTACTAAATTTATAAGCTATGATATAGAATTCAAGAAGAGGGTGACTGAGAATACCCGGCATATTCATGACGATATTTTTTACTGCACGCTTTTTACGAATGATATAGTTTTGGGGGAGAAAACTAAGGTGTAAATCAGAATTATCGAAGAATCAAAAGATTCCAGAATAATTAGGACCAAGATGTTAGGCGTACAATGTAGTTTTAGTAAATTTAAAAATAGAGAAGATGATAGAGTAAAACTTAAGAATCATAAAACTTGATTTTTTATAAAAAAAATAAGAGATTGAAGAACATGTTATTAATAGAAAAAAAGTAGGATAGATGAAATGGAGAAGTACAACTCATATATATTATGTGATCATATATAGAATACATACTATTGAACAAAAAATTTTATAGGATAGTAACATGATTGGCTATGCTTTATGGTATAAAATTTTGGATAATTAGAAAATAATATATGCATAAAATGAGTGTTGTTGAAATGAGAATGTTAAGATAAATGTATGATGGTACAACAGAATATGGAACAAGAAATAAAGCTATCGGTAAAAAAGATAGAGGTAACACCAACTAAGGATAAATTGAAACTAGAAATCTTAAATATCCATACAAAGTATCAAAGTCAAAATAAGGTTTTGCGCAAAAAAAAAAAAGGAGAAGAGGCTAGCAAAAAAAAAAAAAAAAGATGGTGTGAGCTGCTGCAGAAATAACTTAGCCAACTAATTTATTTAATAAAATTTAAAAAACTAGAAAAATGTCCGATGAATATAGAAAAGCACCATAGTACTAATTTATAAAAATAAAAATAATATTCTAAATTGTTCTAACTACTGTAGTATTAAAACATACTATAAAATATTGAAAGAGGATGATTAAGCATGGTAATTAAGGTGTAAAACAAAGATGTTCGAGAACTAATTTGGTTTTATGACAAGAAAACTGAGTATAGAATTTATTTTTTCTCCTTCAAAGGTTAATGAAGATATTTAGAGAAAAAAAATCTTTATATGGTTTTTACTGATTTGGAGAAAGCATATTATACAGTTTTTAAAGAAGTCTTATAGTGACTAGTAAGTGATAAAAAAAGAAAGGAGTTTATCATAGTTAAACTAATGTAACCAAAAAGTTATTAGTGAAAACTATCGATGATGATACTAGTGAATGTCCAACCATAATAGATTTACATTAAGGATCCGCTCAAAATCAGTACATTTTGTGTTAGTTATGAATGAACTTACTTGGAATATTTAGGATGATAGTTCTTGTTGCATGCTATTTATAGATAATATAATCTTAGCAGATAAAACTAAGGTTGGAGTTAATCGTAAATTAAAATTATGGAGTGCATTAGAATCAAAAGATTTTAGTTAAGAATCATAAGAGAAATTTAATACATGCAGAAGAAAAAAAATGATACAGATAGATCGAAAATTACATTGAATAAAGCAATAAGGAAGGATTTACTATCGCTACATCTTTTAGAAAAAGTATAGTCCTTAAACAAAATGGAAATGAGGAAAAGAGTTGACCCCAACTAATTTAGGACTAAGACTGAATTGAGATAAGTTGAGTGGTCATTGTGGATAATGTGCAAATAACTATGATTAAGAAGTCATCTCTCCAATTTAACACGAGTTAGAGGGGATATGAACTCAAACTTTTTAAGACAAGCACCTATCTCTAATCTTCAAATCATGAAAATCTATGTTTTGCACGACGATTATAATTGAATGAACCCTATATAATATCTTATGTCATATTCCATTTAATCATAGTTATTATCTAACAAATAGCCAAGACTGGACCTCTCCAATCCATTTCAGGATCGAAGAGGATCCAAACTTTTTCCAAAGTATGTGTTGGTTATCCTATTTGTATATATATATATATATATTCCACCCTTGCCAACTTCCCTTATGCTTGGCAAGCCTCCTTACGGTTTTACTCATACCATCCCCATCCGTGGGTCCGGCTCGGTTATCCCTCTGGACTCCGGCACGAATACCACGCATGAGTATGTCACACCTGACACCACCGAGGCTACTAGCAGAGCGATACGCTCCTTCAGACCCATGTCCGAGCAGGGAGCATCCGGTCTCCACAATTTAATCGACGTCCGAGCGTTTCGAACTTGAAACCATTTGGTTGGAAGTAAAGCCACGCTCCCACTAAGCTGCCACCTCAGTGGCTCTTATCCATATATTTGATAAAGATTTTGGTCGACAAAAAATTTTGGGTTTGGGTGCATGGCAATAAGGCATGATAAGAAATTTGTTAGATAAAATGTTGCGTGGAATTCACGATTCATCCATGAATTGTGTGATACATGGGGTGTCAATCTCCTGAACCCTAGCACATCTCCCATTAAGTCATGGATTGAGAACTTGTGATCTGTAGCAGTGGCAACTAATTAAACTCGTTCGATCGGGGAGGGAGAGAGAGACAGAGAAGAAGATAGTTAAGATTAGAAGAATAGTTAAGATGTAAGGGTGAGAGTGAACCAGATAATATTCATCCATACCAATTTTTGAATCTGAATAAATTTATTCGAATAGAAAATGAATTTGAGTATATGATTAATATGTATAAGCACGAAAACCTTATGGTGCAGGAAAGAGAAAATTAAACAAATATAAAAATATTTTAAAAAAAAATAAAATATGGATTAAATTTTATATAAAAGATAATATCTTAGTCACATATCCGATATACTGAATAGGTTTTAGTGTTTGTGAGAAAAAAAAAAAACTTGAAGTGATTAAACACAAGCAACGTCAATGTGAAATTTATGGATTACAAATAGATACAAAATGAAGATCCAGAGTCCAATTGAAATGGCATACATGAAATTGTCAATGGTATTTTTTCACTCATTAACTAAAACTCCATGTTCCCTGCTCTACATTCTAAATCCTCGTTTGAAAAAGAAATCCTAGTCGCTAAAATATGGTTTCTAAAGTCTAAATCATGGTTATCTAGGTTTTCTTTAAAAATTTTTCTAGTAGGCGATCTCTAAGAGCCAAATCTATCTGTTAAGATCTTTCGAGCTATTATTAAGGTCATTAAAAGTGCTGCCTTAAAATATAAGCTTTGAAAATTGCACTAAACTTTTTGAAAAAATTTTGAAGCCTCATCAATGGGACATAAAAATTTTACTCACTAATCTGTTAATCTTGATTTTTTTAGGACAACATGGATCACGCTGAGTATGAAGATAGCCACAACATAAGAATGATGATAAAATATAAGATTTTCGAAGGTAGAGGATAACATTATAAGCATTAGAAGGTTTTAGAAAACAAAGAAACGTTAGAGAAAGAAGAAAACGGCAGGTACCGAAGAAGGGCATTCCTTTCTTCCACTCATTGTTTAATTTGATTGATCCAATGAAAAGACTATGAACTTTTTTTCTTCTTCATCATCATTTAAGCTTATAAATATATGATTCGTTAAAATCCCTATAAACCCATTTAAAATCCCAAAAGTTCCAATCTTTCCGGAAAAATCAAGCCATTGGGACTAATTAACAAGAAACTCACCTCGACGTTCGTCGCTGTCCACATCGTTCGCCGTCAAGACCGCCCGCTTCGAGGGCTGCATGCACTTCATCGCCTCTTGCAACCCTGGAGAAAGTTCACAGAGAATCACAGAGAAGGTTGGCGATGTTGATGCCGTGCGCGGTGACCTCGGTGGTCTCCTTTGGAACGATGTTCATCGCCCTGCCCCCACCGCTCTCCTCCCTCTCGTCCTAAGGGAGATCTCTTCAGGCGGGGGGCTCCTTTTGCTACGGTGCTCTTCGAATAGGCTTCCCTCCGGCGATGGCGACACGGGAGGTGTTCGACCGTATGCCGAGAAAGCGAAAGAGGGGATACCCGTAGTAGTAGCAGGAAAGAACTGGGTTCGCTTCCATGATCTAGTTGTAAATCCCTTGGTGCCCGTGTTTATTTTCTTGACGGATTGGGTTTGGACTGGGATCCAGAATTTCGGTTTTGTTTGCGATCTTATTTAAAATCTTGCACCATCCTCGTAAACTTTTTTAAAAAATAACTAAAAATATTAATACATCTTATACTTAATTTATCTTCTTTGCCTGGTTTAATTTGTATCTATACCTATTTTAAATAAATATTAATACAAATTTTAACTGAACATGTACCTATTAAATAAAAAATTCCATATTTAGCTCTATTTGGAGTAGTAGATGTAAAAACAGGGCACTCAAAGTACTTGTATCGATATAATTTTATCTTAATTAGTAAAATAATAAATGAAGGACAAGGGTTTGCTGGATTTAGAAGAGTATTGGGAAAAAAAATGAGTTTGAAAATTGTATGAGGCGGAAGATTATGACATTGAAAAATGATAATCTATGCAATTAATAGACAAAAAACATAAATTTATTAAAATTTATTATTTATGGTATTTGTTAAAAATGTTGACCTGATTATATAGGTAATATTTCTCTAAAAAGTTTAGGGCATTTTCATTAATGATTTTGTCGAACAGAATTTATTTGACATACTCTTCTCATTTTATGATATATTGTATATTTTCCTTTGAAGAAAATTTATTATATATCTGTACAAAAAGTTAAGCAGGAATGTAGTTGCTAATGTAAGAATTTTAGTTACACTTCACTTCAACCTAGGTGATACTTCTTGATCCAACTTGCCAAGCTAGCATGATATTATTGGTTTTAGGTTTGTTATAAATGGTCTAAATCGCAGATAGATTTCCAAGACCAACTCATTGGTTATCGAACAAGTTCTTTCAACGAACCCAACACAAGCCGACCTTCTACCATCTTTGTAAATCAAATAAAAAAAAAACAAACTTAAAGGTTCTATCATGCAATGGATGTGCCTGTGTAATTAAATTTTCCAGCCTAGCTTGTAATTATGTGATTTTGCTGATTGTACTGAACCAATCCATGAATTTTATAAAATTTTTAGCCCAACCATCCAAATATAATTTGATTCCTGCATCGCCACTAGCAACAGTAATCAGCTTAAATTTTTGAAATTATTTGATTCCTGCATGGTGCATACCCATCACTACGAGCAACAACAACCAACATAAACTTTTGGAGTCATTTGGCCCTCAACATAGTTTCAGATTAAAAAAAGCAAATGGGATAGTATTTAGCCATTAGTTTGTGTGGAGAATCGCACAATCTAATGTAGAATTACACAAAGTAATGGGAATTCTCCTATCCTTTGGCCTTTCCCAGAATTCTCTCCCTACCGATCCTTTTCTCTTGCCCCAAGGCATTGGAACTAGGGTTTCGGAGGAAGCGCTGCTGGGCTTCTCCGAATTAGCGTGGCCCAACGTTTCGTATTTGCAGCCCAAAAAGAGCTCGAACGGGCGCGACTCCGTTTCTAGACTGCGGGCTCTTCGCAGGCCTGTACGACGAGTCTCCCACCGTCCTGTTCGCCATACTCGCTTTTTGGGTGCTCTAGGTTTCGCACCGAGTGGGAGGACGGACATGGCCTCTGGCCCGGCTTCTGCTCCGGGCTCCGGCCGGCAGTTCAATCTGGCGAAGGAGAGCGAGCTCAGGGTGGAAGTAGGCCCCGATACTCCGCTCCGCGTCCGCCTCCTCTACGGCACCGCCGAGATCTTCGGCACCGAGCTTCCACCGGAGAATTGGGTCTCCATCCCCCCTCGCCAAAAGCTCGCCGTGAGTTCCTTCCCTTACCCTTCCCCTCTCCCCTATTTTCTCGTACTTCTCTCGTTAATCTACTGTTGACTCCAAGAACTTGAAAACCCTCGCTTTAGATTTTCACATGGAATGGTGCGACCATCGAATTGGATGGAGTTAGCGAAGTTGAGTACGTTGCAGATGAGGTAAATTAACTCATGGGCTCATGGCATTTAGGTCTGGAGAGATTTCTGTTTTCTTGGATGTCTGGTTATTTATTAGCCAAATTTTTACGTTGTGATGAATTTTTTTAGACGCCTATGGTGAGTTATGTGAATGTCCATGCTATTCTTGATGGACGAAGGGTTCGTGCTAAAACATCCCAAGGCAGCGACAAAGATTCTTCCCAGGTATTAAGCTATTTATGGTTGCTCAGTTTCTTTCAATTTTTGCAAATGATGGTGTTGGCTGTGACTTAAGCAATGACCACATTCGCAGCTGTGGTTGTTTGCAGGGAAACTCTGCCTGCGGAAAACTCCACCTTTGAACGATACCGAATATTCATGTAGAATGATGAACATATAGCGTATGGGGTTTGATTGTCGTCATAACAAGTCTCGCACATATGGGATTTAATATTAGTTTAGCAGGTTAAGAAATATAGGCAACTTGTAAGTGATTTTGGCAAAGAGTGGTTATTGCAATGAAGAGTAACGAAATATAGCAGAGCAATGACAGGGAGAGAATATAAAGAATGTGTATGAGGAAATAGAAAAGTTCATTTAATTATTAGGTTAGGTATATATGCTATCTCTTGTTAAAAGATACATGGAAAAGGAAACTGTAAGTTTGTGAATTCATCAATTTGAATGGCTCAGACTAGTGACATACATCGGTAGGATGCCAAGTTAGGGGGCAGCATATAGGATGCAATAGCTTGTTTCAGATCCATATTGTAGTTGAAGTCCTTGAGTGAGATTGGCTACCGTACCTAGATGTTACTGAAACATGTTAAAAGATTATGTATGTTCATGTATAATAATTACTCATACGGATTTATTTTAGTTCTTGTGAAGTTTGTAGTCCTTAATCATTTTCCTTTTTTTAGCTCTCTAATAAACTTTTCATTTGAAGTTCAAGCATTTACTTTCTTATTATTTCAGGGTCCTCGAGTGATTGTTGTTGGACCTACAGATTCTGGAAAGAGTAGCTTGTGCAGGATGCTTCTTAGCTGGGCTTGTAAACAGGGTTGGAAACCTACATTTGTGGATTTGGATATTGGTCAGGGGTCTATAACAATTCCTGGATGTATTGCTGCTACTCCAATTGAGATGCCTATAGATGCAGTGGAAGGAATTCCTCTGGAAATGCCACTTGTGTATTTTTATGGGCACACTACTCCAACGTAGGCTCTCTTTCTTCATTACTAGCTTATTAATCAATATTTTATGATAGATCAGCCTTTTTAGTTGATGCCACTTTGTGTCCTAATTCTAGCCTATTTGCCTGCACTTCTATAATCATACAATTTGTGAATATGTTGCTCAACAGTGTCAATGCTGAGCTGTACAAAGTGCTTGTGAAGGAGCTAGCACGAACTCTGGAGAGACAGTTTTCTGGAAATGCTGAATCTAGAGCTGCAGGCATGGTGATCAACACCATGGGATGGGTAGAAGGTCTTGGATATGAGGTATTCTTTTTGGAATTTGTATCATGAGTTTTCTCACTATCACGGTAATATTTTACTATAAATTAAGCTGCAACATATTCATTCATCTGTTTAGTTTTGATCTGCAGTTGCTTCTACATGCAATTGAAACTTTCAGTGCTGATGTGGTTCTGGTCTTGGGACAGGTAATTTTCTTTGTATCAAAATTAACTCGACGTTGTACTTGAGAAGCTTCAATATGCATGGATAACTTCTGACCGGAAGGGCATTGTTCCCTTTGCCGCTTTTGGATTTTGTTCTGATTCTGACTTTTGCTCGAAGGTTGAGCTAAATAACATAACTATATGATTTATGTTCACAAGAATTCCATCTTCTGTTTGCCGTGGTCGAGATTTATTAAATCTTTATCTTAATAAAACCTATTTTTTGTTTGTCAAACTTGTCTCTGTTCTAGCAGGAGTTCAGGTTGGAGCATAAAACTAAAAGTATTGTTTGCAAACATCATGTGAATGCCTGAAATGCACCAGCTACAAATGTGCACATGTTGGCGTAGGAAAGTCCTGCATTCTGAATTATAGAGCAAATTTACACATGCATCAATCACAATCTCTTTAGGCTGTGTTTGGTAGTGGGATAGAAAGCCCCCACATAGATATTCTTAGCCCTCAGCATCTCTCAAGATTTTCGTATCCCTGGGTTTAGGAAAAATTGCTGCCTGGTCGGGAATGGGTGAGGTTAACTGAAAAAGAGGGAAAAGAGAAGAGAGAGAAGAAATTAGACTGGAATGGAGGGTTGATGTTGACCAGGCTGTCTTTACTCCAGTGAAAGTAGCACTTTTTGGAAGGATGGTAGGATAACCTACCCCTTGTCCCAGCATTTGAAATGCTTTAATGTTTTGAATTTTAGAAAGTTCTGGCTGACTGACTTAAGAGTGCATTTTCTGCTAAAGTTCTTCTTCAGATGCCTTTGTTCATTTTCTTGATGCATCTTGTCCAGGAGAAACTTTGCAGCATGCTGAAAGAGGTACTAAAGAGCAAGCCTAACGTTGATGTTGTGAAACTACATAAGTCAGGAGGTGTTGTCCTGAGGAATACAAAGGTCCGCCAAAAGGCGAGAAGCTTTAGAATCAGGGTAAGTTGCAGCTTGAGAGACATCATTGTTGTAATAATATACCTTGGTATTTCTTTATATTTTTTAATGTACTCAAAAAGCTATATGAAATATATGCTTGTTTGCCTCTCTTACATGTTATCTACATCAATATGCTAGGCTAACATGATAAATGTGTCGATATGCTTGTATTCATGGAAATATAACCAATCACGCTTACATTTTGCATAATAATATACCTTGGCATTTCTTTATATTTTTTAATGTACTCAAAAAGCTATATGAAATATATGCTTGTTTGCCTCTCTTACATGTTATCTACATCAATAGGCTAGGCTAACATGATATGTGTCGATATGCTTGTATTCGTGGAAATACAACCGATCACACTTACATTTTGTATAAGTAGGCTGGCTTTTACATATTAAGATACATTGTATTCTTGACATGATATGGTAAGGGAAACAAGGTATGCATTTAAAGTTTGTTACATCATAAGCTAGTAATTGTTTACACACTATCAGGGTTCCTCTTTTTGGTGAGAAAAATTAGGGTTCAAGTATCGAAATTCTTGTCGTATGGTGCACTATCTCTGAAAAGTAAGATTACTTGTTGATGAATTATTCCCTTAATGAATGCTGCTGGATTCTTCAACATTTTTTCAAAAAAAAAAAAAGTTGATGAGTTACTAATCACAGTATGCTATTTTATCAACCTTTTCAGACGATTCCTACCCTGCTCATGTTATTCCTGATTTCTTTTATAAGTCTAATTTTCTTTTAATTTATTTGTAAATTACAATGTGATATAAACTAGGATATCTGTTGTCTAACACATCTATTCATGCTATAACAATGGCTCATGAACGTACTGGATTTGGGCTAATGTTCAATTTTGCCTTACTTCCTAATCCACTTGGTTTCTCAAACATTTTCTTTTCGATATGTTTCTTAAAGATTGATAAACTCTTTACATTAGACGTTGTCTTTATCCTTTTTTTTATCCATATTTTCCAAGTATGGAGGAACCTTGGAAGGTTCATCTCAATAAGAGTGAATTTAAAGTGTAAATCATCAAGACAGGTCTGCTGACCTGCCTAATGTCCTTGCAGATTTTTTTGTTGCGCCCCTACCTTACCAGGTGTTGCCTTGACAAAGAGTTTGGTACCCATTCATTAATTATTAATGGTCAAGAGCCCAACAAAATATGTTCTAAACTTTGTAGCTTGATTGAAACAGCTGACAAATGTTGATGTCATAAATCTTATCAATAATGTTGTTTCAATCCATCTTGGAGCCATTATGTTATGTTGGTCCAGAAAGCATACATTGGGTGGAAAATAGGTTGGTCTTGGTCTTGATGTTAGTTTAGGTTGTTCATGTTACACTTAATTTTGGTTTTGGAGGTGTTTGTATTATAACTAGAGCGATAAACTTTTTTGTGTGTTGGTGACTAGTGAGGAACATTATAATGATCTGTCTTATCTGCTTATCCAATTTCAGTTATTCCTGGAAACTTTATAATGTTTCAGCACTTAAATTCCCATTTCTATAGAAGATCTCATGTATGAATTCTAAATGGGTTTCTTTGCAGGAGTATTTTTATGGGCTTGCCAACGATATGTCTCCGCATTCAAATATTGTGAATTTCAGTGATATTTCTGTCTACCGTATTGGTGGTGGTCCGCAGGCGCCCCGATCAGCACTGCCTATAGGTGCAGAGCCTGTGGCAGACCCTACTCGGCTAGTTGCTGTTAACATAAGCCGTGACTTACTCCATCTAGTTCTGGCTGTTTCATATGCAAAGGAACCTGATCAAATCATCTCCAGGTAAATATTTTCGGTTGCTGATTCATATCAACAATTATCTGTCACACTGCTCTCTTGGTTTGCATGGCTTATAGTGCCAGGCCTTACTGGATCTGGGGACCCAAAAGGGGTGTGCGTGCATCTGAGATACCGTCTACAGTTTGAAATAAGGAACCTAGATACCAGGCTTTTACATGAAAAAAGTTACCAACTATGTGAACTTTCAAATAGTCATAAACTTCAATAAGCATGAACTAAAAGCCCACTTCTCAATTATATCGATATAATCCTTGGCATTGGTTAGTTGGAAACAATATGCTAAGTGGGGAGTCTACTCTTCCTCTACACCTCTACTGGCTTCTCTGTGCGCCCAAGTAAAGTTTTAGGCTGATAATTCAAGAGAATGCCATCTATCTGGATACCAGAAAAATCTAGTGAGCATGGGCATGGGCTGCGATTTGCTGGTTCGGAGCAGGTTTTTCATACCTTGAGCTACTTTATAATTAACTTTCCTGGATCTGCAAAATTTTTGAAATTAACTTATGAGTTGCTTTGGGGAGGTGCGCGATGGTTATACTATTTTATGTCTGTGTTGGTGGCGACATGGTAGAGTCCGTTATTTTCTTTCTTCTTTTATGAGCTTTACTTCAGCTTATATTGGCTAACTTTTCTTTGTAATTTACTGCAGCAATGTCGCAGGGTTTGTCTATGTCACAGACATAGATATCCAAAGGTATCATTGACTACTTGATATGCATGTAAATTACCTTTTAATCAGCATTGACCATCTTTGGATCTGTGACAGGAAGAAGATCACATATCTCGCACCATGCCCAGGTGAACTCCCAAGCAAATTTTTGATAGTGGGAACTTTGACGTGGTTAGAAGGCTAAGCTTTTTTGAACAATGGCAGCAAATTCAAAAATTTAGGGACAAGTAGCTTGTAGCAAGAAGGGATTGCCTTCCTATCGTTGTTTGATGTTACTAGAACTTGAAGCAACTTATGGTGCTATGTTTTGGAAGATGTCCTTTAGATCATAGTTCTTTGTAACTTGGGCTTCAATGTAACCGAATCTGGTCAAGAAAAGGAGGATTTGCACGTACCAATCATGGAGTTTGGTGACGTGACTGCACTAGAATTTTCAAATGTTTTCTCTATTCATGGGTATGAATTGTCCTATCTTCAAATCTTATTAGAAGATCTTCGATGACATATGTTTACGTTTTCCACTAAAATTGTTCTGATGTTGACTAAGATATCCAGAGGACATCAAAGGTGCGCCTGGGATGCAGTCTTTAGGGTTTCTATGAAATTGTCGCATATGAAGCATCCCAGCACCGCCGCCTGCTCAGTGGAGCAGTTCTCTGATACGGTGGACACATTCATCGAAACGATTGTGACATTAAAGCATGTTGAGATGAAGGGTCACGCTTTTTTTTTTTTTTTCTTTTGTGCCGGAAAAAAAAAAAAAAAAAAAAGGGAAAGATGAGGGTGATCAGTAAGATCTCATCCACTTAGCAACTAAAATTGGCCAAAAATGTTTGATACGGACAAATAAATTTTACTCATATCTTATCTACTTGCAAAAGAATTCTATTAGTATCCTCTTTCACGTATAAGTACATCACACCAACACTACCTAAGTATCGGCAGACCAGATGGCAACTCCATCGGACAAATCAGATGGGAATATTCGGTCTCTGCATTTAATCGATGTCCGTGCGTTTCGAACCTGGGCCACTTCAGTGGGATCTTAAGCCCGTTCCAACCGTGCTACTACCTCGGTGATTAAGGGTCATACATTCCTTGACCATTTAGACCTATATGCCATGGTCGAGGCAATGAGCTGTTAGGTGTCCATAGGTAGACATTTAGGCTAAAAAATCTGTATTATTCTAAGAAGCACTAAATGATTAGACTGAATACAAATAAAAGTTCACTTAATAGCTTAAAGTTACTTTATCAATAAGATAGGCCCTATTTGCGTTATATATAGTTTTGATCAGAAAAGTAGACTATGGTGGATTCTCCATTTTCACATCACTGAAAATAACACTTTGGAGCTGCAAAGGCAATATATTGTATATATATATATATATAATAGAGATTCATTTTGTAGGGAGCTCTCCATTCACCACATGGATGCCAGTATTAATGATGCTAATATAATGTACTGGTAATCATTAAAGTCCATTACTTAATATGCAGTATATATTGATGACATTGGTATTAATGTATTCACCCATCATTAAGGTTTGTTGCTTAATGTGTAATAGAATTTTGGTTGTTAAAACCATCTAATTTTATTATAATTTATTATATTATTATATTACATTTCAAGAATAACTCGAAAAAAAGAGAAATTGTAGTTTGAACATCACGTTGAACTGATGTTAGTAACATTGATATTAATGATGGGAGTTTTACATGAAGGCTTAGCTTGTGCAGAGTTCTCCATTTACTAGATGTCGGCATCAATGGTGTCAGTATTAATAATAGGAGTTTCTGCTTAATCACTGCTTGTATAGAGCTCTCCATCTATCATATTAATGCTATTATTAATGTGATGGCCATCATTGAAGTTCATTACATAATGTGACATTTTAATAATGCTAATATTAATGGGTTCCAACATCATTAAAGTTGATTGCTTGATGCACAATTGAAACTTGGTTGTTGAAGTCTTCTATTTATTATAATTTTTTATATTATTATATTGCATTTTGAAAATAGTTAGAAAAAAAAAAAAAGCAAACCATATGGGGTTGGTATCAATTTTGAATGCTAATGATGGGAGTTTATGCTTGGCCATCATTTAAGCTCAATTTTTAATATGCAAAAAAAAATTTCTATTAAAGCCTACATTTATTATAATTTGTTATTTTGTTGTATTGCATTTCAAGAATTGTTGGGAAAAGAAAAAAAAAGTTTTTTTGCTTGTATCATGCGGTTTATAGGCCAGCAAAAACTAAATTGAAGTGCAAAACTTACTTTTCTATCCGTTTAGCCAGCCGAACTATGAAACATTTATATCATTGTTCCACCAACTCTCTCGAATTTTTACATTCAAATGAATTGCCCAAATATTATAGTCTATGTGGGACCTAGGAAGACTTTCTGTTTGAGCGCGGTTTTGGACAGTAGCGGACTATAGAGCATCAATTTTTTTTTGTTTTTTCTTTTAACTGTTTAACAGAAAAGTGATTGTCGAACTTAGCATGCAAACCACTGGAAAAAATGACTAGACTTAAAGGAACAAAAGAGTGGTCAGCCCTCTCAAATTTTGGTGTCTAGCCTGAATCCATTTATTTTTTGCATAATTTGATAGCTCCTATGCACATAAACTTCATGTTACATGATGTACATACAATTGCATGCTACATTTTGATACGACGTTATTTGCAGCAAAGAATCATGTATTTATGGATATTTTTAATATGAACCATACGTAATTATTTAATTCCTTACATGCTGTAACCAAAATCTTCTCAGGTACATGAATGTGTATCCCCTTATATGTCTTCAAATGTCCTGCACAAGGTATCAGATAAAGATCTGTAGGTGGGAGCAGCTCTTGCCTGGCCACTGATTACAGCACATTGGCGGATATTGAATGATTAGCTTTTTTTTTCCTCCTTTTCTTTTTCCGGAATGGAATTGTATCATGAGTTCACTCAATAATTACGGTGGCTGGAATGGAACTGTGTCATTACCGCTGCCTTGTCTCATCCCTAGGCCCCCTACCCACCAATGTGATGGATCCTTAGAGCCAAATATTCCTATTTAAGGCCACATGATAAACCTGGTTAGTATTTTCAGGGTCCCTGTATATCCAGTGTAGTCAGAATATAACTTGGACAATAGAAAACCCTAACATAATGCAATATTTGAAAAACCATTAAAATGTTATCACCGAAAGATCAGTGTCAATTAATATACTGATTACTGATATGGAATACAGTTGTGCTGTGTATCGTTTTCTTGGTTAAAAAAAAAAAAAAAGATGGATGCACCCTCTTGCATCAGTTTTCAAAATCTTATAATAATACAACCTCCAATATGGAATGGAGCCCCAGAAGATGAGCTTGCTGATATAAACACATATATGCCATACCTCAATAAATTTCCACTTAGATACAGTCATATCTAGATCAAATGATGAAGATCTGCATCAATGATTCAAACCATCAAATATAATCTGCATCTCTAAAATATTTATAAATCAAAAATTATGTGATTTGAAAGTTTTTACCTTATGCATCAAGTAAATAAAAAATAGATATTGTTTTGTTGTTTCATATCACTTAACCAATTTTTTAACCATTTGCTACATAGATCCTTGAATTATATAATTTTTTATATGGAATTTAAAGATAAAAAATTATATCTAATGGCTCGGATTATTAATGTAAGACCCACTATCGTTCGATTCAAACCTGACTGGATCTGACCAGAAGTATAGCCACATACATCTTTGTGCTACAAAGTCAAGACATTTATTGCAAGATCAAATAGTAGACCCATATGTATAGTCTGATCATTTTTAAAATACTATAATTAATAGACTGCATGAACCCTCCTTTCACAACCAGGTCATTGACCTGCTGTCTGGGTCAGGAAAGACCTAAGCCATGCCTAGGCCATTCACCGCCTCGAAGCAACTTGGAACTTTTATGGTTTGGAGAGTTCCAGTCATCCAAATCACCCTGTGATGAAAAAAATAAAAACATGAACTTCACTGGAAAAAAAACTTCATTTAGATGGAACGGGTGTTTGTTATTGCTGCTTCCTTGCTTGAAGAATAATAAGGCGATTCGCAGAAAAAAGCCTCTTGAGAGTCCTTTTAATCTAACGTAACATCGCACACAGAAGCAGCAGGGAAAACTCCAAACAAAAGAATGATGTAGATGATCTTCCCGCTTACCAAAACTCCAGTTTTCTAGGATACATCTACAGAACAAACACAGCAGAGAACAAGCACTATTCCCAGCAGGTGACAGGGTTGTGGAGATTATAAAAAATAGTCAGGAGTCCTGCGAGTAGTCTCTGGCTCAATCTGCCTTGGCGCTGGATCAAATTGGAGGAAGTTCTGTTCCATGTTCTCCCCAATCTCCATTATAGCTGCCATGTTACCACAACGGTAACAATAATTTGGTGCACTGAATACTGTAACAACATTTCTGTCCTGCAATATATAGAGCCACAATAGATAATGTGAAAAATCATTTGATTACTTATGTTAAATAAAGAAAGTTTAAGAAAATAAAAGAAAATTTGAATGCACTTAGATGTCGCCAAAGCTTTGAAAATGGTCAGTGGTTTATGCCGAACCATAATGCATGTCCGTAACTATTAAGCAAAAGCTTTCACCACATTCGCCCACGATCTAGACAGGTCATGGTAACAAATCAGACAGCGGTCTTTTCCAACTTTTGGAAAGCCACTTCTAGATTACCGCACAGATTAAAATAAAAAATCAGACAGAACTCCAGGAAAGGGAACTGCAATCCTCAGTCATGCTGTAATGGAACTTAATTATAGCCACAAACTTTCATTATGATGTAGCAAAGTATTCTAAGCACAAAAGAGTAACAGCAAAAAAATGAAATGGTCCATAGTTCCAGTCGACCAACCTGACACCAGTTGTAACCTTCCATGACAAGTTGATGTGCTCTGGCAACAAGGCCAAGACCATTTGTGTGATTAAACTGTTGCGCAATGTCCTGTCCAAATGTGTACCCTGCTCCCCTTGGGGATATACCCCACCCACATCGGTCATCCGGATCAGACCACAAAAGATCACACATGGGTCCTTCATGTGGAACCTAGAGGCAATGAAACATTTATATTACCAAAGTCAGATGCCGATTGTAGAAGGCACTGGATTCCACTAGATTCTTTAACATAAAGCATGTAGATTTCAAACCAAGCATGTTCAGCCTCAAGCATGGAAAGAATAGTACCAACATTACAAGCCACAGAGCTGTGATTCGACATATTCACATCAAGTATTACTTTTAGGGACATCTACTGAAGAAACCAACTCCACCATGACTTACAGTCACAAAATCAGCCAGCAAGCATGGGTCACAATTTAACCAAAAATTGTTTCTCCCTTCTGGTAGGGAGAAGATTAAGTAAGCAAACTTTCTGTCGAGATTACTAACTCTTAGAGTCTGTGGCATAAGGCTGGGGGAAAAAAAGGATCTACCTTGTAGAAACAGATCAGTCTATGTCAACCTAGGAGAGTCCCTACCAAATGCTAAAACAGTTTAAACCAATCAGGTGGCATCCAGGTGCAGCATGTTCCAAAAAAAAACAGGTTAGATATTCAGATTAAATACCTAGCCTAGAATCATCAAGAATAAAAATCAGATCCAAATGTGAATATATGGTCACTAGGGTTTGGAATTATCTATTTCTTAAGAAATCAGCTTGATCATCAGCATTTCCAAAATCACCCAGGTCAGGAATTCAGATTTCATAATAACAGTCACCAGGAAGCATCCTGTTATTATTAACTAGTTCATATGTACATGCTCATCTAGATCTGGTGCCACCGATACTTATGATCAGTTCGATCAGGTAATTCAGGTTGCGAAAGGTGGCAACATAACTCGTGGAAACATGAGTCTAAAGCTTGGTATAACCCACCCAACTAACCCAGCTTCTACAAAAGGAGGCATCCATATGAGATTGAGCATAAGCCAATCAAAAAATGATTGCATTTCTGATCCCAGGAGAGCTTTGAACTAGATCCACCATATAATGTTTCTACCACAGATGCACAGATGCTGCTGTTTTCAAACAGTTTCAAGCTAAAAATGATTCAAGGCTATATAGATTTCTCAAAGAGCACGATACTAAATCTTTGTCAAGCTAAACTACAAAAAATAAGAAAAAGAATATCTAACTGAGATGAAAGAGGATAATGTAATAATAGTACTTGTAATATTGACTTCTAAATATGGCATCATAGCAAACCAACATCGGCAAAACCGACCGAACCCCGTTTCAAACCGTACCGGTGTTCCGGACGCGTTCTCGGAGCTAGAGAAGAAGAAGGAAAGAGCAAGCGGGGGAGGGAGGGAGAGGGAGAGGGAGAAGACGCCAGTGGAGGCCGCGAGGGGGCTGGCGCTGGGAAAGAAGGGCCACTTAAGCAGGGCTTCTTCCCCGGCGTCGGCCCTCCGCCGGCGACGCTCCCCCACTCTCTCTCTCTCTCTCTCTCTCTCTCTCTCTCTCTTCCTCTCTAGTTATCCCTCTCCCCCGTCTGTTCCGCTGTGTCGGTACGGGCCCAGCACGGCATGGCGTAGGTCCGTACTGAGCCATCCCACCGGAAAACCGGTATGGGGTCCAATATCAGTTCCTCCAACCTTGCTGCAAACCTAAAGATCAAATATAATAGCATTTGAATTGGTAATTGACTATTGTATGTATTAACAAACCAAGTATAACAAACAATATATGAAATCATGGAGTAAAAGGATAGTATAAAATAAATGTACAAACCCATGACTACGACATAAAATTATCGTTCAACTTTTTAGACAATAAAACTGCATAATATGACATGAAAACAAGACATAACATTCAGTCAAAACTTTTATGGAATAAATATATGATGCCGCAACAGAAAAATGAATACTGAACAAGTTTCTTCAGCAATTAACTGTTAAATGAAAAAAAAAAAAAAACTAAATGAAAACACCAACATCCCAGTACCCAAACCGCTCACCTAAATGGATGGAAGGATATCATTAGAAAGCAGGGAGGCCTCATTTGTTCATTGTCATCAACCACACGGTTAATCTTCATTTTACTCCTTACACAGATTGTTGCCTTCTTGATGTTTACTAAAATAAAGCATGAGAATTACCGACATTCCTGATTTGACCACTGTACAAAAAAAGGGGTTTCTGATACCCACTGCATCACAATGAGCCTTTATTTGTTAAGAATCTGTCATTAGGTTGTTTTGCTTGTCTACTAACATCTGATCAATTAATATTATTGAGAACACTACACCTGAATCCCACATGTAGAACCATAATTAAAATGCATTAACCCTTTCTTGTAGAAAAATCAAAATGTTAGAGAAATAGAATTTGCAAAAGTTTGGATACTAGACTGTTCTAGTCATTTTAGCCGCAGTGGATAAATCTTAAATCTGACTGTTACTGCAATAATTATTCACTGTCTGATTGGAAATGTAAAAACTAAATGCAAATAATACATTAAATGATGATAGTCAGAATATGGCTGATCAATGTGGACCTGTTAATCATAAAAAATCAGATTGAGAAACAAATTAGTGATAGAACCCCCTCCAAGAGTCCAAACTTGGCCAAGTTACACTCACCCATTCAACCATTGCCAACCTGCTTAACTGGTTCTCTCCATCAAATTCTCCCTACCTTACCTTACCCACTTCAGTGAACCTCTTCTCCCACCTTTCCTCCACCCCCACTAACTCAACCTACACCTCCCACCAAACTGGCCAGGGAGCTTCTCACCTTTGGCCAAATTGCCTCAACCCACCCCTTCACCCAAGATCTAACCTAAGGGCCTCCTACTCTGCCCATATCATCATTGGTCGGAAGATATTTTGAGTACTAAGTTAATAGATGCAACAATTAAGGGGAAAAAAAAGAAATGCATACCTCCTGTATACGATCAAGAGAACGAATGTTATCTAGTGTATCCAGAGAAGGGGAGAGACCACCATGCAAACAGAATATCTAAAAAATAATTGTAAGCGGTTGTCAGGCATAAATCATAGATTGAGGTATAGTTAAAAATCTTGCACAAATCCAAAATCTGCACCTGATTCTCAATAAGGGCTGTAAGTGGCAGATAGTCAAACAGGTCAGTGAAATATTTCCACACATTTGCATTGCCATATTTTCTCAAACATTCATCATAGAAACCATACCTGTAACAAAAGCCAGAACATTAGTGGATAGAAAATCATAATTATTAGAAGTGACTGAGCGATTATTGCTGATCAGATTTTCCTATTCTGAGAACAACTGGGGTCAAATGCCAGTCACATATTTCTCTAATGGGAACATTGTTTATAACTGACAAGAAGTGGGAAGGACTCCATTTACTAGTTCATCAACACGCAGACGAAATATATGATCACAGAGCTATATCACAGAAGAATTACAGTTCAGATGAACCTCTTAAGATTTTTAATAGAAGCTTCAAGAACTGCAGGAAAACAGAACTTATGTCATTAGTAGCTAGTGGCATCTAGCAGAAATGTGCCTTTAATTTTACTGCCTTCTTCATGTCTCAATATCACAGGGGAACACATTAAGCTTGCTTGCATCGGATGGGAGAAATAATATGAAGTATTTATTGGCTTGAGAAATTACCATCAAGCAGAATTCACAAAACCATGATGAAATCCTGGGGAAAGAAAAAGCAAAGTCTCTAATGCATAATGGTTTTTTCAGGTCAATACTGCAAAGCATATGGAGTTCTCTTTTATGGAAAAATCTCTAAACAAATAAGCACAAAAGAAGCACCAAATCTTCTTTTGAAATGCCATATGCTAGCAGATATCATGAATTACATGGTCACAGAGATTTGTTCAAAAACACTTTTTGTGGACAATAATGCAGTAGGCAGCTCTGCATCTTTGTGACAAAGGTATGTGTGGAACAAAAAAGGACCTTGGGCGCATATCAACGATTCATAAAACTGCATAAATTCCTATACTAACATCAAGAAGAAGGTCAAAACAGCACACAAGCAAAAAAAAAAAGGAAAGAAAGAAAGAAAAAGTGCTCTAGATATTCGCAATGATAAATTCATCTTCATCATACTGTATTTATTTCATATCAAGAAAATTGAAAAGATCATCAAAGAAGATGATTAATTAATTCCAAAATTAAGGGACAAAGCATAACACTGGAGATTCCAAAAAGGTAGGTCCCTTGTAGCGTAATATGGATTTTAGTTAAAGCACAGATCAAAAGTTATGTAGTTAAATCTGATGAAAAGTCATGTGGCTAAAAATCAAAACAAGGGGTGTCAGTTTATACTAGAGAGACAGTGGCATCCTGAAACTTATTTATATCGGATCATCATTACCTGTTTTGAGAAAAGAAATCAGGTCCCATTGCAGTCAATTGCATATCCAAACATGAATGAAGTCCGACAAGATTACCTCATCACTACAATAAGTCTTTATCCCACTAATAACACCCTTTATAAAATAATAGGTTTGGTAACTGTCATTTCATTGTTTCCCAAGCCACCCTGCTGAAGCAGCCTAGTGATCAGAAACCTTCTCTAAGTCCATCTTATGGCCCTACCAACCAAATGAAGAGTAATTGTTATTGATTTTTCTATCATTAATTCTCCTGGAACTTCAATGATATGCCAGAGACAGCAGTTACCCATGCTGTAAGTAAACTTAGCAAACCAACAAGCTATAAAGGCAGCTAGGATCGACATCATCATATTTTAAAGAACATACTACGCTTTCCACCTAAACCAACCCTGTTCGAATCAGTGCCAAGTTCCTGCCATATATAGTTTTATGGAATAAAAAAACTTATGGTTATATGAACTGCAAATAGTAACAACTCACACTTGAGTAATTTGCCGACTTTCATGATTTCCTCTCAAAATTGTAATTCTATCTCTATAACGAACTTTCAGGGCCACTAAAAGTGTAACAGTCTCCACTGAATAATAACCACGATCTGCATGAGAAAGTAAATAACTAGTATTAAGCAAGGATGATGTTAAAATAGAAACAATAATGTCCGAAGGACATAATGAACCCTAGTGGTACTGATGTGTACCAAAAATTTAATGCAAACAGAATAAAGGAACATGCCGGTCACTTTGTACTGGAAAAGAAAAATCCAGAGGCATTCGCAAATAGGAATGCCTGCACAGATAGTTAACACCATAGCCGATTGAGCACAAGCATTTGTCATCTGCCTTAGGAAGTTTACTGTGCAACAGTAAGACTACTAGCACAACACAGTAAATTTAGCTTCTCAATTAATGATAAAAAAACACTGAAAGCAGATCTTAACTCAGGGTGTTAAGACCTTTCAGTTGGGGTTTTTTAAAAGCATATCTGCTTTTTAATGTACAATTAATGGGAAGTTCAATTAGCATGCTAAAAGAAGTAATGTAGCATATGTATATAGAGGCCAATAAGAACCCCAAAGTTGGGAAGTAGGTGAAATCCTCCAGCAAGCAAGCTTGCCCTAAAAGAACCTTGTCTTTGTTATTTTCTCGATGGTTTAACAAAAATCACAGCACGCATCACAGAAAGGAAAAGAAGTTCCCGAAGAACATGCCCTGAATAATTCAACTTAAAGACAAGCTGTTCTAGGTTTGAATTCGGCCATGTACATGCAGAAACTTCTTTGCAAAACGTCATAAGAATTTTCAGCAGCCATTCAGCCAATCTTTCTCCAGGTTTGGTCATCTTATTCAATAATATGGTGACTGCTATTTTCTCAACAAATAGGATTGCAGTTATAGTGTAATTTCTACAGATTTGGCACAATAGGGCCCCTTCGTCCTTGAACAGCTTCAAAACAGGACGATGCAGCCATATCAGGGATGGTGGACTACTGCCACTCTAAAAACAATGATTTCAAGAAGCTATCTCTCCTACTGCAATCATAATTTAGCCAATTTTTTTTCTAAAACTACGGTTTTTTTAACAATCAAAAAATCCAACGTACAACAGCAATACTTTCTACAGTTTATTAGTAGGCAAAAAAAAAAAAATAGAGCAATATATATAGCAGGACCAAGAGATAAATCCTATTAAGGGGGAAAATATCTGTTGCTTTTCAACGGAAAGATAAATAAAATAAAGACAAAACAGGAATCAGCTCCCCTTAAAAAAAGATATATATGACATGAATTCGTTAGGAAACATAACAGTCATATTTTCAACAAATACGAATCTCCGAACCCTAAAACTAAAATTTCAAGCCAAGAAACCTAAGGAAAACAAGGGAGCCGCTCCTTTCCCTCGAGCAAATAACTGACCTACGTAGTCCCCCATAAAGAGGTAATTGGTGTCGGGCGCCTCTCCTCCGATCCGGAACAGCTCGATGAGATCGTGGAACTGGCCGTGGATGTCCCCGCACACCGTGACAGGGCACTTCACAGGCTGGACGTTCCACTCCTCCATCAGGATCTCTCTCGCCTGCTCGCAGAGGGCCTTCACTTCCGCCTCCGGCAAGAACTTGCATTCCCTCAGGTGCTCGATCTGCCGGTCCAGATCCGCCAAGTGCGACGGCATCGCGCCCCCCTCTCCTCCGCCCGATCTGCGACGGGAACCGATCAGCCGATCGAGATCAACCGGGAATCCGCTGGAACGTCGCGGTCTAGAAACCGGAGGCCCGGAACTACAGCGATCGGCGGCGAATTAGGGTTCGGGTGAGGGCTGAAGGGAAAAGAAAAGAAGAGTGGGGCAGAGACGACTCGATCCAGATTCGCCTTTGCTCATTCCTCCATTCTTTTCTTTCTTTTTTTTCAAAAAAAAAAAAAATAGGCGGAGTCGGCTACGCAGGAAATCGAATGCCTTTCCGGCCTCCTCACAGAGAAGCCACCAAATTAAAATAAAAGGGAGAGAAAATAATACTATAATCTTGATAGAAATTAGATAATAGTTCCATTAAGATAACTCGCGGAACTGTGGATTCAAGTTCGTCCGCATTTCCACCAATCAATCTCAGCCGTCCATTTGTTCACCTACTCCACTAGATTAAGGATCTCAAGTACGTGGAACAGTTCTTCTAGGTTATATCTAACAACAAACTGCCTTCTGTGTTTGTCGAACGAGGACCATGAAGTCGGTGCAGGAACCGAGTTGTAGTTTCCAATCTTGACCTTACACGTCGTCATGCAGTGCCCAATTGCTGTTTGAGTTGATGCACAAGATCTTCGGTGTTTATTTTTCGGTACAAATTTTTTATTTTATTTTATTTTATTATTTTTTTTGACTTGGGGCTGAGCCCATGTCCATGACACGAAAGGGTCAGAATGTGGTGGACCTTGTCTTATATTGCCTTTTTTATACATACATACATACATACATATATATATATATATATATATATATATATATATATATATATGCACTTATTTTATCTTTTATGTGTACTTTACCCAATTTAGCTGTTGACGACTTTTAATTTTCATTTAGCCTCTTTTTTTTCTTTTTTTCTTTTTTTTTTTTATCTCACACGTACATGAGTACAGCCAGTAAAGTCAAGAAAAAAAAAAGTTGACGAAGAAAATAAGGAACATCTACTTGGTTTACTTAAAAAAATTCACGATAGTGATCCACCGCATAAAAGGCCATCCAATCTGTATTAAATGAGGCTAGATGGGCTCGAGACAGCCCAAGATTATTTGGGTCAGGCCACCTTCAAGATGGATTTTTAGCTCGGCCGAAAAGAGTTTGGGTTCAGCTTAAGCTTAGATTTAGAGCCCAGATAATGACATCTGCCGGAAGGCTGATTCAGGGCCCTATCAACCCTGGTCTACCCCCTAACCCTGACCCCTTATTCCACTCTCATGTCCCACCTCGGTCGTAACCCCCTCTCCTTTCCTTCCATGTCACCCACCGCTTTGGTGGCGCCGCTCGTCGACCTCGTGATCCACTAGGTTCGATCTTGGGTCGGTTTGTTGGAACTTGGTTCAAGTTGGACAAATTCGTGGTCCGGGCCGGCCTCAGGCCCGATCTCCCAATTCGTTTTCGGGCTTTTCTAGGGACAAGCCAATAATATTTCCAGGCCTAGTTTCAGCAATAATGTGACCCGACCCCAAACCCGGCCCACTTCCGGCCTTTGCTTGACCAAAGTAGACTAGGAAGGCAAATCGTCTTATGGGCTCATTTGAGTGCACATGCAAAGTTTGTTTGACCCAGCTCAATAATTAACAATCCAATATATATTGAATTAATTATGATCTATCATTAGAGTTGGGCATCGGGCCGTGCCGGGCCGGCCCGGCCCAGGCCCAGCGGGCCCAAGGTCTAAACGGGCCGTGCCTGGCCCGGCCCGCTTATGAAGCGGGCCGTGCCGGCACGGCCCGTCTCGGGCGCAAAAGGAAGCCCGGCCCGGCCCCAGGCCCGTCTATTGGCGGGCCGGGCCGGGCACGGCACGCCACGGGCCGTGCCGGGCACGGCCCGTAACGGGCGCAAACGGGCCGTGCCAGGCACGGCCCGTCTGGAGAGGGAGGAGGAAAATAGCCGTTTCCAACGGCTATTTTGGGAAAATGACATTTTTACCCCTCCCAACAGTCCAATAACGGCTGAATTGAGGGGTATTTTGGGAAAAAAATTTGGGCTTCTATAAATAGCCCTTTCCTCCCTCATTCTCACCACACCAAACCAACTATTCTCTCCTTCTCTACTACTATTATTTCTCTCTTCTAAAGTGCTCTTCTAGCAATTTAATTTTTAGTTTGCATTTAGCAAGTGTTCAAGTGCTACACAAGAGGAGGTTCCTGTTGAGAAGAGAAGGTCACTCCTGTTGAGAGCACAAGAGGAAGCTCAGAATCTTGGCTCTGCCTCTGCCCTCCGACCCTCTACTCAATTCCTCCAATCCTCCTTGTGGTTAGTTTTTATTTTTTGAATTCATCAATTTAGATATATCATCTTTTGAGGAAAGTCAGTTTGGCATTCCTCCTGTTTCTGAGGGAGAAGAAACTAATCCCCAACGCCATGTTCCTAGTTCCTCTAGAACTAGTGAACCGAGTGAAGATCAAACCTCTTCTCGTAAGAGGACTAGTGCTGTATGGAATGAATTTGATAGTTATGGTTGATGGAGTCTGGAAAGCTAAATGTAAAAAATGTGCCAAACTTTATAGTTGTAGTAGTAGTGGGGGAACAGGGCATTTAAAAAGACATCAAGAGAGTCATAGGATGCATGATTCTCATGCTCAAACTCAAAGTACCCTTAATATACAAGGGGGATTACTTGTAGGTAATTTTGCATATAATCATGAAAATCAAAGAAAAGCACTTGTAAAATGGATAGTTAAGGATGAATTACCTTTTAGTTTATGTGAATCTTTTAATTTTGAAGAATATGTTCAATTAAACCTACAACCTGCTTACAAAAGAACTAGTAGGCGTACATTTAGAAGAGTAGCTATGACTAACTTTTTAGCAATGAAACAAAGTTTAATTGAAACACTTTCTACTTTAAATGTAAAAATTCTATTAACTTCTGATATTTGGTAAGCATCTGTAGGTAGTAATTGTTTTATTGCCATTACTGCTCATTATATTGATAATGATTGGCAATTAAATAAACGTATTCTTGCTTTTCGTGCTTTTGATTTTCCACATTCTGGGCAACAAATTTCAAATATCATTTATCAAACTGCATGTTCATATAATATTAATGATAAAATTATGTCTATTACTTTTGATAATGCATCTAATAATAATTCTGCTGTTGCATTATTAAAAGACTCATTGCATCCCATGTTAGATGGAAATTTATTGCATATTAGATGTGCATGTCATATCTTAAATCTTTCTGTTCAAGCTGGCATGGGTATGATTCAAGATGTGATTGGTAAAATTAGAAATGCAGTTTCTTTTATTCATGCTTCAAGAATTTAAGGAACTATGTATAAATCATGGTAAACATTTAAAAAAATTTAAACTTGATGTAATTACTCGTTGGAACTCAACATATAGCATGATACATGATGCATACCCATATAAAAACTTATTAAGTGCATATATTAATGATCGTGGATTAGGCTTTACATTGACTAAAACTGATTGGAATAAAGGAAAAATTTTGGAAGATTTTTTGCTTAGTTTTTATAATGCTACCAATGTTCTTTCTGGTATTTATTATTCAACTTCATGTTCATTTTTACAACAAGCATATATAATTAGTCAAAAATTTGCAGAACATAGATATGATGATGTTTTAATGCCTATTATTGACCTAATGGAATCTAAATGGAATGAGTATTGGGACAAGATATGTCCTATGCATAACTTAGCTGCTGTATTTGATCCTAGAGTTAAATTAAATGGCGTGCTAATTTTACTTGATGCATACTGTGAAAATATGATTAAAGATCCTGAACCTGCTAAAAATGAGGTAAAACAACTTCTTTATGATATTTATGCTATATATAATGAAAAAATTCGTGGATCTAGAACACAAATACAAACCTCTATTTCTTCTTCTAGTAGTTCTCGTTCGTCATCTATTTTTTCATTCATTGCACAGAGAAGACACACACATGCTGCAAGTTTATCTTCATCTTCTTCATCTTTAAGTAGTGAACTAGAATTTTATTTACGAAATGATCTTCAGTCTGCATATGATGAAAATCAAATAGAGAATCTAGATGTATTATCTTGGTGGAAGAGTGTTAGAAATCAATATCCTGTTATGTCTGCAATTGCACGCGATATTTTAGCTGTGTCGATGTCCACGGTAGCATCGGAATCCGCTTTTAGTGCAGGTCGGCGTGTTCTTGACGAAAAGAGAAGTAGGATGACGGGCGAAACGGTGGAGATGCTTCTCTGCTTCAAAGATTGGTTGGATGCTGAGGCAAGACTTTAAGATAAAGGTGGACATAATACAACATCCTCTGATGATGATGATACAAACACTACTGAAGATTGAAGAGTGAATACTGATTCACTGAATCACTGATGATTAACAAGATTTCTTAATTTTTTATAATTGTACATTTTTATTGTATTCTGGAGGTCAGACCAAGGTCCAAACCTCGGCCCTTTCTTATTGTATTCTGGAGGTCAGACCAAGGTCCAAACCTCCCTTCATGTACTATTTTGATTTAAATTGATAAACTGGTAGGGGTCTATGCCAAACCCCCCACCATTCCGGTGGCTTTATATTCATAAATCCTTAGTTTTCAATATTTATTAATTTATTAAAAAAATTTATGAAGCATTAATTTTTATCGGGCCGGGCCGGGCCCAGGCCCGGACCGTGCCAGGCCCGCGGGCCTAGAGCGGGCCGTGCCGGCCCAGGCCCGAAGCGGGCCGTGCCGGGCTCGGCCCGTGGGCCAATAACCTGTGACCCAGCACGACCCCCTTAAATGGGCCGTGCCAGGCACGGCCCGGCACTGTAGCTATCGAGCCGTGCCAGGCACGGCTCGCTTCGTGCCGGGCCGTGCCGGCCCGGCCCAGTGCCCAACTCGCACGGCCCGGCCCAGTGCCCAACTCTATCTATCATGAGACTCGATATGGAATCTTTTTTTCACTACGAGGATGACTGAACAAGTTTTAGGGGCAAGATCCGCCGCTGAATCACACGCCAAATTGTTGGAGGCTATAATTTACCGTTATAACATCCAATTGAAGTGTTCTTGGAGTCGGATAACTTTTTGAACTTCATGACTTGGCGCCCTTTCTTAAGGATACAGTAGAACGAGCAAAATCAACTTCTATTGTTTGTACCTCAAAACGAGTATGTTAAAATAAAATTTACTTTTCAGAAAAAGTTTTAACTGAGCATATCTTCCGATCTAGAAAAAAATTAGGTGAAGCGATTGAAGACAAAATTGATGTAACATATAAGATTTAGCTCCCGTGGGGTTTTAATTTTTTGCACGATGATTTCCATCGATCATGTCTATTTCGGAAAGCTATAACATCTTTTAACTATAAAAGAAATCCATTCCAAATTGTGCAAAATCAGGGCTCACTAATATAAATAGAGAGGCATATAATTCAGTTTTATTAGTTGATAAAAGAAAATCAGATTAAGACCCTACCTTTACTCGTTTCCTTTTTTTTTTTAAAAAAAAAAAACGAGTCTAGAGTACATGATGGATGGCACCTTACAAAAATATTATAAGACAAAGGCAAAGGTAAAATTAAACCTAAAATAAAGTATAGAGTAGGGTCAAGCCTTCATATTCTTTTTGAAAGATTTAGGAAAGTTGTTGTGGATATTTGACCCATGCATTCATTTATTATTGAGATCAAGTGGCTTTTGTAACAATGTCAGGCTCGAGATTGTGGAGGAGAAACAAAGATATTAAAATGAGAGGAAAAATATGGAAGAGAAATGTTTTGGTGAAGGGTGTAAAGGTGGCACCAGACTGAGATGTTTTTGTTGATAGTTGTTTACTGTATTAAAAAACCTAACCAAAAAATAATGGGCTTGATTGAACTAGTTACTATGGCAGGCTCATTGGCTTAGTTCCTAAATGCTATAAAATAGCTTAAACACAAGATAGAACAAAAGCAACGTCTAAATTACAATAATAATCGAAACAATAGTAATAATTATAAAAATAATATCAAAGCAATGCTTAAATAATAATAATAACAAAAATAATAATAACTATTATAAAAATAGTATTATTATTGTTATTATTATGATATTAAAAATATCGATGTTTTTCCAAACTATCAAATTTAGCCATTCATAAACATAATTTTATTATATAATGATCATTAATATGGATAAAAATATATATCTAACTAAATTCAATCCCCTCTTCAATGTCCAAATTCTACATCCAATTTTATCTTGCCCCATATTCCTTTTTATTTGTCTCCATAAACTCATTTCTCCTGCACCTCTAACAATTCTATCTATCTCCAATTTCTATTCCTAATTTAGTCTTTAAGAATACTAAAAATTGCAGATTATAGATAAATCCCTCACTGCAGAACTAATTATATTATTCTAATAACAATAGTAATTATAATAGTAACTGCGAGAATGTAACTGCAATAACAATAAATATTATAAATAGGGTTTTTTACATGGATACCCTTCTAGATATCAGTTTTTGCGTGAATATTCTTTTAAAATTAATATTTGCATGTATACCCTCGTAAAACTCTGTTATTGTACAAATGTTCCTAATATAACGGTTGTTCTAACGGTATTAAAAAAATCGTATTTATATTAATTAAAAATAAAATTAAAATTTGAAATGGTATTATTATCCTTACTCTCCTTCACCTCAACCCCCCCCCCCGGGGGGCTTCCCCCCCAGCGCCCGGCTTCCCCCGCCCCCCGGTGCCCGGCCTCCCCCCACGTATTGGGATCCTGATCGCGGGCCCAAACCCAGAGCCGAGATTTGGTTAAAGACGAGAGAGAGAGAGACGAGAGAGAGAGAGAGAGAGAGAGAGAGAGAGAGAGAGGGAGGGAGGAGGCGGAGGAGAAGAGGAAGGGATGGAGTGCTGGTGGGATCGGGTGGTGATTCCGATGAGGTGAGTCTGGATCAATGTGGCTACTTGCATCGGAAATCGGAAAATCGGTATTTTTTTTTTGATGATGCTTGTCGAACGAGTCGATCAGAAGAGGTTAACTAGATTAGATTTATTTCATATCTATTTTTTGCTGTGAACTTAGATTGAAACTCTATTTTTTAGTTTCTAACCGCATACCATATACTTTATTTAAGGATAAGAAATGTGAAATATCACCTATTTTTGATTGATTGTTGAAACATAAGATGGCTATATATTATTCTTTTTTTCTTTTATTTTGTTAGGATAGGTTTGATTGATAAGCGCTCTCTCTTACAATTTATATCGTGCATATTTATTTATTTAATATACATGTTCTTAAATGGAGCAACAATTATTCAAATTGAAGGTAAAATTTGGAGAATATTTTAAGGAGGTTAAGAATTCTACCCGACTTAAGGACTACTTTGGAAGACAAAAGAGCTAATTAGTTGATGTTGACTGTTATAAGGGATTATAAAGGCTATCACATTAATTAATGTATCTAAATTCTTTCTATTTACTACGATTTTTTTTTGCGTATATATCCTTCTAAATATAGAAAATTGTATGAATATTCTTGTAAAGTTGCTATTTACTTGTATACCCTTATATAAATTTCTATTTGCACGGCCTATCCATTAAGGATATTTTAGTCATTTTAATTTGAAACCGTTAATTTTTTAACGGTGTTAGATGGCATGGATACATATGCAATAAAAAAAGAGTAGAATAATAAAATAAGTATTTTATGAGGATATACATGTAAATATTAATTTTGAAAGTGTATTTACATAAAATCAGATATTTAGAAGGATATTCATGAAAAAAAAAAAAAACCCTTATAAATATTATAGTTAAATAAATCCCCCACCGCGAAACTAATAATATTACTTGACTATAGATAGATCCCTCACCGCGATGCTGTTCAAGCCTCCTGAGCGGGTGCGTTTCTTGATTTCTTGTCCCAAGTCCCGATCTCCCGGGCATCCATTGCGGCCGGGCCGTGGCCGCGGCCGCCGCTTCTTCGACGGAAGACATGGTGCGTCCTCCTCGCCCTCCACCTCCGCCCAAGGACAAGAAGCATCCTAAGCGCCGGATGAACAGCAAGAAGGCGGTGGAACGGTCCGCATACTTTGCGCGGAGGGAGGCGGCTTGGGTGCTGCGACAGGTGCTGCAGGGCGACGCACGCCGGCGGGCCACCGCCTCCATCAAATCCCTCGTTTACGGTCCCTCCGTCCGCAATAAGAAGGCTACCTTCGCCCTCGTCTGCCAAACTCTCAAGTGTACGCGTCTTTCTCGCTGTTTAGGGTTTCTGGCTAGTCTTTCTTGATCACTCCCAAGTGTACGCGTCTTTCTCGTTGTCTAGGGTTTCTGGCTAGTCTTTCTTGATCACTCCCAATTGTACGCGTCTTTCTCGTTGTCTAGGGTTTTCGATTAATCTTTCTTGATCCTGTTCGCATCTTTCTTCTCATTACGTTTCCTTTTAAAGAAGTTGATTTGATTTCCTATAAAAAAAAAGTTGACTTGATGAGACAGTTTTTTTTTTCTTGAGTGGTGATTACTGAGTGTAGCTTGTAGTTTTCTCTAGAGAGTTTCTTGTTGTAGAAGGATTCTTGCTTGCTAGAGTAGTCAGTTTTTGTATCGTTGGCTTTTCTAATGTAGCCTTTAACCAGCGTAATTGTATGGCAATGAAGCTGATCTCTTTAAGAACTTTTGTTCCTATCTGTGGTTCCTAGCTGTGTATAATATATGCCCTTATCTGTACTCCTACGTCCTTATCTTCATTAATAAAGTTTGTTGATTGACCAGCTTATCTTCATTAATAAAGTTTGTTGATTGACCAGCTATGTATTTCGTTTACGATTAGTCAAGATAAGAATAAAATAGAGGACTGCTGACAGTTCATCAATACGTATATGCAATCTAGATCTTGTATTTATGCATCTTGTAGACGCTAAGAGAGAGTTCTTGATTCATGCGAACAAGCATTTGTGGACTTCTTTAGCTGGAAGGCAACCGTGCACATCATGCATTATTGCTACTTGAAAGTGGGAATAAAATGCATTTTCTGCCATCCGGACATAAAAGAATTGCTTTTATTGTGTATGTATAAGCATGTTCTGTCACCTTCACATGTTCATCTAGATGGAAGTACACAAGACTGAAAAATTCAAATACTTTCTCAAATGTGGAACTTTGAAATGTGATGTTGGATAATTCCTTTCTCGAGTATTTAGCTCTTGGTCAGTCAATTTGTTCCTACCTAGTCTAATATGCATTAACAACAAACATTTTTTATTTTCAAATCCGATGGATTTGATTTGATTTTCTATAGTTTTGGACCATGGCTAATAATTCCTGTCTCAAACATTTGACTTAAGGTCATTCATTTCTAGCTTAATTTATCCACTAATGCTGACTGTTTTTCTATGCTAAATGCGATTTATTTGTTTTGATAGGCTATAGTTTTGGTAACTTTGTTTGTTTTATGCATTTAGAAACTTTAAGGATATTTTCTCTTACTTTCTTTGTATTTGCCGACAGTATTCCAAGTTTCCAACAATTCTCCTTCTCCCTGTCTTGCAGATCTTCCACTCATGAAAGATGTGTTAACAAGAACTAAGTTACTAACCTGCAAATGGAAGGTGAATAACAAAAAAAACATGCACATTATCTAGCTTACTATTCCGGAGATCTATGTTTTTACCTCTGTTTCTACCCTACACTCTTGTCTTAGGCATGCATTACCCATGACAGCATTTGAATAATTATGCTCGAATTATGGTTATTCACTTGGTGATGTTTCTTATGTTATTGCAGAAGCAGGAGGAATTGATCTTTGTAACTGCATATGATGTTCTCTTTGGACGGGTCTGTACCTAAACATTCTCAACTTTGCATGCCCACATATTATGCTTCTAGCATTTTGCATAGATAAGATAATTTATCTTAGGAAAAAGTTTATGCTACTAAATTCTAATGCAGAAGAAGATAGATTAGTAATTTAAAAAATGCACTCTACATTCCTTAGTCAACTGTAAAAGTAAAGCACATGAGTAAGGATGGTTTTCGCATAGTTTAATATATGTGAATCCATAGTTTGCCAATAAAGACAGGATGCAAATAAGATGGCAATTGGTTGTGTTGCTGGAAATTGGACCCGGGGGCCGCCGCGAAGCCGGGGAAGGAGGGGCTCCGCCGCAGGGACGGTGGATGACTGTGCGCCGGCTACTGGCGTTCTCCTGTAGGGCGGAGCTCCGCCGCAGGAGCGGTGGTCGATGGCGTGCCGGCAGGTGGCGTCCTCCTGGGGGGCGTAAGTCCTGCAAGAAAAACCGGTGGCCGGGCTCCCCGGCGCCGGCCCTCCGATGCTTAAGTCAGAGGGGGCAGATATGTGGAGAGAGCAGGGAAGAGAGTATGTGTAGAAGACAGAGAGAATATTTGGATAAGATCCAGAGGATCAGTTTTCTCAATTGTCTGTGTTGTTCACTTCTTTCCACCCGGTCTAGGAGGGTTCTCTCGGGCTTCGGTTTTTTTTCTCCCTCCTCCTTTTTTCCCCTAAGTTTCCTTTTATAGGAGGATTTTTGTTACCTGGGAGGTGACAGGAGGTTTGTCCTGTTTTGTAATAATTGGGCACGATTTGGCCCATTAATGGCGTGGTGGAAAATAAGGCCGAATCAGACCGGAACCAGGGAGTTGTCACGGTCGATCGGACCTGTTGGGGTGGTTGAACCGCCGGCCGTAGTAGGCCTGGGGTCCGTGGATGGTAAGTGCATTTATTACCGAGTGAACCGGCGGTCAGGGAAAGCCATACGCTTTGATGGTTCGGTGATCCGGAGATCGCCTTGAGCCGTGTTCATTAAATGACTGAGTGCATCGGAGACTTGAGGGGGTCTCATGCATTAATGGCAGGTCGTGCCGAATACCTGCGGAGATCTTATGCCTTGATGGCTTGGAGATAGCGGCAGGTTGTAGTGGAGTTGTCAGGTCCCTCAGGCTTAGAGGGTTAGACGGAAGTTGAACATTTGGTCCAAGGCAATCGGCTCGGCAGGGGTGCCGAGCCGAGCTGGTCGCCCAATGGGGCGCCCTGTGGCGGGGTTGCTTCATAGTACTTCTGCTCGGCGCCCTTTGGGCGAGCGTCTTGCGCTCTTTGGTTGGTTTCCTGGTCGGCGCTATTTAGGCAAGCGCTTTCTCTGGTCGGCGTTCTCTAGCCGGGCACCCTGCTGATCGGCACTCTTCGGTCGAGCGCCTTTCTGGCCGAGCATCCCTACTTGGTCATTTTGGTTGGGCGCCTCTTCTTGGCGCTCTCTCTGGTCGGTGCTCTCTAGCCGAGCACCCTGCTGGTCGGCACTCTTCGGTCGAGCGCCTTTCCGGTCGGCACTCTTTGGCCGAGCGCCTTTCTGGCCGGCGCCCTTTGGCCGAGCGCCTCCGTGACGGTATGACTTGGGGTTTTTCCCCCAACAGGTTGGTTTTGATTTAAGATTGTATACTAGTTACACACACACACATATATATATATTTAAAGATTCATATCTGAATATGGTATTAAGGATTGAAATTCAGATCTGTTTCCAATTGAACATTATGTTCCATTTCATGGGGAGGTTTGGGAATGGGTTAAGAGTATGTGGTGCGAATGTTTTGGTGGTAATTACATTGATATAAAAAAGTCATATTAGTGAGTCAGTATGGTTTCGCATAGTTTAAAATATGTGAATCCATAGTTTGCCAATAAATACAGGATGCAAATAAGATGTCAATAGGTTGGTTTTGAGTTAAGATTGTATGCTAGTTACACACACACACACACACACACACATATATATTTAAAGATTCATATCTGAATATGGCATTAAGGATTGAAATTCAGATCTGTTTCCAATTGAACATTATGTTCCATTTCAAGGGGAGGTTTGGGAATGTGTTAAGACCATGTGGTGCGAATGTTTTAGTGGTAATTACATTCATATAAAAAAGTTATATTAGTGAGTGGAAGAAGACATTGAGGTTAAAGGAGGTAGATGAGGTTGCAATGGCATTGGTGTAAGGTAGAGGAGGCGGGTCGGGTACTAGGGTTAGCTTTAGCGACTGAGAGAGTAGGATCAACCTTGATTAGAGATTTTTTTCCCTTTTTCTATTTTTCCTGGTGGGAGGTGGGGCAGGGGGAGGCAAGGGGTGGTGAAGGGTTTTTTAGGCAAGGGAGTGGGGGAGGGGGGGGGGGGAGTGTGACAACATGGCAAAGAATGTGAAGGGGAGGTTGGGAAGACATGCTTTACTGAGAGATTCAAGAGGCTATTTTGTACGAGAAGATTGGGGGCGTGTTATATCATTGCTTCACAAGGAAAGCAAATAAAGTTCAAGTGTAAGGAGAATGCTTTAATGAGAGAGACAGGGTATTATTTTGCAAGTGGAGATTGGGGGCCAGCTATACTATTGGTTCATAGGGAGAGCAAATAAAGTTCAAGTTTGGGGGGAAATGGGGAATGTGGCAACCATTTGAGGGCGAGGGGAGTTTTTTTCGTTAGTTAACAAGGGGAGGTGAAAAGATGGGTTGAAATGCAGTGATGCACAAGGCGAAGCAAGTAAGGTTCAGATTTGGGGATAGGGGGGATATGGCCATCAGAAAAGGGAGAAAGTGAAAGATTATTTTAGTTAAGAAAGGGAGGTAACATGATGGCCAAATGGATTTTGAAGGGCAGGATGCATAAAGATGGGTTAAGGCTTTAATGGGAGTGTAAAATGTGGTAGCAATAGTGATAGGTTTTGAGGTGTCGCTTGCAAGGTGAATAATGTTAAGGAGAGGTTGGGAGAACCTGTTCTAATGAGAGATGCTCGTGTTATTTTGGTTGAAATCCAATTGTGGAATTGGTTAAATCTAAAATATTTGCTTTTGAATAAATCTAGGCAAGAGTACACCCAAAGACCAAGTGGTTAGTTCCCTTAGAAATGATTAATGTTTAATTCCATATATTGCAAGAAGTTCTAGATATAAAAAATACACAACTCTTTGCAATCTTAAATTACACTATGGGTTTATTAAAGTTGTCTATGATCTTGTGTATGTTTGGATGGGGCAATATAGGTAAAGTGGGCCATACAAACTACATGGACTTAATATGGTTATGGAGATCAATATAGGTAAGTTTTAGGCCTTGGCTGAGGCATCTGTTCCTACTAGCTTCTTGATATGGAAGCTATGGCTGGGTCCTCTATTGCTCTTAAATAGCTCAGTAGGTGACACCAGCTTGGAGGTTTGATAGTTCATATGTCCAATCACATATAGGAGTTGGTTGGAGCCTTGTAGTTGAAGTGGCACTGCAGCGCAAGTTGCATCATCTAGCTTACAAGAAGCACGATTCTTGTACTTAGAGGAGAGTTTAAGGAAAAGAGGGGACGACAAGAAGGGACTCGAGAGCAGGGCGGGGTAGGAGAAGGCCTGCACTTGCAACCTGAGCTGCAGGTAGTACAGAAATACAAACAACCCAATAGAGGAGATAGTTTTTGTTGTTAGAGGTTGAAACTCTTCCAAAGGAGCTATTAGCAATAGGCATAGGCATAGGCATAGCTTATTTTCGATATCTGCTTGTTCATACCATAGATATCCATTGACTTTTAGCGAGAGAAATTGTGGTAGAATAATGATTAGCACATTCATTTGGTTTCCATTCTTTGGGGTTTGGGCCTTATTTTTTTCCAATGTTTTTAATGATTTATGTTCCTTACAATGTTAACAAATCCAGTATTGTCATGTTAGTTGTACCTATATCGTACATCTTGCACTATTTAACACATCTTGAAGGTCATCTAGGAGCCTTATTATTTATTTTTTGCAGAAAAATTCATTATGATGTCTTCACTTGGTTTCTGTAGGATATTGCAATGACAGGTGACGTTGAAAAGTTCCTTATGCGTCACAAAGATGCTCTTCAGGCAGCCTTAGCACAACTCTGCTCGACACAAAAATTCAAGCATGTTGAAGACTTACTCCTGAAAAATCAGAATCCAGGTTTGTCTTTAGTCTGTTATATTGCCCATAGTGGATCAAATTTGCAATTTTTTATCATATTTTTCTTTGTTAATATGAACTTGAGAGCAAGTTCATCATGGCGCAAACTTTGGCATGGCTTTAATGTTTTGGAAAAATAACCACCTTGGCTCCCAGGTTAGAGTGCCTAGATTCCCACCTTAAATTTTTGCATTATGTTTGAGTATGGAGAATGAGTTTTGAAAGTTATGTTTCATTTTTTGGATTGTAACTTTTTTTTAATATTGCTCCTTATATTCTTTTAGTTTTTTTCTTTTTTGGTTTTTTGTCTGTTTGAAGTTCTGCACCTACTTATAGTTATATATGGCTGTACAACCTGTTCTTCAAGATGATTTCCAGGTTTCTCAGGAACCAGTGAAGACATGTCATATTCGGAACATAGGGTTCTATGATTGAGCATGAATAGTACTGATTTTCTTAGGTAAATAAGAAATGACTATGCAATATGTTGATTTCAGGTTTTAGTTGCTAAGCTGTGTTGTTTCTCAAGGCTGTGCAAACCGGGGAAATAATAAAGCTTTTGATCATGTTACTCAATAGAGTATAATTGGGGCCATCTACCATAAAAAATACCAAAACAAAGTTTAAACATTCTTTTGAAGATTTAAGAAGTAGAATTCCCTTGTTTACACATTGGTGTTTTAGTTATTAACAAAAAATGTTCCCATTTCTTCAAATGCCTTAGTCATTTTCACATATATAATACTGGGCAAACACATCTATATTTTTTTCTTGCAAATTATACTGCTGGTATCGCATGCATGCAACCTCCAAGAAAGGGATTGGCTTTGTGTTGTTTATCTTGTCTTCAGTCTATAGTTAATTTTTTTTATTGTTTTTATTTCTTCATTAATTATTATTATCTGCTTGGAGCCTTCGACTACTGGTTATATCAGTTACATCTTCACTGCCACAGGAGAAAATTATCTGCAATATGCAATACCTTTTGCTTATAATATTTGACTACTAGTTGCTAGGGATTTTAATTATGATTTGATTAGAATCACATAATGCATTGCAATGATGCCATGAGTTAAATTTTTACTGCCACATGAGAAAATTATGTGCAGTATGCGGTATCTTTTCCTAACAATCCACTAAAATTTGTTTGTTGTTTTAAAATGAAAAATGATTGATCTATAATCATGAATCAATCTGTTAACTGCACACGTGGCTACAAAGTGCAATTAGTGTGTCAGTGAGATCATTAAAACATTTATATCATGCATTATTTAGTGCATCATGGCATTTAAATCGTTTCAACCAAACAGTGGATAGTTATGTCGAGTCATTTATAGCCATTGTCATTCATTTATTTTGTGTAGTCGTCTACCAAAGTTAGAGGCATTTTCTAAACAAATGGTTTCAAGGTTGTGTCAGAATCTTTTCTTGAAATTGCAAACTATCCTGTTTGTGACGACATATCATCCTGGCTGTCAGTTATTTGTTTTTCACTTCTTTTCTAAAAAATTAATCAGATGTTAAAATATAGTTGGTATTTTCGGAGGAAGGATTAATATCCAATATATACTTTCATTGTAGGTGGTAGAATCACCATTTAAGAACACATCTATATCATTGTTTGAATCAAGGTATGCCATCTCGGTATCGGCCCCTGTATCGGTGCCACTTTGTTACTTTGTTGGTATGCTTGGTACGGAGATTAGTTCGACGTACCGAGTGTCGGTTCGCCCTCTGTACCATGTGCCGGTTCGTTATGGTACGTCCCATACCTTTCAGTTCGGTATGGTATGTTTCGTACCTTCCGGTTCGGTACGGTATGGTGTACCTTGTTGAAATATATCCATATATCATTGTCTGTTTTGGAATATGGTACCGCTGATATATGAAAAGGCAGGATAGTATACTTCTAACATTTGATACTTTAGCAGTTCTCTAGCTATGCATACTAATAGTTTTAAGGAGATCCTTTAGAATAAGATCTGCAGTCTCGGTACCGAGTACTGTATCGGAACCTTACCTATTTGGTATGCATGACTAACTTGTACGCATGCTAACCATCCAAAATCAAAAATTTGGCAATCATTATATTTATGCATGACTAATCTGTATCTAACTACTGAGGAAGGATAACTTGCACATGACCTAATTTTTTTAGAAGAGCTGAACATGATGTTTCAGTGATGTCATTTGGCCCCTGTGTTTAAAAATGGTTGTTTTAAATAACAACTTGCCCTGGTGAAATGTGGCTGTGAGTTCTAAGACAGAATTTTGAAAATGTTTTAACTTTTAGTATGAATGCAGAATCCTTGATTCCTGTCCAAGGCAGATTGGTTAGGGTTGTTCATGATAATTGTGTCTAAAGTTGTTTAATTGAAGTTTACAAAGTTCAAAAAAATGGCATATTTTGTGATGAAGTTATCAGCCTATCCCCTTATTAGAACAAAAATGATGCCCAGGAGCTTCAAAAACACCTATAGGAGTCTGAATCCTGGCGATAATTGTCTGAAGCCTGGTCAAACTCAACTGAGTCTTCATCCTAAGCAACCAACTTACATATCATGTGGATCTCATGTTCATGAAGGAACAGTTAAATAAAACATGACCTTCCATCATCCATTGTCTCTATTCTCATGCTTCGTCTTCTTCTTTCGTCTTTCTCATTTCATATGACAAATGTTACTTGAGATGTTAAAGTTGAGCAGCTTGAATTTGGGAGGAGAGATCAAAAAAGCTGAGCATAGGTCTTGGAAAATTATCTCTACTGTCCAACACAAATGCCCTGTGGTTGGCAGGACATCTGTGAAATTCTTATTTATATTCCTGTTTGTGTATACTAATTACAATGATGGCATACTAGGAACTCATAAATGCATTTCTGATTTATAAGATAAGCTCCCTTTCCTTATTAATGTTTCTTAAACACTGCATCAAGGGCTAGTCACAGAGACCCCTCTAATTATTACTATCAAAAGAATGGTCCTACCTAGTCTTAGCTGTTCATCTAGAAGCATCATTTGCATCCTCACATGCCCGGTACTAATAATTTTAACTTTAGACGAGGGCAAAGAGGGTTTAAAGAAGCTGCCTGTGGAGACATGTCTATCTATCTACACACACACACACATATTTATTTAAGTAATAGCATTACCTGGAAGTTCTTAAGTGAAGTTATTTGTATGATCTCACCTTTGTATCTCACTGTTTATGCTTAAAAGAGGTGTTGAAATCAGACAAATCTGATGTTTTTTCAGCTGGTACTTGTGGTTGGATTATGACAAGTTCACGGTCATAACAAAACCAGCACCTGCTTTAGGCAAAGATTGTTGATGCAATCTCATCCAATGCATCTTCATTTTAACGACTCTCACTAACAATACTCTTGCGATCATAATGCTTATACTGTTCACGTGTGTTTTTTTTCTTCTTTGCAGTTATTTCCAAACCTCGATATGTCCGTGTTAATACATTAAAAATGGATGTTGAATCTGCCATACAAGAAATAGGAAAAACAAACAAGGTACTTTTTACTTTTCCTTCAATCTCTTGATCCCCTATCCTTAACCGTTATGTTGCTTAATATTTCCTTGAGTCAGCAACTAAGCCAAATTTTGTCATCAAATTTTCCCTGTTATGCAGAAGGCATGTGTTCTATGTATCACCTTGATGTTCGGAACTAAGCTAGTTTCAATTCTTGTTGAAATTTTTTATCGCTTAGTGCACACTAATTTGTAGCACGAGGCAGAAAACAATTTTTAGCAATAAGAATTATCATATGTTTTTTATTTAACTCTAAATATATCACTTTTAACAACCATAGATATCCATGTGTGGGAAGCATTTAAAGAAAAGATGTAGAAGAGAAAAACATGTGTATATTGCCATTGCAGTGGCAATTAACCTCAAAGCTATCTGATTGCTGGCTATTTCCTGACTGTATTGCTATTCAAGGAATTGTACTTGATGAGCTAATCTTCCTTTTCCATTTGCTTTAACTGTTGCAGTCTTTTAATTAGCCACTTAGCTATCTGATTACTGTCTACTTCCCAACTGTATTGCTACTCAAGAAATTTTACTTAGTTTCTTTTTTTTCCATTTGTTTAAGATGATTCTACCTAGAATTGTAATCATGATATGATGTACATAAGCATCACGAAACCTTTGGTGTAAATTTTCATAATATGTCTTTGTTTAGTTGGTTGTGCTGTGTTCTTATTAGCAAGAGATAACTTTCCGCTTTTATGATGGGACATTGTGATTTGGATAGGTAGCGAAGGATGACATGGTTCCAGACATGTTAGTGCTCCCATCTGGGGTAGATTTGCATGACCATCCGTTGGTTAAGAATGGAAGTATGTTTCTGCAAGTAAGTTTTTTGACTACAGTTTTGTTTGTGCTGGATTTGTTATTTTTTGTCCACATATTATCTTTGCAGTGTTGATTTTTTTTGCTTTGCCTATTAAATGAATCCTGTCCAGCTTACTAATTCAGGAAATTGGCTTGCTTGATTGATTCAAAATTAGGTATCGGACTCATCTGCACTTTTTTTTTTTGAAATTTATAGACTAATAAGAATATACTCGCAAACTAAATTAAAATCAAAGTGAATCTGAAGCTGATTAGTTTGTTGAGGAATTTTAATTGTAAATATGATTACTTTATATATTGATTGGATTGGTCTCCTCTGCCTAGATGTTTCACAATCTGAAATACCGATGATCAACAGCAATCCCACTATTTTTCCTTTTAATAAAACTGTGCCTGTGAGTATCTTTAATTCATGAACAAAACTTTGCCGGACTTATTAATATCCATTGATTAAGTGAAATGAAAATAAATTTGTTGAGTACTTATCATTGTGCAAGCCTTGAATGTTTAAGTTATGTGTGATTAAGCAACACTGCGATTTTGGAGTTTCTAATTCTTCAGCTTGATGTGGCTGTTCATGATCTCATGTTACCATGACCTCAAACATTCATTGTTCTGGTGAATGTTTTAAGTAATGAGGGATCTAGTGAGAGGTCTTGCAGTTAGATGGAAGGTAAGAAATAAGTAGGAAAGGATCTTAACTAATTTGGTTGAAAGCTGTAAAATGTAAAAAATGATTTGAACAAATGATCATGCTCACAATGGATATGCTCTTGATAGGAATATAAAGTGAAGGACTCATGAATCTAATCCATATATTTGCTAATTCTGGTGAACCTTTTACTTAATACTTGCTGCAACAATTATTGATTACTTATCATGCATAGAAGATTTTAGTAGCTCATCCATAAAAATATACCATAAAGCCTCGAGCAAAGCTGAAAACTTCCTTCTGTTTCTCTATGAGAGGACTACATCTGGGGGGAATGAAAATCAAATGTTCACAAAAAAATATGAGGAAAAAAGTAAAACTAATCACATATTTCTGTGGTTAATGGTATACCAGCAATCCATTATATACTCCTTACTCTCGAACCGGTCATGTGCATCATGCATGCCGAATACTAATGTTGAATAATGAAAATGACATAAGAGTGGCTTTTCCATTTTATTCTGGTTCATGATTTTTTACTATAACCTGGATTTGGTATTTGTATTAATATAAATTTTATTCAGTTTATGCGAGTATGTAGTTAACTTATCTATCAATGTTGTTGTTGTCTAGACAAATGTTTCAATACCTATTCAGAATACATGGTCTTTCTTTTTTTAATTAAAAACAAACTTCCTGCTGAATTGTATTGATCTTTGCCATGATTTTTCTGAGAACGAACTTTATTTGTTAAACTTTGAAAAGGTGCGGTACTCACTCTTGTTTTTTGCACCACTAAAACAAATGACATCATTTTTTTTAATGATCGGTGTCTTGCTGTGTTTATTTTAGCTTTTGTGGGACTTGCTGTAGTGGAATATGTTTTCTAAGGCTTCATGTCCAATTTATACATTTTGGGTGGTAAAGTTTTTTTGTTTTTTGAAGGAGCTTATTTTTTATTTTCATGATTTCCATTTGAAGTTGTAAATAGTAATTTATTCTAGGGAATATAGTTAGTGGCTAGGATCATGATTCTTGTTGGTTGATGGAGAGGAAACAAATTGCGTAGTCGTAGTTGGATGATGTGGGAGTGGGGAGGGTTCCGATTGTTGGAATAGTCAAGCGTTTGTCCTAGAAATTGACTGAATTGGGAGTGTTTTTAAACCTAGTTTCAATTAGTAAAAGTTTCTAAACTCATGCAAGGGGCCATAATATCTATAGTTAAACCTGATTAGATAAAGTGTGGGTAACAGTAAGCATCATTCTTGTTATTTGCAGCTAAAGAGGGAGTGAGGTACATCAGATTGGATCCAACAGAAAAATCAAGCTGTCTATTTGTGTGAAAACAAGTGATGCCAAAAGATGTTTCATTCATGACCTTAAACCCAAAGTCCAGCCTTCAGTAAGTTGGGGATGACCAAGGAAGTTCAACAATCTCTACCCCTTGAGCTAACACCCGGTAACATGTTGTTACCTATATTCCATGTTTTTAATATTTAACAAGTACTCTTTCTATATATTTACCATGTATGCCTTGTGGCTTGTTGAAATGTTAATTCGCTGAAAGTAGTGCAAGATTTGAAAATATAAATGAGTTAGTTGATTAAAAAATTGATTGATTATGTACAATATGTTCTGTCACTTGGTAACTGCTTGGTCCGTACTCTGTGGCCCATGGTTCCCTAGACTACGCGATTTTGATAAGCATGCAAAAGCATGAGCGCGAGATTTTCCTTTTTCCCTTATGGTTGAGATACAAGACCTGGGAAAAGGCTTCTACGACTAAGCTTCAGGCATCTTAGCTTTATCATTCACTTGTACAACTTCTTCCTAAGTTTGGTAGTTGATTCATTTAACTAACATAATGAGATGATTTTGATCAATATGATGTCATATCATCTCCACTGAGAGATTTAGTATTCTGTTTTTTATAATAGTAACTTTTCTTCCCTTTGACTTTGTTAGGGCAAAGCAAGCTCTATGGTGGCTGTTGCATTGTGTCCTAAACCAGGGTGGAAGGTATGGAGTAGTTGATGAGCAATCTGATTCACATAATATTTTTGTCCATTTACGTACGACACATATCAGTGTTGTTTGAGTTCCTGAGATTATCGAGCTTTTACATTCTACAACCTGATATCTGTCTAGGCATATACCATGCTGATTGCCTTTTCATTAATTCATGATTTGCTGATTATCTTTCCAGTACTTTTAGCCATGTTCAAATGGGCAGGCAGATAGAAAGTTCCACACGGAGAAGAGTCTATTTCATTTAATATTTAATAGAAAATTAACTTAAGCATAAGGATGTGTACAAAATGAAGTGTTGAATTATTGAAATGGATTATCTGTAAATTCAACTGATAAGTTTCTTAACTCCTATATTTATTTTGTGCCTATCCCTTTAACTGGTTTTGTATTGCTGGAATTTATTTTGTTATATGTTATTGCTATTAGGTCATGCGGTTTTTTACCTTGCCTTATTAATTACAATTAATCTAAAAGTACTATAAGAAATGACGTTTCATGTGATAGACAACTTACAAGGTTTTAGCAGTCGAACCTATGTTGTGGCAACATACATGAATGGAGAGTTTTACTTGATTATCTAAGTTTCTGAATGCTTTCTCATCATTCTTTATTTTGTGCTTAAGTTACTACTTTGGTGCATTATCACTGGTGAGAAGTAGAGCTTCCGTCATAGTTCTGAAGTAAAGATTTTACATTGTAGTCAAAGGTAACATTTTTTTAAAGTAAGGTAGACACTTTTTAGATATTGGTGTTGATAGTTTGGTATATTATCATGGTTTCGGAACTGTGATTTATCCCTTTAATTAGAAAGACTAAATCCAGCTTCTAAGCAATATACTGGAAGGGAATAGCAGTGAGCAGGGCTGGATCCAGGATTGTTTTCTTGGGGGCACAAAACAATAATGTTCATTAAAGTTGTACTTAATAAGATAATAACTTTTTATTTGAAATTAATATATAAATTATTAAATGTTTTCTGTGTGTTGATAAATTGAAGGGAAGGATGTGGAGACATAGATTCCATGAGATGATGAGAAAGCAATCTGGTTGGGAGCCCCTTTGCTTTTCTCCTACAGCTATTTTGCAAGAAAAACAATATAATGATCAAGTTATTATTAACACGAATTATTTGTAAAAGAAAATAAAAATAAGAGAATCTCTAGAAGTTTCAGGTAGAAGTTTAAGATTAAGAAGGAAAATAGTAATCTTACTGCACCATTAGTAGGAAAGTGGATGTGTACCTCCCTATTTAGTACAGCCTAGTAAAAAAATGCAATTGGGAGAAGTGTGCAGGGGACCCCCCCCCCCTCCCCCTCTTTCTCTCACACACACAGAGAGAATAAATGAGAGAGAGAGAGAGCTGAGCCTCTGGGTCTGATGAACTAAGATGATATGGTGCACTAGTGGAGGTGCGACCGCATGGGCACCCCCTCAGTCACCAGGCTTGGCTCCTACCCTGCATAGCAGCATAGTCTTATGCTTTAAGTCAGGAGTTTGTTGTATGTTTTGACATCTTTCCAAAGCTGATTGCCAACAACTAATGTGTGGATATTCGTGAACTCTAATACAACCTTTTAGATTTTATCCATTAACTACATCATTGGTAGAATTGTCCATGACCAGTTTTGGGCCTAGCAAATCCACACTATTGGACAAGCCCAGCCAGAGATAGCATAGATTCCTTGCTTGAATTGTATCCCATTAGCATTATTACCACCGTCCTAGACTTGTTAAAGACTAATTCTGAAAAACTTCTATGGTCCCATTGATGGTGCTGTCTTATAGTCATAAAGACAACCACTATTTTTATCAATGTATGAGTAATCCAACAAAAGTTTGTGCCTTATAACACTCTGTCTCCTTTTTCAGCTCTGCAGTTTTAGGCCTATCAAAAATATTTGCATCATCGAAAACAATCCTTTTTATTCCTTTTTTTTTATCCTCAAAGAAAGTTCATCTTCACCGCCTGACATTGTACAAATGTTCAAAACGTAAGCAGAAAACAATGTACACGTGGGGAAGCATTGATGATTATTTTAATTAGAAGGAACTTACCATGTTGGGTGATTTTTTTTCCTTTATTTCTTTGTTTCTTTCCTCCCTTTTAAAATGGCCAAATTGTTTTTGATTTTCTGATAACCCTTAAATTTGAGAAGTCTAAAAATAGTGAGTATAAATTTTGAAACCCCAAAAAACTTGAGAGATGTAACCCAAGGTTGATCATCAAGGTATCTGGAAAGATTTTTTTCAATGTGTATGAAGAATCTAGGAGCTGGTATGAAAAGTTGCTTTCCATATTGAACTTTTTGTTAGTAATCATTATATAAGAAGATATCCTTGATGGTCTTCTTGATGTGAATGTGGTGTTCTAGTTATGTACATTAATGGAATAATGGTGATCTGTAGCCACTAGGTGTGGAGCCTGGGATCATATTATGTATTGAATGTTAGTACAAGAGAATGTCTCGGAGTTGACTATTATGATATAGAAGGGCAAGAATCCATTTGATACCAAATCTACCAGTAGCACCAAATGTAATTTGAACCATTTGAGTGCATAAAATATTAATAATCTTGGCACTCCACTTCTCATGGAATTGCGTGCTTTGCTATTGCTGTCACTATTATGAAACCAGGCCATATTTTATGTTTTTGCACCTTTATTCAACCCCATTTGGTTCACCATGGCTTGAGTTCTCAATATTTTTTCAATAGTATGTTGTGCCCTTTCTCGGCGCTAGTGAACTTGTGGATTTTAGGTCACATTTGTTTAGTTAGCAATTTGTTTAGGAATCCATGGTTAAATGCCACAGCGACTGAAAGAAGTTGGAGACTGCTTTGTGTACCTTTTCTTATAAAGGAAGTGAAAAAGTGAATTTTCTTGGTTGAGGATGTGGCTATTCGGGTGTAAGAAATTCTTGTCCTTGTTAATAGCTATGTTACTAAGATTCCATTAATTTTTACACAGTATCTGAAATATGTAAACTTACTAGGTTTAGATACTTGTGGTCTGTGAGATATCTTTGATCTCAACAATAGGAGTGACAGCTAATTGTAGCCTGTGAGAGTCAAAGCCATTTCAGGCAATTTGGTAAGCACAAATATAGTCACCTTTAAATTTGCAGAGATTATCTGAAAAAAAAATCAACAATTACTTTGCGTTGATCTTCTAGTTAGAAAGGGCCACCTTCTTCATTTCTCTAATCAAGTTGATCATTTTATCTCTTTTATGCATTATGATAAGTGATAGATTTTCCTATGCTGCTTCCTTTTTCAAACTCATTAAGCCTAGAAATTTTTTTCATAAGGCTATGTTTCATACTTGATACTAGAGCTTGTGCCATGACAGGATTTTTGTTTTCTTGATTGTTATGTCTCCTTTTCAGTTCTTCAAGTTGTTCTTGGTAGCAAAGTGTAGAATGACTAATATTAGTTTGCTGTTCTTTGGCAAAAATTGTTTCTTTCCAAAGATAGTCTTGCAAAAGCCGGGAATTGAAAAAGGCAAAGGCTAATGGCTGAAATATAATGAGGACTCCTATTTGGAGTCAAGGGATACCTTAGTAAGTTGATGGTTCTTGAAGCTTCAATTGCCACTTTTCTTTTTGTTCAATATATATAGCTTCATCTAAGGGGTCAACACCAAGGAATGACCCAGGACGATTTGGTCATGCGGGTTGGTTCGGCCTATAAAACTCTCCCCCTCCCTCCCTCATAGGTTTTCTCAAAGTTCTGATCGTACCCTAGCTCCTTTGAGCCTCTCTCTCTCTCTCTGTTGGCCGCCGCCGACTTGGTAAGCCCTCCTCTCTCTCCTGCATGGGTTCTCTCGATCATGTCCTAGCTCGCTCGAAGCGCTCTCTCTGCTACTGTAGTCGATTCGGTAAATCCCCTCTTCTCTCTCTCCCCTTCTCCCTCTCCCCCCTTTTCGGCAATGATCATTGCTTTCAACCCCCTTCAACCCCACTTCTCTCTCTCTCTCTCCCCCTCCGTCCCTCCCTCCCTCCATCCGCGGGCTCCTCTCTCTCCTCTTCTCCCTCTCCCTCGCTCTCTCTCCCTCTTCTTGGTTGGGTACATATGGATTGGCACGATATAGGCCTGTAGCGAACTGGTCACTGGCAGGTACAACACCTAGTATTGGTTTGGCATGCCTTGGTCAACACGCTTGCTTTCATGCAAATGTGTGTTGAAAAGAAGAAAATGCTAACTTATGAGCAAGATTTAAATTTCACAAATTTCTTCTATGCTGGCTTGCGGTTGGCATTGTATCATACCGTGCCATAGTATGCCAATGTGTGTCACACACCATTAAGATATGCGATCCTGTACAACTTGCTTGCTACAAATATGTTAATCCAATCGTCTTTTAAATAATTCAATGTAATCTGCTCTATGCTATATTGCGAAAGATTAGGTTCTACTTGCATTTCCTTATGGAGATGTGATCTTGTTGTTTTCTTAGAAGTTTGATCACCATTTTTCAATCATACAAATATACAATAATTTAAAAGGAATCCACAACCATGTTCTTTTTTTGTCACTTTCCTATAATATTATCGTATTTAATGAATACAGATCAAGACAACTTTCTGTTTATAAAAAAGAGTGGTTCATGTTGAATTATTAACATTTTTTTGGTAATGATCTTGACATTTGTTTAAACATATGTTTGCATTTTCTTACATTCATTAATTTCATGAAGGTTCTTGATGGTTGTGCGGCTCCAGGAAACAAGACTATTCACCTTGCTGCTCTCATGAAGGGAAAGGGAAACATCATAGCATGTGAACTTCATGAGGAGAGGGTTAAAGTTTTACAAGATACTATTAGACGGTCTGGAGCACCTAGTATCCTTTATTCTTTGTATTTTCATTTCTTATAATTTAGGGATATTGTGCAATATCTTTTTATCTTAATGGCATTTAGAAATTTTAGGGGTCTTTGCAAGATATCATATATTTCGAGTGTCCCTTCCTGCAGCAGTATTGGATTTAAGGGAAGGCAGCTTCTTTTTTTTCCCATCCAACTACTTCCTTGTGGGAGATATCCGACCATCAAGCATCTAAAGAGTTTAAGTTGCTTGGACTTTGTGTGCATATTGTACCATGGTAGAAATATGTCCAACAATCTACATTACCTATGGCACATCTTAGTTTTATGAAGTTTGGACTGTATCCTATCCTCAGTGGCTCTATATACTTCCAAACATTTCTTCACTGTTTACTGTGGTTTATGAAATATTTGAATGGTACAATTGGACATTATACTGAGGTGGTCCATGTCAACATTCAACTAGTAGCGTTACATAGAAAGATGTAGGCTTGTGAAATCTTTTATGCCTGATTTTTCTGCAATTACCATGGCATATGTTAAATAAATTTCCTTGATTTTATTCCTTAGCTTGATTTAAAGATGTGGACATAGTTCATGGCGACTTTTTGGATATAGATACACGGGATCCCTTGTTTGCCAAGGTCTGTGGTACTCTTTCTGTCAATATGTTAGTCCTTTGATAAGATTTATTTTCCTTGATTGCATTGTCATGGATTGGATCACCTCAGATTTCAACCCTATAAGAACTGACCCAGTCCATTGACTTATTGGTTGGATTAGGCCCAAATCTAGATTTCATGGTTGGACTTAACTTACCAAATGGTGCAACTGAACACAGTCCAACTTGACCCAGTTTATTTGATCAAGACCTAAACTCAGCTTACTAAAAGATATACTTAATTTACTACAATTTGCAATCTTGATCATGACACCTCCTTTTTCCTTCACTGATGATGGTATGTGCAGGTTCGTGCCATTCTCTTGGATCCTTCCTGCTCTGGGTCTGGAATCTCAGCCGAGAGATTAGATCATCTACTTCCATCATTCTCTAAAGGTGATATTCCTTTTTTAAATATATGCCTTATTTTTCAATAACTGCTACAAGGGTTATGGCTGTGCCAAAAGCAAGATATCGTTCACTAATGGTGAAATCCATGAGGGTTTCAAAGTTTCCAGAAGATCAAGAATCAATGATCTTCACAAACGAAGTGGTAGATGTGCTGCTCTGATTTTGAACTAAGCATTTGGACGTATCCATTTACCTCTTTAGTAGACATGTATATTTAATTCTGTTGTTGTCATATAGTTATAGAATTTGTTGGGGAGTTTATATGTTTTCCCATATGTTTGTTAATAGCATTGTTGTTTTTGTGGTTGTTCATTTGTTGACAAATGAAGTCGCAAATTAAAACACACTCAGTAGAAGAATCTGGAAGTCAAATTAACTATTTGACCATACTTGGTGCTGTATAGTCAATGAAAGTGTGATCGACAGCCATGTTGCAAAAGCCAGAAGGATATTATCGTTTGCAACTTTGCTTTTGGTCTTTTGCTACAGAAAGTTATTTTCTATGGTGATTAAATAATGATTTGTGGACTATGTCTAAAAATTATCTCCTTCATGTAGCCTTCCCTAATTTTGCCATGACTAATCTGTTCTTTCTGCCACTACATAGGTCATGATGTTGATGCTGCTACCAGTCAGAGAGCAAAGAAGCTTGCTGCATTTCAACGGAAAGCGCTTGCACATGCATTATCATGTATGTTGATCTCATAAGATAAGCTCTTGCTTATGCACTATCCTAGACTTGAGTTTCTTAAAACCAAAAATCCATTTGCAGATTTGCTATCTTTTCATTGTCTTCTGCTAAGTGCGCAAGTGATGCATTATGAATTTGTAGAATGTTCTATTAGAACTGCTATCTCCATGGAATTCAATGGATTTTATAGTTATTCCTTTTTGTTGTTGATTCTTACTAAGTAGTTGTGGCAAATATCAGATACCTAATGCAAATGATGCCCCTTTAGAATTTGAATATTTGGTTGATGTTATGAGAAGCCACATAACTTCCTCAGTGTCTTCATTCTGCTCTAATCACTAGTGTCATCAAGCATTGCAAGATTTTCTGATTGTTTTGCTAGATTTTGGACATCCAATATCCCTTTTTGATGCAACTTGGAAATGTCCTACCCTAGCAGGAGGGATGGTCAAGTGGATGCCGTTTGTGGTGCAGGATAATGGAAGAGCGGACAAAGGTGTGGTGGATGGAGTTTAGGGTTGAGGGATAAGAATGGGTCATGGGTTTGGCAAAGTTGGGGTAATGGCATTTTTTCTAGTACCCAATTGTACCGGTCCGATTTGGGCATACCAAATCATATCGGTAGGGAACTGATACTCGGTAAGCCCTCCTGTACCAAGTGTTGAAACCAAGAACTAGACTGTACCGGTACTGTATCAGTCGAGTATGAGCACGGGTATTGAAATAGGTACTGTAAACCTTGGGTGATGTGGACATGGGGTTCTACAGGGTGAGGGTGCATATAGAGATCCTCCTACGCTGTGAGAAGAAATGAATGACAAATCACACATAAATTTAATTACTTTGCCCTCGCCAGACCCTTAATCAAAAATCAATTATTTCCAATCCAGTCTAGAAATGTCTTACCCTTGTAGGAGGGGTGAATGTAGTTTAGGGTTAAGTGTTGGGAATGGGGTGATGGTATTGGGCCAAAGTTGGGGCAGTGATGGCATTGGAGTCTGTGAACTGGTTGTGTAGAAGCTGCACCTTGTGAGAAGGAAATGCAAGGCAAAGCACATGTGGACTCGAATGCTTTAACCTCACCAAACCCTCGAGTCAGACATAAAACCTTTTTGGATCAAACCTAGAAATGTCCTAATCTAGTAGGAGAGATGGTCAAGTGAGCAGCTTGTAGGATATAGAAAAAGAGATAACTAAGAGAGAGAATGGTTTAATTAACCCTTTACTATTAAAGCCCGCCTCATTTAATGGTTTAGGTAAAACCATTTTAAATATTGGATTTTTGTTATTATTTTTTTCTTCTTTTTGAGGGACTAGTATTAGCTTTCGGGCATGGCGGTGGCAAGACTGGGCATCATGAAGACTTACAAGTGGACTTCCCCCCGCTGCCGCAGGGGGGGGGGGGGAGGGGAAGAGGTGCCTATCAGGGAGCTCAGAATATATGGGTTGGACAAGGTGGGATGGTTGGAGTTGTGTTGGGCGATAAAGATGGGGTGATAGGGTTGAGGCAAAGTTGAGGCAGTGGTGGCATAGGGGTCTATAAGGTGGGTGCGGAGAGGGAGAAATCCTCGTACCTCATGAAAAGGGAATAGGAGACAATGCACATGCAGATTTGAATGCCTTGACCTTACCAAACCCCTGAGACAAATATCAAACCCTTTCCGTTCCAACCTAGAAATTCCTACCCCAGCACAAGGGGTGGTCAAGTAGAAGTGGTTTGCGATTTGTAGGATAGAGAAAGAGGGAGGTAGACGAAGGTGGGGTGATGGAGTTTAGGGCTAGGGGGTGGGATTGGTTGATGGGGTTTTGCGAAGTTGGAACAAATGGTGGCATGGGGTCTAGAAGGTGAGGGTTGATAGTGAGATCCTCCTATCTCGTGAGAAGGTAATGAAAGATAATTCACATGTTGATCCGAATGCTTTGCCGTCAGCAAACCCTTGAAAACATCAAGGACTTTCCAATCCAACATCGAATAGGGGTATGTGCTTTGGAGGATAGAGAAATGTGTGGTGAACAATGGTGGGTTGGAGTTTAGGTTAAGAGATGGGAATAGGGTGATGGGATTAAGGCAAAGTTGGGGCAGTGGTGGTATGGGGGCATACAATGTCAGGTTGTAGCGAGAATCTACTCATGTGAAGGGAATAGAAGATAAAGTACATGCAGATCTGAATGCTTTAACCTCACTGAATCCTTGAATTAGACACCAAACTTGCCATTCCAGCCAAGCAATGTCCTTAACCTAGTAAGGGGGATGGTTAAATGAAGATGGGTTTGTGATTTGCAGGACAGAGAAAGAGAGAGGTGAGCAAAGTGGTGTGGGTGGAAATCAGGTTTAAAGGGTGAGAGTTAGATGGGATTGGGGCACAGTTGGGGTGGTGGTGGCATGTGGGTCTACAAGGTGAGGGTGCACCGAGTGAGATCTTTCTACACCGTGAGAAGGGAATGGAAGACAAAGCATGTCTAGATCTTTCTACACCGTGAGAAGGGCTCAACAAGCCCTTAAATCAAACATCAAATTCTTTCCAAAGCAACGTAGAAATCTCCTACCTTATCAAGGGACAAGTGGGAGGTGGTTTGTGATTTGTAGGATAGAAAAAGGTGGTCATTGGTTGAAGAAAGGAAGAGAAGAAATTTTAATTTATATATATATATATATATATATATATATTTTTTTTTTTTTTGTGGGGGTGTGTGTGTGTGTGTGTGTGTGTGTGTGTTGGGGGGGAGGGGGGGGGGGGAGCGGCGGTTGGAGTTTGATGGTCATTACTTGCTGGTGTCTATAGCTTTTCTAGGTTCCAGTAGCCAGTCAAAGGCATCTTGAAGATGGAGAGAGTCAAAATGTTAGGTTTTTGTTGACTTGCCACTTATGGGAGGCACGACACTGATCTTGGAGCTCAATTGGTGTACCAAGTAACCTCCCTAATCGTGATGTGGGCATAAATATGTTATGTAATATGCAACCAGAATTGTCCAACATTTTCCCAATTATTTGGGGTCAAATTTGTTGATGCTTGTTTGAAGGAAATGGATTCATTTAGCCAACCTCAACTAGTTTGGGATTAAGGCTTAGTTGAGTTTTATGGTTTCTTATTTACAATAGTAAATATTATTGACAGAACTAGCTGAGCGGTTGAACCCAGCTTAATCAGGTTGAGGTTGCATCTGAAACCTGACCCATTGACAGACCTTATGGAGATTTTATGAGGTTGATGATTTATTATTTTGTTAATGAGACATCACCATCATTAGTTCACCCATTATAACACTAAGAGATGCATTTCAAGTTTTGTTAAATTCCATGCGTGCCCCTAATAATTACTATGTTGGAAGAGCTATGTACGAATTACTCGAGAAATAATATTAATGAGTATGGCAAACTGATAATGTGTCAACATGGCAGCCATGCATCCAAAACATTACAGGTTCTGCAAGATGCACAAAATCATAGCTAACTGATCCTACTCCAGTCATTTTGGCTCAATTCAATCCAAATATTCACCAATACTTAATGGTTCTCCTCGTGTCAGCATACCAACAACTAGCGATGACCTTTCAGCATGCTTAATAGTTAATATGCTTGATTCTAAATTTATCCAGCACAATTTCACCATGCATACACCCAAATGGCTTTCATATCTCCATTAGTTTTCAAGTCTCAGCTGCTCATCATGAACCATAATTTTATTACGAAGATGTTATCAGGATACTATTTCAGTAACCTGCTGTCATTATAATGCTGATATTTTACTTTTCATTGGGTTAGCTTGACAAGTATCGACAACAATGAACTTGGCTATCCCTATTTCAATAGTAATCAAATAGTTCCTGTGGCAGAGTTTTTCACTCCGTTAATTTCTTAGCCACTGCCACAGAGTACATTCCTTTTCCTAAGTAGTTGCTTATTCTATTCCATCCTTCACCTGTAAATGGCAGCTTGTAGTTTTTCTTGTCCAATTTCAGAGTCATGGCAGCTTTTAATGTTAGTACTTAGGGGATATCTTTGCTAGGGATAATAGATAAACTATCTTAGCATCCAATGGCCCCTAGGCGGAAATTCATTTTACTGCAGAAAGAACATCATGTGATTTTTGTGAGGCATTTTGCAGTTCCAGAAGTTGAACGGGTGGTGTACAGCACCTGCTCAATCTACCAAACAGAGAATGAGGATGTAATCAAGTCAGTTCTCCCTCTTGCTACGTCTCTCAATTTTGAATTGGCAACTCCTTTCCCTCGGTGGCCTCGTCGTGGCCTACCAGTCTTTGAAGGCTGTAAGTATTCTCAATCTCAAGGTAGAAGTCATCGCTTTCTAAAATCTTGGATAATGTACCCTTATATGCTATGCTATTGGTAATCCTCGTCTTCTGTTTCAGCTGAACATGTGCTCAGGACTGATCCAAGAGAGGATATGGAAGGATTCTTTATTGCATTGTTTGTCAGGAAAAAGAGCATCAATTCTTCAGGGAAAATGATAAGAAGGAACATTGGAGAAAGTTCATCATGTTCCACGCCGAAGAATCATAGGAAACGAAAACGAGTGATGATGTATCCTTTCTGCAGGATGTTACGTATGTGGTCATATCAGGCATTGGCTAGGCAAATACCTACTGAGAGATGATCGAACCTGCATAGGAACGAAAAGGATAGTTTGGAGTATGGTTGTTATCATATCATTGTAGTGCGAGTGTATGATGCCCAATTCTTGTGGTGGTCAATTTTTTGTAGAAGTTAAATCTTAATGTTCTTGTTTACTTAGCTGAATTATATGCAATTTTAAATAATTCTTTGCGGGTTTTGTATATCTGGAATATTTTGGGCAATCTGTATTCCGTGAGTCGTGGAAGATGTATCATCCCAGGCTAAAAATATTTTGAGCTTTGCTTTCAAGTTGCCATCATGATTTGATTTATAGCTGTGTTATAATTTTGACATTAAATAGATGAAGATGATGATTGGTATTTGACATATTTATATCCAACGGAAGGATTAGATTTCATACTCCTTTATAACAATGGCTAAAAGCGTTGCATGAAACGTACCAGCCGAGCAGTTCTAAAGTTCTTGATACTCCATCAAAATAAAACCTTTCATAAAGTCACCTGTTGAGCAACGATGCCCGTTGACTAATTAGGGCAATGTTGGTTGCTGATGCATGTTATTGTCATCAGGCATCTGACCTATGCTATTTCAAGTATCAAGCATCTTTTAAAAATTATTCTGGTGCTTGCTTTTGCAATTGTTGGCGAAGCTTTGCCCTTGATGATATAAGACGACAATAAGACATACTGATGAGCTCCTCCTTTTTTTTTTTTTCCTTAAAAAAATAACAGTTCCGGCGTTCGTCGCACGGATCAATCAAAAATACTGCAGCTTGTCATTGTCGTCAAGGCAATTTTCTAATGTATACATAATAAAACAAGTGAGGTTGGAAGATACCAGTGTGAGTAAAATAATAAGCAAATGGAAGGATTAATGCTGGGCGTCAAACAAACATCAATGCCATTTCATTACTACCATCATGGACACCACAAACTAACCAGAGAGGCCATAGTATCAGGGACGCGTAACATAACAAACAAGAGAAGAGAGATCAAGAAAGACTCCGACACCCTTAGCAAAAACGTAAAAAAAAAAAAAAAAAAAGAGACTCGGACACCAGAACCCCTTGAAACAGCAGCAACATCGGGGGCGGGCAGGCCTCACACACGCAGTATGTAGCTAGGTCGGTTGTATTATTGATCTAACTCAGGCGACCTTGACCTCGATGGTCTTGGGCTTCTTGGGCTCCGGCGGCGGCAGCTTCTGGACGGTGACACTGAGGACACCGTCCTGGCACACGGCCGATATGGCGTCGGTGTTGGCGTTGTCTGGGAGGGAGAATTTGCGCATGAATTTGCCCATGCGGCGCTCCATGCGGAGGTACTTGCCCTCCTTGTCCTCCTCGCGCTTGCGCTCGCCGCTGATGATGAGCATGTTGTCGTCCTCCACATGGACCTTGATCTCGCCGGACTTGACCCCGGGCATGTCGATGACGAAGACGTAGGAGGACGGCAGCTCCTTGACGTCGGCCGGGGTGGAGGCCATGGCCTTGGCGTCGCGGACGTAGGTGCGGGTGGGGGCGTTGATGGCCTTCTCCACCTCGTCCGGGATGTCCATCAAGTGCTGCAGCGTCGCAAACATAGGGTTCTCCAGTCCGAACATCCTGACGTCCATCGCTCGCTCGCTCTACCTCCTGGAAGAAGAAGATCTGCGACTATTTGCTGGGCTTGGGAGGAGAAAAAGGGGGATTGGGCGTTTAAATAGGGTTCTTGGAAGAAGGGGTTTCGACCCTTCTCCAAGAGTCGGGAACGAGACAGAAACTTCCGAGAGCTTCTCGAAGTCTCGGAAGACAATTAATTGCCCGTCAGCGGTTTCCGGGGGAAAGCGACGAGCCTTATTGGCCCATGGACGAGATTTCATGACTATACGAGGTAAACCCTGATCTATGGCTTTGTATTGGTAGGATATTATTCTAAGAGGCTTGTTTCATGTACGGCTCAAAAGAACCAAAAAAAAAAAAAAAACCTTGATGCAAGCATCTCAACACATGCCCTTTTGAGACATTTAATTGGTTAAGGAAAACGAATGGGAGCATGTCGTGCCACTTAAATTGTAGAAAAATACGCTATCTTACAAGAGAAAAAAATCTAATTAAATCTTCTAATCCATTTTACATATATAAAATTATTTATATAAACAGCTAAAACGGCCCATTGGCTAAGCCGTTGGGAAAAGGAAGGCTGCCAGACCTTAAAAACGCAGCTAAACGAGAGAGAGAGCGATATCATGGATGAGGTGTCACAGTAGGCCTAAAGCCCAGTCTCCGGAAAAACCCAATATACCAAAGATACCAGTGGCCCATTACATTAACCGACTGCAAGGAGCAGTAACATATCATTGGTCGAGATCATGGGCGAGAAGTCGCCGATGCCGCGAAGGAAGTGGAGAAATAGCCACCCATCTATCTAAACCACCTTCAAGTGTTGACAAGGGAGGGAGAGTTGGTCTCGAAGCAATGGATATGAAGACAAGTACAAGAGTTGTGTTTTCCGGACGAGAATCTTAAAATAGTGGTTAATGATTCAACGATGGAAGAGCAAGCCCCCGCTCTCCATAGCCTACAGCATCTAGAGACTCATTTACTCCAAAATTTAGACAGAAATGGAATCGTTATGCTAGAATCTTGGTAGAAACAGATGATATTTTAGTAGGTAAATTAGCATCTCAGACAGCGAACGAGTCGTCATATTTTTCGAAGGATAGATTATTACGAGTCATACTTAGCATTCAGGTATGCAGTATGGCTCGCACAAATCACTTATAAAAATTCTGAGAAGAGAATTAACGGAAGAAATTATGGATACCGAAGATATCCAAGCAACTGACTCTAAGGCCGAACTGAATTATTTTACAAGAAGCATGAAGAATATGTCTCTATGCTTGGATGATGAGGTTTCAGACTGATGCTGATGAGTTTTTAAGCATCACCAAGAGGGCGTCTTTTGAAACAATTTAAGAAAGAATCTCTTGCCCTTGGTGATGGTATCCTTGGTATTGATACTAGAGTAGGGAAGGATGCAGGATCCATAGAGTTGTGAGGGGATGTTGATCTCCCATCAATTTTTCATGCTGCTAAAGTGGTTCTAGGAGATAAAAAGAAAGAGAGGCTCTCCACTTGAAAGGAGGGGTGGATTTGGTAGTCCAATTGATCTTGGTGAGGGCCTGGGTCCATATATTAGAATTTGGGCATAGCTTTTTATCTTTGACATAAAAAAAGAAGGTTGTAACGAGGAATGAGAATTTTCAAAAATACATGATTCATTAAGTGACATATGCTAACCGAATAGTTAATTAGAGATGTTGCATGCAAAGATCATATAGCCTAATTGACTACATGTTGAATATTCAAAGGATGGTGGATTTTTGGGGTCCACAAGCCCATCCCTTTTCAGGAATTCAAAGAACAATTTTGTACTGATCATGCAGGCTTCCAATCTTATTGCACTGCCTGCAGAAATTGGGTTCTGACATTGTGGAAATATTGCAATGCTTAGGTTCTGCAGGAATGGAGGAGCTATCGATATTAAGCAAGCAAGCTAGTGCATCTGGAAGATGTTAGTAGAAAAACAATGCAGCAAGTGGCATAGAAAGCCACTTTCATTGGCAATAGTATCGGTCCTTAATCTTAATTAAGGACTGTATCTCTCACTTTCATTTTATGAAGGCAGGAATTGTTGCTGCATTGGGAAAAAAAAAGGGAGTCAATTGTTGGTCATAATGCCTCTGGTTATGGAAAACAGTAAAGGCTCAAATCTAACTTGGATGAGAGGTGTGGAGAAACGATCAGAATATGGTTCACTGGAGGATCTTACTCCACTAGCAATGGATCGGATTGAAGCCCCATCACTCGGAACGTTTATGATACAATATGAAATGTCTAATAAGAAGGCACCTTCAGGTACAGGCTCACAATCTATTGGGGAAGTATCAGCTCTGTAATGGAAAAGGGGCTAAGAGTGCTAGGTTACGCTTCTAGATGTCAAAGACAGGAATGAAGTTGATGGGTTTATTGGTTTATTGATAACTTTAAGGAGCTGTTTGGATGATTGGGCTGAAAATTCTATTGGATTTCTGGATTGGACTAGTACAAAATTATGGGCTCGTTTGGTTCGCGGGAAAAGAAGAGGGAAAAGTGTGGTCAACGGGAAAGTAATGAGATGCCTCTTGTTTGGTTGGAGTTTTCAAAGGAGAGAGACAGGAAAGTTGTATTCCCATGGGAATATGATTCCCACATTTCATGGAAAAGTTACTTTCTCATGAGGCGGGAATCACTCCATTTTTATTTTTTCCTAAAAATGCCCTTCAGCATTAAAGACTTAATTTTTATTAGCCTAGCTTATAATCCTATAATTTTGCTGGTTTTACTGGCTCAATTCGTGAATCCAATAGTATTTTTGGCCCAATTATCCAAATAGCTCTAAGAGAGTGGATGGAGCAAGATTTTAGGTTAACTGAAGAAGAAATCAATGATCCAACATCAAAGATGAAAGGACGCTAGCCCTTCCTTAACATCTCCAAAGTCTCACATTCTAGATAAAAGTCTTCTTCGGACCTAAGTCTTTAGCACAATAGCCAAAACTTTTTGCCGTCAAAGCTAACACATTCACTATCTGTTGGCCTTGCAGTGTTTCTCTCACTAACAAAATGTTATGCCTGAAAATACTACTCTTTGGCTTTGTCTTTAATGGCATGTTTGGTCAGTTATTTGGATGGTAAAAGTAAAAACTAAAATTAATTTTCGGTCGAAATCTTCTCCAAACCACATTGTTGTGAATGAACTGAAAATCCACTTTCCCTACTTATGATTTCTGAAGTGCCAAAGTCATTGAAATTGGGTTGGCAACACTTACATTAGGGTTTCTTCCATAAATGAAAAGTGACAACCTTCATTTTAACAATAAATCAAATTGCAAAAATTCCTATTTCCCCAAAGTACATATCTTGAAAGTGTCACTTCCAAAAATACCTTCTTACTATTTTCAGGCCACTTCTACTATCAAATATGCTATAATGTAGGTAAACATATATGATATGACATTCAACCCTCTAGTTGCATACTAGCTACGCAGAGGAGGCAATCGAGTCAAGTTAGGTCCAAGTTTTACCAAATTTGAACCAAGATTCGTTGAAGTCTTGGTCTAAATTTTGTTCTATACTTAACTAATTGAAGGATCGGATTTGGGTAGTAAAAATATCATAAACTTTATCAACTATTTGTGTTTGAGTTAAGATGTATGAAGTCTAGATTCTTATGGGATACAAAATTACATATCTCGAACTATTAATCAAGCTACGAGCATTCGCACTTTTGAGATTTTTGCCTGCAAAACACCCAGTTACATACTTGAAAAATTGAATGATGATCAACAAGTACTTAGCAGTCAACCTTATGATAGTGATTGACAAAGAAAAAAAATGAAAAGATATTATATATATATATATAAAGTTAAGTATAATTATTCAAAGATTTTATAACATAAAATAATTAATTTTATATGCCAAGAGTCTAGAAGTTGAAGGATATATTAAATAAAATTAATAATTTATATAAATAAATTAGGTAGTTAGCCGGTATCGAGTTGGGCTGGATTGGGTTTAAAAACCTCAAACATAAATTCGAGCTACAATTTTTAATAGTTTAATTTTGAAACCCATTAATTGGTCATGGGTTTTGGTCAGGATGATGTTGGGTCCGAGTCAAATGGTTGGATTGATGGCCCTAGTTGTCAGGATTACCAAATGGCTAGAATCCATAGCGGGCAGGACAGGCCGTTGTCATGCGGTCAGTCTGAATCGTGTACGCCGACTTTGTGGTATTTATACCGGGCCGACCCAGTTCGGGAAGAATCCAACCCCAGCGCCAATCCCCACCCCTCGCGTCTGGGGCTGCCTGTTCCCTCTAGGGTTCTCTAATTTCTTGTTTCTTTTCTTCTTCCTTCGAGGTTAGGGCAGCAGGTAAACTATCTCTAGGGTTCGGTCGATCCGATAGTTTTTGGCGGATGGAGGACCGCATGGAGGAGGGTAAGCAGAGATCATCGAGGAGAGGAGATGCCTCCGATAGGAAGGAGGATTCCAGGAGAGGAGATCGCGAAAGGGGGAAGGAGCGGAACGGGGAGAGGCACCGGGAGAGGGACAAGGGCCGGGATCGGGATCGAGATTCCGAGAAGGGCGATCGGGAGAGCCGTAGGTCGGAGCGGGAGAGGAGCGCCGACGACAAGTATCGCGAGAAGCACAGGGATTCCCGGCACAAGGACAGGGACAGGGTCAGGGACAGGGAGAGGGAGAGGGAGAAGGAAAGGGAGCGAGCCAAGGAGAAGGCCCGGGAGAAGGAGAGGGATAGGGAAAGAGACGATAGGGAACGGGAGAGGGAAGAAAGGGAGAGGGAGAAGGAGAGGGAGCGGGAGAGGGAGAAGGAGAGGGAGAGGGAGAAGGAGAGGGAGAGGGAGAGGGAGAAGGAGAGAGAGAGGACAAGAAGGAGAGAGGAGAGGGAGAGGGAACGAGAAAGGGAAGATCGAGAGAGGGAAAGGGACAGGGAGAGGGAAAGAGAAAGGGAGAGGGCCAGGGAGAAGCGGCGGGAGTTGGAGAGAGATGAGGACAGAGACCATGACCTTGACCGGAAGCGGCGGAGAAGGGAGGATTCCCGAGAAAGGGAGCGGGAGCGGAGCAGCCGATCTGACAGGCACAGGGACAGGGAAGGCAGTGAAGATGGCAGGAGGAATAGGGCTGATGAGGAGGTTGAGAACAAGGAGAAGAGAACCCGTGAAGAAGATCTTGAAGAGGAGCAGCGGAAGCTGGACGAAGAGATGGAAAAGCGGCGCCGTAGGGTTCAGGAGTGGCAGGAGCTTAGAAGGAAGAAAGAGGAACAGGAAAGAGAGAAATTGGGCGGGGCCAATGCTGAGGAACAACCCAAGTCTGGTAAAAATTGGACCTTGGAGGGTGAATCTGATGATGAAGAAGCAGTCCCTGCAAAATCTGATAAAGATATGGCCATGGATGAAGATTCCAGGCCGGTTGATAGGGATGGCCATGCCATGGCAGTAGATTCTGTTAATGGGGTTGCCGTGCCTGATGGTGCTGAGGCGTCTAATGATGGTGAGGAGGAAATTGACCCGCTTGATGCTTTCATGAACTCTATGGTATTGCCTGAAGTCGAGAAGCTGCAGAGTGCCGAGATTGCTGTTAAGACTGATGATAAGAAAGCTGGCTCAGAGAAGGCCTCCAAAGAAACTGTTGTCAGTAATGGTGATCAATCCAAAAGGGGCGCAAAGAACAGTGTGGGAAGGATAATTCCTGGTGAAGATTCTGACTCTGATTATGAGGATCTTGAGAATGATGAGGTTGCACTTGAAGATGAAGATGATGAAGAATTCTTGAAAAGAGTGAAGAAGACCAAGGCTGAGAAGTTATCAATTGTCGATCATTCGAAGATTCAGTATCTGCCATTCAGGAAGAATTTCTATATCGAAGCAAAAGAAATCTCGAGGATGACAGCTGAGGAAGTTGCAGCCTATAGAAAACAGTTTGAATTGAAGATACATGGGAAGGATGTGCCGAAGCCTATCAAAACATGGAGTCAGACTGGATTAACGAGCAAAATTCTGGATACAATCAAGAAGCTTAATTTTGAAAAACTGATGCCCATTCAAGCGCAGGCGCTCCCTATCATCATGAGCGGGCGAGATTGCATAGGAGTTGCCAAAACTGGTTCAGGTAAAACAATGGCTTTTGTTTTGCCAATGCTGAGACATATTAAAGACCAGCCTCCAGTGGTGCCTGGGGATGGTCCTATAGGGCTTATTATGGCTCCTACTAGGGAGCTTGTCCAACAGATTCACAGTGATATTAAGAAGTTCACAAAGGTTCTAGGCATTAACTGTGTGCCAGTGTATGGAGGCTCAGGTGTTGCTCAGCAGATTAGTGATCTAAAACGAGGTGCTGAAATTGTTGTCTGCACTCCTGGTAGGATGATAGATATACTTTGTACGAGTAGTGGAAAAATTAGTAACCTTCGCAGGGTCACTTACTTGGTGATGGATGAGGCTGATAGAATGTTTGACATGGGCTTTGAACCTCAGATTACCAGGATTGTTCAAAATACACGTCCTGACCGTCAGACAGTTTTATTTTCAGCTACATTTCCTCGGCAGGTGGAGATATTGGCACGCAAGGTGTTGAACAAGCCTGTCGAGATCCAGGTCGGGGGAAGGAGTGTCGTGAACAAAGATATAACTCAATTGGTCGAGGTTAGACCTGAAAGCGACCGGTTTTTGAGGCTATTAGAGATTTTGGGAGAGTGGTATGAGAAGGGGAAGATCCTTGTCTTCGTTCAATCGCAAGACAAATGTGATGCTCTACTGAGGGATTTACTCAAGCATGGTTATCCTTGCCTCTCGCTTCATGGGGCGAAGGATCAGACTGACCGTGAGTCTACTATCTCTGATTTTAAGAGCAATGTCTGTAACCTGCTGGTAGCGACAAGTGTTGCTGCCAGAGGTTTAGATGTGAAGGAGCTTGAGCTGGTTGTCAACTTTGATGTCCCAAACCACTACGAAGATTATGTTCACCGTGTTGGCCGGACAGGTCGGGCAGGCAGAAAGGGTTGTGCCATCACATTCATTTCTGAGGAAGATGCACGTTATGCACCAGATCTCGCAAAAGCCTTGGAACTTTCTGAACAAGCTGTTCCCGCAGATCTAAAGGCACTGGCTGATTCATTCCTGGCAAAGGTGCGCCAGGGAACAGAGCAAGCCCATGGGACTGGCTATGGTGGAAGTGGCTTCAAGTTTAATGAAGAGGAAGACGAAGCAAGGAAGGCTGCCAAAAAAGCTCAGGCAAGAGAATATGGATTTGAGGAGGATAAATCAGATTCAGATTCTGAAGATGATGGAATTCGAAAGGCAGGAGCTGACCTTTCACAGGCTTTTGCTAATGCCCAAGCTGCTGCATTGGCTGCTGCTTCAAAGGTACCTATTACTTCAATGCCTGCTCCGGTTTCCGCCACTCAATTACTTTCTACCGCCGGTCTGCCTGCTGTCACTCTTCCTGGAATAGCTGGTCTACCTATCTCTGCAACTCTACCTGTAACTGCTTCACACACTGAGGCAGCTGCTAGGGCAGCTGCACTGGCTGCTGCCATGAATTTACAGCACAATTTGGCAAAGATACAAGCTGATGCCATGCCCGAACACTATGAAGCAGAATTGGAGATCAATGATTTCCCACAAAATGCTCGCTGGAAGATCACCCATAAAGAGACCTTGGGTCCAATCTCAGAATGGACTGGAGCTGCTATTACTACCAGGGGCCAGTACTATCCTCCAGGTAAGATTCCTGGTCCGGGAGAACGCAAACTTTACCTGTTTATTGAAGGCCCCACCGAGTCTTCTGTGAAGAAGGCTAAAGCTGAAGTGAAACGAGTACTGGAGGATTACACGGCTCAGGCTCTCTCCCTTCCTGGTGCTGCTCAACCAGGCAAGTACTCTGTTCTTTAGGAATCATGATCACTCCTTACAGTTACAACGTGAGAATGAAATATTATAGATGGAACTTTGTGGATTTCTTCGTGAGATAGATACAGGATGAATCTGTTCATGCAGGCACTTTCATCTTAAGATGCAATGATGTCTGTCAATTTATTTTTAGTTGTTCTGTATTGAAGATGCTTTGAAATTTCCGTTAAACTACTTTTTTTTTTTGAATCTTCTTTGAACTTTTTGTTTTCTTATTTGTATCTTTGATCAGTTGGACTTTTAGTTAATCACCTCCCATCTGTGAATGCAGTACAATTGATTGTATATGTTCTGTCTATATGTTGCTTGAGTTGGTTGTTTCACGTACCTCTGATTGCCTCTCCTGAATTTCATTGCTGAAAGTTGTACTAGACATGACCACCAAGCATGTTTAGTGTCATCAAACTATGCAAATGGAAAAAAGAAGTCTCCATGTATTCTTTCATAGCTTATTAATTTCTTCTTAATGGAAGCTGAATCGATCAGTTCAAGTTATTTAATTAATTGGTTATCAAGTTGTAAGGGACCAATTAGTAATGAAGGAAAATTAGATGTCAAGGCTTCCGCATGCATATTTTTCCGTAATTAGGCTTTATTAATTTCCTACAGGCCATTGATCAGCTGATTGATGAATCTTCTGCCATCCTGAGTTTATGGGATCAGGTGGCCTAGAAAGAAAAGAACTTCTATTGACTAATTATTTTGTTTAGCAGTCATACTTGGCCGGTCAGATTGGTCTAGGGTCAATGGTAGCATATAGTTGTATAGACGTTCTTTCATCATATTATCATCTGCTTTTGGTTTCAGTAGTTGGGTAAGGGACACTTAACGCTTCTTTTAGATTAGGGGTGTAATCGGGTCGGGTTGGACTCGATACAGATTGGGTCGGATATAGGATAGGTCAAAAATTTGTCAGCCCAGACCCGACCTTTTATTCAAACGGGTCAAGAATCCAAATCCGAACCGGACCATTTTATTAAATAGGTAAGCTAACCTGAGATCTATAATGGATTGAATCAAGTTAAACGGATTAAAACGGTCAAGAATTGCCACCCTATTTAGATATTTCATGTATCAATACATCTTTCCTGTGGCAAACAAATGGGCATGTTCCCTTGTTATTTACCAGTCCAAGATCTCTCAGAAATGGAAATATTTTTTTTTTTATTTTTAAAAGCTAGCATGACAGGAAAATCAACAAGTTCGCTGACCCATATCTGTGAATTAACAAGTTTGGATAATTTGTTACTGTTGTTGGCTGAAGGAATTATAAGAACTACTGGGTTTTATGGTTTGGGAAGAATAGATTACACGGTAACTAGGATAGGATGTGCTTATAAGTTATGCAGATAATTTTTTTGTGATGATGACAGGGTTTAGAATCTTATTATCGAATCTGATAGAGGGATGAAAACAAGGAATAGAAGAGTTTGCCCTCAGCAGGCGAGTTGAGGATTTGGTGGTCGTAGAAGTGATAATGTTAAATCGACTAAAATTTTATTTTGATATGTTATTTAAAAAACTATCCACCAGTTATTGATAATCAGATAAAACTAAATACCATGAATTTTGATAATTTTTTCAGCTGATTATCTAATTCTAGGGTATTAAGTCACTCGATGAAAGGCATCAGGACTGGGTATAATGGCTGAACATGAAGCAAACGATGCCTCCCTATTATTGAAAAAGTTGAATCAATGATACATGTGCTTCGCAAAATGCCCAGCCCCACATCCTGTCATGTGGGTGCTAACCAATATGGTAACCACATGTCAATAAGGGTGGATAGGTCAACAAGTTTTTCCTTACATTTTTTTCTTTAATTCATATGAAATGTTTTTTATATTATTGGTTTTTCACCATCACTTATCTTGGAAGCTCCCGATATCTCTTTTAATATTTATAATGCACCATTAAGAATTTGTCTGAATGTATCCTCCTAAATCATTAAGTCTAATTTAACCTGTCATTTTACCTACTCATGTACCTTACATGTCTTTCCATTTCAATTAGCACACCCCATTTCAAGCTCCGAAAGTCATGAAATGTTATTTAAGCTCTTCAATTTCTTTGCCTGCCATGGCCTGACAACTGTAGTTGCTTTTCTGCTTTTTGATTAGTGTGTAGTTTCTTCTATTAGATTAAGTTACTGTTTTTGCATAATTAATTTATGCTTTTTTTAAATATTTTCATCACTTACCGTGTGATTTTGAGATTTTGATGATACAAGTGGTGGTTAATTTTACTCTGCAGTGGCCGTGCAGTTAAATTATCATTTCCTCTTTTTTTTCATTATTTCAAGCATCAACACCAAAAATAAGTCAAAACAATTTTATCTATATAATCAAAACACTATTCTAGAAAGCCTTTGACTGTGTGGAGGGGCTGCCTTCTTTGAGTTTTTAATCAATTCCATGATTTTGATGATCCTTTTATTCATATTTGCTTCCCCTGCGTATAGCATGGTGCTTCATGGTGAGATGTAGCTCAAGATTGCTTGCAATTATGCATATAGAAATGTCAGTGGGTGGGGCTGGCTTGATTTGCTAAAGGCCCAACCCAAGAAATCAAGTGCTTGAGCTCAAAATCTCGATTCGGTGGGTACAAGTCCAAAGTGAATTAATTGCTTTGCATGATATCCTACTATTTGCTTCTCTATCAAGAAAACTATACATGGTTATCCTTCTCTTGTAGTTTGGTATAGGAAGCATTTGAAATTTGAATTGCTCCAACCTTCATAGCATTAAACCAGATTGGGAACCTGAGAGATAATTTACCACCAAATTTGTTGCATTAGATGCATTCTGTTCTCAATAGAGGAAGTTCTCCGGTTATTTTAAATGCAAATTCTATATATGTTGAATTTGTTTTTGCGTATCTAGAGATATGTCATTTAAGAATGGAGAAAAAAAGAGTTAGCCTTATGTCTTATGACTTTAAAACCATCACATTGAATGGTTTCCCTTAGTTCCTATTTTTCTTTCTGCTATTACAAAGTGTTTGATCTTTAAGGATTCATGAGATTCTCTAATGATCTTGACCAATCCCTCAGTCCTACATAAGTCATCAACAATCAGTTTTGGGATGAGAAGCAGTCCATTTTTCCAATTCCCGCGATATACATATTTGCCTATCAAGAAATTGAGGAGTGAGACAGACTTGTCTCAATGGAAAATGAATGATGTTCCTGTCATATTAGCATCTAGGAATCTTGGAATTTCGAAGGCGGATAAGTACCATAACTGTGAGGTTTTGGAGGATTGGAAGATGTTCTTAATATCTCACCTTTAGCTTGTGTATTTCTTCATGCATTCCTGGTGGTCTTAGATATCAACTAGAATTGAAAAATGTGCCACTGAAATTTCGTAAACGAATGGTCCTCGGAGATCAGCAAGGACTCAAGACTCATTATGCAGACTTAGGGATTACTAATCCTTGGTCCAACTCCAGTTTTGTTGTTTCTGCTTCATTAGACATTTTGCTTGTTTAGAAAGATTATGTAAGGCAATCGCCATAGGGTCTCCGTCTATCTTGGCCAACTGAACTTCTAGGTGTGCGCCTGACATCTCTTATGCTGACTGACTATTGCGTGCTAGTAAAATGTGTGAGATATGTATCTAATTATGCCCTTCTGTGACATCAAATCTTCATCTCAAAGAGAGAGACCTTGTCTGGAAGTATGTTGTGACAAAATTGTTATATCCAACTAGCTGCTAAACTGATTTGGCTGATGACAGGGAGATGGTAGAATATGCTTTATTTTTAAATTGTTAAGAAGGTTATTATGTTGTGCTTCTACTATGATGCTTGGTCTGGGCAGCTCTCTGCATTCTTGAACAGTCTTAGATTTGGATGGGTCTTCTCCCCTTTGATTTTTTTCTTTTCTTTTCTTTTGGCATGAGGGAGTGGCATGTGCTTCTGCTTGTGCACGGTCCTGCAATTTCTCTGCAAGATGGTGGTGGTCATCAAGGACAGCAAACATGGTGGGATCCCGTTCTCTCCTTGCCTTTCCCCTTGCTTTTTATTTGTTCTTACTAATATCATATGAAATTCTGAGTTATCTCTGTAGGTCTGAAGAAATTTCTTAAGTTTATGTTTGGTTTAGTTCCCGTTTCTTTTGCAGTTAAACAAGTTATACAAGTTTCTATTTCTATCACACTTCCGGTCAAGAAGCTTGGATGGTGATGTGAGAAACATTTGCTCAGGGTGAGAAACAAACTTCATTCTTGAATGGCTAAGAATGAACAGGTCCTTGGGTCGAAGCATAAGCAGTCTTTATTTTTTGAAATATCTTCTTATCTTTACCTTCATTCCTATTAGGTTTTTCCTTGAGGCTTCTGTTTTTCGTTTTCTTCTAGGAAAGAACAAAGTTCTATTAGGTATATCAGCTTCCTGATCTACTCCCAGTTCTGCTCGTTTCGGGTTAAATTTTTCATTCTTGGAATTTTAGAGTTCTTGTTGTTCCATCATAGCAGCATCTGATTTTGAGGGCTGTGGCGAGCGACTTTATCATGGCAGCATATGATTTTTAGAGTTCTTATTTGTTCCATCTAGCACTAGCATGGATCTCGTATCTCATGACGCTGCTCAGTCCTTGCAAGAATTTGCTCGACTGGTAATCTCCAAACCAGACCCTGTAGCCTGCTGTACTCTGTTCTTTGCCCACCTTGGACGTGCCATCGAGGAAACTCTTCATAGTGATTCTGACAGAGAGTCCAGAGTCCAGAGTCCAGGCCTCATGGTACCGTTCTCATGATACCGAATAAAATGGAGGGGGATGAGACGAAACAAAAGGTGTTCTTGCAAAATGGAACCTCGTCTCTTGCTTCAAGTGGCGAGTGATTGTATCACCAAACTTTATGAACTGAAGTTTGGTGGCGAAATTATTGCTGTTCCTTTGCGTTCAGGCTGGCAGGCTGCGGTCCCGGATGGTATAGCCACGCGTACCTGCAGGCTGCATTGCTTTCCATCAAAGTTCCAACTGGAGCTTTCCAGCCATAGGATCCGTCCAAATGCCCGTGTCATTGACACCTTGGACAAGGACGATGGTCCTGAATCAGGCCCATTGCTGATCTTGATCCAAACTGGAATGGGAGACTTTAGTGGTCCGGCAGAAGCCATTCCAGCTCATCCTGAGAGAGTAGGGACGACCCAGTACCCGGTGTCATCGGAAGCACTTCATTTCAGAAATTAGATTGGACTGCCCAGTTGATCCGTGGAAAAAGTTGGATTCTTTAGTGAAAGCCATCCAAACCACTGATTAAACTGCCGGCAATCCATTTGAACTGCTTCAGAACTTGCACGAATTAGTTTTTTTTTTTACTTTGCATGAATTCGCTTTTTCCTTTTTTTTTTTTTAAAAAAAAACCCTTCGTGTGGGTGTAAATGTGTAATTGGGATTCTGCTGCGGTTTTTTTATCCCTCGGCATACTCAGCCTCGAACCCTGGAGACGGTCATCCTTCTTCCATTGCAAACGTAGATGGAGATCTCTAGCCTTCTGAATATTGCCCCGGTCTCTACTACAAATGGTTGGCTTGTATTTGGCCCTACTCCACAATGAACGCTGATCTGATCCTAAATCTCATACAATTTGGGCTCTACGAATGGTTGCCTGTAAATGCGAGTTTGGTTTAAATACTCTTGTTGGTGGTTGTGTTAAATATCTAGTTCAAGTGATGTCCTCACCAAGGTTTGGCTATCAAAAGAACACTGTTTTAAGCAAAATGTCATAACCACATTTTAGAATCTTCTTGGACATGTTTCGATGCAACAAAAACTCTCTAGAAAACTTTTCTTGTTAGAATACCAGCTCCTCTTAGTTCGTAACTAAGATAATTAAATTTTTTATTCCATTTTTTTAAAAAATCAAATTATTTGTTTATTTATTTTTATTAAAAAGTAAAAACTAATATATAGCAAACATACCCTAAATTTTAAAAGGTAATATAGAGCATTTTTTTCATACATGGTTGATATAATTGACCATCCAAAAGCTTTATCTTCATGAAAGCAAAAGATGCCGGGGTGGGCTACATTCAGACATTCTATTAACTGGGAGCCTAATATAATGATGAAGACCAGCTTACTGTTAACTGGGGACCATCACATTCAGGGTGCCACGGAATGGATTGCACACTGTTTGACGACGACGACGACGCTGGTCATCCATGCTACGGCATGAGTTGGTACGAGGCGTGAAGATTGTTTGTTTCCAAGAGGGGCAAATGAAAAGATTAACCTACCCACTAAACTCCCCCATCAACTACAGCGTCAATGATTACCCAGGCAAACATTAGAAGTTGCTTGCGTTTAGTTAGATTATACGGGAGAATGGAATAAGGATGTGCATTCTTCTTAGAATAAATATTTCAAAGGGGCACGAACAGAATGGAGCGGCTTATCGCTATTTCCCCTCTTCGCTAGAATTGTGGCGTATTCCAGATTTCACCCTGGCTTATATCTGAACCGACCACACTTTTCAGGTTGAAGCAATATTAATTGTGACAACCGTTGTGTTCGCCTGTGGCATTTCTTTCTTCCTTTTAAGAAAGCAGAATAATTAAGAGATTCTCAATAAGAAATGAGCCACTCTACTTCTGGTGGCAACGTGCTATCGGGTAGAAAATATGAGAATATGAATATGACCGAATTATTGGTCTTAGTTACTCTTTGAGATGAAGTAAATGAGTGGAAGAGATTTTGAAGGGTAAGAAGGAAGTTGGCCAAGACAATGCTATATTGGGATTGTTTATTTAGTTATATTTGGACTACACTTGGAAGCAAAATGAGAGGGAGTAGAAGTCATTTAACCTAGTTATTTTATCATTTTTCAGCTAAATATTCTTATCCGAAAAGTAGATGTTCAACAGAATATAAACCGCTCTAGAAAGTATATTTTCTATATTACTTTTTTATATTCATCCAAATATGGAAAAACTATTTTTCAAGAATAATATATTTTATACATTGACTTTTCAGAAAAAATATTTTGAGCTAAAATTTTTTCCATGCATGGTATATTATATCAGCTGGTACATTGTATCAGCTGAAATACTCTTGCTACCAAGAGAAGCAAGAGACGATGATTGCTTAGCCACGTGCTAAGCCATTCTAGCTCACCAATTTTCTTGTATCGGCCATCGTTCTCAGAAGGTATTGATGCTTTCTAGCGAAAGCGTCATGAGTCAGCAATGATACTTCGATCATGGCTGGATGCATGATTTTTATGCACTTTTGCTATGGTTCGTTTCACTTTTTTTTTGAAGAAAACGTGGAAGGCAACATTATGCCTAAGGGCACCGTCATTGTAATCACATTGGTAGTGAGAAAATAGTAGTGATATATTGCATAATAATGAGCTAAAAGCTCTGCATGAAAGAAAGGAGTGATACCTCTTCAAAGCTATATTTTATCCAGCCGAACATCATTTCAAAACAGAGTTATATCCCTAGAATAAGTAAGACACGAGAGATTCCGCAGACCAACGCCGTAGAATAGGAAAAGGTTATGCCGTCCAATTACTTTGCAGCAGGAGGCTCATTCAAATAAGGATGAATTTTTAATATGACACTTGTCCCACCTCGACATCCCATGATTAATTCCCATCATTCACTAATCATATAACACCATCATAACTAATATATCCAAAATCTTGTGCTTCCATCAGGCCCAGGCTGATTTTTTTAATGGAGCTGCCGTGAGGCATAAACTATTTTTCCCCCCCACTTCCTCTCTTATTTAATCCACCGCACTGCTCCATGTGCCGCTCCTTCCTACTTTGCTTTGATTGAAAACTAATCAATCTGACAAGGTAGGACCTCACCACCTTCATTGACCCAATAATGAACCGAGGCGTACGTTTCTTAACTTCTCCGGCAGAACAACATAACTGAGTCCTTACGTTTATTCATTATTATTATTATTTTTTCCTTGCTTGTGGATATTTTCCCTTTACGCTCGCGTCGCTTCTCGGATGGTGTTCTTTCACCTGAAAATTTTTATCCTCAAATTTCTTTTTTAGGTCAATTTCGATGGATCCATATTAGATAGCGGTAGAAGAAAATATACGAGTTTTATTATTAGAGGCCCGAATTCTAGAATGGTTGTCAGATCTTTGACACCTTGATTCCGGAAGCTGAGCTGAGGGCGATATAGGCCGAACTGGGCCATACTCGGCGTGTATTGCAGGTTAGAGCTGTATTGCTTGAGGGTGATTCTGCTACGGTTATTGGCTGGATTTAGAAAGGTGCCGGCAATATGGATGGATACCACCTCTTGCTTCGAGACATCCGGGCCATAGTCTGTAGCGACGTGGTCTTCCAAGCCAAGCACGTGTATAGAAGGGCCAATGAGACTGCAGACTAGATGAGATACCCTATGAGTTGGAGAAAAAGAGCTGCCTAGTACACTTCAAAATTTATTATTCTCTATTTATTTATTTATTTATTTTGGATGTAACCGTATTAGGATTGTATCAACCATCAAAGTAAAAAAAAAAAAGCAGTAATTTTTTTTTAACAAATAGGTATGCTTCATCGCCTCCGCACAGCGGACGCGGATGGCAGATGATACGTCGCATACAAAAAAAGGCGATAGGGAGAGGGAGCGTGGAAAATTGTGCGACGCCGAGCGACGGCTCCGATAGACAGGTAAAAAAAATAAAAGGAGAATCCGGTCACTGCCTGTTCTTCTCTTCCGTTCCGTTACTCGTCCGAGCGGACGGACGGGACGGGGACCGAATCTGTGTGTATCTACCCAACGGTCGAATTCTTATTCTCACGGGTGACGTAGTGTATCCCCCGACCCAATAAAAGGATAGCAAATATTTAATGGCGGCAAAGAGAGTCACAGCAAGCAGCACCCTCCTCCTTCTCGGTTCTTCTCCTGAGCCTCGTCTCGGTCTCCCATAGGTGGTTTACAAAAGCTTTGGAGTTCGAGAGCTCGGTATGAATGTTTTGATGCAAATCTTGATTCTTTCTGTCGTGGGTGTGTTTTGCTAAAGCTTTTCAGTATTTTTTTTTTCCTCTCCAAAAGCATGGATATAGGTGACTGACTTATATTCTATGCATATCAAAGTCGGCGGGATCCTTTCCGTTTTTCCTGTTTTTTCGGTCGGTTTTCTTGGTTTAAAGTATTCTGAATTCATAGATAAGCCAAATGATTTGTGTTTTCCTCCCCCTTGGACAGGTTGGTGTAGTATAGATCCTATCCTGTTTCGATTGATTCGATGGGTGCCTCGATCTCTCTCTTAATTTCAATTTTGATGCTATTTTTGACTTTGAGCAGCTGCTGCAGATCAGGTCTGGATTGTTAGTTATTGAGGTCATTATATATGTATATATAATGAATCAAGAAGTAATGAAGAAGTAATTTTCACTAAAAAGATGAGTTGAAGATGGACAATTATAACTTTGATGTTGGGTATTTGAGATGTAGTGGAGGAACAACTTTAAAAAGCCACCGATTTTTCAGCATGAGGATTTGAAACATAATTCAAGGGAAATTTTTTGTTGGCTTCTTGAATGTAAGTTAATCTAGTCAGTGGACCTCAGTATATATGGGAGGCTAAAGGAAGATAGAAGGCCTTGATGAGGAAAGATAAGTTGATCATGGTGATAGCCATTTGGGAACTAAATAATTTTACCTTGCATTTACTCTCTACGGATGGGAGTTCTAACATCACATCTGCCATAAATATCTTTGATTTTATTCAGATACATCCTCTTAAGTTTAGGAGATTAAAAAAATGAGTTTGGAGGTAATGATTGTCCGTGTGAGAGGAACAAGAAAAGTTTTGATTTTTAATTTAATGTCTTTGTCATTTAAACCCAATATAGTTTTACATTTCATGTTGTAATTGGTAGTCATACAATGTCAAACTGGATTGCAGCAGATTTATCAGTATCTTGTATTGTACATACTGTCTTTGACCTATGTTTATGAATTTTATAATGTTATGATTAGCAATCAGCATTCAATGTTATTTATGTTGTTGTTGACATGTGTTTTATAGAATTTCATAACCATAACAATGGCTAATCAATTGTATGACTGGGCAGACTGAATGGGAAAGATTGATTTAAAGCGAAAACCTTGTGCCAACTTATATATAAATTTTTTTTTTTCTGATGGATTTGTTATTCTGTTCACATCCTTAATAAGCCCTTTTATACAGGCTATTTCAGGTCTATTGGCTCCAACCCCCCCACGTTCATTATCTTAAGTTCTTAGGGGCATATTTACTAATTTTTCATACTCTATGTCATGCCTTCATTCAATATAATTGTTTTTCAATTACTGTTGCCTACTTTTACTCGGGTTTGCATGGTGACCAGCTCATAGGCTTAAGGCAAGACAAACTAGCTGGAAGATCAATAGTGACTGTTTTTTCGAGGCTTAACTCATAGGCATGTGTCAATTTTAAGGTGGGGGACCATGCATTGGAAAGCTAACTTTGAATCCCTTAATTTTATCCTATGGATTTTTATGAATTCAGTCATCATGAAGGTCAGAGTTTAGTGAGAACTTTGAGAGCAAGGTGAGCCTAGGAGTTTGGTGTCATATGAAGACATTATAAATTTTTATTTTTCAGTTATGAAATTCTCTTGGCTTATTTATGCTGGGATGCGATCAACATCTTCAAGGAATAGTTAAACATTATGAGTTCCTTAAGGAAATCTTTGGATGGAGGTTTATCTTATCCACCTAACAACATTCAAGCTGGTGAAATGAGGAAAGGAAGCACTGTGGAGGAGAATAACATGGGATAGAAAGAAACGCGAATCCATGATCCCTGAATTTTCAGATAGAATATTGTTAAGAAGGTCATGAAAAACTGTCGATAACTCCAGTTATCAACTTGTAATTACTTGCATATTAAAGATGGGTCCATAAGACCTACTGGAAAAAAATGGTGAGACAAAGAACTTAAAGAAAATCAAGATGATTGGATTTAGAATAAGACTCGGGAAGTGAAGCTCTGGTTCTGGAGTGGTGTAATTGCTGCATCTTGGATAGCAATATTGTGCATGTTCAAGCATTGCACAACAAATACGGCGCATGCAAGTAGGATGAGCATAACACGGGCTAGAATCTTATGATAGATATTTGGTGGAACTAAGAAAGTACAAAGATTGAAGGAGCATGATATGCATGCAAGGTGCATGAAAGGTTGTGAAAAATGAGGTGAGACAGGAAACATAATGTGTCAAAGTTGTGTCAAATGATCATGCCAGTTTTTATTGAGATGAATTAGTTGCTGATAGGAATGAATGACAAAAAAAGGTTTTGCTAAGAAGTAAGAATTGATAGAAACGTGTCACCTATTTATTATGATTATGGTAAAGTGTTTCGCAGATATCTTTGATAAACTGTGCTCTATGATTTACACAAATATAGGTGTTTGAAGGGTGGTATGATATGGAATCAATGGATAATGAGTTAGGGTATTAATATTGTTTAAGATTATCCCTAGCATGAGTTGTCTGTGGGGTTTTTTGATGTTGAATTTGCCTGGATTGAATAATAGAAGTTGGCGCCAAAAATTTTCAGTTAGTGGTTCCTCCTTTGCTTCTTCTGTCAATTATTGTTGGCCTTAATGCTAGTTGCAGTAGTATTTTCAAGTAGTTGATTCCATAAAACTAAATAAGTTGTCATAAAGCAAAATTCTAACAAGCTGGACCCTTTAACTTGTTCTAACTTTTTTGCATATTTCATATCAGATACTCATACCACTAGCATCTAACAGAAGAGTTTAAAGATCTTTATGCTGTTGATCAACTGACGCTTTCTCGTGCTGCTTATGTTAACATGAAGCAGTCAACATAGATACAGTGTATTTGGAGTTTGATTTCATTTTGAACCCATGGTCTTTGCCATAAATGGAGCAGTTGGAGCAGTTGAAGTGTTAAAATGGTCGGGACCATCTGATTCTGCCACAGTTGGCTGTTGTGGGAAGAGAATCTCAGATCTCTTATGACTTATGGTGTCGACGAAAAAGGAACAAAGAAGTAACTTAAGTAAAACCTTAAAAAGTTGTAGTGATAAAGATTTTGAATATTGTATCACTAACAGGGCATATTGACCTTTATTTATTTAGAAATCTTGGCAAAGTAGGCAGAGCATCTTGACTAGGCTTGCTTCTTTTATGCTTATAATATTTATCACATGCTATTACCAAGAGGTTGAAGCATTTGATGTAATCTTGTGATTCTGTCAACTTATTTTGAGTCCTTTTTTTTCCATAAGAAGTTGTTTGCCTACTTTCATCGACACACTGTCATTCCTCTCCAAATTCTTACATATATAGAGCAAGCTGTATATTATTATATAGCAGGAACGACCCGGGGGGGGAAGGTGGGGGGGGGGGGTTGTTGAATTGGGATGAGGGGTCCATATGATTAGATGCATGAGAACCGTGGAGCTGAATAACCATGGAGTCAGAGTTTGCATTAAAATTAGGATAGATGATGCCAGGTTCATAAGATGTGTCTTCAGATCATCTATGCATCATTTAATCAACTTTGAACAACCAAGGTTTAGCTGGTCTTCTCCTTATTTTTTCAAACTTCATGGTCCTGTTGGCTATAGAATGGTTTATAACCTGTGCTTTACATACATGAAGATAATAATAGCTATATCATTTTGTGTTTATGAAAAGCTTGAGCTCTCATCTTCTGTGATGCCCTTGCTCCTCAATGTTACTTATGGTTCGGTATAAAACCAGACCTTTTATTTCTATGAATTCATTCTGCTTATCCCTCATCTTTTAGTGTAATCTTTCTGTTGCAGTTTTTCTAATTGATCCAATTTGCTTTCTAAATTTCTGTGTTGGCTTCAATATTAATGCAATCATAGACCAATGAAACTATGCTGGAAATTATATGATCCAGAATGTTATGTTGATGGCAACTACTGCAATCGGATTATGTGCTCTAGATTGATCCTCTTTAGAAGTCTTATCATTGTAAAAACCTCTCCTTGGTGATTGAAATGGATCTCTTTTCATAATGGGAAATATTGGATACATGCTTATGAGTATTTAAAAGCTATGACTCCTCACCTTGTGCAGGTGATTATGACAATTGTGAATAAGGTCATTCAAACATGGACAGTCAATTTGCATTCTGTAATTTGTCTTCACAGAATTTTTTTGAATCTGGACCATAGTTTACAGAAATTGGATTAAATTCTGAAGTTATTATATTCATCAATCTTTATTTAATTTGAAAATGCTATTAATCATTTTCTTCCAGTTATTTTTATAATGTCATTGGTACTTGCCCTGATCATTACCTGCTCTTTCCTTTCTAAATAAACCTCTTCATCTGTACCATAATTTGAGCAGGCTTATTTTTTGTTGGGGCACAAACTTCAGCTTCCTTTATGTAATTGATATGTTTAATTGCTTTTTTTTCAAGTGCCAAATATAAATGTAAAACAATTTTTTTGATAAACTAATGGGTTACAGGCATGCTATTGGATTCCAGTAATTGGAGGCCGGCAGAAAATCAAGGACATTAAGATGTGTTTGTGATATAGCAACTGCTGCACAGATGGAGAGTGGTAGCTGAATTCCCCTGATTTATGCTTTAACTACCTAATAATCTTCTTTTACCATAATTTTGCACAGGTTGACTGATAGTCTAAGGTACTGAAGCTGACAAATTTGCGTTGTTACCAATTATCTTGCATTGAATCACTGCAGAATAAAATATATATTCCTCACTGTGTTCCGTGGTCTCTTTTTTTTCCTTGACAATCATTGGATGTCAGTAGCGCAAATGATATCTGATTTCTTTTGTTTGATTTGTTACTGTTTGCTTTGGTCAACTTATGAGCAATTTTCAGGATATTGATGGTGTTTTCTTTCCAAAGTACACACACACACACACGCACACATATATATTTGAATGAAACCACTGATGTCTTGTAAGGAATGTCATATGTCACCCCATAGAAAGGTTTGGGACGAAGCTTTGCTTAAAATACAACTTCATTTTCAGCTTTACTACCATCATATGGCAATACAATCTTTGAGTTAATTCTCATGGACACATTTTGATGCATGAAGCCAGTGATGCCTTAGTCTGCTGGAGAATATGGAAAAAGCCTCACTTAGAAAGCATCCAATTGTTAGAAACTTGGAACTTATCTTTGATTACAATTACTGGAAGTACTGTGGAATTTAATTCAATGAATTCGAGCCTAATACATTTTCACTGAAAACCTCATGAAATTTTCTGTGCATCAGAAAAATTTATGAGTCAGTGAATGTAAAGGCATCCTATGAAGGGAATATCGAAATGCTCTGTTTGTGTTTGAAACCTCAAATTGTCATGTTTAGTGGCTTGTCTAATTGACATGTCATGGTGAATGTAGGGCAATCCAATGATTGCAAGGATTGTGGTGGGAAGTATATATTGATAAAAGATGAAGAAGACCCCCGGTTGGCCATGTTCAACAAGCCCCTTCCATGCTGCGGCTGTGGAATAGGATGGTGTTCGTAAGTGCGCCACATCACCTCCATCACTTCTTTTTATCTCATACATTGATCTCATAAGGACACCATGCTTTTGCAGTTTGCTTTTGGGATTTGTGTGCCCATTGATATGGTACTATGCTGCAATTCTCTACTTATGCAGCTACTACCACAAAGATCCGCGAGAGCGATCTGGCCTTGCTGCCAATGCAATTGCTGTTAGTCTCCCTCTCTCTCTCTCTCTCTCTGTGACACCCTTGCACAGACCTGCATGCATTCAGGCGTGTACATGCATGCTCGAGTGCACGCATAGTCAAGGCAAAATCATGACCTGACTTTGCTTTCTATAACTACCAACAAGCTGCAAATCTGCTCCACGGAGCTTGTGAGTAGTAATTATTTCACAGTGGAACACTTTGCCATTTACTGAATGTTCAAACACTCACCATAACAATTCTCCTCAAAAACTCTATTAAGCCATAAAAACTTGAAGAACACTTAATGACAATTGATTTGATATTATGGCATCAAGAAAACATCATAATCTTTCAAATAGCTAGCACATAGCATTTTTGACAGAGCTACTTGAAAGTTGAAACCACTCCTTATTTGATAATTTCTATCACCTTGGAAGCATTAGGAGATTCTCAAAGACAACAATGAGGCCTGAGGGTTGATAAAAAGAAAATACTACTCTTCATAACAATTGCTATTTCTTTTCTGAGAAATATGGCGGACATGCCACCATCAGGGATCGAACCTAGAACCTCTCCCTAGATTATATGGGTGCTGACCAGCTGGCTAAGAACTCCTCACTATATTATTTGATATTTCCACTTCTATTTGGAAGTCTTTCTAGATTATCAGCTGGACAGTTGGTTTTACAACCGATGGGATCAAAGTATATCGACCCCATCTTGTTCAGGAGAAGAGAGCAAGGCCATCCGAACAAGATGGGGTTGAGAAGGAAGATACCCGTTGATGTCTTTCTACAGTCAACTGGTTGACTATCATTCCATGATCCTGACAGAATTTCCATTACCATCTCAATTGCTTTTTTTTGCTGAGAAAAGGCCATCTTAAGTTGTTGTTCCTAGTTATTTGAATTACTTACCTCAATTTATGTTCCAATTCAGCTAGTGTGTATTATTTCCAGGCACTGGTCTGTACAGTTGTAACCCTCATCACGGTAGCTGCCATCTACCTCTAGTTCAGGTCTTTCATGTTACACGTTCAGCTTGAGTCCTCTCAACCGGTGCCTTTGCGGCATACGGTAAAGCTGACAGCCAGGGAATATTATATGAACCTTCATGTAGCAAGCTCAGCGAGGGAAGCATGATGATGAATGGTTCTAATCTTCAAAATTGCTCTCCTCTGCTTTATCTTGTAACACTATGACAAATTTATTTGTATAGTAGAACATTAAGTTGATGAAAATTCGCAATTAATTGGTAAACAATACCTGTTCACTCTAATATCTTGTGCAAAATCATACAGCTATTTTACCTACTAATTTTCGTGACTTTAAACTCTCCCATTGATGAAGGAGAGGGTAATTGCATTGGAAAACAAACTTGCATATGTTCGGGATAATCCCAAGAGGAATCATCCAAGCTTTTTCTCGTGTCGGCTATGATTATCTTCCTACCATGCATTTCAGTACTGATCAGTTAGGAAAGCTGCTTGCCTGTAATGCTCTTATGATGGTGCAATCTCTTCAACTCCGCGGCCTCTCCTGAAGTAGGGAAAAGAACAATGCTTGGTAATGTAAAACTTTGATGCTGCCCCAGTAATTTTCTTTTCTTATTTCTTTTTGGCACGAGGATAGTAAATCCGACATCACTTGCATCGTGAACGATCACCAGATAATATCTCAGAAAATTCTTTTTCGGTGGATCATCAACTCATCCGGAGTTGTTGCCTATGATTTTTGCCTGATTTGCTATCTAGCATGCTGCAATTTCTTTTTTTTTAATTTTTTTTTTCTCGATAGAATAGTATGCTGCAAGCCCGATTGCGAAGTAGCATGGTAAAATTTATTTCCTCTTAACAGTTCGGAGAATCTTTAGTCATGATCTGATTATCATAGCCATTATATGATGATGATCTTTGAGAACTTCAGATTTCATATAGATTATGCTAGAGAACCAAACTAACAACGAAGTCATAAACAACCAATTCGTAAGAGCAGAAATAATTATTCCATAATAATCACTCCGACAGTCCGTGATTACATCGTCTTTAAAAACCCAGCTGTTGCAAAACAATCGCTAGGGATTGAAACGTGATTGTGTAATCTGTGAAAAAGAAAATCCGAACTCTTTCACCAGTGCGCTATTTCTTCAATTAAATATCTATGTACTTTTAGAGAAATCCAACTGGAGAGGATTAGAGGGAGAGGAATAACTGGCTTCCACAAGATGGAAATCATGGAACAGAGATAGGGATTCGAGAAGAATAAGATCAAGGAGAAATGGAGGGGAGAGTCCCAAGTCTCCGTTTGAACCATAAAATACTTGCAAAGGCGTCAGAGTCCAAAGCTTCTTAACTAAGCCTGGTGACTCTGTTTTACGCGTTAGAATTATTCATAGGTCCCTATCTGGAACATTAAATATATAAAAGTGCACAATTATGAGCTTCGTATAAATCGTCAGGATGGATGTGCGTTGTACTGCGATGAATTGTTTATAAGAGCCCTGTTTGCTTAAATCTGAATTAGCTACATGTGGACTCAAAATTCTCCAGCTTAGGAGCATAATTTATGGCCTGCAAAAATTACTGATAGGTTCCTAATAGAAGAAGCATGACTGCGTAATTAATATAGCCATTCGAATGAAGGCACACCGTTCAGAGAATCATCAGCTGCAGAGACATTATCGGGAAGCAACTCGCGTATCTTAAAGTGGTGAATATGGTACTTCACACAGCAAATCAGAAACAAATTCTGGAAAATAACAGACAATAAACGGAGATGCAGACATTATCAGGATCGATCATTCAAAGATGCCGACCTTAAATGTAATCATCAAACTGAGATGTGGGAAGGGAAGAAAGAGATCTAATCTTAATTTTTTCCACACACAGCCACGAAGCTTGGAGGAAAATGCAAATACAAACAAGAAGAGGAGCCCAGAATAGCTTGAATTTACATTGCTAGTACATTGCCCAGGTGAAAGAAAATTACAAGATTATCGGACTGGAAATAGTAAATAAACCTATCTTTAGCATCCTATAGTAACATACACAGCCTATAATTTCTCATACAGCCCTTACATCCCAAATTTAAAAAGAAAAAAAGAAAAAAAGACGGGCTTATGTATCAATGGCATTAAGAGACTAAACTGAAGCTATATCTTAGGGTTTTTTTACTCATCTAATAATAAAATGACAGCTGATTAACCTGCTGAAGTTTTGCTCTTGAACTTCCTTTGGGCTTTCAGGTCAACAACAATAATGGTGATGTTATCCTTGCTGCCCTTTTGGAGAGCAAGTTTTGCAAGGTACTCGGCAGCTGATTGAGCTGCAGGATCAGCTCCTTCGCCTCTTTGCGCGGAAGAGGCTGCACCAGCATTCTTTTTGTGCCAGAGAAGAATCCGTCTGCGGGCAGCATCACAAACCTCTTCGTTTGACATGACATCCCATAAGCCATCACTGGCTAAAATGAGGCATTCATCTTCTCTCACGCGTGGTACAATTGTGACTTCTGGTTCTGGAATGATCCATGGTTTCAAGTATCTGTCCCCTGCACGTCGACCACCAATATACATTACCGAGTCTAAAGAGCACCATTTGATCATGTCCTTATCTATATTATTAGAAAAGGATGAATCAAAGGATCATGATACCGCTTTGATGATAATCAACTCATTAAGATGCTTCACCTCAATCAATAAAACAGCTTGTACAAATATATGTTACATGATACATGCATCTTGAATCTATGACCTACAGTCATGACATATATGAAACATGCTCGATATATATGTATTATATTGTTGGCAATGCAGATTACATGAATACCAAATTCTCCAATAGCCAACAGAGATCCTACTCATCCAAAACACAATTTAATTTGTGTGCCAGAACTTACAGTTAAAATCCCAATATTGCTGAAACTCGACTAGTCAATGTGTTCAGTAGACATGCTCAAGTAGAACACTTGAATAAAAGGTGTCACGCACCATGATTTTTCTGGTTGCATAACACCTCTCATTTAATCATTGTATACAAATACATGTAGATAATCAGAAAATCTACATTAGCCTCACTCAAGCATGTCCATCTTATTTTGTAGAATCTGTATATGTACCATGAATAATAGGATTACTACATGGCAAACCATACTTGCACCTCATAGAACAACATCTTACTCTGGATCCAAATCAGTTATAATGGAATCTATTCAGATATATAACCTGGTGAGATAGAGCATAATAAATTGCTATTGTATTTGCTTCTCAAATCAAATGGTATCAGGGCCCCACAACCTGCATAAAAGCAATGGGTATGCACCATATAAGATCCAACTAGCCGTGGGAGGTTGCCATTTATTTCAATGCTCCATCCCATTCGAAATAAACCAATATTTTGGCTTATTTGGTATTGGCCACCCATTGAGATGAATGAGATATCAGCATTAAAAACGTTTGTACAAATTTATATCAACTACTCTACCTTGCGATTCAAGTTGGTTGTCAATGCCAGGCTGAAAAAATGTAAATGCATGCATATCCCTCATTATGCGCCTTCAAAATTTCCAAATACATGTAACCAAATGTCTATGTGGACTTGAGAGGACCAAGAGTTCATTTGTGAAAAGGAATCACAACTTGCCATGTTAAAAAACAAGAGAAAAGTTTAGTACTCATGGTATGATAGGAGAAGAAAAAACTTCTCAAAAATTGTATCTAGAACCAAAAAATAATGCAAGTTTGGCATGTGAAAAAACATCAGTTCCCCTACACGAGAGCATGTCAACATAGGACTAGGAGAAGCAAGAGGCTGGGGTCTTGCTTCTCCAAGAAGAAGCGAAGGACCAGGAGTCTGGACCATCTGAAATTAGCATCCAAGGTATGAATCAAACCCAAATCCTATCAATATTTTTTATAATATATTATTAACATAGCATGCAAGCGGGTTGGGCTGGAAGGTTTGGTTTCAATCAGACCTAACAGCCCCTCTGAATCATGCTACTTGAGCCTAGATAGACACAATTCGTAAGGTTCAGGGGATCTGATTTGCAGCTTCTTTGGCACACATTGCACACCACTCAGTATGAGCAATAGATATCTACAAAATAAATTGCGTCCTTCATGTAGAGTTTTAGCATCCCGCCTCTGACATTTGCCTAGGTAATTAAAGTGCAGGTGGGTCTCTCTCTCTCTCTCTCTCTCCCCCCGAAAAATAAAAGTAGGCAATGTCGCCCTTGTGTTCCTATTTTTCTTTTGAAGAAGTTACATTGATCCATTCTAGAGAGGAGTAGAATCACTATTTTGAAAGAAAGTGGAGTTGTCATTAGCCCCTATTATACCACTTTTGTAGTAAGGACTATTATTCTTAACTTTAAGATTTGATGCATACAAGTCAAATCCAACCTAAAGGAAAAAAAATCATTTGTGTAACAAACTAGGACCTCACCCACAATAGCTAGCCGGAAGGTATTATTTGGATTTCTTAATCCTGTAAGTACCCAAGATCTCCACAGCGAATAACCGATGTGGGACTGAACATACGTCTGCATGGTTCCTCACATACTCCCCCTATTTAAGCCCTGATATACTCGTCAGATTAAGGGCTCAAATCTATTCAAATTTAATCACATGCACCACGATAGGCTCGTGGTCAGCCTCCATTAACCCATGCTGCAGTGCCCCCTAGTCCACATAGGCTATAGGCCGAGTTTGCTCCGATACCATTTGTAACAACCCAGAACCTCACCCAAAATGGCTAGCCAGAATGTATTATTTGGTTCCTTAGTCCTGTATAAGTATCCAAGATCTCCTCGGCGAATAACCAATATGAGACTAAACACACGCCCGCATGGGTCCTCACAATTTGTGCAATTGAACAGTACAACTTGAGAAGATCTTCTAGTTGCAAAAGTATTTTCACGAACATCTCTGAGGCCATGCTATAACAGCAATTGTTCAAAGATATTCAATAGGAAAAAGAACTTAAACCACATTGAGACAATTACTTTTTAGTTCATGCATGTGAATTCCAACGAGATTCTCTTATATTATGAGCAAGCACCACTAGAGAAATGAACAGCACATTATTAAATCTTTCAACACGAAGTCAGATCAACCTAAAAGATTAGTGCATGAGGGCATCAACTATCAGCTCAATGATGTTCTTTCATAGTTTTTCGAAACAACTTATTTCGCTCCTAGCATGATCGTTTCTTAGAAGATATTACTCCAACCTTCTCTAGAATAATAGCTAAAAAAACTTAAGCTCATCACTTCAGCAATCCTTCTTCTCAAAAATTGGTAACGGCTCGTGTGACAGCAACTACCTACTCTGTGTTCTTTAATGTGGAGACGGTGGGTGGCTAGTGGACCAGGTAATTTTAAGGCAGGAGGTGGGAGCATAAATGAATGCTCAAATAAGAAGAAATTTAAGGACAATTAGGGGAAGAACAACCTTTTCATGACATGTAGTATTTATTTCTCATCCAAAACATGTTAAACAAATCAAGTAAATAATGCAATGAACAACTCTAATAAATAATTAACACCCAGTTTGAAGTAAACAGTTAAGTGGAACTTGTTAGCTGCATCTTTTTAAGGTTTTTGGGCGCCAACTAGAAAGATATGTGGATTATAATCAGTCAAACTGACACAGCAAATACTTCAAGTGATGGGCGACCAACTAAACCTGGGGGGCCTAACCAAAACAATCTAGGCTGTCTTCTTTAAATTTCTTAATTATTTTAATCAGCTATGTTAGACATTAATCTGTAGCACCTACATCCACAACAAGAAAGATGACCAGGGTTACATGGTCTACAATTGTATGATAAAGTCTGAAAATTTTCCCTAGCAGCAACTGCAAGCTGATTGAACAAACGTTGCCATGCTCAGATCTCATAATGGTGAGCCAGATGGATACGAATATCGAGTGCATCTAATAAATAGACATTAAGCAAGCAAAGCTAGCATTTTACATGCACTATCAATTCTATTTTTTACCCATCGAACCTTTTTCCCTTCCAAGGACAGAGGAAACATACCAATTGACCTTGACATGGCAAGAACACCAAACACACGGTATCCGTTCCACTGGATAACCTTTCCTCCAGATGCTTCAATCCTGGCATATTCATCGTCTCTGTTTGGCTGGAACACAGAAGGGGATATTGGTTTCTTCTCAGATACTCATTTGCATCCAAAGTGGAACAAGATGCAGATTAACTGGGGGGGAAGAAACACAGGCCTTACCTTATGATCCACAGATAGAGCCATCGGTTCTTTGCCACGACAAAGTACCGCCCTCGAATCCCCGCAGTTTGCGATGACAATGTGAGACGAACAAATAACAGCTACCACAGCAGTAGATCCAACAGTCTCAGGGGCAATGGCTTCTGATGGCAAAGAAGAGGAAAGGCTGGAGCTCGATCCCTCCTGAGAGGCACCAAACGTGCTTCCAACAACTCTTCTACCCTTCCCTCCAACCTCATCATCAACCTTCCCAAAACAATTGGCGAAAGCCATTTCCCATTGCTTCTTCCAATCATCCCCGCTGCTGTCTCCAGGACACCTGTTTAAGTTTCCAATCTCTTCTATCAATGCTACATGGATGCGCTCCCGACAGTAATTAGCGACCTGGAACGAGCGAGTCCTGATTGAGTAAAATCACATAACCTACATGAACAGAAAGCATCGCCGGACATGGAAATAAAGGAATGGTACCTGAGCACCGCCATGGCCATCATAGACTCCAAAGAAATGGGCAGGCAAGCGACTCAAACTTTGACTCATGCTGTCCGCCAAGCAATCACCAGCTAGCATCCGGACCGGAATTTCACAAAACATCGGCAGAGCCACTACAGCATCCTCCATCTCTGGCCTTCTTCCACAAATAGACATGCAACCCCAAAGGGACACATAATTCCGTAGCAAAACGCCGCACCCACTACTCCCAGCCGCACGACTACCCTGAATCGCCGGGTCAGCAAGGGGGGCTGCTACTTTCGGATCGGAATCAGCACCGCCTTCGGCCACCAAACTCGTACCCAGTTCTCCGGTAATGATCTCCACACCGGAAGCGACGCTCTTCACCATGTCACAAGAGCCCACTACAGCAGTCCTATCAGCTGCATCCAAAGCTGAGAATTCTTCCGACGTGCTCGCAATGCCGCCGATATCGATGATTACCGAACTGGAGCTCTCAGCCGACTGCTCCGGCCCCACGGACATCGAATCTTCCTCATCGCTTCCAGGCAGCGTCCGGACCTCCAGATTGTCGCCGTCGCCTCCTTCCTCCACAGTCACAGCCTCAGCATCCTCCGATTCTATCGGATCAGACAACATGCTCGCAGCATCAGTCATCAGCTTGAGGCGATTGATCTCCATTGGGCGGTTGTCGTGGACTGGATCGCACATGCTAATTGGCAAAGCAATCACCGGAGCCATCTCCCCCATCGCCTCCTCTTCCTGTGGCGTCGTCGTGGTTGAAACAACAACAACAACAACAAGAACAGCAAAACTGGTAGCAGCAGCAGCAGCAGCACCCCACCCCAAGAATCACATCACCTGTCATTGCTCAAGCATCGCTTCTTCCGCCTCCTCATCACTACAAACTGGCCTCCAAACCCAACTCATAGGGCTCCCCAGATCCGACTACCGCCCCTTTTCCACGAATCTCCCTTAAATGATGGGAAAAAAGGGGGCCAAAAACAAAAAAGGAAGGGGAGGCTGATGTAACACGATGAATACCACCGCTTCGCCAAATTCTATTATAAAAATTAACACGAAAAAAAAAAAGAAAAAAAAAAGGTAAGGGGGTAAGAAAACGATCGACTCCTTATCCTCGAGCACAGGAATAAGGAGGGGGAGAAAGAGCAGAAGAAGACCAACTTAAATATGGGAGGGTGGCTTTTCAGACATGGCTTCCCTGGATCTGAAGTAACCCATGTCAGCCTCTAGAAATCTAAAATAATCTTCTAGATTGCAGACTTCTCCTCCCCCTCCCTTCTCTCTTCCACCATCCCTCCCGTCTCACATCTTATCACCTCCAAATAGGGAGAGCAAAAGAAGCAGCGATCGTTCGTGTTTCTCTCTTGCAGTAGAAACAACAACCGGGAGAAAGCAAGCAAACTCCACTCGAGGTAGAGTGGAGAGATAAAATGGAATGCTCTTTTGCTTCCTCTTCTGGTGAGGAGCTGAGCGTGGAAGGAGAGCTGGAGAGCAAAAATAGGAACAAGAGAGGAGAGAGAGAGAGAGAGAGAGAGAGAGAAGGGAGGAGAGAGGGAGGGAAAGATGGGGGGAGAAGAAAGAGTGCCAGGTGTCGGGTGTTGACGGGGATCCGGTCTATTTCTCCCACTTTCTTTTCGCTTCTCCCGCAAAGGGAAACTAAATTTCGAGCATAATGACGAGAAAGCCCTCGACTTTTATCGTGATCGAAAGGCTTGCATTCCAAGTGTCGCTCTCTCGGTCCTCCGATGCGCCCTGATGGTCTCCAGCCGTGGATGATGGCAGCGAGGTAACATCGTCGCTGCCGTCTGATGAAATGACCAAAGATGGAGCCGGTGTCAGGCGGGATGCGTTTATAGGGCGGGCCCCACAGCTTTGCGAGTTCCGCTCGCCAATCATAGCAGGATGGCGCACACGTGGCTTACTGTTGAGCACATGTGACCAATATTTCGTTTCCTTTTTTATTTCCATGGAGAAGGAATCGGATCCCGTCCTCCGCTCTTAACTCTAACCTTCCTCAACACTCGGATGAACCTGCCCCATTATGAGAATCCCGGCAGCCGGTGCTGTCACATCACGACGGTGAACGTATCCCACTGTCCCGGATGCCTGGATCGATCTTGGCCGTCCACGTAAGATTAATACCCTCGTCGTGGTTGTTGTAGAAGTCTGGGGCATCGGACATTTGTGGTACAGATGGGAAAGATGATCTCCGTTAACTTTTTTAAACGGCGCTAACGAAGAGAGAGAGAGGGAGGGAGAGGCGGCCGTTATGCGGAAAAGGTGGGGAAGGGGGAGGCATCAGTGACGTGGACCGTCGACTAGAGAGCAGGCCCACGAGTCCGCTAGGCCGACAGGGCGGTCCGAAGCCGTCACGGGAGCGTCGCCACGCGTCGCCAAGGCCGTCTCTGATTTGACGCGCCGATTGACGTCCCTGCCGTCACATGGACAACGGAACTGCCTCGCTCCACTTTTCTTTTGCCCTTTTTCGCTAGCATCCGTCGTCTCGAGTAACCGAGCACGACGCTCCCCCCCCTGCTTTCGGTGGACGGTGATATCAGGATCCCTTTGATTCTTCCGGCTTCCGGCGTCAGCGGATCGAGGGGAGGAAAACGGAGCATCGGTCAGCATCCGAGTCCAGGTATCAGGCGGTGTGTCCCGCTTTCTTACGTTAGAACGTAAAGATAATAAGATAGTTTAATCTAATGATGGTCTGATTGATCGGTTTAACCTCAGATTTGGTGTATTCCTGTCAATCATTCTGTTTTGATAAAATCTCAATCCACCTTTGAAACTCGTACTTAAGCCTAAATTTTGTCCCAATTAACTGACTTTAGCTAGGATGTACTTATTTTATAAGAATGTTGTGTTGTGGGGGGTTCTCGAATTTAGTCCCACATCGACCGAGTAGCGAAAAGGTCTGTGCCTTATAATGAGGAGGCTTAAGCTTTTCCTCTCGAGGGTCTTTTTGTGGGACAAAACCGTGAGGGGCGTTGGCGGGTGACCCCCGTGCGAGCTCCGCGCCTACAGACAGGTGCGCCCCCTGCGCGAGCTCCGCGCCAGCCGGGCATCCCCAAAGCAGACAATACCTCGGAAGTGACGCAGTCGCTTTCGCTGCTCGGATCGGTCGGGGGCTATGCTGGTGATGGGGTGCAAATCCCGCATCATGTTGAATATGTTTGATGGGGTGAAAAAAAGAGCCTCAAGACATGATGGCGTGATTAAATTCGTTCATCTTGCGATCCACCGGCAATTCAGATACTCTAAATGCTCTACAGCCATTAGATTGGGATCACCTTTTTCAACTCGGAGGTTAGGACGAGCAGGCTACGAGCAACTAACCTCCAAGATCAGCTAACGTGTAAAGTTCTAAATCTCTCAACTTAGCGTCTGTCTCAAAATGATCCGAATTTTCTCACTTAGCTGAAGATTTTTCCACCCTGCACTGAAAGGTGTCCCCTCCATTGAGCCAGAGTGAAGATTATCATAATAAACTCCAACGATTACGCCGAACCTTAAGGCAATTATAACGCAATCCTACCAAATCTTTAGGTAGCTATAGTGCAATCCCAAGTGATTACAGCATGATTTTGAGCCATTAAGATACAATTCACAGAAGATTTAGGATCGCACGGCTATAAACAAACCATGAGCCACTACAAAGATAATTGCTAAACCATAGTTAGAACAACACTTTCTCTAATGTAAGCATTGGATGGTCCGATCGAAGCCAATCTGGCGAGTTCTCTAACCTTTTTGTTGTCGTGTAGATCTATAAAGGCAGCTCGTATCATCAATCTGAAAATCAGCAGCAACAACGTCTATAGAGGCAGCTCGTGTCATCTGTGCCCCAGTCTTAGTATTATTTGCTCTTTTCTGATTTTGTTGATTGTACCCACGTCCGCTGTGTATGAGCTGCTGTTATATTAAAAAAAAATTTAAAAAAATTAACATACGATGCTTCCAAATAGCCTACTTGACTTGGTTTCACAATTCCTGGCCCTAGGAATTTTACAGAAAGATGCGAGAGCATCAGCAGCGTCTCACCAACAGCGATATATTCGGTTTCAACAGAGTGGCTGCGGACGTAAGAACTCTACAGTGGATGCACAGCAAGAGAAAGGAAGACTCGAAAGGAATGGTGAAATTTTAGATATCCCTCCGAAAGTTCTATTCCATCTGTGAAAACTGTCACCAAGCATTACCCACTATAACACCGTTCGAGATCAAGGAATGAGAATAAGACGGATATATTATGCTTTCTATGAACGAAGAAGGATAAGACAGCATCCACGTTTTGTTAAGTGTCACAGTTTCCATCAAAAGCAATCTCCATGAGCATTATTTTAAGCGTTCCGAGAAAGCAGCGTGCCGTCAGCTGGCAGCAACAGAGGAAAAGTGCGTTTTGCCCACTATAATATTGATGATGCATCATTAGCGTCAGTAAGTTGTCTTCAAGGAATAGTCGGACTGACTACTTCTGTTGATAGATCTATCCAGAGAGCTAAATTCGCAAATTGCACTCAAGGATCTAATTCAGGGATAGGTGATGAGATTTTTTTGGAAGAAGATATTGCTAAGTGGGCTCAAAATGACTTGACAAAGAGTACTAACTGTAGAGAATACTGACCACCACCTTGGTCTCCTCAGAATGGCCTGTTGTGCAGTCAGTTGAGATGTTACAAAGAGGAGGACCTGCTCCTGGGATTGGATTTGGCTGGGGTTCCTCTGGGTCGTGCTTGAGAATGATCTTGCTCTTGCTGAAATCATGAAACCGAATGTCTTGATTCACCTGAGTCAATTCTGTCCTTGGATATGTTTGGTTGCAGGACCTGCAGACGGAGCAGCTGCCTTGGAGAAGGCACTGGATATGTTGCTTCAATCTCGTGTTCGAAACAAACTCAGCTTCCATATCCAAACAAACAAACAAACAAACAAAAAGCAACTTAGCTTCTGCATTCATATTTGTATTCATCAAAATTAAGACGGGTTTCAAATCATTTCACTGGCAATAAGACGAAGAGGACTACGTACTTTCTTTAAATTCTCATCTCAAGAACAGATGGTTACGTATTAAGAAGTCATCTGAAAAGGTGACATATCTAGAAATGGCGATGCTCTGGAAACAATTCATGAGGAAGTAGAGCAAGCAGAAACAACTATCAAGTATCCATATTGCAATTCATTGCTTGTAGAGTGGGCACACCAGAAACAGCCGCTTCCTGCGCATTGTTTTTTAGGTGCAATACGTAGCATTGGCGAGTTTAAACGCACTAGGACTTCTTTCATTGGGAACAAGCTGTTTATATTGTTGAACCCATATCGATTTTGGGATTTTTGTTGTAAAGATGTACGGTATTATCGGTATTATCTTATCGATCATAGAACTTCCAGATTCAAGCATTGGAAATTAGAATTCCTGTCGAAAATATTGCCGATGTTTTTGGAAGAGATGATGAGCACAATTACTTGAACCGACGCGTGCGGTGATGAAAGATGCCCCAAGATTGTAGGCAGTTCTTAAATTTTTTCCGTCAACTAGATTCATGGACCGAGACCAATCACTTGTGCCTGGGTGTTTGACGGTACGCCACAATGCCATAAATAGATCTTTTGCACCAAAGATACAAATCCATAATCAGCGTAATTAAATACGTTCGAATGGGTTCGATTTTTTTTTTTTTTCTGCTGCAACAGATGTTTTGTACTTATCTAGTATGAATAAATTTAAAAATATTAAAATATAATAAATTTTAAAGTGCTCTAAACAACTTTTTGTTTCCAACTTATAGTATCCTTCGGAATAGTTGATCATAGATAAGATCATCCAATTTGCAATCTTATTGATTTAGAGTCTTTTAGAATGATAAATTACAAATGAAGTTACATAATCTATAATTTTATTGGCTTTTCTATATACAAACTTAATTTAGAAAACAACGCTGTCCCAAATATTCTAAAGCAAACGGAGCGCAGGGAGCATGGTCCTTTACGTGTTATCAGAGGAATGGCTCTTCGCGTACCGACTCCATGAATTTGAACCATTCCTCTCATGCCGCATCGCATGGGTATGACCTAGCAATAGCTCCAAGCCACGATATAACCTGAAGGGCTAAGAGTCATTTCGCCTTGTAACCCCCCCGATTTAAGCGCTGTCATGTCACTCCAACGACCGATGGACCTACATGTAGGTCTCCTTCTTCTCCACTCCTCCCACCTCTTCTCCTCTCCAAGAACTACTCGAATTACAGTATTTGCCCTCCCTTTCTTTTCTCACCAACAAGTAACTCTTTTCTCCTGGCTCTCGTAGATAAGAAGACCACCATCAACCACGCCAAGAAGGAGAAGAACAAGAACGGGAAGAAGAACTATGGAGGTTCCATCCGAGAAATATAGTTTCTTGAATTCTTTATATAAATTCCCAGCACGACCTTGTAGCGACCCTATTCTCAACGTATCTTTTTCTTTTTCTTTTTCATTTCTTTTGTAGGAAAAACCGAACAAGGAAAGAGGAATTAAGAAAAGGCCATCACCATCACGGCTGCCCGAGTTTCAAAGATGCCGAGTCCGCAGCGCAACAACGTCGAAGAAACCGTCCCTCTCGACGGCTGGGAGGAGATAGCTCTCGGGCTCGCCGATGTGGCGGCGGCGGCGGCGGCGATGATCGTGCTTGGGCTGGCCTGCTCGATCAGCGCCGCGCTGATCGAGGTGGTTCGGTTTGTACGACGACCCTCTGGCCAAGCGCTTCACCACCAACCACACCCCGGTGACTGCGATCGGAATCCCGTGCGCGGTGTTCACGGTGGCTCTGTGCATCAAGAAACGGAGAGCCGCTTCAAGAATCGGAGTTAACGGTGACTGCGAGAATGGAGGCACTGCCGAGGTTCTTGATGACTTCGTGCATGGAAGCAAGTCGTGATCGTGTCTCGGTTGGTGACTATTCCTAGCTCCTCGTCCTCGAGGTCAGGTGGTGGTGTTTCGGCCGGCAGCGGAGGGGTAACTGCGGCTGATGTGAAGCTGGGGGGGAGCGAGCCATCACCGGAGGGACAAGACACAAGAGGGAGATAGGTGTTCGCATGTCTGGAGAGGCGGTCAGTGATGGGAAAGGAAAGAATGCTTGATGAAGATCGATGGTGTCAAAAGGTGAAGATATTAGGTGTTCAGTTGGTCTAATGATCTGGGTCTGTGGTTCTTGGTTGAAGTTCTATAGGCCTGGCTTTGTTTGTTAGGGACGCATGGGGCTCCAGTTCTACGTAACCTTCAGCCTACAGATACTGTTCAGCTCTTTGCTATTGCCCTCATGTTGCCAACTCGTGAATCATTTGTGCCCCATATAAACTTAAATATATTGTGATCTGGTGCAGGCAACTGGTACTTGATCTGTTCGATCACATAACTTTTGTCCCTTTATATTCAGGTACCAAACTCTTTTCTCTCTTCTAATCTTTTCATTAATTACTGCTATCTATCGAAGCAACTTTTCTGCGATATGGGCTCTTTGATTTGTATTAATCAAGTTGCCACAAAACCTTTTTCTTAGGGTAATTTTGTTGCAAAACCTTAAACCATAAATTATGTGACATGTGATCTTTGATTTCTTATTATAGTAATTTATTCCACGCTGCTTTTTTTTAATATAAAAATGGCATTTCATATAGCTCTAACGTGAGAACATCCAACTACATCAAAAGAAAGTAAAAAGTACAAGGTAGGAGGTATGTCTCCTACAGATGTCCATATAATCTTTCCAGAGTACCGGGCAACAAATGAGGTGACGCAGTCTGCTGCGCTATTTTTGCCTTCGAAATACATGTAATGCTACTGCTTTCTGAGTTATGGAAATATCGTGTTTTCACTAGTCTGTTTGCGAGATCATGCATATACTTTGAGTGCATTCTTCTTGAGATTATGGATGTATTTTGGCTAGTCTCGCATTACACGTATGGTGAGCGGCTAGTATTGCAAGTGATTCAATAAATTAGCTCTACGATAATGAAGAACAGCGTAAATCTCAAACAATCAAAAGTATGAAGTTCATATTTTTCGGTCATTGATAAACAGTTTGTTGGAGAAAGGTCCACATTTTTAGAATTAGTATGTTCTATGTTATTTCAGTATAAAGCATGGTGAATGGCATCATAGCCAAACTGAAAGTTGCAACGTCTAGGCAGCCAAACGAGACCAGTTTCTCTGCTTGTATATATGGACGGCAATGATGAGCTAAAAAGGTTTTGATCTTCTTTAGAAATGACTGAACTTTTGATAGATTTTTGGAGCTAGAGTTGCAAATTGGCTTAAGCTTAATCGAGTTTTAGGCTGCTAAGGCTTGGCTCAACAATACCAGGGGTGAATTCAAACTCAAGCCAGCTTCAAACTTAGCTACAAACGCTACTTAATCGACTGACTAGAACGGATTGCCCGGGGCCAAAACTGCCCATTTACATGGCAGCAGCATGCTTTAACTCTCTCTTATTATTACATGGAATTCCAATTCGTTCCTTCGCCATTTCCTATCGCATCCTAAGACTTCGAGACCATGAAGACTTGGAGGCAATCCAATCCTTCCACTTGCCTCCCCCTTCGATCCAGTCCCCTCCGTGTCTTTCTTCTTCTCCCAATCTTTCGAATGCCAACAAATTTCTTCTTGCTTTTTTGAGGATGTAACGAGATCATCCCTAATGTCGACAAGAGGAAGAAACCAAGAAGACCGAAGCCTATTACATATAAGAAACCTTGACTTATGAACCGGGGATCATCCACTGATCGCTTTGAGAGCTGTGCATACGGAGGCCTCTTCTTGTCTTTCTTCTTCTTTCTATCTTTCGAGTACTGACAGAATTCTTCTTGCTTTCTTGAAGATAGAACGAGATTATCCCTATATGAGGAAGAAATTAGGAAGACCGCAGCCTGCTACGTAAAAGAAACCCCGCAGATCATCCACCGATTGCTTTGAGATATGTGCAGATGAATAAATAACAGCATTCGAAGCGCGCTTTTGAGAACTATGCGGTAGACTAGGTAGCCTCCTTTGTGGCGCAGCATTCGGGTGGATTGATTTAGGCCAAGGTCGGAGATATATCTTATCTTCTGTATCATTTTCTTTCTTTTGATTTGGCAGATTGTACACACGTGGAATCTATATATGAACGCCAATTTTAAACCCAAAAAAAAAAAAAAACTGTGCGGCAGCCATTTCAAGACGGATAGCCCGAAAGCTCGACCTGAAGGGCATAAGCCGAATTTAAGCGAGGTCACCTCAACGACTGATCTACCTATCACAATCGCAACGACGACGCTGCTTCCCCCCCTCCGTCTCTCGTCTTGCCTTCATTCCCAGCAGCAAAGAGAAGGTCTCCTTCTTCTTCCCCACTCCTCCCTCCCCTACAAGAATTACGCGAACTACTTTATTTTCCCTCGCATTCTTATCCGACCAAGAACTAACTCTTTTCTTCTGGCTCTCGTAGATAGAAGAAGACCATCATCAACCACGCCAACGAGGAGAAGAAAACCAACGGGATAAGGAGAACTATAGGTCCTATCCAAGCAATATATAGTTTCTTGAATTCTTTATATTCACAGCAGAATAACTTTTTAGCCACCTTATTCTCAACATATCGATCGTTTTCTTCTTTTGCAGGGAAAAAAAAAAAAAGAGCAAGGAAGGAAGAAAAGGCCATCACCGTCTCGGCTAAGCGACTTCCAAAGATGCCGGGCCTCCAGCGCCGCGACGTCGAAGCGACCGTCCCGCCCGACTCCTGGGAGAAGGTTGCCCAGGGGGTGGCCGACGTGACGGCGGCGGTGATGACCGCGCTCGGGCTGGCCGGCTTCATGAGCGGCGCATCGAGGTGCCATTTCGGTCTGTGCGACGTCCCGCTCCCCGAGCGCTTCATCACCGACCACCCAACCCTGGTGATCGGCATCCCGTGCGCGGTGCTCGCGGTGGCTCTATGCATCAAGAAACGAAGAGCCGCTTCAAGAACCGAAGCTAACGGTAACAGCGAGAATGGGGGAGGCGCTGCCGAGGTTCTTGATGACTTCTTCGAAGCATATCATGATAGTGTCTCGGTTGGCAGCGATGGTGGTGGCGAGAACTGGACAGTCCGGCCGCCGATACGCCTGCCACCGGTGGTGAGTATTCCTAGCCCCTCGTCGTCGAGGACAGCTGGTGGCGTTTCGGCTGGCAGCGGAGTGGTGACTGCGGCGGACGTGGAGCTGACGGGAGCGAGCCATCACCGGAGGAGTGAGAGGGAGAGAGGTGTTGACATGCCGGGAGAGGCGGTCAGGGATGGGAGAGGAAAGAATGCTTGAAGAAGATCGATGGTGCAGAAAGGAGAAGATGTCAGATGTTCGCTTAACCGGTGTGTTCGTGGTTGAAGTTTTACTGGCCTGGCTTTGTTTGTCAGGGACGCATGGAGCTCTAGTTCGATCTATAGAACCTTTCAGTCAGTTCTTTGCTATTGTTCTCTCATGATGGCAGTTCTTGAATCATTTGTGCCCGATATGATATGAACTAATAAATTGTGATCTGAAGTTGAGGCGTGAAACTGGTACTTGAGCTGTTTGATCACGCATCTTTATCTCCTTATATTGAGGCACCAAAGTCCGTGCTACGGGTTGTGTTCTTCGGCTGATTGGCTTGTAAATCCTTCTTTCATCATGTTTTTCATTATATAGATCGATGTTTTTAGCCTGGCTTTTCGCCGGGTGTTGTTCCTTAATTTTCTGCAATCTATTTTTTTTAATAAATTAGATGATTTAAATTAATTAGGTATATATATATATATATATATATATATATAGGGGATTGATAACCTACTCTCTGTTATCAATCTACCCATTTTTTATTAGACAAAAAATACCCTTACTTTTTATAACTTTTAAGGATACTTTATGTCTTTTTACAATCTCACATTTACTCACCCTCTTAACTCCTCAATTAATGCTCTCTCCCTCTCTCTCTCTCTCTCTTACATATACATATACATACACATACACATACATACATACATACATACATACATACATACACATATATACATACATACATACATATATACATACATACATACACACACATATACATACATACATAGACATACATATACATACATACATACATACGTATGTATGTACATACATGCATACACACAAACACCGGAGGGAGGGAGGGAGAGAGAGAGAGAGAGAGAGGGAGAGAGCATTAATTGGGGGTTGAGAGGGTGAGTTAATGTGAGATTATAAAAAGACATAAAGCACCCTTAAAAGTTACAAAAAATAAGGGTATTTTTTGTCCAATAAAAAATGGGTAGAGAGTGCCACCAAGGTAGTAGCCTAGTGGTAAGGGGGCGATAATTCCGCCCAAGTTGCCCGGGTTCGAAACGCACGGGCATCGATTAAATTAGGGGACCGGATGCCCCACGCTCGGCTGGCTTGTTGGCGGTTATGCTTTCCTTCCACTTGTACCAAGGTGGTACTGGGATGACGTACCCACACGTGAGGCGGTGAACCCAGTGGCTTCGGCTTTATCTCCGATGATGCTTTGGCTTTATCTTTCTGGCGACCAAAAAGTCGACTATTCAGCTGATAAATAACCTGCTAAACAAAACTGACAAAAGTTTTGCATCCAGAAATAAAGCGCGGACATTAAGACCGTCCAACAAACTTCCTGCAGCACGCACTTCCCACTATATAGGTCATCCAATAAATCACGAATTACAAGCCCAAATACTTGAGCTTTCCAATTGCCGATTGACAGTAGCTATGCGATGATATCTTTAAAAACAAGTCAGTCCCCGTCATCCAGACAACCATATGAGGACTGGAAAGTGCATTAAATCTCAACTAATCTTCGGACATCCAAATTCTGTAGACCAAGTTTTGACATTTAAAGCCAATATGCACAAAAACCAGCAATGAATTAGTTTTTTCTTTTTTTTTGAGAATTCTAGCATTGAATTAGTCTACTTAGAGTCTTAGACATCATATTTAAATGCAACTGCTGCAACAATGGCACGAGCAGAAAAATAGGAGCAACTACTTGAATACATAGGCTGGAAACTACGAAGAAGCCACTTCTCAAGTATGATATATCCTGCATGTTAACGCATCTATATGGTCATCAGTCAAAATGTATGAATTTACTGGTGCTTCACTGGTGAGTCGTCTGATGACTGCCTGAGCATGACAGATCCCTGTATAAAAGCCCACAGGGTAAAAAGTGCATTCGAATCATGGCTATCCATAACAAGCTTTGCCGATTCCCTGTCAATTTGGGCCACCTCCATGTCTCCGGTCATCACATACAGAAGATGGACGGAAAGGGAATTTCGCAAATTGGATCCTTAAGACTGGCGAATCCTGTTTCCTGGCATCAAATTTATATTCTGCAGGAAACCCGACTAGGTAATTAGTCAATGGTGTGGATTGGAATTAGAATATGGAGTTGACAGATCATGGTATTTCCGCATACAGGCGCTATCTTCGCATCACTGTTTTATGTTTACCAAAAATGTTACAAACCCAAGTTTATAATAATAAAATATCATCTGACCACAGCAGTGAAGAAACAACAGCAGGAAAAACTTAGGTTGAATGATATGATTTTCCATGCAACTACATTTATAGCTGATGCTAGTTATGAATGATCGCATTTTCTGGTTTTGGTGTTGGTGGGGGAGGGGGTGGATGTCTTATTCATGAAAGCTATGCAAAATGTGTGAATCTTTAGAGAATCTGAGCAAATATGGCAGCACATGAAAGTCTAGCAAGTCATGGCATGAAAAATGCACCTTGAAGAGCTTCCAGAGCAGTTAAAGCACATTTGGCATCATTAAACTCCACGAAGCACAGGACATGAGCCTTATCTCCAGTCTGCAAGCCAGCAGTTGCACAAACTATGAGCAAACTTCTAGGCAGTAAAACTCACACTATTTAGTTAATATGTTGGAGAGAATTTTCAAATGGAACAGATAACTGTCATAGGTTTATGTCAAGCTTGAATGTTCAAACATTGCAAACTGTCGGTATCGAACTTTCACAAGAGCACCATTTGCAATGACAGATGTACTGCTCAAAGGACAAACACAACCAAGCTAGAAAATCTGAGAAAGGCCAGAGCATTCTAGATGAAAATCATCTAAATTTGTGAATGTACCAATTTAAGAAATAGCAGACCCTCTTCATTATAAAGCTGGTATCTATATAGAATCTAAAAGGGATAACAAAAATATTCACATGACACCACGAAAAGATGATTGAAACAGGCAGTTAAACCATTTCGAGAACAGCAACAGATGGTCAAAGAGAACATTTTTCAAATTCATGTAACTGATCCATCTAGTCAACTAGTGTTCTTAGAAAAAACAACCTTCGAGGCACAATCACAGCATGAAATGGGTACAAATTCAGCAAAAGGCAAAGTGTAAGTGCTTCATATTAACTGATGAAACATAATTTGAAATTTCCAACATCAAGGCATCCAGATTTTGCCAGAACAAAAAAAGGTCTGCAGATGAACTTGCTGACTCATAAACATCTTGCTCTCAGCTTGCTCAGTGGCTCCTTCAAGTTAAATCAATTAAGCAAAGAATCCGGCTTAAGCCACATCTTAAGGCTCAACAAATAAAATAGCTCAGACTGAACACTGAAAAGTGTGGCTGGCAAGCAAAAAGAACTAGAAGTTCGACTTAGCATGTTTAATCGCGAGCTAAACTTTTGCATGGACAGCTGAGATTGTCCAAAGCCTGAACTGAGTTTGAAAACCTGCTTGATATGATCAAGCTGACCTGAAGCCCAAACGTCAACGTAGGTTGACTTTTGAAGGCCTATAAGCAACAGATTGTGGAATTTGCATTGAGCAAAAGAAAACCTTCAAATGTCTATGATAAAGGAGGTGGCTATAAAGACCTAAAAGTACATATGCTGAATGGAAGCATAACAACCAGCATTTTCCTAATAAAGGATAATCAGGAAGTACAAAAAGGGGATAAAAGCTAGAACACGTAAATCCAACAATAAATCAGAAGGTCCTCTCCAGCAAGATAGGCTAACAGAACATTTAGAATTGATGGCTGCAAAAACAAGTTCACCTTGTGAAGGGTACTGAGGGAGTAGTGTGCAGAGAAATGTCTCTTGAACAGGAATGAGCAACGTTTTGGAAAACTGAGAAATCTATCATCTCGGTAGGTGACAAAGGCCAAGATGAACCCAGATCTTGATTTATCTTGGCCAAAATGGAGGATAAGGACACCTGGAAAAGTCCAAAATTTTTCAAGATCCTGGTAGATATTTTGGGATGAAGGTATAAAAATATTAGCTAATATAGTAAATCCAGGATGCGTTAAGGCATTAATTTTGGAGTCTATTAATTAAATATCAATTTAAGGAAGTAAAAAATGTGATTGGAAAATATAAGCCGATATAACAGTATATCAGCTAATATCTCGGAATTTATAAGTTTGTATCGGCCAAGATAATAGAGGCCAAGATTTTTAATATCTTCTTTCAGGATTTGTCCAATATTGGCATAAACCTAGATCTCAGCCAAGATGAGAACTTCCAGAAACAAATGGTCCAACAGCATCAGCTGCATTAATAATCATCTCTGACCACCATCGATTTAAAGACAGAAATTTGAATAGAGAGGAAGGTTGAACAATATTAAGTAATATAGCTTGTATCTCTCTCTCTCTCTCTCTCTCTCTCTCTCTGTGTGTGTGTGCGCGTGTGTGTGTGTGTGTGATACATAATGATAAAAAAATTGACAAGTAGAACATCAGCAGCTACATGTAAAATATCATACGTATTTTAACACGACTTATATATTCATAGGGAGCATATATCAGCACAATATTGAGACACTACAGAAAACTGCAAATTTGACATCAAAGATATTAATTTGAAACATGAACCCATGGTTATGACCCCAAAATTCTCAGAGGTTGAAAATACCATAAAAATAATTTTCTGATCAGTATGAAATACGCATATAAAAGTGCCTCCAGTATGAAATACGCATATAAAAGTGCCTCCAGTATAAAAATAATTTTCTGATCAGTATGAAATACGCATATAAAAGTGCCTCCAGTGGCAGGTCATCAGATTCGGTTTAAGAGGCAGGAAAGAAAGTGGACAGTGAAAGAAGAACTTAATGTGTCTAGTGAAAGTAATTTAATATTTCATTTTGAAGGATCTGGCCTTCATTATAGTGGCAAAACATGGTCTGTAAAGACAATACCAAATTGATTGGGTGTGCTATGAAATTATGCTCATTGGACAATAGGTGTTGCCAAAAAATAAATAATCATATTAATCAGGCCATCATAGGATGATAAAGAATCAATTCTACATATCAGCAAGCAGTAAAAACACCATGATTCTCATAAGCATCAAGAATGAATCGATTACATTTCAAATATTTATAACTACTTCATGAAGTTTCAAAATTTACCAAAATAAGAAACTGATTGTATCAATATACTTACACGTCTAGGCTCCTTATGTACAACTTTGATATCCTTGAAACCAATAAAAGGGCGGAAGAGATCTTTTGGTACAATATTAAGGATTAGAATAGAAGAACCAAAGAGTAATCAAGTCAGAAGGCAAGGTCAATGAGTCACAGCCACAAGGATACGGGCTACTTCTCTCCTTGTACAATCAGTAGGAAGGCCATCAACAAAAAGGATATTAGACTGATCTGCAGATGCACCATCAGATTTTACCAAAGGATTGGGTACGTCTCTGATGCCAGGCTTAATGCCTAATGCATCTCTTCTTGTTAAGCCTGGCTCTTCTAATGGAGTATATCCTCTTATGGTAGCTCCAGCAGCCAAACCACTAAATCCAGGCGTAGCATGACTTCCTGCTCCAGAAAGATGATCTGAACCATAACTTCCAGGTCGTATCGGTATCTGAGTACAGCCACAGCATATGAAAGATATCACTAAGCAGTAAGATGCTCTGTACTCAAATCTTAAATAACTTTTAAACCACTTCTAGGTGAAATCTTACATCACTCCGCAGAGAATCTGATGTGCCCCTTGGATCACCAGCACTCTGCATGTGATCAGATGCTACAGTAGAACCATCAGATAAAAGAGAACCACGAATACCGGCTCTTGGATCTGCTCTTGGATCTGTTTCATATAGAACAATAAATCAATGAAGAAAATCCAGAAGCTAGAAACCAAAAATATGACAATGGTATTTCCTTAAGCAGATTATTGTTGATGGACAAGAACATGCCATACATAAACATCAGACTTATATGGTACAGGACATGCCAGTCCTGCTGAACATAATACATTGTACATTAAACTTATTAAAACATTGATAATTACAATCATTTTTTATGTATGCAGAAGAAACACTTCTCCGTTCTTAGATGTTATATCTGTACATACCATGAAAATGAACTAGAGATGTATCTAAGTGTAAGTAATTGCAAGAACAGAATAAAGAGGAAAGGCAAGGATCCTATACTCCAGAATGACACAATGACAAGTGTAGACAAAATGTTAGAATTGCTCTTCTGTATAGGTTAAAACACATATGTGACCCTAGATAACATCAAACCATATGAGTTAAAGCATAATAACCAGCAGGTTAGTAGCAAACGTCAGCATCAAAAAATAAAGTATGCACCCAGCAAACCATTATTACTAAGATAGCCAGCCCATTTTAATTAAATGTTCCTAACCAGGAAGATAAAACAATAAAAAATCACAATAATTAAGAAAAATAAACATGAAATCTTTCATCTACAAGGACCATGACTATGGTCAGTCATATGTAATATACGATCTACAGACTACAAAAACAAAGGTAAACTACAGAAATAGTGATAGATTAAGCATCAGCTGAATAATCTAAAGGGAAAAAAGGCTAACAAGAACAGGATTCATCAGTTGTCAAAGTTCATGTCTCACATACCAAAATGTTTCTCATCATGATGTGTTCACGCACATCAAACACATCCTTTTGGCACCTGAAACTTCCTCAAAAACTTGGGAGATGAATGCTCATTCTTAAATTTTAACCACCCTCTAGAAAATGAGGAGTGCAAGACCTACAAGCGAGTGTAGGTGGAACCTGCAACACGTGGCATGAGCCCCACACTCTGCCCTCTTTAAGAGAGCTCACAACCGATTCAAGCAAGCTGGTGTACTAAGCAGAAAAAGGTATGGTTCACACCATGTGTATGTGGACATTTTCTAACACATGGCCTTAGTTTAACGTTTCCTTCCAGAAATGGAATCCCCATAAATCCCTAACAGTTATATGTGTTCTCTAGCATAGAAAGTAAGAACAACTGTTCGGTAATTCCCATTGTAATATCCACTTTGGGGAAATAAACAAGGAAAGGTGGAAAAAATGGAAGCGGGAAAGGAGTAATGTCACCAGTGTGCGATGAAAGAATACTTTGTTAGCAGAAACAAGAGAAACTTCTCTACTATCATAATGGAGACTCTTGGAAGTAAGACTCCAACCCCATTTGGCTCCATATTTGATTTTTTTTTTTAATAGAATTACACCTTACAAGAGAGACTTGAGCCACCTCCTTCCCAGGAAATGAGTCCATCATTTTTCCTTAATCTGTTTTCAGGATCCACTCCACGCCCTTCTCTTCCTCGTATTCCTAAAATTTCCAGTTTTTTTTTCCTTTTGCTTTTTAACTGCATGCATAGTGGACATGCACCTTGTGTGCTAAATATTAGTTTGAACAATGAAAGGGATATCATAGGGAAGTGCTGGAAACTGGTTAGCAGTCTTGGAGTCTCTTCTTGCATACTTAATCATGTTTCCCAGCAACTTCCCCATAATTTTCGAGGTCTTTACCTCGATGCTTCCCAAGGGTGGTTCCACAGAACCATGCCCCCCTGCAACTAAGATTTGCATGCACAACTTCTATGGAGTTTATGCAGAAGGAAAGATAATATCATAATAATGGTAAGAAAAAGAAATTATAACCATTGCCTAAACATGACACAATTCAAATCTCTGTAACTGAGTAGGCAGACAGTATCATTACATGAGGACTCAAAAAATCATATCGTTATGCAATCACATCAATTAACTCTTCCGTGCAAAGCAATGCGGCACGCTGTGAAGGTTTTCTCCGAGTTTAGTACACTCCATCCGGGTGGTGCATTCACACGTAATGTGATGTGCTGCGGGCACCAGCACAAAGAATTGCGAAGAAGATATCAGCATTAACATAACTTAATCAATAAATTTGATAGAATATATGGCACTAAATAAAACCTAACTCATCTACCTTCATTACACGGCTATTCCTATTTGTGATGTACCTCTCCTCCACCCTAAGAACACATCTCTCTCTCTCTCTCTCTCTCTCTATAAATATATCTGGAATCAAATAGCAAAAGATGACTGTTCGAAAGAGGGGCCGTCTATTAAAAATCTCACGGCCTCCTTCTCCCCCATCCAAGAAGATAATAGCTATTTCGACGATCGAAACAAGAAAATGCTTCCAGCTTCTCTCAAACATTGACCAGGGCTTGCCGGTGGCCCAAACCAAGCGAGCAGAAGGAGAAGGAAACAAAAGGCTTGGGCGTATCCGAAGGAGGGAGAAGGGAGAGGGAGACGGAGGGTACCTCTTTCGGGAGAAGAGTATCTCCGGTAGCGATCGGACATTGCTCACCTCTCCTATCTTCCAGTGCCGGTACCGCTGGGGGTCGAGGTTGGGGTTCGGGTGGCGGAAGGAGTCCGATACCGAGTACCAGCGCCCCTAGAGAGCGTTCCCCGTATGCGGCGCCGCCCCGAAACAGTATCTAGCCTCATTTCATACGAGGGGACGAGCCAGGACCGAATGGCGGCATGCATCCAGGTGACACCCCGATCTCAATTGTATATCTTGATAAATAAAATTAAAACAAAGTCAAAAAACTAGACGTACAAATACCATTTGAAGAAGCGGAGAAGAACTAAACTACAAAAGAAAATGCCATAGATCCTATAAACTTTCTTTTGTTCAGTGCATGTTGTAAATCATTAATTCTACGGCTTCTAAATTATTCCAGCATGATTTTAGACTAGTTCATTGGCCTATATATAACCAAACTATCTTTACCCTAAGAGTGCATGGATAGATTTTAAGAATATGTTCATTGCATTAAGAACCATCTATCTCTCCAAGGCTAGATCCACGTATGGTTAACTTGGTCATTATAGATTTTAAGAATCATAGTTCTACATCTGGGTTTGAATCATGCGTTAGGCATGCTCACTAGAGATATTTGTCTGTGTCGGCATCTCTTCCTGGCAAACCACCAAGTCGACAAAGCCCTGTCGATTCTAGCTTTAGCTTAAGCGGCCGAAACTGATCTTAAATAAGATCCCATGTTTAGCTTGTGCCTGTGCTTCAAAAGCGGAGCTTGGAACAATGCTTCTAAGCCTTGGTATATAAATTTGATAACCGATGCTGGAATTTCACTTGAAACTATACTAGATCAGCTCATAATCTAGCATGCCTCCTCAAAGCCAATATAACTAGGTTGCTGTGGACCTTGTTAGATCTCCAAAAGGAACCAAAACGAGCAGATGGGACAAGAAGGAAAGCCATCCCGCTGCGGCAACTTAGCTTGTCAACATTGTTACATAATTCAAAAACCACACGCTACTACCAATATTCATGTTATCGACTTCCCCACCCTTCCCCGGGGGTAACATTTCACGCAACAAAGATCAGACATTTTCATCCGAACGTAGATGAATTATTTAAAAGCTTTTTCTGGCCAAGTAAAAAACTACCTTTTGGTGCTCGAAGCGCAGATGATGCTACGATCATTTACGTCATGGACACCTGCAATGAGAATATATATATATTTATAGCTGAAAACAAATGAGCACAATTATATTCCTATCAAATTTTCTTCCAAATTATAATCCAGATTGATAAAAGACGATGGTGCGCACTTCCCACACACCACACGGGAAAGAAAACATCAACGGTGCGATATGACTCACGTACTATTTAGCTTTCGATGTGTACCACATGGCTTTTGACGTGCTCACTCCCCAGCGAGCCCGATTTCAACCAACTTCAATTAACCAACCTGGAGTTCGCTTATTTCTTATATTCACCTTTCTTAAGACTTCCATACCGGGGCACAGATAAGTCAATATATTGCATTTGTCACATCAAAATGTGAGCCTCAACACTGCTAAAATAAATTGGCATCACAACATAAAACTTGCAAACATAAGGCTCGTGCTCATGTCATAGAATGTTTTCTGGTGTTGGTCGGTAGCATATTTCCGGGCTATTTTGGATTATGTTCAATACTCGAAGAAATATCATACATTCTCTGAATGCATGTATCAATCACGCCACAGCAACCACTAAGGCATCAGAACATCTCACTTCGCAAATTCAATATACGAACATTAGAACTCATGCACCAAGTTCCTTAGCTTTGTATGCGGATGTGTCCACCCTTCAAAATAAATTAAAACATCAATTCTGGCGGTCAGATAATTTAATTTGATTGAGATTAAGCATACCATTCCGTGCTATATAATAATAAAGTATTAAACATCAAAATACACCGTATCGAGCAAAACCGGATGGTACAAAACGTATTGTACCATACTAGTTTGATACCTATATCTAGTACAAAAATTTCATAACATACTATACTGACACTATATTAGTATGGTACCAGTACGAAGTCCGGTATCGAAACAGCGAATATTGATCGACACATTCACAGTTGGAAAATTGTCAAACTCCAACCTATAAACTAGGCATAAATCTATCCGCATGCTTGTAATCCCACCATTCAACTCACTATCAGTCAGCGGTCAAAAGAGCAGACATCTATATTCGAACCACATTTGAGATTGGTGACGTGCCCAGAGAAAATGTCCAGCCTGTACAAAACTCTAATTGCAAATGCATCACCACTTTGCTTGTCCCAAATGCATGATTTCAGGTTGAACTGAATCCATATAATAAGAGACTCCTTAAAAAAGTCCCTTTCACCATCTAACAACCTTTAAGCATCGAACAAAGTAACTGCTAATCAAAATAATCTAAACTCTAGATGCTTGGAGGCAAAGGGGCATTAAATAGGAACATTCAAGCCCCTATTCTACCCTTACAGTGTCCAAAACTATGTTTACCTCCCAAGTGCCCCTCCTCCTGATTTTCTCAAAATAAACTTCGACGACAGTGTAACCAAAGACAAAAGCTACAAAGGTGTAGCATTCATCATTAGAAATCACGACACCGGACTAGTAGCAGCAAAAAATCGACGAATCTTCGATACATCTGTGGTGTGTACCGAACTTAGAACTGCTTGGAGGGGTATCTCCTATGAGAAGCAGGTACTAGAAGTGGATCACCTCCTCGAGGAGAATTCGGCCACGGTGATTGAGTAAATCCAAAGTCGCAGATGCGCTGCTGGAGACTGGTAGTTGCTCCACGGCATTCGCAGATTACTGAAAAAGTGCGGCTTCCACCAGGCCACGCACGTTTACAGAAAGACAAACAGTGCCGCAAACTGAATTGCCTCATTTTCTGATTTTGTTGGCTGCATCTACACCCATCATGTGTGAGCCGCCGTTGTATCAAAAAAAAAAAAAAGGTATTAAATAAAACTACTGCAGTCTCCCAAATACTCATCAAAGAGCATGGACATGATAGCAGCATGCTTGGAGTACTTACTGTCCCCGAAGCTGAACCAGGCCAGAAATTGCCACAACAAAAGGCATTGCCAACCTGGGCAGCCAGGACACAGAAATCGCATTCTGCTATCAAAACATATTCGAAAGAGCACAGTTCAATACACCGGGCTTTTCTAAACATCCTTAATATAGTACTGTACAACTAAAGGCCCATTCGATTCTACAAAATGCTTGCGAGACAAGCTTATCAGGACAACTGAATAGGGCAGACCTGACTAAAAACAAGCAGGTCACTTCCACAGCCACATCACGGAGGGCACATGAATAAACTATTAATCAGTGCAGATAGCAAGTTATGGGGACATTGCATCGCCTGATGAGACCATGGGTACGTCAGTATCCCCTCCAGTTGATTTCCTAGCAGAGTCCATGGCTGAATTGGCTGGCAATAGAAAGAAAAGGAAGGGTGTAAAACAGGACATGAGACTTTTTGAAAGAATCGTGAAAGATGTAATCGCAATAACTGCGAGGCACTTCACCAAATATGGAATCGATTGCGGGCCGCTTTGGTGACGTACTTCTTTTCATATCTGCAGGATTAATTTGCAATAGAATGAGTTCAAAGATTCTTTTATAATTTAGTGAAAAGGAAACGTGCAAACTCGCAAAACTCTTATTTGCATATGTAAAAGACAACATATGATCAGAGCCCAACAAAATGATTGTTTTTTTTCTATCATTACTCTAAGACATGTAATTTAAACAAAAAGAATACCTTTGCGATCAGCCATAATACATCACATAGTTATTATGATAAGAGTGACCGCCTGAGCTTAAGATAGTGTGCTCTCATATTTGTTCATTTATATCATCCAGTGTTGCTAAAAGCAGTCGCCTAGGTACAAAATGGAGCCGGGCTGCCTAGGCCAAGCCCACCTAAAGATTTATGAGGCGGCTACCACCAACCTGCCAGCTGCTCGTAGGTTGGTCAATGGCCATAGATGGTGATGGATCACCGCAATGATAGCAATCACTTACCATTGGTGCCAAGAACATATATATATATATATATATATATATATATATATATATGTGTATGTATTACTTTTTTCTTCCTCCCCAGTTTCATTCTTCGTTCTTCTTTGGACGATCTTCAACATCGTCCTCTTATTCTTCTCCTTCCTACTCAGATTTTTCTTCCTCCTTTTCTAATATTGCTTCTTCATTTGGTCATGATTTTCCTTTTTTCAATGTTTTTGTCCTTCCCTTCCTTGCTAGCCTCTATCCCGCTCATGGTCTGCCGTACCGGAAGAAAACCGATACGAAACTCAACTCTGAGTCCGTATAAGTCCTATACCATCTTGTACCGCCTCGTACCAAGATATACCGATCTGTATCGAGGCATACCAAGATTCGTACCGACCTATACCAACATATTGACCTATATCGAGGCGTACCAAGTTAAAAATTGAGAAAAATAATTAGAGAGCTATTTCGGTACCGAATGCATACCATACCGAACCGATAAGGTACCGATGCATACTCGATACCGAGAACCTGCTGACCTTGAACCTGCTTGTCTCCACCCTCTTTTTCTTCTTGATGGGTGTTTGTTATGGCTCTGCAGTCTGTCGGCTGCTGCTTCCCTACCATTCTCTTCTTCCTCCTACTTCTTGCTTGGTGTTGGCTGCCTAGCTATAGCCCTATCGCTTGCTGGTTTGTGCGATGGCAGCAATTCTATTAGTGCTCTCCTTTTAAATTTGTTCTTGGGACTTCTTAAGTGTGGAAAAAGGTTGTATAATATCATATATTGTGAAAAAAGAATGCATATATGACATGCATATACTAATTTATGTATATCATTAAAGGCATTCATACTTAAAACTTTGGGCACTTCCCTCCCTAGGCACCTAGGCGCTCGCCTAGCCCATAAAGGGTGTCCACAGCCTGGATTCACCTACACAATTTAACAGCCTTGATACCCTAATGCATACCTTGACAAATATATGATATTCTCATATGGTAAGTAAGACACATGCTTCAATGCAAAGATATAAAACTAGAGACAAGAAACTTGATGACCATCAATTTAACAGCCAAGAAAGTCGTTATCAACACCGGTCATAAATTAAGATTTTTTTTAAGCATGCTGTACACAAACAGCTTAATTTTGTCCAAAACCAGAAATTCTGGAGAAAAGGCAGGTCACTTTCAGAGTCTCGGAACTAAAAATCTTTCAATTCCTTATTTTGGCAAGGAACCCCAAATATGCTAGTAGAATCGCCGAATATGATGCAACACAAATACACAACCACAAGAACGGTTGTTTCCAATACAAGAAGACAGCCAACAGAATTAGAAAGCACTAACATTTTTGTACATAAGATCTCTTTTCTAATTAGAGAAATTTCATGAAATAAGGAAAGACATGAAGCCCCTCTTGAACACAGCCACTAAAACTAACCTTGTTCTACCAATCAAGATCCTAGTGAGAAAACCACCTAGATAAATAGAGACACAAATTGAACTAACAATCTCACTGTTATTAAGCTTGCAATAATACACATATGAGTATTCTTTAATGCTTAAAAAGAGCTCTACATTAAGGCATTCTTATCTACAGGTTGAACGTTCTTTAGCAAGTGGATTCTATTGAAAAAATATCTACTTGTAGCTACTGCTTCTTTGTTTGCAGAAAGCAATTACTGTTCAAGTCTATCATATACGATATGAATCCTCCAATTTGAAGGCCGCTTAAAACATAGTGGCATCATTCCCCAACATATATTTCCACTGGCATAATTCTCATGCGAGGACCGAAAATACTGAGATCGATGGCCACATTATCCATAAGAAGGTTGAAAATAAAGAAGAAATTGGAGCATATCTTCGACCAAGAGATGAAATCAATTCATATGTCTATCAAACTTTTGCTTAGGCAGGAATTAGTAATTCTTCTTCTAAGCTCGGGATTGTTTTTAAGCTTGGGAATTACCATACCTACACTCCAACTGAAGAGGTGTTGAGATGTAATCTATTTTCCACATGAACCATTAGTCATGCTCCCATGTTACTAGCGTGACTCTCACATATATATCATGGGTTTTTATCATGTGTTCTGAATTCTATTGAACTGGCCCACTGATGTAAGGAGTATTCTACCAACTGAATCCTCACCAGAGGCAATTTGCTCAATCACCAACCCTAGTAAGAGATGACATACATTCTTATTATAAAAAAAAAAGGGGCACACAACCTGAGTCAAAAAACTTCCCCTTTTCTACTCTCCATCTCTTCTTTCTATCTCTCCTCTTTAATATAAAGTTCCTCATATTATAAGCTTGACATCTATTCACTTCTCTTTTCCACCTTCCAGTCCTTTTAAATAAGATCAATATCTCAGATCTCTGCACAACTGCATGTGCAGGTGAGCAATAATTTTAGCCTTTCAGGCTGTTTGATGTTGATTTATGATCCATACTCAATGACTTTCGCTCGCTTAATATGATATGGTGATAAACATGCCAAAATGTAGGTATCAGCAGAAACTAATTGCATGTATATTATTAAAGGGGTTGGAACCACAAAGCAACACAAATACAAGATCCTCAAGAGAATAGGAGTTTCTAAAAATCTAAAAACTTAAAATGTAAAGAAGAAATGCCCATACCAAAAGAATGATGAAAGCCTTTGACAGCCTCAAAGTTCTTGTAAGTATATCCGACAAAGCTCAAGTCCTTAGAATTTAGCAACATCTGTTCATAAAATGTTTCACAGCAATGATCAGCTACCTTGAAATGCTCAACAAAAAAATTTCAGGCCATCAGAGATGAAAGTACAAGGTTATTCAAATGTGTAAGTAGAACAATGAACAACATAACACATATAGATAAATGATATTCCCAGAACTCTAAAAACAAACACTAAAAAAAGACAATAGTTAAAAACTGTAACATATTTTTACAGCTGTCACATGCAAAAAACAAGAGAAATGGGATCCCCATCACGGACTTGGTTGTGTAGTCGAAGCAATGTGATCCTAAATCATAAATCTCAAATTCAAGCAGAATGTTAATAGAACACTAATATTGTTCCTATCTATGTCAAATGAAGAATGAGGCATGTAACACCTTGACAGAAGTTCCACAAGCAACGCTTGCATTTGAGAGCCTATTAATGTAGCTTCTTAATCCACCAACTGCAGCACATGGTGCCATATTGTATTCTCCTCACCAGATCCATCAATGCATGAAATTTTATAATAACAAAAAAACCAAGAATACTAAGCATAATTTTGTCAAGCAACAATACCAGTGCTTTAAATATACTACAAGACTTGCATCAAGAAAATAACTAAAACCTTAGACTTTTCTTTAGAAAATAAAATATTGTTAAATCTATATGCAAGTTAGCCAATAAAAACTTTTAATTTAAAACATGCAATGGTACCACCATCTAATCATTTCAAACACCAGAAAACTACTTTTGTAAATTAAGCTGAACAAACTCGATAAGTATAATTTCAGCTGAAAATGAGTCATTTCTGGACGAAAAGCTCATAGACATGGGATTCTTCAAACTTGCTTGTAACCTGCGGAGCAGTTTTAAAATTTTCTTTTAGAAAAAATGTGCAGGCTCTTAGAAAGAAGCATACCCTTTGATTGAGTTTGTTGGCTTTAAACCTGACTCCTATGAATTAAATTTTGTCTGTTCAACTCAACTTGTTTGGAAATAGTAGCAATAGTTTTTCTAGCGGAAAGATAAATTGGCTCAAACTAATGGAACTCGGATAACTGTATCCGGGACCATTTTAACCGCAACCACCTAGCCTTTTCCCAACTATTTGGCATTGGCTTTATGGATCCTCATTCAAGACCATTTTCTCTTCGTAAATATATTTGATATAGTAAGGTAGATTCTGCCGATGGGTTTCATGCATATCACAATGCATTAGTGCTAGATGGGTTGACAATAGGTCAAAAAATGATGCAAGTATCAGTAGTAATAATTCTTGATCAAAAAGATACAAAACAACACCACAATGTCAGGGCAGATATAATATTCTAAAGGTTTTTAATGTCAAAATACTAACAGTCCTATGCATTGAACACCTTCAAGTCTGATTTACCAAATCATACTGTTGGTGGAAAAATGGACCACCCCACAAATGTAATTATAGCACCCAAATCCATCAGCAAGCTCGAGCTCATCCTAAGTGATGGAGCTCTTCCGCTCTCGAGCTCATCCTAAGTGATCGGGCTCTTCCGCTCTCGAGCTCATCCTAAGTGATCGAGCTCTTCCGCTCTCGAGCTCATAGACCAGAGAGCCGAGACCAGATAGCCGAGACCAGAAGGCCGAGACCAGAGAGCCGAGACCAGAAGGCCGAGACCAGAAGGCCGAGCACAGCAGGCCGAGCCCATGCCTTAGCCAAATATCCAATTTCCACCTAACCCTCTAAGGGACCTGACAACTCCACTATAACCTGCCACTATCTCCAAGCCATCAAGGCATAAGATCTTCGCAGGTATTCGGCACGACCTGCCATTAATGCACGAGACTCTCTCCAGTCTCCGATGCACTCAGTCATTTAATGAACACGGCCCAAGACGATCTCCGGATCACTGAACCATCAGAACGTATGGCTCTCCCTGACCGCCGGTTCATTCGGTAATAAATGCACTTACCATCCACGGACCCCAGGCCCACCACAGCCGGCAGTTCAACCACTCCAACAGGTCCGATCGACCGTGACAACTCCCTGATTCCGGTCTGATCCGGTCCCGTTCTCCATTACGCCATTAATGGGCCAAATCGTGCCCAATTATTACAAAACAGGACAAACCTCCTGTCACCTCCCAGGTAACAAAAATCCTCCTATAAAAGGAAACCTGGGGGGAAAAGGGAGGGGGGACCAAAAACAAGAGGAAGGACCGGAAGCCCGAGAGAACCCTCCTAGACCGGGTAGAAAGAAGTGAACAACACACACAATTGAGGAAATATATCCTCTTCATCTTCTCCACATACTCTCTCCCTTGCTCTCTCCACATATCTGCCCCCTCTGACTTAAGCATCGGAGGGCCGGCGCCGGAGAGCCCGGCCACCGGCTTTTTGCAGGACTTACGCCCCCCAGGAGGACGCCACCCGCCGGCACGCCATTGACCACCGCTCCTACGGCGGACTTGCACCCCTCCAGGAGGACGCCAGTAGCCGGCGCACAGCCGTCCACCGTCCCTGCGGCGGAAGCCCCTCCTTCCCCGGCTTCGCGGCGGCCCCCGGGTCCAATTTCCAGCAACAGTGGAGGACGCAGCCGGCCGGCGCTCCGCCGTCCGCCCCCTGCAGCAGCGGAGCTCCTCCTTCCCCGGAGGACGCCAGTAGCCGGAGCACAGCCGTCCACCGTCCCTGCGGCGGAAGCCCCTCCTTCCCCGGCTTCGCGGCGGCCCCCGGGTCCATATCTGCTACAGGACAGGACTGGACGCACCACCCCTCTTCGGACGCTCCCACGCCCCACGGTGGAGGACGCAGCCGGCCGGCGCACCGCCGTCCGCCCCCTGTAGCAGCGGAGCTCCTCCTTCCCCGGCTTCGCGGCGGCCCCCGGGTCCAATTTCCAGCAACAGTTGGCGCTAGAGGAAGGGCCCGAGTTCGCTGCCATGAAGCTAAGAAGCAAAGGGGCTTCCAATGCCTCTCGACGTCCTCCACCCAGTCCTGAGCATTCCGTCCGGAACTCACCACCTCCGGCTGAGTCAGTTCATCAAGTTCGGCCGGAGCAGTTTGATGCCCTGGTGCAACAAGTGCAAGCCTTGGCTACCGCTGTCCAAAGCTTGCAACCCAGGGGCATCCCAACGGCACCGCCTCCTCCGGCTCCAGTTCAACCGGAGCCCCCTACAAGCGGGTTTCCCCTTCGAGTATCATGCTCCAAGTCCCAAACGCTCAGTCCAAAATTCACCATCAAGATCTCCGGTAGATCAAGTTCCACAAGTCCAACTCGAGCACTTCGATGCGCTTGTGCAGCAAGTCCAAGCGCTAGCTATTTGCAGCCCAAAGCCTGCAACAAGTGGAGGCCCCTCCTGTGCCGCCTCCACGGAATCATGTGAAGCAGAGGAAGAAACTTTCTCCTGACTCCCGAGCCATCTCGAATCAGGTATGGCTCCCGCTGCAACGACGTATGTGGAGGCAACCAGTGAGAAGTAGTAGTCCAAGTCTCACGTCAACGAGTTGGGGGGAAAGAGAAATAAAAGCTGAGGTCTGGAGAAGGAAAGTTATGGAGCTTTAAAATGGGATTGTAAGCCTCTGTGACAAAGGGTACAGCCCCATTAAATCCCATTATCCTTCCAAGTCTTCTGTCTTCCGGCAGCAAGCAAGAAACCAGCATGTACTCCCTCCTTACGGGCGTAAGTCCTTGGGACGGCGCCCGCGACATTGCTCCCCTTTCAGAGCGTCGCCATCATTGAAGCCCCCGCCGAGCTCATGCAGACCGAGCTCAGAAACCCGAGCGCAAAACACCTAAAAAATCAAGCCAAAGAAGGCCGGTGCCGAACCAAGTCCTGAGGGACTTCGAAGCTCGAGAGCTATCAAGATATCTCCAAAAGGTACAGGACGCCACTTTGGCTTCAAATAAATTCAATATTTTATCTATTTTCAGGTTAGCCAACGAGCTCGGCTCGTTCTCCTACCCTGACCACGGTCAGGATGCCCTGCCACAGCGGGATGCCCCGATTCGTCGGGATGGCCCGAGACGTCGGGATGCCCCGGCTATAGGGATGCCCGAGACGTCGGGAGATGAGTTAGCGGTCCTCCTACCCTGACCACGGTCAGGATGCCCCGAGACGTCGGGATGCCTCGATCCGTCGGGATGCCCCGAGACGTCGGGATGCCCCGGCTATAGGAATGCCCGAGACGTCGGGAGATGAGTTAGCGGTCCTCTCTGACCGGACGAGCTCGGCTCGTGCTCCATCGGCTATGAGTTAGCGGTCCTCTCTGACCGGACGAGCTCGGCTCGTGCTCCATCGGCTTCCACCGTCGAGCTCGGCTCGTGCTCCCCGACTATGAGTTAGCGGTCCTCTCTGACCGGACGAGCTCGGCTCGTGCTCCATCGGCTATGAGTTAGCGGTCCTCTCTGACCGGACGAGCTCGGCTCGTGCTCCATCGGCTTCCACCGTCGAGCTCGGCTCGTGCTCCCCGAATATGAGTTAGCGGTCCTCTCTGACCGGACGAGCTCGGCTCGTGCTCCATCGGCTATGAGTTAGCGGTCCTCTCTGACCGGACGAGCTCGGCTCGTGCTCCATCGGCTATGAGTTAGCGGTCCTCTCTGACCGGACGAGCTCGGCTCGTGCTCCTACCCTGACTACAGTCAGGATGCCCCGAGACGTCGGGATGCCCCGGCTATAGGGATGCTCGAGACATCGAGATGAGTTAGCGGTCCTCTCTGACCGGACGAGCTCGGCTCGTGCTCCATCGTCTTCAGCCAACGAGCTCAGCCCGCTCTTCTATTTTTGGATCTCTGCCGACGTCCCCAAAGAACGGAGTCCGAGCAGAGAAGCGTCTTCAGTCGCCTCGGCGCAAGGACGCACACGGTACAAGGTACCCATTCATTTAATGTCTTTACATTATTTTATTCTTGGACTTTTCTCTGCCGACGTCCCCAAAGAACGGAGTCCGAGCAGAGAAGCGTCTTCAGTCGCCTCGGCGCAAGGACGCACACGGTACAAGGTACCCATTCATTTAATGTCTTTACATTCTCATTTATCTTTACTTGGATTCTTCTCTGCCGACGTCCCCAAAGAACGGACTCCGAGCAGAAAAAGCGTCTTCAGTCGCCTTGGTGTAAGAACGCTCACAGCACCAGGACGATCGATGACTGAACTACTTCCTTCGCCCGAGCCAAAAAGCAGCTCGGACTCGGAAGTCGGGGGGTAGTGTTGGTGGAAAAATGGACCACCCCACAAATGTAATTATAGCACCCAAATCCATCAGCAAGCTCGAGCTCATCCTAAGTGATGGAGCTCTTCCGCTCTCGAGCTCATCCTAAGTGATCGAGCTCTTCCGCTCTCGAGCTCATCCTAAGTGATCGGGCTCTTCCGCTCTCGAGCTCATCCTAAGTGATCGGGCTCTTCCGCTCTCGAGCTCATCCTAAGTGATCGGGCTCTTCCGCTCTCGAGCTCATCCTAAGTGATCGGGCTCTTCCGCTCTCGAGCTCATAGACCAGAGAGCCGAGACCAGAGAGCCGAGACCAGAAGGCCGAGACCAGAGAGCCGAGACCAGAAGGCCGAGACCAGAAGGCCGAGCACAGCAGGCCGAGCCCATGCCTTAGCCAAATATCCAATTTCCACCTAACCCTCTAAGGGACCTGACAACTCCACTATAACCTGCCACTATCTCCAAGCCATCAAGGCATAAGATCTTCGCAGGTATTCGGCACGACCTGCCATTAATGCACGAGACTCTCTCAAGTCTCCGATGCACTCAGTCATTTAATGAACACGGCCCAAGACGATCTCCGAATCACTGAACCATCAGAACGTATGGCTCTCCCTGACCGCCGGTTCATTCGGTAATAAATGCACTTACCATCCACGGACCCCAGGCCCACCACAGCCGGCGGTTCAACCACTCCAACAGGTCCGATCGACCGTGACAACTCCCTGATTCCGGTCTGATCCGGTCCCGTTCTCCATTACGCCATTAATGGGCCAAATCGTGCCCAATTATTACAAAACAGGACAAACCTCCTGTCACCTCCCAGGTAACAAAAATCCTCCTATAAAAGGAAACCTGGGGGGAAAAGGGAGGGGGGACCAAAAACAAGAGGAAGGACCGGAAGCCCGAGAGAACCCTCCTAGACCGGGTAGAAAGAAGTGAACAACACACACAATTGAGGAAATATATCCTCTTCATCTTCTCCACATACTCTCTCCCTTGCTCTCTCCACATATCTGCCCCCTCTGACTTAAGCATCGGAGGGCCGGCGCCGGAGAGCCCGGCCACCGGCTTTTTGCAGGACTTACGCCCCCCAGGAGGACGCCACCCGCCGGCACGCCATTGACCACCGCTCCTACGGCGGACTTGCACCCCTCCAGGAGGACACCAGTAGCCGGCGCACAGCCGTCCACCGTCCCTGCGGCGGAAGCCCCTCCTTCCCCGGCTTCGCGGCGGCCCCCGGGTCCAATTTCCAGCAACAGTGGAGGACGCAGCCGGCCGGCGCACCGCCGTCCGCCCCCTGCAGCAGCGGAGCTCCTCCTTCCCCGGAGGACGCCAGTAGCCGGCGCACAGCCGTCCACCGTCCCTGCGGCGGAAGCCCCTCCTTCCCCGGCTTCGCGGCGGCCCCCGGGTCCATATCTGCTACAGGACAGGACTGGACGCACCACCCCTCTTCGGACGCTCCCACGCCCCACGGTGGAGGACGCAGCCGGCCGGCGCACCGCCGTCCGCCCCCTGTAGCAGCGGAGCTCCTCCTTCCCCGGCTTCGCGGCGGCCCCCGGGTCCAATTTCCAGCAACACATACCATTAGACATCAACCATAACTAATATAACTTGCTCATCTAGTAATTAAATATAATCTGAAAACAGCACAAAGAAATTAGTTCATGGGATTTGTAAACCACTATTACAAGCTATGATGGATAATTTTTCACTAGACACAAACATTTGAACCATTTTTTAAAGTTATTCAAGGGGTAAGGTAAGCTCTCAGCATGAGCATAAAGAGGCTGACCTTTGTCGTGTTCAGAATAACAGAATCATTAAGATCAAACTTTCATAATTTATAGTCAAGGTCGAAGCTTTGCATACATTGTGACCAACCAGCCACCCAAATCTTTTCACAACCATTGACAAAGTGGTTAAAATAAATTAAACAAAATGGCATACTTAAAATCACCAGAATTCATGGTCCTTCCCATCATCCTGCTCCTTTGTTAATCCTAAGTGCCAAGTTCCGAAATTAAGAATGCGGATTTTCATGAAGCTTTACAAAAAGGCAATAAGTAAACCAAATATCCAATAAGCATTGGCCCATCTAAGATCTCAGATAAGTGACTGGCATTACAAAAAGTTAAATTTCTAAGCTTTTTACCAAGGAAAAGTACTCATTCTCAAATTTAATTTAAAAGAGTTGTCTACCTTTCTTGATCCAGAACCAGTTCTTGCTGGAGTAGGTGGCTCTAACTGTTTACAGAGGAAGAAGAAAACTGAGTGAGAAGATAAATTTCATGAAGTCACTAACACTACAACTTCCAACAAGTTGAATTAAAAAATAAAATTTAGAGGGAAAAACTGATGACTCTATTGTTACCCAGTGTTGAATTATTCAAAAAATTATAATTTATAAGTGACCAATTTTAAAGATAATTTCCATAAGATGTCGGATCAGAGGTAAAAGAATCACGTTAAGATATAAAAAATGCCTCACATCATATAATGCATTATGGACAGAAAACTAACGCAAAGCATATAAAGGAAAGTAGATGCCATAAGTATCAAACTAAGGCAATTTATGATTGAAGACATCAGCAAAAAGAAATTGCATAGGAATTGGACCAAACAAACACCTAGTAACAAAAAATTAGCTAAGCATAAAATAAGAACCCTCAGCACCATACTTCATCAAACTTCAGGAAGTTCTGGGTATCCAGTTCTCCATTTATTTCAGGTTTAAATGCTGCCTCCATTTCGTAAAGTTTATCCCATATGATATCTTTGAACCAAGGATGGGCCTGAGAGAAGATAAATACAGTTTATTTTAGATAAAATCAGCTATCAGACAACAATGGAAAGTTTTAAGACAGCTATCTATTCAGCACAATACCTTTATGTGGTCTGCACCTCCACTGCCAAGTCTGTGTTCAACATCACATAGCAATCTGCAAATAAGATCCTTTGCCTCAGGTGACAACCTTGCCTCTTCAGGAAATTTCAAATTATGTCTCCAATGCACAATCTATTGTCATTGTTACAGAATGTGAGATGGGATAATAGGAGGTCTCCTTTCTGTTTAAAACATACAATACCCTACCATATCTAAGAGGCATTATCTTCAAATAGACAACCTTAACATGCTATCAAATTCTAGATGAGAACCAGAACCCACTTCATTACTTAATAATGTTACAGCATAAATTTAAATATTACAGCATAAATGACCAACCATCAGAAAGATTTAATTAAAATCATCAGATTAAAAGTCCCTGTGTATTGGTACATAAAGGAATACAAATTTCCAGAACACTCTCGTGGTAGCTTGAACATACCCAACTCTAGGATAAGACCCAACTGCAATGTGCAAACTATACAAGAGATGCAAAATAAGGAAGACCGTGGATCAGAACTCATGTTTATTGTCTACTATCACCAATAAAAAAGCCCTCGACGTTGTTGCAAACTTCACTCTAGTCAAGAACAAGCTATCGGTCATTCTCATGAAACTATTAGCATTTAGTGTCTCTCTTCTTGTCCAGCTATCAACCCATGATGAAAATGTTGGGGGGAAAAAAACATATGTTTTGCATTAATTGGTGGGGCATTTACAATTCCTTGAAGCACAGGCCTCTATGAAATATGATTAAAATGGACTCAGCATATCATTTAAAATAGACTTTCAAAAGAGATGACTATTTTTAGCATTTGATACTTCATTGTAATAAATGAAGCTGCAGAGGAATTGGCTGTTCTTTTCTCTCTCTTTTTTGGCAAAATCTTCAAACATTATATGCAAAAAAATGGTACCAACCTCATGTTTTTGCAGCAGATCATCAACGAACTGTTATTGAAATAATAACATTGACCATTGAGGTATTTTCTCTGGTATGAATTATGTAACATATGGTTATAAACGAATATACTACAAAGAGTGACACATTGCAATGATATAGGATTAAATGATAGAGAATAAACTGTGATTGCACAGGCATGTTGGAAGATGATTCAAGAAAACCTTTTAAATAGTGTAACAGTTTCTGTATCTTAGGGAACATAGAATGGGGCATAACCAAAACAAATCTGGATGGAACCTGCAAGAAAAGGTTGGAATTGTATTGATAAAAGATGGTCCCTAGAGGATCATAAAGTCAAAGCCAAATAATCTGGATACAGTTGATATTTACAAGCGCCCTCAAAGATTTCAAGTTTTCTGATAGTCTAATCATGATATAGACACACATGAGATAAAGACAATGGCTTTAGAGCAATATTTCCCACCCAAAAACCTAAAAGCTTCCATCAAGAATGAAGGATTATGGATACATCGACGTGTAACACTGAGAAGTTCGGTAGAATAACCTTTCGACAAGTGGTAATTGGGTCATCGGAGTAGAATGGTGGATAGCCAACAAGCATCTCATACATTATAGCACCCAATGACCACCTACAATAAACCAACATAAGAATGCATGAGAAATAAACAATTATGTCACAAATTTGTGCATTACATCTTTGCAAAACTTACTACCAAGGTGTAAACATTGGAAGTTGCAGACAAAATAGTAGTTTGCAGAAAATGAAAAAAAAAAAACTACAGCTATAAAATACAAGAAGAATTTAAAAAAAAAATCTAGAAATTAAGTTGAAGATACTCTAAACCGCTCAAATGCGGATCAGGTTTCTTCAACAAAGTCTCGTATGCGCTATAGTGCTATAGCATATCAATTAAGGAATTACACTGTTTTATTTGATATATATGGTGCATGTACTGTTGAGCATGCACGAATAGGTTCAAAAGAAATCTAATGAATAGGTGCAATATTGATTTAAATTTTTCGTATTTAGTGTGCCTACAGATTTGATATTTGACAGACACAAAGAGAGCACTATTTGGTAAGTTGGTGAGATTGGATCAAGGACCTTGGAATTCAAGGGTCAAGTACACTATTTGGTAAGTTGATGAGTTTGGACCAAGGACCTTGGGATTTAAAGGCCACGTACAAACAATGCAGAGGGTGTGATCTTTTGGAAACAAACAGGTAAACATATCTTGCATGGGCATTTATAGTTGTTACCTATATTGAGTGTTTTAGATTAATATCGAGCTTGAAACTTCAAAGTGGGGAAATTTAGAAACTGTTCCATATGTAGCCCCTAGTGGGGAAATTTAGAAATTGTTGTTGCAAGGAAGCATAGAGCTAGCGCAAAGGCTTCATGGTTAAGTGTGAAGGTAGCAATGCCTGGTATCCACTAGATGTTAAATGCTTCCATATTAGGAATGCTGAGCAAGGGAGAAGCCATCACACGACTTGATAGGTTTAATGTTGATATGGAAGGTTCAGACACCAAAGTTCAGAGATGGGAAGGAATCCATAGAGGTAGTAAAGCTATTGAAATAAGAATTTCTGGAGAACAAAATATCTTATAAATACAATACTCATTTGAACTGACATATAAGGAAAGATATTTAGGCCTCATTTGGCATTGCTTTTGGAGAGCCAAAAAATGCTTCTTGGAGGGTCAGAAGCTCTTGTAAGTGACTTTGAGGTGTTTCCTAAAGATTTTGAAATAGCTTTCTAGCTCCTCCAAAGGCTGAAAAAGACCTACTAAGGAAAAACTCCAATCTAGAGCTTTTAGGCAAAAGCTCTACTTAAGATACATAGGCAAGCTGTTTGGGGGGCAAAATCTCAACCGAAAGACCTAGGTTTGAGTCTTGGCCAAAGATTTTTCAAAAAAATAATTTAAAATACTTTTTTATTGCCATAATCATATGTATTGGTGTTTTGATTGCCATAATAATGGAATTCAAGATCTTGAGTTTAACCTTAAGATGATGAAGAGGTACTTCCTCCCGAATTGTTTAGAGATTGATCAACCACAGAACAAAAGAAGCATGGAATAAAGCCAAATTTTAAATAACTGTGAGATTGATGTTTTGTGAGATTGTATTGCAACTCTTCTTATAAATTGTTGACTTGTTTATTTAGGATATTATACTTGTAACAAGAATATTGAGAAATGTTGGTGAACAGTTACGTTGTTATTATGATTGTGGATATATGAACAATTTTATTGCCATTTTAATCTAGGTGAACAAAATCAAAAATTAATATTGCTGTTAGAATCAAGAACTACCCAGTTTGCTATTGTGATATTCTTTGTTACTTGATAATCATACAAAAAATAACTACATTATTTATTATATTATTTATACTAAATATAAAAATATATAAATTAACAATACTTTGAATAATGATTTTGACAGTACAATATAATACAACATAATGATATTTCATAATAGTAATATAATAGTTTTATATTAAAATAATATTATTATTATTATATTATAACATAGTATTGTGTTATTGTAAAAATATTATTATATTTTATGATAAATAATAATTTATTATTTATTATATTATTTAGATTAAAATATCAAAATAAATAATTTATAATTTAAGAGTTCTGATAGTATAAATAGTTAAACAATTGAAATCATTATGCAATGTTCTTTATTGCCATTGCTTGATGCTTAAAGTACTTTCACAGTTTCTGTACTAAAGAGAGATTAAAGTTTCATAGCACTTCAGAAATATAGTTACCAAACAGCAAACAACTTTTTAATAAAAGCTCTACTAGTGAAAGCGCTATTGCTAAAAGCTCTGCTACTTAAGCAATGTCGAATGGCCCTAGAGACTATCTAGTTAGTGGAATCTTCTAGAGTGAAAGATGATTCTATTAATTTACCTAGCCTACACTGTCTTCCTAAGAGCTATTGGGCAACCAATCTTAGGGCTGCATGTGTTATTGCGCTTTTGCCAAAAGACACTTTACCCCATCTACATCAGGCCTATGCCTCTTTAACTGACAATTTCAAATAGCATTTCAAGTTGTCATACTAGATGTTGTATGAGGAGATATCTGGAAATAAAGTAATAGAAGCATCTTCATAGAGCTCTCCAGATTGGAAGATGTTAGGGCTTCATTACAGGCATCAGCAAGGTTTTACTTCCATTGCCGGGGCGGTGCGAGGGGAGTGTGGGTTTCCATTCTTCTATGTTTAAATTATTGTTCCTCTTCCATACCTTTACATTCTCTTTACAAGATTATCCTCATTAAATCTCATTAAAAAAAAAGAAAAATAAAAAAACTACACTAGACATAAAGTTACTCCCCTAAAGACTTGAGAACAGCTCCAGTTGTTTTCTATGCAAGGTGTAATGTTAATTTTATGGGCGAATTTCTAGAAAACATAACAGGGAGTATCCAATTCCAGTTTGCTAGGTGCATTACAGGCTTTAGGCAGATGCTCAGAAAAACTGCCTAGAATATCTAGGAGATAAAAATAACTTTGAAGTACAAGGCAAGAATTTCAATAGACATCCCAAATTTATAACCTGGTCAATTATCATAGAGAAGATGCGCCTACTGCACTCACCTATTTATAAGCTTGGCTAAGTCTGGGTTTCTTTGCATTATTCAAACATAAAGCAATAAGTCTTTATCGCACATATTTATTACATGAATAAAAGAAAGGAAGAACTGTAGAAGATCATTGCATAGGAAACAAATTTCTTCTTTCTACTATAATAGCATTTGATTCATTCACAAGGAAATGAGATAATCACCAAGCCATTGTGTATACTGTAGAAGCCTAAAGGCATAATTATCGAAAGTTTCGATATCATTTGCTCTTAGCTACTAGAAAAGCAAAATTATTTTTAAGCATTTTCACCTCAAAAGCATAAATCAGCATTTAAGAACTTTACTATCTGAGACAAGAGCCAAGCAAAGACTCCCCATAAGCTTCAAAAGTTAAACCAGTATTGGCCATTGAGCATCTATGATGCAGTCTTTAATGGATGGCTTTGATTCCATATGTTTCAAGATTTTGCTTTTTAGAAGTTTTACATAATCTGCTAGGTATACTCCCACTTTTGGTTGATATTATTGTTTTCTCCAAAAGAGCAAGAGGGATTCAAAACAAAAGAGGTGTAGCTACTCATGAAGGGGATTGGTTAGAGGCAACTGTTAGACCAAGGTGAAATCATTCATGAGAGTTTGCATTATAATGTAGAGAGGAATTACATACCAATCACATTCCATTCCATATCCCTTTTTCAGTAATACTTCTGGAGCAATATAGTCTGGTGTTCCCACTGTGGAAAACGCCTGAAAGTACAATTCAACAACCTCTAGCCTTATATTTATACCTCGGAGCAAAAAAAACATAGTGCAATGGATAACATGAAAGCAGAAGATGAAGAAAAATGTGTTGTGTAATAACTAATTCAGGAGGTAAAAGTTATGGACATAATATACCAGTTTCCTCCTGTTCATCTGCCAATGCTGAAGTTGTTCATGGGGGCTATTCCACCTTCTACCTGTATTTGTATCTGAGAAGCTTCCATCAATGTCCATTGACTCATTAAGATTTTCATCACTCATTGGTTCATCCTCATTCAAAGTCAAAAGTTTTGAGCAGTCAATTGGCTTGCACAAGCCAAAGTCTGACAGCTTCATGTGACCATTTTTGTCCAAGAGAAGATTGTCAGGCTTAATATCTCTGCATATAGAGAAGGCTACATGAAGATTGGATTGATAACAAAAAAACACTTGAAATATTTAAACCATAGACCTACAAAATAATACAGTTTACTAAGGTAATATAGTCAGATATTGCTGACCTGTGAATATAATGATGTTTATGAATTGATTCTATGGCCAATACACTCTCGGCGATGTAAAATCTAGCCACATTTTCAGTTAAGGTATCTTCTCTGATTAGCAGGGTCATCATATCCCCTCCCGGAAGATATTCCATAATTAGGTATAGGTATTCAGCATCTTGAAATGAATAGTAGAGCTTCACGATGCAATGGCTCGCAACCTCAGCAAGCAGGTTCCTTTCAGCTCTAACATGCTCCACCTAAGAGACAAATATGCAAAAATGTGACTACAATAACATGTTCAAGAAGATTGATGAATTTTAGTGGGGAAAAAAGTCAATGCAGAGCATGAACTGTATCGACTAGAGTTTTATGTAGCAAGCAAATTACTACAAGAAGCCCCAAATATCATAGAGAAACTTGCGATATTGCCACATTAAATGGAATAGTATGAGAACTTTATTATCCTTAATGTAGCCAATTAATTCTTATCCATGAATTTATTTATACAAAGATGTAGTGTTGGAACTTCTGCCCAATCAATACTTAGAATATAAGCAAATATGTTAACCTTAGAACAATTTGGGGCCTGTTTGGACTGCAAACCAATGTATCCATATGATATAACCCGTGCAGCTAACCCGTGCAGCTTTGTAGGCTGTGAAGTTCAAAAGTTCGAGATATTGTTAGAGAGCCTAGATCCCACGATACCATGAATTTTTTGAACGCTAGAAGTCACCCTTTTAGACAGATTGTATTATCCCAAAACAAAATCAGAATTGGAGGAATAAAAGGCTTGTCCTGATTCCTCCCATTCTTCTCTTCATTTCAATCTCCACTTAAGAAGTCCCGACCGCATGGGACATATCTTATGGCTAGAGTAATCAGCTGAACCAAGTAACATAAGTTAGCCATAAGTGATCACAAAGTGCAAAAGGAACAATTAAAAAACCTGTAAGACAATTTAAGAACAGGTTATAAGGAAACATCATTGTTCCATTATGTATGATCAGAAAGAATAATGACAAAAATTTTAATAGAATGTACCTTAAATATATAGTACCATTTCAAATCTCAAAGATAAGAACATGGACAAAGATCCACCTTTCTCTAATCTGTTTGTTTCCTGTTATGCTCGTACTCCTTAATCCTTCAAATTTACCAGCGTGCTATAACTATTTTCTGTTAAACGCTATATCCATATCATAATAGTCTCTTAACACCAATTACTTGCCACCAAGTCAGGGTTCCATCAACCTCATGTATTTCCAATCCAAATAACTCTTACCTGGATTACCTTATAAGTTTCATTTACAATACAGCCAAAAAAGCTAAGAAATGGTTAATTAGTAAGTACATTAAGTCATTAACAGTGCATCAGAAGTTAGTAGGCTTTCTCAAAATAATATGTGAATTAATATTTCACAAATATGAAAGGTCAATAAGCAGGCGAGAAGATGAAAGGTCTATCTACAAAACTTCACTGACAAAATTTATAAGGGCAAATCTTACCTGACCCCTGCTGACCATTTCAGACTTTTTCAGCTTTTTCATTGCATAAATATTGCCGGAGGACTTCTCCCGGCACAGTCTGACCTATATTATAGCATGAAAATTGGTAAGCACCCAAGAAAATGGCAAGTAGTCAATATTACAAACTTGCAACTTTGAATAAAAAGTTCTATGTACGACTACATTAAAGGATCTTGCAACGATGCTCAAACTTTACAAATCAAAGCTATAGCCCATTCTTATAATAAAATTTGACCAGAAACTCTAGTTCATTTCAGCAAATAACTATTCTTCTAATCAGTTATCATATTATTATAAAATTTCTGAAATGATACTGCAGCACATTCATAAGTATCCACAATCACAGATACCACTTGTTCCAATAAATTCCACCAGTCATCTTTATCAACTAGTAACCTAAAGTTAACCCAAACAGACATCAGAGTGAAGCATGTATGGAATCAAAATCACCAGTCAACCCTCGTATCAGCATACAACTTAAAGTGTTACAGATTTTTTCTTTAAAAATATATTAGTTTCAGGGAACCTCTCATTTGATATTATGTTAAACACTAATAATTTCTAAAATATATCTACCATAATATAATCTGTATCGAAACAATATTTTCTGAGTGTAAAATATGCCTAACAATAGTATCTCACTGTTGTAAGTAATACGTCATATGCCATTATTGCCACCAATAGCTCATGATTCAAACAGCAAAATAATAATTCCAATGGGTTTTTTATGAGTCATAATAGTTTCAGGCCACGGACATCATATAGCCATAACAACATTATGGAAACCACGATTTTCAGTGAGACGATAGCTACAATAAGAGCCTTCCATGTGTTAGTGTTTCAATCCTGAAATCAATATAAGATTTTCCAGATGCATAAACATCAAGCTTTATGTATTGGAATCAGCTTTGTTGCTTCAACTGTGTCATCACTTTTGTTCTGAGCCCAATTACTTTCAATGTAAACCTATAATAACCCCCCTCTCCTCTTTTCTGAACCTTATTCTTAGATGATCATCCATGCCATCCTATTCAAAGAATATCCAGATCATCTCAAACAGTTTCACTCAATTGGATCTCCATTCACACAAGTTGTAAACTCCACACAACAAATTCATTCTTGTTCTGTCCCTACTGTTTCTATTTGGTTGATACCAGGATCCTCTACTAATTTTCAAAAGCTCTCAGATACCCACACTTAATCACTGGATACAAATACAAATGAATTTAACCTTTTTATATTTCATCTAAATACAATCCATTGATATAAAATTCTTATAAACATTGAGTTAATGATAAATCATATTCCTTTTTTTAAGTTTCTGCCTAAAGGTTAACTTTTAGCATAATATAAACTTGTTTTTTAATTATTTTTCTAACACAGTAATTAAAAGTTTCCATTTCAATACAAGTAAGGTTTTTCCATATCAATACTGCTAAGCGGCTATTTTTTAAGGGAAAGAAAATTGTGTTACAAAAACACAAAAGGCTGCTAAATATCAAGATGGGGTCCACGAAATGCATACATCAAATCAAACAATAACTCAGGAAAATTACAAGCAAAAATACATGGCACCACAAGATGAGCAATAACTCCCCCCAAGATACACCTGCACAAGACCTCATGTTCAAGACACCAGCAACATCTTCAAGAAACTTCAATTCTATCCATCTATATATTTCTTTCTTTAAATAAGTATTCTCCTTTCTTTGTCCCTAGATTGACAACCAAACAACAAGGGACAGAAAGCTTCCCCTTCTTTCCATTCTCTCCTCCTCCAAGCACCTAACTCCTCCAAAACAGCAGCTCCTAAGGATCAAATGTCCTCAGTCGAGAATTCTCAAAATCTCCCAAATTTCCAAGAAAGTCCCAACATATTACCTATAAAAAAAAGATATGAAGTTGACAGGAAATCTTTTTAAAAAATGCACAAAGAATGGAGGGCCTAACATTTTAAAATAGTCCTGAAACTACCATCTTAAAGGTTTATATGCAGGTGTTCAATTGTCTTTCTGTAATGCAAAATATTATGCAGAGTACATTTCAGCCTGCTCATGCCATCTCATGCCTGTTAGGATGTTTTTTGCCATAATATTTAGCAGATCATCTATATACGTAGACTATGTGCATGCCAATACACTGACTTCTCTGCAAATAAGATCCAAGTTGTAAAGCCTTGTTTAAATCTGCTTTAAGTTTTTCCCCCTTTCATCAGGAGAAGGGAGAGCATAAACCTGTATCATATCACTGTAGAATTTTGTCAAAGAAGAATTCTTCTATATTGAAGCTTTGGCATCCAAACCTTAGTTTAAATGTAAGGAATGCTACTATTTTAATCCTAATGAGAATGTCAATGTGCAGCCATCTACTAAACTTTCTAGCATCCAATCAAGTGTGCATGTCTTGTACTGCATTTCAGTCTGAAAATTCAGTACCACTGCACCACAGATCACATTTTTTTCTGGAGCAAGCATGCCATAACTGTTCTTTCTAGATCTACTCCTACCACACTATATCAACAATATGACCATCAACTACAATGATAAATGTAATTATCTGAATGAAAAGCTGACACAGCAAGCAGTTCAAGTAAAACAATGTACTTCCAACCTAATTACCAGTAATTATATGGTGGTATGCTTTTAATTATTATCCATTAGAGGTCTTGAGAAACCATCCTTTTTATAACATGCAGAGATTAACCAGAGATCATACTTATCGTCATACTATTCTATGTGCAATGATCTTTATCATCGGAAAGGAACTTATTTATTCTCACATTGAAAAAGATACTGAACGACCAGTACAGGAGAGTGGACAAAAAGTAATAAATGTGACAGACTAAAAAGGTAAAACGACTTTACTTCTCCCAAAGGTTGTACGATTTTAGAACAAGAAGATAAATAAAGCTCAAACACACCAAGTCAACCATAAAAACTGATACTATAGGAAGATATATTGAATATATGTCTCTTATGGTTGCCAAAATCACACAAGAAGGAAACTGCATGCTAACATGTGGAACTAACAGGCGCACCTTCAAGACTAATATGTATCGCAACCTTTCTATGAAAGAGATAAAGTATCTCCCGTAACAATGTTTTCAAAATGGGAAACCTGAGGTGATGTAAAGAAAGGAGATAGGAAATGCAAGGAAAAGGGATTGCCTGCTCATTGACTCATCTTCCAGTTCCCATCTAGCTAACCAAATGGATATGCTTAATATAACATTAGGTTTGACAAATTTAGTTTCAAAATTTAATCTACTTATTACAGCAGAGAGATAGGATAAAGCTCGTGTTATAGTTAATAACAATCTAGCAACTAAATGAAATTGGGCGGACTAATTCCTTATGCACGATATTTTTCTGCAGAATTATGTTATTACATCAACAGAAGCTCCTTAATGCAAGATCAGCACACAAAATTCCTATGATACTGAAATTTCAAAAGAATAGCTCAACAACACAGTAGCAGCAGCAGGTCAACAACACAGTAGCAATCAATGTTCTCCAGCTCTACCAGAAAAATACTACTAGCTGCAGCAAAAGTGCTACAACTTTTGATGTTCAAAATACCAAAAAGAGAAATTTTAATGAATCAAGGGCTGCCACTGCTATATATATATAAAGCATGATACTCCAGACCTCTCCAAAAGCTCCTCTCCCAATAATGGTGAGTAGCTCAAAATCATCCACACAGATTTTATGCCTTTTAAGTCGCATGAACTCCGTCTCCTTCCTCTCCAGATCTTTTAGTAAATTGATTTTCTCCTCCTTCGGAACTTGCGAAGAGGCTAATTGTTTCTCTAAAAACCAACGCCTGCAACAGAAATAGAAGTCGTCAACCACATAGCCTCAAGAGAAGGGGGGGAGCTAGGCAAGGATCATAGTTCAAAGAGCATATTTCCATTTGCTGGGGAACACATGCGTGCATTCATATATAGTATGAACAGGGATCTAAGTTTGCATGAGCATATCTCCAAATGGATAGGGAACAAAAACACATGCAAGCACGTGCTCACGCATGCACAGCATATATTTATATATAGATAAAGATGCCGACGGAGAAAGTGTTGGGCTGCAATACCATCAATACCATTTAAGCCCATATACTACTAATACAAGCTACATGGTGGACCAATTAATAGGGCATTTAGCAACACTTCTCAAACCATATAAGATTTAAAATATCAAAAAGTAAGAAATTAAAATATTCTGAAGATTTGGTCCCAAACTGGAAAAAAAGTTTCAGTAACAAGATTTCAGAGGTTTTTGGCATGGACTTCACACAATTTTTGGCATTTCATTGAAAAAACAGCACGAAGCAGAAAAAGATAAAGACAAGCACCGTCCATTCCTGTTTATATGCAAACATCAAAAAAGTATTTAGGAGAGTACACAATTAACCCACTTTTTTTGAATACTCGAATTTTTGCTATTTCTTCCTCTATTCCTAAGTGAAGACTAATTACCATTAAAATCTCCTCCCGACAAATAACAGGTTATTCCAGTTCTTTCCAAATGAACATTGATATGCCCTCCCAATAGTATAACCGTCATCTATGTCCATCCAAAAACAGACTAGTCAACATGCATCCCTAAGTCTTAATGTCTTGGGATATCTCACTCTTGGAGATCCACAGCAACCAAAGTTTAAGTATCCTCAGTAAAAATAGGAAGGTATTAAACTTTCACAGAATACTAAAAACAAAAAAAAAAAGAAAGAAAGCCATGAGATGACCTAGATAGAAAAAGATCCGTTCATATTTAAACTAGAATCCTGCATGTGCAACGTGCATGACATGGGGTTCTCGGCACAAGGCATGTTCTTTGTTTGAAAGAATCCAGACTTTTAAGATGAGGGCCACTCACTTAGTAAGCAAAGGCCTCTGGACAGCCACGTCACACCTACCCAAAAGTACCTTACTTCCTATAACTCATGTGGCAAAACCAAGAAAAAGAAAAGAAAAGGGAAAGGCTTCAGAGTCCAACATGCTGCATGCTGGACTCCAGGCCTTTCCCATTATATATAGAGATGTACTAGCCTTTTAAAAAAAATTATTTAATCTCTATTGATAGAACATATCTGGAAAGTAAGAACCCTCAATCCTGATTGCCTTTTCTTCACAAGTCAAGCTTACTGACATCACATTCCAAATTCATCTCTTGAGCACAGCATGTCTGTTTCAAAAGAGGTATTTGCAAAAAAAAATCTCCTAATCCATATCACTAGATCTCTCAATGGTTGACCATCTCGTCAATTACTCCTGTTGCTCCCTTCTCTCAAATAAGCATCTAGTGACAAGTAAATCGCTCTTTTGTGTCAAACCCTGCTTTGTTCTTTCTTTTCTAGATTTTGTAGCATCTTTCCGGAACTTTTCCAACTGTCTCAAGTCTCAACTCTCAAGTTATAAAATCTTTCTCCTCCACATAAATACTTGCAAGTGCACAACCATCCTGACACCAAGTAATGCCCATTATGTTAACATTATGCATCACTTAACATGACAGTTACTAGAATAAAATTAGGGGAAGGGCAAGGAATAACAGGGGGTAAACAAAGCTCCAATGAGTTTAAAGGCAACATCAGTGAAGACCAGTTTTTTTTTCCAATTGAATAGCACATTAGCCATAATCCAGCTGGTCTTAAAAACCCAGTAGAAACAATCTTGCCCTTTTTTGGAGGGAGATGATAAAATGGTACCTTTCAAGATGCAAGACACAGGCTACATGCAGAATCATATGATAGCGTAGCTTCGGTCATGTCATGAATCAAGGTGTGGGGCATAACTTCCGGTAGGCTACATGCAAGGATTAGGCATACTACAAAATGGGTTATCGGGAAATCGAGCTCAACTGGCCAAATCAACACATCAAAATCTCTAACACACAAGAAAAGCTAATCAATCAAATATTTAATCACCTAATTCCTTAGCTTTGTCAAAACCCTGACTTTCAGAACTGAGCACTGCGCCAAATGTCAAGGCGGCATTAAGAAACCCAGATAGAGTATCCTTCCAGCTCAGTAACCAAGACATCACACTATCAAAGAACAAAGAATGATTCTTGTCTCGTATCATCACAATGCATCAATGTAGGGAGCACAACTTCTGGCACTGTTGTTTCTTTCTGTCCTTGTGTATCACATATAAAGATTGAGTCTGCTACACGACAACGATCACACAATAAAGATCAACTGGCTACATCAACGTGTCCGGATCTCTAATGCGCAACTCCAAATCTCTAATGTGCGAGAGAAGTTAATCGGTCAAATATCTAATCTCCTATTTCTTTAGCTACATCAAACCCTAGCCTTCGATACTGAGTGCCACACCAAGCATCAGGGAAACATGATGGTCAATCATAAGCGACATCAAGATCTCCAAATTAAGGTCTTTCCAACCCCATAACCAAAACATGATACAATTAAAGTACGATCTCTGCAATAACTAAACACGCGGGCATATATTCAAGAAGGATCCATCAAGAACTGGATTTCCATTCGTTTTCAGTCAATCAAGAAACAGATAACGAGAAATAACATCACGGAACAGTGGTACAAGGAGTGAGGAGGATATATCAAAGGCAAAAGATGAAGAAAAAGATTAACAGAAACCAAGATCAGGAATAAAATATCATCAAGAAGAGATCTTGGCGTAGCGGAAAGAGGGATTCGGTCGGACGAAGCGTGGAGCTAACCTTTCTTTACGCTCCTGGATGTTCTTCATCTGGTTCCTGTAGTGGTTCTCGATGAACTGCTTCGCAGCAGCCACCCGCTTCATGGTGAGGCTGGAGCCCACTTCCTCCTCCGCCACCACCGGCGCCGCCACTTCCCCCTCCCCTCCGTTCTCCCTGTCCTCTTCCCCTTCTGCCATCTCCCTCTCCATCACCTCTCTCCCTCCCCCCCCCCTCTCTCGCCCCGCCGTCTCTCTCTTCTCCCCTGGGCTCTCTCTCTCTCCCTCCCCGGCCTTTTTATATATTTCTGGGTTATTTATTTATTTATTTATTTATTTATTACACTGTGCAGATGTTCACACGACGAGGTCAGATCATGGCTACGAGGTTATGAATGGAATACCCTGCGCTCTTCCTTCCCGTTCGCTCCCAGTGTATTTTCCCCCAATTTTTTATTTCGGGTTATTACTTATTTTTAGTATTGTGATCCGGCGGACCACTTTAAGATCCCGGTCCAACGGGTCCGTCCGAAGTTCCCCGACGACCGAACGGCTTGGATGTTTCGATCTCGGTGATTAATATGTGATGGGAGGGCGAGCTTTTTTTCGGGGGTTTGTTCTTCCCATCACACGGCCCTGATGGATTAAATTATTAACGACCCTCCGATTAGGATCTGACGGCATGTTGGGCGAAGAGCCACCCATCTGGACGAGGGATCTTGTCGAGGCGATGTGCCGTGCCAGAGTTCGCTAGATTGGAACAGCAGACAACTTTTTTCACCAATAAATTGCTGCCACGTTAGGATTCTGTGACGTGCTAGATGGCAGCTTGTGGGAATATCTGTTCGCTGAATAGTTCAACGCAGCTAACTTGTAACAGATACGATTTAATACGTCTATTGTATTGTTAGATTAAACTATTGTTTCGTGTTAATATATATATTGATCACTTATTCACTTGACAACAACTTGTTTGTACGGCACCATACAGACTTGCTTTTAGTAAAATCCAGCTGGTTTAGCGAACTACTTCTTCTTCTTTTTTTTTCTTTTCTTTCTTTCGGTTTTTTTTTCTTTTTGATAAAAAAAGATGACTCAGCCATCAGTTGGATCCAGAAAATTCGAGGGATGCCGGCAACAATCATCCATTGCTTCGAAATATCTGAACAATAATAAAAAATGAAGGAGTCTTTCATGCCAAGCATATATTCAGTAAATCCAATAAAGCTGCAGATTGGATGATCGTCTATGTGGCCAGCCATGTGGATAGTATCTTGTGGGCTGAAAATGGATAGCTGTCTTGAACACTCTAAAATATTATATTTTTTATTTTTTTTTTATTTGTGCTTATCAGATATGGACATCCATCCTACCCAAAAAAAAAAAAAAAAACGAACTACTTCGGCAAGGCTCATAATGCTGCTTTCCCAAAATCCGATGCCGGTATATTACAGTTCTAGTACGCAAAAAGATTTGGAAAAACACAAAACAATACATAAAATTGGAGGGGAAAAAAATCCAATAGTCTCATGCATCAATAACTCGGGAAAATTGTGGTCAAAGGATGAGCACACAAAAAAATACACCCAGGTGATGTTTTTTTTTTCTAACGTATCTCACCACACAGCATATTTAAAGTTAGAACTTGATGTTTTGATGTTATTAGGAGAGTTAGTAGTTAGCATTCTTCTTCGAGTTAGAATATGATGTAGAATTTCATTTTAGAAAACTGAAGAAAAAAATCCTCTGTTACTACTAATAATTACTTCTATTAAGGCTCATACTCAAGATACTTGAGTTATTAATTAGTAAAAATTTTCTTGTAGGAATTGTTTTACCTTCTCTCTGTTCTCTCTCTTTCTTTTTGGTACATTCCTAGGGTATACTACTGAGTGTGTAAAAGCTATATTCTTAGAGTGGCTAGCCAAGATAATATTTTGGATCTCAGAATAGAGTGATTCACTCTTGCTCCTTTTTCAACTATTATCCTCGCATTTTAGCACCTTGCATCTTACGTGTTCCTAGTGGGTTTCTTTGCTTTGTCACAATTTATCTTTGAGTTCACCATTGTTGATGTTTTAATTTGTATATAGCATGTAATATATCAATCGCTTGCATTTTAATACAGAGATAATTTCTGTGAGGCCCAATAGTCCCACATCGAAAAGATTCGTTTTAGAGCCTGGGCATATGAGGCGGGTGTCTCCTAATCCTGTAGATACGTTTTGGGAGGAAAACAAAACCGGAAAGGGATGAAGGACGCTTATGTGAAGCTTCGGAACCGGACAATATTTGGGAGGGAAGCCCCGTATTCCTCCCTCATGTGGCTCCCATGTGGGCACTGGGTGCCTCACGTGCTCCGCGCAGGCGGGGGCGTGACAATTTCTATCTCCAATTAATTAATTTTAAAAAGTACATGAAATATTTATTTTTATCATCCATTTGTGCCTGGTGCATGAGTGCAGTACAAAGAGAGGCACTGTTAAATTAAGGGGAAGAAAAAAAGATGAGAGATTCACAGATAAAAAAAAGAAGAGAGAGGCACTACTGTCTCTAGATCTCCTCCTCTAATTGAAGTTCAAAGATTTCGCCCCATCAACGTATTGCTCCTTCCTTGGCATTACGCATGATGCGGACATCAGCGCCCTCAACATCTCCTATGTCCAATTCAACCACTCGCTGCCACCGGAGAACGGCCATCTCAACTGGCGAAAGGGCATTGTGGGATTGGGGATAGCTAACCCTAGCATGCAATCGCTGCGGTGGATTCTGCCATATCCAGCAAAATCTTTCCCGGCACCTTCCTCATCTTGCCTCAGATGCCCCCAAAGATTCCTTGTTCTCGCAGCTAGATTCGCCGCAATTGTGCGTCGTCAGAGTTGAATTCATCGCTAGTGTCACCGTCATTCGAGACTTCTATCGAACACTTCATGCACTCACGTTGCTCTTTCGGTGAAAAAAAGTCAAAGTTGGTGAGACCGAAATCAGATTGTATACCGATATATTCATATTTATATTTATTTTATTTAACAAATAAAATATTAATTAAATGTAAAAAATTTTATATTTATATTTGTTTTAAATAGATACTAAATAAATCAGATATTGAAGGTATAAATATATTAGATAATTAAATTTCACGACACATAATTAAATATATTATTAAGTGGATGATAAATTAAGTCAACACTATATTAGTATAGTTATTTATTTTTCTTAAATATTTATGAATACTATATAAAATTAAATAGGGTTACAAGTAGAATCGAATATTTGGATATGGATCAGATATTTGTCTATCCATATCCATTCTTTAGTAAATATGAATAGAGATATGAATATTAGTTGCATGCTTAAAGTTTTGAATACGAAAATGGATCCAAACTATTATTATTCTATTTACTTTCATCCCTACAAAGAAGATGGTGACAAAATTAAAAATTCAAAAGCTTAAGCGATCGGTAACATGCAACACAGGGCCCCTGCTATTGGAGATAAAAGAAGCTGATGGATATGAACTTGCGAACAAATTAATTCTTAAATGTATCATCATCATTTTATATAATTTATTGCTTTCGTTCTTGTAATAATAACATCAATGGCACAATATGGAATGGATGCTTTTGATTAGAAGTGGCAAAAAAAATTTTGATCAAGTTTGTTTATCAAAAATCAAAGATTGTAATTAAGTGAGCACTTGTCGAGAATATCAATAATATCTAATAAATAGGAGACACAAAAGCTCTATCAAAAATGATCGAAGTGATTAATATTTAAACATCTATTGACATATAATCTATTATTTACTGACAGTCATTGCCATCCCGCCGGCCAAAAAAATCATAACTGCATCAGACGATGCATCATTTTTAACTCTGAAGAAATGCAAACACTGCGTCATACGTTACAGAAGAAATTGGAATCATCGCAAAAGGTTGATATTTTCTGGCAATCAAGCCTTACGGTGGCAACGCATTTTTAAACTCATTTTCTGTTAATCATCTATTTTCTAAGCCATCACCGCTCAGTATATTTATTAATTATTTTTTTCATTAGAAACTCATTTGATTCACAAAAAATACACACACACACACACAAAAAAAAATATTTTTTTATTTGGTTGAAGTTTTTTAAAAAATAAAAAATAGTATTTTTATTAAAAATATAATAAATATTATATATATAAATAGATATTTAATTAAATATAAGTTATTTTAAAATAATTTTTTTTATAATCCAAATCAAACATGCTAAAAGGAGGCACAGTGACATTGGACGCCGCTGTTTGTTTTTTTTCTTTTTTTTGTTGAAACGGATATTTTATATATTATGGACACGAATACGTCAAATAGTACAGACATCTCACCCTCTCCAATACATGAGTGCTTCATGAGTGGCTCGTTACATATGGACACCACTGTTTTAATCCTGTACAGCTTTCAGATGAATCGGAGTCTCCATCGTATATGGACACGTGGCTGCATCTTCCCCGTACTGTACCGGCTTCTTATCATTTTCTTTTTTTTAATTCTTTTCGAGTCCAGACAAGAACCTCCGTCAAAGCCGTCACCTCAGCGCCGCGTTTCACGAAACATCCCGCAAACCCGGCGCCGCGCTCCCCGTCTCCCCCGTAACCTTCCCGGCTCTAATTTTCCCCAAAATTGAAGAGAAACTAAACCCTACATCAGCCGAGATGAAAAAATTATTTGATGGATCCTATGATCGAACCAACAGTCACTTGCCACGTTATCCCTCCCGTATTTAAACTCTTCGAGATAAAAAATAGGGGGAGGATTCATCGTGTCATCCACCGAACATGTCCCAATATCTGGTTCAGTACCGAATCCATCTAATAAATTCTTGACGAGGTGAGCTGTGACAATTTGACATGAGGAGAAATTATACCTTACATAACGTGCACCACATGGTTACTTACACGGTCAATTACAGCCACTTTTTTCTTTGACCTCGTTCATCAAAACGCTCATTTTGATATATTATTATAAAATTAAGCAATTATGATTATCGCGTGCAGAGCCATATAATATAATTCGTGTAGGATCTAAATTCTTTCAAATAAGTTGCATAATGAATGAGACTCGCAAAAATGGAAAATTTGTTTGGTATAGTGCAACAATAGCGTGGTGCATATTGTGTAGAGCAAAAGACTATAGAATGGGCACCGTTAGATCTATTAAGGAGCCGAGCTGCTCGGGCTTGACCTAAGCTCGGTCCGATAAAAGTTTGGCTCGAGCTCAATTTGTTCGTTAAAAGAGCCCGAGCTCGAGCCCAAAATAAGCCTATTTAAACCTGAGCCCGAATAGCCCACGAGCCCAAACGAAACTCGTGACTTAACACTGCCCACCGACGACCAAATGAGAGGGCAGCTATAGGATCCGACGGTCGAGATCGCGCCACCGACGGAACTGTGGACAGTCAGATCTGGATCTCACTTGAAAACCCTGTGTCCAAGTCCAACCCAAGGGCCAAGGCCCTCATTTCCTACCCCTCCTCTCATGTGAAATGAGTTTTGTTTGTTATGTTCTTGAGTTTTCTTTGTGTTTCTTGCCCATTTCGAGGGACTGCTCTCTTTAGTAGTAGAATTGGAACAACTCCATGCAGATTTTGTGAAGCTTCTGTTAGAGTGAGTCGATCCAAATGATCGATCAAGTTTTCTTTGCCTCAGGCTCGGGCTTGAGCTCGTAATTGAAACGAGCTTTACAAGCTCAAGTCCAATACAGAGCTCGGTACCAAATCTGAGCCCAAAACCGAGCTCGAGATTCTGTGAAATGAGCCCAGGCTCGGGCTGGGCTCGGCTTGTTAACAGGCCTAGACACCGTAGAATATTATATAGGATAGAACTCCTATTTTGCCATGTTTTCTATAGTAGCCATTTTTAAGAAAAAGAATTCAAAGGCCTAATAGAGACAGGACTTCTCTTACCAATAGAGTATGTGAGTCACGTAAGTTCGTAATCTAACCCACCCCTTTCCCATCCCAAAAAAATAGAAATTACATGCGCCATAAGAAACCATCCTCGTTCTCTTTCTTCATTGTCAAGTCTCTCAATCTATCATCTTCCTCATCCAGTCGCCTTGTCCATCCGTGAGATCTTACTTCTTTTTCTAAATATATTTCTTCTTCTCCAAATCCCTCCTCCTTTTCAAGATCTTTGCATTTAAGAGACCATGAAATCCAAGAAATGATGTATATACAATTTCTTATTTTAGACATAATTAGGAAAATATATACCGGTACCGATGAATACATATTTTGAAAATTATATATCGACTTACCTAGAAGTGTGTATTGGTTTACTAAATAAGTAAACAACTGATTTATTTGTTGTGTATCACCTAGTCATGTAGTGTGTACTGATAAAAAAACATATTCTAAAAATTATGTATCAATTTATTTGAAGATCTATATTTGATTATTGCTATGCGTGTATCAAAAAAGCTTGCAGTACATACCAAAAAGTTGACGAGTATGTATTATCTCACAATGCAATATGTATCGGCGAGCATGATGTTTTGGAAACTATGTATTAACTTACTTAAAAGTATGTACTAGATTATTAGATGACTAATTTGTTAAATGTGTATCATCTAGCCGTATATCGTATACTAGTAAACACTGTATTACAGAAACTATATATTGATTTATCTAAATATATATAGTAGCTTGATAGAGGGCTGAGTAACAGTAAAAAAATATCGTTCAAAAAAAATACTATACATAATTTTTTAATATTTTTTAATGACAGAAATAGCGGCTCGGTTAGTTAAAAAAAATAAAATTTTAAATTGTTTCTTTAAAATAAGTATTAAAGGGAATATGAAAATATAGAAAGTCCGTTATATACTCCCATTTCGAATGCATGACCAAAATAATTTTTGTTGTTCTTAAGTCCAAATTATCGTCATGGGATCACGTCATCCGTGTACCCCACCCACTTCCCGTCTCATTCCAAGTTCCAACTAATCCCGCCCCGTCCCCGTCCCCGTCCCCGTCCCCGTCCCATTCCTTCCATCCGCGTTAGCCGCGGTTCGCCATACTAAAATCCGGTCAGCCCCCTTTCCTCCCCTCGCGCCTTCCTCAGAAACCCCCCACAAACCGCGTTCACACGCTTTTTCACCATAACATATGTAAACCGCCCCCCCGCCCCAACTTCCTCATCCCACTTCACCCACCATCCAATCTCTCAGCTCTCCGATTCCTCTCTCTCTTCTCCCTCTTGCTGAACGAAGCACCAAACTCTCCAGTCTCTACTACGAGTAATAAGAGAGATTGTTTTAAAGGCGTCCACCCTGGATTTATACATGAACGTCCCTCCCACTTCTTTGCTTCACTTGTTCGAAGACGACTATTCCTACTACTGTTCCTTCTTCCAGGACGCTATCCCCAGCCTCCCCGCCCCTTCTCCGCCGTCGGAGATAGAGATGCTCAATAGAAAGCGGAAACGGGTCGAGGAACCGGCCGAAGCGGACCCCAATCCGCTTGATGGCAGGAAAGGATCCAGCTCCTGCCGGGAGAGTGGTGACTCCGACTCTGACACCATCAATTCCCACGCCGCCACCTCCTCTGGCGGCGGCGGTGGAGGTCCGTCGCCGCACCACCAACGGCGGCTCTGGGTGAAGGAGCGGTCGCGGGACTGGTGGGACCGGTGCAACCACCCGGACTTCCCGGAGGCTGAGTTCAGGCGGGCCTTCCGGATGGGTCGCGCCACCTTCGAGTTCCTCTGTGAAGAGCTCGGCGCCGCCGTGGCCAAGGAGGACACGACGCTCCGGGCGGCGATCCCGGTCCGGCAGCGCATCGCTGTATGCGTCTCCCGGCTCGCCACCGGCGACCCCCTCCGCGTCGTGTCCAAGCGCTTCGGCCTCGGCATCTCCACCTGCCACAAGCTCGTCCTCGAGGTCTGCTCCGCCATCAAGACCGTCCTCATGCCCAAATTCCTCCAGTGGCCGGACCCCGCCGCCGCCGCCGCCGCAGCCCGCCGCTTCGAGGCCCTCGCCGGGATCCCCAACGTGGTCGGATCCATGTACACCACTCACATCCCCATCATCGCCCCCAAGGTAAACGTCGCCGCCTATTTCAACCACCGCCACACCGAGCGCAACCAGAAGACCTCCTACTCCATCACCGTCCAGGGGGTGGTGGACCCCGACGGCGTCTTCACCGACGTCTGCATCGGATGGCCGGGGTCGCTGCCCGACGACCAGGTGCTCGAGAAGTCGGCGCTCTACCAGCGAGGAAGCGGCGGCCTGTTGCAGAACCAGTGGATCGTCGGCGGCGCCGGATACCCTCTCATGGACTGGGTGCTGGTGCCCTACGCCCAAAAGAACCTGACTTGGACCCAGCACGCCTTCAATGAGAAGGTTGGGGAGGTCCAGAGGGTGGCGAAGGAGGCTTTCGCGAGGCTGAAGGGGCGGTGGGGCTGCTTGCAGAAGAGGACTGAGGTAAAGCTCCCAGATTTGCCGGTGGTGCTCGGGGCTTGCTGCGTTCTTCATAACATATGTGAGATGAGGAAGGAGAAGTTGGAACCGCAGCTGAGTTATGAGCTGGTGGACGACGAGATGCTGCCTGAGAATGGCCTCCGATCGGTGAGTGCGATGCAGGCTAGGGATAACATTGCTCATAATTTGTTGCATCATGGCCTTGCTGGCACGGCCTTCTTGTAGTTTTTGCTATCATATGGAAATTGGAATTCTTTTGATTGATTGTTGTCAACCATGGGAAGGAAATAAGGGGCTTCAGGAAGAGATTTGATGGCCTCTGCAATAGCTAGGGTTTTAATTTGTACAAGAAAGGATTGGTCAGTTAGGGAATAGATTATTAGAATGTACCTTGGCATAATGTTTTGGTTTGTTTTCAAGATTGGACACTTTGAGACCATTCAAAGTTGCTAGATTGTATCATGATGGTAATCTTTTGTAGTATTTTGCTTGTGATAAAAGCAATTGAAATGGAAGGAAATTAAGCTTCGTGGAATTATTTTGCAGCATGCCTTAGATTCATCACATAAATCGTTGTTGTTCTCTGTCTTAGCTCCCCCCCTTCCTGATCCGGCATTTCCATTAGATTTTGGTGGTTATAAGAACTGATATGACCTTTCGAATGCTTAATGACACCTGTATGAGTTACTTACATAACACTATAAATTTTGTAATGAGGACAGATCCCTTGGTTTGCTTCACGCAGTTGCATGAAGTATATACCATGCAAAGAAATGAAACTAAGTTAATTCTCATGGTGTTGGTGATTATTGGAAGTTTGTCTTATATCAGGAAAAAATAAAGATCTTTTGACAGAATATTACAGGCAGGACGGGTTAAATTTCCAGCATGTTGAAAATACCGATGTTTTCCCCCTATATGTGTAACCATGAATGCATATGTTTCTACATGAATTGATTTATTTCACCATCTTTGTCTTCATATCAGGATGAATTAGTTCCATCTGTTCATTTATCAGATGAACTTAGAAAATACCTGACTTTCTCATAGTTTTGCAATGATGATGTTTCTCCAATCAGGAATAATTTAAATTTAGAATTTAGGATGCAAACATGCACAAATCTACTAATTCCATGATCAAATCAAATTTAAGTTTCTTTTTCTATTTGTGGGTCCCCCCCCCCCTCCTTCCTTTTTTTTTTTGGGGGGGGGGGGGGGATTGAAGGATAGAACAAACTGGAAAATCAGATTAGAGAATCAATCTAGTCAAAGCGCTGATGCTAACTAAAATGGATTATTGATGTATGCATACAGGATCACATTATTTCCTTTGGATAAAAATACATAATTGCATTATTGCTGCAAAATATTACTGCAGAGAATGAAGTTTGTCAAATGCACTATAAATAGTAGCGCTCTTCCTTTTCTCGTGGCATGTTTTGGAAGATCCATGTATTATCTCTTGATTACTTGACCATTGGGAGGGTAGAGGAGAAGAAAGCTGATTAATTGTGAGGAGATCCCTGAATGGGATAATTGCAGTAAATTTGAAGTGGACAAACAAGGGGATACCAGAAAAAGGAGGATAAGGAGATTTTTTAATTTTATTTGTAACTAAGAAAATGTGATGGAGGTGGAAGGCATACAAGCATTGTATGGTTTAGGAAACCTGGGTTGTACTTCTCCTACACAAGGCCTTAGGCACCGTACTAAATAAAGAGAATTTTCATGGGCTGTTGATTTTTTTGCCTGAATATGCTGTGTTCATCATTGGTCTGCACGCTTAGACTCATCTAGGCAGTTATAGCTAAGGTTGTACTCATGCATTTAAATTGCAGATGGGCAGCACACGGTAGTTGTTATGAGGTCATTGGCAGTTTCCTGGAGGCACATTAGAAGAGTGTTTTACGGCCAAAAAAGAAACATGAGCTGGCTAGTGTTTGTTTTACGACCAGTCACGATCAAATGGAGGTCAGTTTGAAGAAGTGTCGACAATTACAGTGCATGCGGTGGTGATAGGGCTACAAGAGGAATGTTTAAATTAAGAAGCAACTCCTATTAATGTGATAAGGTTGATAGAATGGAATGAAGAGTACTGTTTTTAGGGGGTGATATTACAATATATTGATCTGGCTGTCGTATGTTGCTTTGAGCAATAGGCATCTGGCAGTCGCTCCTGCTGTAGTTTGACTGGCACATGATATTGTAATTCTTTGGATCTGCATGATAGTAGTAGAAAAATTCTCCAAGAAGAACTCTGCTGTTTAACAGCAAATTTTGAAATTTGAGAGAATTGCAGGACTGTAGGAATCAGACGGCAATATAATAATGAAGGTTACTTTTGTTATGTTACATGTGTTTTTCATTTTGTATAGATAAGATTTCATATGATCTTGTTGTAAAGCTATTGAGTTTGCCATATTTGCCACTATTTTAGGAATACACACATCCCATCCTATAGTGCATAATATAAATGCCGAGGAATGCGCTAAACCATCCTGATTTTGCACTTCGCTTTCCTCCAATATATCATTCACATTTTATTTTTAGAGATTTTAGCTAAATCTTTGAAGTTCAGTTTCTCATACTTTCCAATTTATGTTTCAGAAAGAGACAATGATGAAGATGCTGATAGCCAAACGTGCAAAATTGAGAAACCTTTTTTATAAGGAAGGTGCATTGTTTCAGAGGTTAGAGTGCAGCATATAAATAAAGCAGATGAGGCCTTACGACTGCTGAGTCAGAATGATCATGAAAGATGCATGAGCGGGAGTCCCGACTCCAGGGCTGCAAGTTGTATGCAATAAAAATCTTCTGCTATTGCATCCAGTTCTTCTAAGTTCTATCAAATGTTTGTGCATAACATAAATAGATTCATATAGAGTACATGTGTATGTACATACAAACACACCGATATGTGCACACAATTAAAATATAAGAAATCCAAATTACATTTTCTTTGAAATAAGATTGGAATAATATGCACTGAAGGATATTGTCTTAACGAAAGTTATCTTCTAGTCACTCTTGTTCAGTATAAGTTTTGTTATTGAAAGTAAGAGGCACATTTTGTGCCTAAAACAGGGTGCTGCATTGTATGTTAATATTTGAAAAGGCTTTCAATCAAATTGTTTTTTGCCCGTAATTTATGTTTGTCATGCAAAATATTAGCAAACATGAAAGTTGAAGTAGTCTTCCACTAAACTGTCTGCATCTTCTTGTAGAGGACAGTGGTGATGAGGATAAAAGTGGAACGACGGCGAACCAGTCAAAGTACAGTTTCCGATTCTACTAGAATGGTGCTTTCTTATTATCCTGCTCTTCCAGCATAGTTGCCATTTTTTGTTTTACTAGCACTGTATAACTTGCAGAACTTTTGCATGACGACAAGGCTCTGGAAGATGGTTCAAATACAGAGAATAGGGAAAGCAAGCCTTTAATAGGATGCATGCGAGCTAGAGCAACACTAGTAGGGCTTATCTGGCACTTCCTTGACTATTGAACCACATAAGACTCCAAATCATATTTTGATTCTCTGCTAACTATTTTCAGCTTTCATTGTTTTTCTTTGATGTGTTGTGTAAACATAGACAATGGTTAGTAAGATTTAGATGTTCTTATACCTGCTCTGATGTTGCTTCAAAAGTTTCTGTAACTAAACTTGTTTCTGAAGGTGAATGTTTGCATTTTGCCTATTAACAGAAACTGGCAGGAAGTTTGTGTATGCACTGTTCATGTCTATGTTTGAAAACTCACAGCTAGTTTTCTTTGCTGCTTGATCAATTTTGGTAGATAATCTCTCTTGAAGTCAATGAAAGTTTAATAGTCATCTAGGATCCAAAACTAAGGCTAAATCTTCATATGTAGATACAAAAGATTCGGATCATTGCAAGCTTCTAATCACTGCTCACATGGCGGAAGCATATGTTTGAGGTTCCAGATAATTATTAATGGCTGCTTCCATTATGTTGGAATTTTACTTATTAAAGTTGTATTGACAGATCTCAGGCAACTACCGAAACTTAAAACCATTATTTTGGCATAACTGGTTTTTACGATCCAGTTTTCTATACCTATTCCTATTTGAATCCATGCTTCCCATCATTCGAGGCAGGTGCTTATGCTCTTTTTTTGTGAATCCAGACGAACTATTATTTATTATCAAGAAATGAAATAATCTGCAATGGATTATTCAATTCCCTTGATTGAGTTATTGCATTGATTATGAAAATTCATTTATGCAATCAAGTATTGTTGCAAAGCTCTTTAAAATTTGATAGAGTTTGCTTTCTGCAATAGTGAAATATGAGGTATTAGCCTTTGTTTGATTCTCTACTTTGTTCTCTGAATGCCTTCCATCAGAAAGTCTAACCTATGGTTTAGAGTAGGTTTCCCTAAAAGCCATTTGCTTGTAATTACAAACATTATAAGGATTAATATGTGGATTTTTCCTTTCCACGATCACTTAAACAATATAGGATATGTATCTTACATTGGCATTAGAACTAGAAAAGAGTCCACAAGTATTCCAAAGGAATTATCCAAATGGTCGGAGTGTTTATTGCAAAGAGGATTGGATATTCCTGAGTACTCAAAATATATTTAGAGCTGTGGGTGATGTTAGGTATCGCATCTTTAAGGTTGTCGAGGTGTACAGTGATTACGTGGAGCTCCTCCTTCACAAAGGTGGTGACATCGCATTGACACTCAGGTATGCTATCACATTGAATAGTCAATATTGGCAATCCTTCTTGGAAATCAATATAATGAGTTATAGTGTGAATTGGGTTGCACAGCCTGTGAGTGGTTCTTTGACCCGAAAGACACGATACCTTAGTGTATTCTGAATGTTAGTAAATTTATGGTGAAACCTGTATAACAGTGTGTATCGACTATGATACTCTAGACCAAGGTCCGCCGTACCGGTACCGGTCGGCGTACCGGTGGCCGGCCGGACCGGTACGTACCGGCCGGTACGCGGTGGTTTCAAAAACCACAGCGCCTTCTTAAAAAAAAAAAAAATTGTACCGGTGCGAACCGGCCGGTTCGCACCGGTACGAGGCCGGTACCAAGCGGTATCGGCCGGTACCGACCGGTACGGGCTCCGTACCGGCCGGTACCGACCGGTACGGGCTCCGTACCGGCCGGTTCGGCTAAAAAAAGGAAAAATACCGGTTTTCTTGTGGTTCCGGTACCGGTCTAGGACCGGACCGGTACGTACCGGCCGGTACGGCATTCCATGCTCTAGACCATATCCTTGATAGTGAGCATAATTGTTTACTGGATTCGTATGCAAGTGAGGGTCTACGAGGTCAACAGTTTGAAAGTGTATTAGTTCATAATGGTTATACGAGGTCATTGGAATGATGGGGGACCAAATTGCAACATAAAGCCTGTGTGGGAACAGAAAGAACAAATGAGTTTATCCTGACTCACTAGTGGTCCAGTAATGCGATATGGGCACCATATCCCTATGTCGGATCACGTTACTAATGCATGACAATATTGGACTTGTAAGGATAGGCTATTGATAATCAGGAACCTTAGTTGATCTATCCTAGTAACATATCTAGCATGTGCCTGATTCTTCTTTATCAAGAAGTTAGATGGTATAAGAATTGCATTATTATTATGTTTGAGATGTCCAATTGTTGCTTTTCTTTGTTGTTCGTTACCTAGATCAGACATCTATGGCTGGCATGTCCGGGAAAACTTTTTTTGCCAAATTAATGGCGATAAACATACTTGCTTATGTGTGAAACAAGTGTATTTGTACCAATTTATCTTAGGCCATGCATAATGGTGAATGGACTAGAAGTTTGATGAGTGGTTTGTGGTTGATTAAGCAATGACTCTATCAATCCTTAGTGGATTAAGCTGAATCAATTCCTGGTATGGACATACATAGCTATCACATGAAAACACAGTTACTCCATATTTCAAGAATGGCCGGTTTCCACTTCAGGTGAACAGATTCCTTGAAGTTGCAGTTTGACATGGTTAATTGGCATGCCTATAAAACTCGACCACATTTGGAAATGGCAGGATGTTAGGTTCTGATCGACATGTTGAACCTGTCATGCATGTTGGATCAGTTTGACAAACATATGGATATGGTTAAAATTGCAGTACTTTGGATATCAAGATCATATTTTATCTATTTGGCTTAATTTTGTTTCCAAATTTTCTAAACTACCTTTGATCACTGCATAATGGGACAGTATGTGCTTGCAGGTAGGTATGCAAACAAAAGGAGTTATTTTGGACGCTTTCAAGGATAATTTTGCTGGCCTGCTGAGCTATATATTAATCTGCTGAATAAATCTTCTTTGCTCAGGTGGTTTTGGGTGTTAGAATATCCCATGTCTTGAGGGGACGCGCATACCGCTGCTGACTGACTTGCAATCTATAGTGGAGTTGTTTCTGTAAATGTGCAGGCAGGTGCTGCAGATACAAGCGTAAGGATGTTCTAGAGGTAAAACAATACACTGCTGAAGGCTAATTTTTCTCATTCAACTCTTTTGTTAAAGGGTGTTTGTCACCCACAAGAACCTCCTTTGTTCTCTGAGTATCTTTCTGACTTAGGCATTGGAGGATCCTCAATACACTCGGGCAAGTTCGTTTTTGCTGTTTCAAGTCAAAGCTCGGCTGCGTACCAGGACCCCAGACGTAACCATCCATTCCAAACTGTTGCTTCGTGCGATCCGAGCTGCTCACCACCGAGCCTTTCAGCATCTCCCCTGCTCGGCATCAGGGTCAAGTCAGTCCTCAGCAGCAACAATGTTATTTAACTATTAGCTGGAATGTCCGAGTGTTTGGACTGATAAGAAAATTGCTAAAATAGCATAAGGGCTTGAATGAGAAATTATATTCTGCATGCACCAACATGGCATGCACCACGCCAATCACCTCGGCTCGTTTCGGTGGGCCCACAGAAACAAGCCGAGGTGATTGGCGTGGTGCACTTGGTGGCAGAATATAATTTCTCGGGCTTGGACCAAGAAGGTGTTGTTTCTAGTAGGACTAGATCTAATGGCTGGTCATCTCTGTTATTTAAATGCTGATCTGATCTGCATCTCTAACACGGTACGTCATCTCTTTAAAATAGGTTCAAACTTGGATTGGTCAACACCGGCGATCCCATGCGATGAAACAATGGAGCTGCTCCCGGATTGTTAGGAAAAAGTACAACATGATAGCTGGCAAGATAGTATTGACGAGGGTTCTGGATTTCGCTGTCGCATTCACCATCTTTGGCAACAGAATGAAATTGCAAGCAAGAAGGGAAGGTATACCTTTCAAAGCAGAAAACTATGCAAAAATTTCTCAAGTTTTGACGACTTCCTTTTTGTTAATAAAAAGAATATACTTACAGAGTTGGGAAACAGATCCGAATCTGATTGATAATTCTCAAGTTTCCTAATCTGGTGAGGTAGGAGTCTATCGAGTCATGTTGCTTTTATTTGCATATTTTTAAAAGTCAAGCTGTCCTGAGCTCTTGGCTCAATTAATTGTAACATCTACTGGTATTTATGCAATCTAAGTAATGATAATTCCAGGCCTATTTTTTGTTTACGTTGTTAGAGAATTAATACCTAGATGGGTAGCTGCTGATCTCTTGAGGTATTCAATGCCTTGAATGCCACCAAGCACTCGTGGTGAAGAAATAATAATCTAGGATGCGGTTCATCTCATGGGAGCTTTCATCTCGAGCTTCCTCAAAGTAAATTTTGATGGTAGTGTGAGTGATGGTGGTATTAGTGGAGGTGCTCGGAGGTCTGGATTCTCACCTGTTCATTCTTGGTTGGAGTCGGATTCACGATGTCAATGTGCCTAGTGCTGAGTTGAGGGCAGCCTAGGCAGACACCATTTATGCGAGCTTTACCTGCAAGCGGACTTCATTCACCTAGAAAGGGATTCAGCTCCAATGATTGGTTGGATCTGGGAGCAGGTTGGGGATGGGGACCATTTGGCAATGTGCTAGGGTTGTACGTCCTTTCAAACAACTCATATCTATTGTGGACTAATAAAGCGGCAAATTGGGTTGCATCCTTTCTGGCAGCGCACTTTGGCGATGTGGTGTGGACTAATAGTGTGAATGTATCCATCCCTTTTCCAAATGTTTTGGTTTCCAATTCCATTGGATGTATTCATATGAGATTTAGATGAATTATCCATTTTATCAAAAAAAAAAAAATCTAGCGCGTTCATGTTCGTGATGGCTATTTAGCTCTTGGTGACTAAATGTTTTTGTTTTTTATTTGTGCATCACTAGTGGCAACTCTCGAGCCATATTCTATGCGGTTTCTAATTTTGTTTGCACGCACAGTGAGGCTAATGGTTTGTAGATCTTCTACCATGCATGTTTTACACCACAGAGAGTTGTGGATATTTGGATAATCTCAGAAATTTAAAATAGAAGGCTCCCAGATAGTTCCTCAACCACATGTTAGAGATGCCAGTGAAGACCAATCATAGATATAATATTACAAATCAATATTTATTGACCTGATGTTGATATAAACACAAGGCATCTGCTTAATTAATAACATATAACGTCAAGCTAATGGGCATCATGACAGATATGAACAGTACCATTCATCTTGTGGTTTTTGGATGAGACTTGTGTCTGGGCATTAAATATTTAACAATTAATCAGTAGACCTAAATATAATTTGACTAAATTACAAAAACCGCCGGACATAAGTATAATTATCTCTTACTCTTAGAAGATTTTTTTTTGTAATTTGCACTATAATTTTTTTGTTAATATATTGAGATGGAGTTCCACGCATTGAAGCCGAGTTCTATCCGGAGATCACAAATGGTTTCGCCATCTTTCTGGGAACTCGTGATTAGCGTTCAAAAAATATTTACTAGTTCATATAGGGAGTTGAAAATAATTTCTTTAACTTTTTTTGGAGTTTAAACCATCTGTAGTCTCTACACGAAGATCAGACATCACTTGTGGTTAGAAACTAAAATACTTTTATTTATATATTCATAGTAGAGCTGATGATAGGCTTAATTTAGATATAAAATATTAAATTTTAAATAAACTCATCTTAAGTTTAATTAAAAATAAATAGAGTTTAGATCTTGCTGTTTCGAGACTGTTTGCGGTAAGATTCGTCATCTCGATGCCAAATTTCACACGATGCTATATTAGTGTAGTATTAATATAATATAAATTTTTTTCGAGTTATTTATATCGGACATCAATACCAAAGTGATATAATATGGTATGTTTTTTACCATGTAATTTAGACCGACATGGTTTACTGCGGTATTTATCGGAAACATATTATAAGAACCAGAAGATAATTAGTAATTCAAACTTGGGGTCTCAAATACGAAACTTGATTCATCCGGTTGACTTACGGTTGACCCCAATCGAAAGAAAACCACCTTCGGCCTCCTCGCCAATCCCTTCCAGCCGCCTCCCCGCCCCCGTATTCGTTTTCCGCTTCTCTTCTAGCGGCGGCGGATGGCGGGCGTCGCCGGCGATGCCGCCGCGACGGTGGCCATCGCTGTGTGCGGCGGCGGCAAGAGCCGCCGTGCGGTCCGCTGGGCGGCGGCGAACCTCGTCCCGCACGCCCACAGTGTCCTCCTCCTCCACGTGATCTCCCCCGTCTCCTACATCCCCTCCCCCTGTGAGCCCCCCCCCCCCCCCTCCCCCTTTTCTCTTCTCCTTCTTCGTCCCTATCGAATCGAAGACCCGATAACCCTTTGTTTTGGTTCTCTTCTGCAGCCGGAAAGCGTGTCCCAATTGAGCGAATGGAGCGCGAGGTGGTGGAGATGTACATCAGTGATCTCAAGTTGAAGTCCCAAGAAGTCTTCGTCCCGTTTAAGAGGCTCTGCGGCACCAAAAATGTGAGATTTTTTGGTCTCTTGCTCTCGTAATATTCGTAAAGGTAGGATTGTTGATCTTTCTGAGAGTCAAGATCGAGCATGCTCTGTTCTTTAGGTTGAGACTTTGGTGTTGGATGGAGAGAATCCTGCGGCCGCTCTACTGAGATATGTTTCAGATTCGGGCACCAAGAATTTGGTGTTGGGATCCTCTGCCATTAGTTGGATCAGAAGGTGTGGTTCCTTTGTTAGCATAATTCTGCAAGAAATTTGTTTCAAATTGTCTTTCTTCCTTTCCTAACTATATATTTATCAGCAAGAGTCTATACAATTGTCAACTGGGCTTGAATAATAACTGAGTTTTGATTCACCAGTTTCAGGATTTTGAAAGATAGTTAAGTTTGTGAAGCTGGAAATTAGGTAGTTTAAAAAATAATTAAGTTAGAGAAGCTTGAAATTAGGTAAAATGTGAATAGATGGGTGGGACTTATTATATTATATGGAGATACAGCGCAGTACTTTCTGATGTTGTTGGGAGACTGGAATCATAGAGAGGGGAAAGAAAAGATGGAAAATCTGTTATTAAGAAAGTTCTTCCTTTTCTTTTCATTATGCTATCTTTAACTATGAAAAAGATATCATTCATTCTTCTTTTAATCTCTCATCCACTCTCTCCTGCCATGCACCCAGCATCAGGTAGCAAATAAATTGGCGTTTGGGTGCTCTTTTGGTTGCAATTCTTGACTTGCCAAAATTAAATTTTTTCGACAAGTAACATAAAACATTGTAGTAGCAATGAAAAGAATGAAGCATGGAGAGAATGTGGTGCAAGGTATCTAATCATGCCTTATGGAAGAGCTACAAAGTACCTGATTTTTAATTATCAATACATTGTCTACCAACTTAGTAAATGGAAGGGCATTAGAAAAAAGCATCAAAGTATCCTAGGAGATTTGTTTGACACTTCCTTTGCCATATATGAAACCTTAGCATTTGTTTTCCAGAAGAATAAGTGAAACTGAGTTCAAACTTTCTTTGAGAATTTCTGACAGATCACCCTTGCGAATTTGTGTCTATGGGACGGATAACCTAATAGATGTCCTTACTGGAATAATGTCCATCCCTCATCTACTATCATGATGGAGCAGATCAACCCGTCTTTTCAGACCTATATAAACTTCCAACCAATTCACTGTATTTCAAAACTCTTCACGTTATCCCTAACTCAAAATTAACTTTTGCAAACTTATGTTCAGAGAGGCCACAACCATCTGCGTCACATCTTGTACTATTTTGAAGTTGATTTATTATAATTTCTTGTTTCATTCTCCATCATCTTGTTGCTTGGCTTTGCTTTAAACATTTTTAATACTGTTCTTGTTTTGTAAGGTCTTGTTCTCATATCTTTGTAGGATCTTGTTCTTCTTCTGTTATATTTGCCATTTTTGGGTTTTGCTCCACTATACACATGTTTTTTGTTATTGTGAAATCCATCTTTCTATAGAAAACCATCCCTCCAATTCTCTTTCAGCCATACTTGTAGTTGATGTATAAATATTTCATGATAATGATCAACCTTTATTCCTAATGATTGTGGACCAGATTTACAAATTCTACTTCAACATAGTTCCCACCTTAGTCTGAGTCCTCTAAAATGGAGGTGTCAACAGATCCATGCTCATCAATTTCATCCAAATATCTTTGGTTTCTAATGAGCTTTAGTGACCCATCAATAGTATGTTCTCTTTGGTCTATATACATATATTTAAGCCATCCCAGATGACTTTTCTATTTACACCCCATCTCAACAACCTAGTTGGAGGCTGTGAGTAAGCGCCATATGGATAGGTTAGATGGAGTAAAGGTAGATGGAAGTCATGTGACCCTTACTGGGTTGGATAAGGTTCGGCCACCATAAATTCCATTTAAAAGTGGAGGTATCGGTCAAAGAGGCAAAATTTAGCCATGATACTAATGGGCAGACTGAAACATCAAGACTTGACCGTGATCATCCACAACTCAAGGCATATGAAGTCGGATGGTTGGAAGAAGGAATAGGCCGAGGTGATCGAATCGTTCTTAAAGATATTTTCAAATATAAAGTTCGTAGTGTAGGCCGAAATAACGAGAGACGACCAATGTAAACCATATATGGATAAGCCAAGGTTGATAAAATATGATTATTGATTTGATAGTTGATGCAGAGCGACCATAATAACGAACGTGCGTAGTGGGAAGATAACTGATATCAGTTATCAGAATTGCCAGGAGTGGAGGTCAGAGGTGGATAGCAACCATCAGAATGAGCAGTTTCTATTTCTTAGTATAAATAAGTGGAATTGTACTCAACGATGCACCCTTCGCTATCCATGTTAAAGAATCTTATTTTACCTTAGCTTTACTTTATTCTTTACTTTCCAGTATCTTAAGAGTAGTGTTAACTTAGAATTCTTCTACCATAGCCCAGTCTATATTTTATCCCAATCCATCTTCCTCGAACAATGGTGTGATGGTGGCGAGATAAAAGGTTTTGAAGGTCAAGTTACCGAGACCCATGCTACTCTTCTATCCTTCCTTCGATCACCCCTTTTCTGACTGTATTAACGCTGGTGGCATGTTTGCGCACCTGTCTACTCGTCTTGCCATTAACTTGTCAAACAAGCTTTCTATCACGCCCATCTTATCACTTTTATTGACTAAAAAATACTCCTTTTTCTGGCAATATTGGTGAGGAAAGCTTCGTGCAAACATCTCCTTTGATTATTTTTGGTGATGTTTGGCTTCCTTTAGTGTGCTTATGAGCATGCTTTTGCTAGAATTGCAAGCATGGTCTGCCGTACCGGTCCGTATCGGCCGGTACGGGCCGGTACGTACCGGTCCGGCCTGGGACCGGTACCGGATCAGCGTGGAATCCAGTACCGGTAGATTATTGTTGAAGAACCGGTTCCGTACCGGTTCGGACCGGTTCGGGACCGGTACGACACCGGTTCGGGACCGGTACGCCACCGGTTCGGACCGGTACGCCACCGGTTCGGACCGGTTTCGTACCGGTCCGGGCTGCCACCGGTACGCTGACCGGTACCGGTACGGCGAACCTTGATTGCAAGAATACATAAATATATGATCTTTGCTGCATAGACGATTGCCCATGTGCTGCTTAAGTGCTTCTCTTTATAAGCTGGTTTTGTAGCTATTTATTGATGCTTCAACTGGTTTTAACAATCACTCAAACTCCAAAAGTGCAACTCTACTTTTCACATCCAAGTTCAATTGAAACCAAGAGGAAACAAAATCTTGCTGTTTGGTGAGTCAGTGAGTCCTCCACTCTTATTGACACTAGCAGCGTCATGTTTTACAAGTAGAGACTCTTTATAAAGTCAGTTGCATTAAAGTCAAGATTTCACAAGTGATTATTTTCTTCTTATTAAAGTAGTATTTCTGGTTTTCTTCATGCTTTCCCTTGTAATAATTTTGTCATTTAATTTCTTTTGTTGTATTCCCTTGAAAAAAAGAATTTCTTTGGGTATATTTTCCCTTCCCCATATCACACCCTGCTTTTAGGTTAAAAATTCTGTTTTTACTGTTCTGGAATTTCACTTAGGTACTTTTGCTCTTTAATCTTTCATATTAACACTAAAGCACCATTCCCTGCATTTTTTTGGACCTGAAATTTCTCTTTTTTAATAGCTGATGCCTAAATCTCATATTTTCCTGAGTCGATGTTGATGCCATCGTTGAATCAGATCTTTGTCACCTTAACTAATAACTGATGGTATTGGCATACTTAGCTGATCTGCAGTAACTGTTAACTCTACAATACTGAAGCACATTAGTTCTTCTTGTTTATTTGCTGTTAGTGTTATGTCCTAATCCCCCTCTCCTCTTGTTATGCTTTCACTTACAGTTCCTGGAAATGACATGTTTTCTTTCTAATTGCTATTTTATAGGATTATAAAGGACCCAAATGTGCCGACTATTATCCTGAAATCTGCCCCAAATTCTTGCAATATTTTTGTCGTGTCACGGCGGAAGCTCACTATGAAACTTGCTTATCAATCAGTCAACGATGGTATTTGCAAATGTTTTTTTCTGACTTTTAGTTTGTTACAACCTTCCGCTTGCATCTCTGAATATATCATGATTGGATAATTTCTTCCTGCAGGGCTAAGTACTAGTATGCTAATACAAACAACTAGTCACAAATCATTTGATCGAATGAGAATGAACAATACTTTTGATAAGCAATCTATACTTAGTTCGGAAAGTAATGGAATATCCCATATATCAGCACAGATAGATGTTGGTTCACACTCTCAAGCCCGCAGCAATAGCAGCTCTTCTACTAATGCTCGCCAAAATTCAGAAAAAGCACCATTATTACCTTGTACTGGAGGTCAGGGAAACTTGGATAACAATACCCAAACATGGAGGAAATATGATGTTATGGCTTCTTTCAAAGGCATTCCTTTTGTGATTTCGCACTCCACAAAAGAGGTCAATGAATTGTTTTTATGCTGCAGCTTGAAGAATTTTTTTCATCTTGCTTGTTGACTAGTATTATACTAAGTCTTGTTTTTAATTTTTAGTTTTTGTCTTAATAATTCTTTGGCAATATGTGGTACAACATATTAGATGATAAATTAATTTTAAGAATAATGCTAACATTTGCTAATTTAGATAATCTATGCAGTCCGAAGCTCCAGCTGAAGTAGTAAAGTTGAGGAAAGAGTTACAGAATACTCTTGCAATGTACAACCGAGCATGTGAAGATCTGGTCCATGCTAAGAAAAAGGTTAAAGTTGGATTTCTTTTTATTGCCCCTGACTTTAAAGTTGGATTTTTTTTATTTCTCCTGACTTTTGCAAAAATATGAATACACTATCATATGAAGGCAGAAGGACCAATTATGTTATGTTTTCCACTCATGTTCATGGATAGGTATTCACAGATTTCTCTCCTGTTTCATGATTCCAACTTTGCCAGCCGTTCCTATTCTAGGCCCTTTTCATTTAGAATTTGTCTTTTTCCTACCTTTTTATTTTTGTAGAAGTTTTTGCTTGTCTTTCCTCTTTTTGACCCCTTTGACATAAACTTTGACCACATCTTAAATTGGGCCATTTCTAGACTATAATGCATATTTTAAACAATTTATTATACCGGAATCTTGAGTATATAGATGTTCTTTCTTTTCTCTTTCCCATTTACTCATTCATAAATTGGTTTTCCCCAAACATTTATTTCACCACCCTCGTTCATGTCTGCCAATTCATCCTTTCCTCAGGTTTGTTCTTCATTTCTCTACATTCTAATTCATATTGTCGCATGTTGCAGGTCCACTTGCTTTCTGCTGAATGCTCTGAGGAGGCAAAGAAAGTGAAAGATGCGCTAGAGAGAGAGGAAACATTAAAACAGATTGCAGCAGAAGAGAAGGCCAAGCATTCGGAAGTCATTAAAGAAGTTGAGGAAGCAAGACAATTACTTGCAAAAGAGGCTTTGGACAGACATAAAGCAGAAATTGTTGCCAGCAATATGTCGTCAGAGAAATCAAGAGTAGTGCATGCCCTTCTTTCAAATGACAAGAGATGCCGAAGGTACTCAAGGAATGAAATAGAGGTTGCGACTGATAACTTCTGTGATGCCAAGAAGATTGGTGAAGGAAGTTATGGTGATGTATACAAGTGCAACCTTGACCACACCCCAGTGGCTGTCAAGGTTCTTCGGCAGGATGCAGGTGACAAGAAAGAGGAGTTCCTTAGAGAGGTATGCTACAAGGCTACAATTCTTGAGTTTCTGTTTAATTGACTAATAAGCTATATTTGCCATCAAAAATTTTTCTCTCCTTTCTTCATTTTTGGAGTACTATTTTAATAAGATGTAAAGCCTAACTTATTTGATTTTGTTTTCCTGACCATTTCTTGCCCTCATAAGCCTGGTGGAAGAGAAGAAAATAATGTTGTTTATATCAAATATTATACAGGTCGAAATTCTTAGCCAACTTCGTCATCCCCATATGGTTTTACTGCTTGGAGTCTGCCCTGAGAGTGGGTGTCTTGTATATGAATACATGGAGAACCGGAGCCTGGAAGATCAGCTATTTTACAGGGAGGGCAAACAGCCACTCCCATGGTTTATCCGATTTCGAATTATTTTTGAAGTGGCCTGTGGACTTGCTTTTTTACATGGAACCAAGCCTGAGCCTATTGTTCACCGTGATCTGAAACCTGGAAACATTTTGTTAGATCGGAATTATGTAAGCAAGATTGGTGATGTTGGACTGGCAAAACTCTTGCCAGATATTGTACCTGATGGTCTCACAGAATACAGAGAAACCATTCTTGCTGGTACACTTTATTACATGGATCCTGAATATCAACGAACTGGCACGGTCCGACCAAAGTCAGATTTGTATGCTTTGGGAATCATTGCCCTTCAATTGCTGACTGCAAAACATCCGAAAGGACTTATTTTAAATGTAGAGAATGCAATTAGAGGAGGTTCTTTCCCTGATGTTCTTGACAAATCAATATCAGATTGGCCACTTGTGGAGGCAGAGAAATTAGCAAAGCTTGCATTGAAGTGTTCCAGACTAAGATGCAGGGATAGGCCAGATCTTGAGTTGGAGGTTCTGCCAGAACTTGAAGAACTTATATATATGGCAAATGTTTGTTTTAAGTTGAGACAGTGCAATGTTTATGCACCTAGCCACTATCTCTGTCCCATCCTACAGGTAAAACTTTCAAACATTAATACAGGTCTTCTGGTTCTTTCTGTGTCCTTTTCCAAAAAACAAAGGATCATCTTTGTCTCTATGCAGGAAGTAATGGATGACCCCTATGTTGCTGCTGATGGATATACATATGAATGCAGAGCAATCAAAGCATGGCTTGGAAAACATCAGATATCTCCTGTTACCAAACTTAAGCTTTCTCATACCTCCATACTCCCGAATCATTCACTGCGTTCAGCTATACAAGAATGGAGGTCCCATGCAGCATTCCTAACCTCCTGAAAAGAAGAGACTGCTGGATGTACTGTATATAATCATGCTATAAGCTTAAGAAAAGGCTTTGGATTAGGATTTATATAGGTGATGCAGATGGGAAATAGTTGATGTATGGGGAAAGTGCATGCCAAATGCTGCCTCTCTATATAGAAATATGGAATAGCCTCTTGCGTCTTGCCTTTTGAGTGGTTAGCACAGACATAACCAGAATATGTTATTCATAAATAGAAACATGGCATCTTTCTAAAGTTGTTTGATTAGCTTCTTGAAATTGCTCCAGCAATTGATAGACTAGGCAATGTATGTTGAAATTTTAGTATTAAATGTCAGTGTAACTGATTGTGCTGCATTTATGTGAAAGACAGTTAGATGATGCTGCATCCATTAGTAAAATAGTGCTTCATGAAATTGCTCATGCTTGTTTGGTATTTGGAATGGAATACTGGGAGTTCTTCAATGTTTTAGTTCTTCACAACTTTTTCTCTCTCTCTTTTTTTTAAAGAAAGACAAAAACAGTCGCAAGCCACCTTAAGATTTTTGCAAGAGTTATTGTCCAGAGCATTGATTGATCTGTGAAATATCTAGCAGCTCCATCAAGAGATGTCTAAAAACTATACATATAATTGGAAAGGCCTTCCATAAGGTTTGCTAAGGTTGCTGATTGTATTTGCTTGATGGCATTGTCATGCAGCCTTTTCCTATTCTTTTTTTTTTTTGATCATCCAATAGTGCTGTTTTATTCCTTAAATTATATATCGGTTACTCCTGCAGCGGTTTGTTGGGTTGAGGGGGAAAACACTGGAAGTCAATATGAATGACTACTGAAACATTTTATCGCCATCAATACATATTTGACAGGGCTTTTATTGGTAGGAAAATGTCATTATCATTTCAGCGACGGTTCTTAGTAGATATTTTAAGGTAATGGTTCTAATAATATCCTTTTTATTTTTGTCTACATAAGACATATTGCTTATTAGTCATTTATTTCTCTTATATTTCTTTGCCCAACCATCAGTAAAATCTTTCAAACTTGACCATGCCTAATTGGACTGAGCCAGTGATTTGCAATGTTGCTTGAAGTGGGAGTTCGTTCACTCGATAGTCCTGAACTTTAAGCTATGATCTTCGTCGACTTCCGTTTAAAGCTGTTTCGCGTGGTCTGCGACATGCTAAGAAAAGGTCATCATCAACTTAGAGTCCATGTTTTTAATACATATAATCAGTAGCTCAATTCTATAGTGGTACTGAAAAAAATATCCTGAATAATTTTCATGACATGGAAGACTCTTTGAAGGCAATAGATATAAAAAATTTTTCAAAAAGAAAGAAAATAAAGTCACTGTTAGATTAGCTAGCGAGGAGAGACAAAATGGCACTACCATCCTATGAAATGTACCTCATCGTCAAATGATGAATATTGAAAAAAAGGAGGATAGAATGATTAGGTAACCCTAATGTATCGATCGATCGACTTTATGCGCACGAGATCACATTTAGAGCCGGGGCCCTCTTCTATTGCAGATTGAATTGGGAAAATCCAAGTTGCATCAACTGTCAGTGTATGGCATAATGGCTGGTGATGAATGACATTGTTAGATATGTATTCCATGCCATCTCCATCCTACTCGATCACTGGCCATTGGACAACTGGTGATTGGAAATTGAACCCCTCCAGTTCACTTGAAGTGGAGAGGATGAACCCTTTGTATAAAGTACTTCATAATTACACATGAAATGCCTCTTTTTTGTGTTAAATGGCACAACGTAGAGATTGTTAGACTATCAGTCTTGCCATTGTTTTTTTCTAGTCTATTAGTCGTAGGAGATAAGGCTTACCACTCACTGAGATTCCCAATTCTCTTCTTTGATGGAAAACTATTAATAGATTAGGAAGTCTTTCTTTTAAATCAATTTTATTCCCTTTTTTTTAATCTGGGTATGCCCAAAAAACGATTAATAGATTAGGAAGTTATTTGAAATGGTTTAGGATATCTTCTTAGGCTGAGTTCGTGAACGTCTCCACCGATCGGAGATTCCCTGAGGAAGTAGGCGATCCAGACACAACATTTTTCCGGAGCTCTACCGGAACCGAGGAGGAGGCGGCGCTGACCCTAGAAGAAGAAAAATCCGTTCTTGGATCGAAAAGAGCCGTCGGAACCCGAGGTTTTGAAGGGGAGTACGGATTGGCTGGGGTTTTCTGATGCTGGGAAGCGGATTCTTTGAGAAAGATAGCATCTTGCTAAGCGGAGATGGGTCTCGATTGTGGGAGGGAGGAACTCTAGGAAGCCGAGCTCGACGCGAGCAGAGGCCAAGAAACCACGAGTGCTAAAGCCCGCTGGTTTCCGAGAAGATTGAAAGGAAGGTGAAAGGGAACAATGGGAAGCAAACGTAAGCCAGGGTTCGGGAAACTTGCAAAGAAAGTGGAATTAAATCTGCCACGAACTGGAAAGAAAAGTAGTAGCTGAATCAAATTCTGAGAGAAGATCAAAAGCACAGCAAACATCTCAATCTGAACTTATATATAATTAGCTTATTTTTGCTCTACTCGGTTACTGATTATTTAGCTCTAAACATGAATATTGTGATTCGGATAATTATACTTGGAATATCTTTAAGGGGCTTTCTTCTTAATGGTGGCAATGCTAGACTTTAGAAATGGTTTGAGATGGTCTGAGAAGGGTTTCAGGTCAAATGGTGTATGAATTCAAATAAGTGTTGCAAAGACTTGGAGCTTTTACTTTCTTTTTTCTCCATAGCCTAAGTTTACTATATGCCATGGGTTTCCTTACAATATTAGATTAACATGTCCTGTTAACTCCTACATTTTGGGACAACTACCAGCAATTTAGTGGAAACAAATTCTTATTGTTCTAGGGTTAAGGAAAGCTGGTGGTTGCAAGCCATTGATCATTCAACTCCAACAACTCACCACCTTGATCTTTTTATATCTTAGCACTTATATGCTCCTGTTTCTCTATATAGGAGCCTTGCAAGGAATTCAAATGTACAAATATTGTCAAACATTTGGTTACAGTGTAGCAGAGTCAAATTTTGGAGGTCATATTCTTATGGATACATCGACCGGCTTTATGAATTCATGTTTCATTTTTGCATGGTAATAGGAAAAGGTTTGCATCAGAGTATGACTATACCTGAATAGAGTTGATTGTTTGAGTTGCTTGGTAGGTATCCAAAATCTTTCCCAGTTGCTAGCTCTAGTGCTATAACCTTTGTGGTGCCAATACATAAAATGAAACAAATCAGATGAAGAATTGCAGCATTATTGCCAGTTATTCTGCTCCTGCTATTTATTGCATTCTCATCATCAAGAGGGAATGGAAGAGTTGAAAGTATGGAATCGAACTGATTGTAATGGTAACTTTGTTCTTCCTAATAAATAGAAGTAAGGTTTATTTAGCTTTTATAATTTGATTTTTTTTTCTTTGTTTCCCTATAAGGGGTACTGTTAAATGGTCCAACCTCAGCATTAAAGCAAAGAGTGGCATTGCATTCTTAGGATTAAAATTGATCGTATTAAATGGTCGCCATTTTATTTCATTAGCAGGTGAATGGAAATGTTCTGACTTGTCCAAGAAATTGATAGGTCACTTTCTTATTCAGATGTATAACTTTTGGATTAATTTGGCAACATACCAAGGAGTAGGACTAAAGGCTTACAAACAGCTGATGCTGCATGATACCGATATTTTGGAAATTCATATGAAGGACTCACTTGGATGTAATTGGCTGAAGACTCTGTCCTATTAAGAAGAGTAATTGGTGATTTGTTTTGTAGAAAGAAATAATGATGCCATCAATGATACTTGAACTCCTTCTCACAAGCACATTATATTTTTTTAAAAAAGACAAATAACAATCATTGAGACCCTGTTTGCTATCAATTTTTTTTATTTTAAAAATATGATAATAAAAATATGATTTTTTTTATTATCAAGATATCAAGGACTAGACTCGCATGCTGCATGATGCGCCGTTTTTCACTTTGGAAACTCATTAATGAACTCAGAGCTCGTAAGTGATGGAATATTTAGCTCACATTTCAGAATCCTGACCATGTTTTATTTGATTCCAGGATTATTAGATGTTTAAGAAGTTCAAAAGCAATTGATGTTACATAAGCTAGTGTTTTGTTATGGCAAGTATTCAATGAGCCAACGGTTGTGATTGTTGGAATGATCGGCTCTGCATGGAAGCTTACTTTGATGATCACATAGAGAACTGCTTTGAAACCCTCAATACCGAGTACATTATTTCATACTTTCATCTCGTGATTTAAAAACCTACTTTTTTTTTTTTTTTTGCTGAAAAAGAGGAGGGAGGGAGAGGAAACCTCACCTGTGTAGCAGCCTTCACTGGGCCCCCTTCCACAAGAAAATATTCGATGCAGGTAGAAATTTTTGCTCATACCTTTTCCGACTCGTGGGTCACCCTATGTGTGAGTACGTCATCCCAGCGCTACCTCAGTGTCAGGTGGACCAGATAGTGTTTCTATTGAACGTGTCCAGACAGGGATGTCTAGACGGAAAACATACGGTCTCCAACATTTAATCGACGCTCGATCTGGACCACACCAGTGGAAGCAAAGCTCCGTTTCAACTGTGCTACCATCTTGGTGGTAATCCTACTCTTTACCCACTCGTAACTGTTAAAATTCTGAGGTAACCTGCGCTTTGAGAATGGACGGTCGAGGTTCACCATCACTTGCATCACGCGTATCGGTGTTCCGCGGGAAAGAGCAAGGATGGAGGAGCCGATGGGGATACGAAAAATAGCCGGTGACATGCTTGCAACGGAAGACACCCAAAGAGCCCAGAAAAGGAGACCACACGAGAGACACCACTCCCCTCGTGTGCCTGGGGCCCACGAGCTAGAGCGACGGACGCCGCTCCTTCTGAGATTAGGGCCCACGACTAAAGCTCTTTTAGTTCGTGGGTGACTATGTGATTTCAGGCTATATAAACCGGAGAAGCTCTCCTCCCCGAGCCCGGCTCGGGAACGGGGGACTTTTTAAGCGTTCCGCCCAGCTCTCGTCTTTTCTCGTTCTTGCTCCTAAAAATCTCTGAGAGCGAGACGGAGCCCTCTTCGGGGAAATCGTGCTGCTCTCCTTTTCCTCTTCTAGGTTTCCTCATCTCGCCGATGCCTCTCTCGACGATGGCTCCTCCGGCGGCCGTGAATCCGTCGAAGAGACCGCCGGAGACGGCCGATAGCGAAGGATCGGGAGCCGGAGCCAAGAAGCAGAAGGGGGAATGCCGAGAATTCGAGCCAAGAAGGTTTCTTGAAGACGATAAAAAAAAACGTTCTTTTTTCTCGGAAAGAGGCATTAAGCATTCATGGGTTTTCTTGATATAGAAGTTTTGTTCTTTTCTTCAAGAAAAGGCACTGACAGGTTTTTTTGGTCCTTTCTTCGTGATTTCTTGATTTTGCTGGGGTTTCTTCAGCTATCAGGTGGCGGTATATGAAGTGGCATTGCGGAGGAACACGATCGCGGTGCTGGACACGGGGGCGGGGAAGACGATGATCGCTGTCATGCTCATCAAAGAAATCGGGAAGGAGCTTAAGATGAGCGGGGACCGCCGGATCATTATATTTCTTGCACCTACAGTTCATCTCGTCACCCAGGTCCGCGCTTGAAGTCAAAACTCCTTTTTTTTATCTTTCCCTTCTAATTACCCCGTACTGGTTTCTTTTTTTTTTTTTCAACATTTTGTTTTGTAATTCTTCTTTTGGTTTGATTTCTTTTTGTTGTCTATTGGCAGCAATTCGAGGTGATAAAGATCCACACTGATTTTGAAGTGGCTCATTACTTTGGTGCGAAGGGTGTTGATGAGTGGACTGCTGCATGCTGGGAAAAGGAAGTCGCCACTTATCAAGTAACTATTTTTCCACCTCTTTATTGTTGATTGTTTTTAACGGAGGCAAAATATGCATGAATCTGCCAAAGTTTGATGATCATCATTGTTGATTGTTTTTTTCTTTTTCTTTTTAAAATACTATCTTATAATTTTATACTATGATCACTTTGTCGTAAAAGGCTAGATACAATGACGGTGTGTCTACTGCCTGTACATAAATAACTATTCATACTATGATTCAAGTCGTTGTTCTGCTGTCTTTGTGATCATTCTTTATTAACCTGTAGCGTCACCGGCTGTACTCTGGTTGCGCAGGATTTAGCGTAATTTGTAGTGTGGAGCACGTGGCTTTTAGGTTACTTTGGTTGAGTTTATCACTTTGGCCGGATATTTTTTTGGCTCTGTCATACAGTTCAAATGTAAGAGTTATTAGAGTATTACCGGGACGTCATATTTCCGACTTCAAAATAGCTGGTTGATGTTGATGTAGCCAACCTGTGGAGTCAGAGGATCGAGACATTAGAGAAATTGGAAATCTTATTATCTTTAGATTGGTCTTTGCATCCTGTATATTATAATAGTTAACCGATTAGCCATTATATCTTTATAAGTCAATGGTATAGACGAATTCTAACATCCTTAAAATTTCCTTTTCAAATAATTAGAACTCCCAATATCGGGAACCCTTTAGTTAAGCGATTCTCCTGAACCATATTGATACTTGTACATGTATATGTGAATATGCATGCATGCCTTCATATGTCTACAAAAATTCATGAATGATGTGTATGCAGAAATATATGTGTGCATAGATAAGCAATAATTTGTTTGTCAGCACACATGCATCATCATGTATGTATCTGCCCCATTTTTACCTTACCCTGCTTACATTAGATGTGTCCATATCCTAAATTTTAGAGCCCTTGCAAGTGCGAAGAATGTGTTTCCTTGGATGAAGCACAATATAAAATGGATATTTAAAGTAAAGAAAAAAATTATGGTAACATATACAGTAGAGATGTGGTTTATAATGGTTATACAATGCCATATCACTCAATACTACTGTAATGCCCGTAGTAATTCATTTGGGTCATGGCATCACTTCCATATTCTTTAGGGTAATTGCCAAAATTTAAATGTAAAAGATAAAATACTGCTATATCTGATAATTAAATGTCAGTACATTGGTTACAAAAACTTAAATTGCGATTCTTTATTTAACATTAAATTTAAATACAGAAGATTAGTGATCAATGATTCATGTCAATATGGGCTTTATATTGGTTTACAAGACACTATGTTGATCAACAATACAATTTCATTACTATCTAGCAGATGCCTTGTAGCACGTGGTCCGGCCTGAGACACCACTGTTTGTTATCTTAACTGCTGCTGATGCTGAGGCATCTGATGACATGTTTTGATGTTGATCTGTATTGTATATCATGATTTTTTATCTCCGATGGTGTGTTAGTCTTTTTTTGTCAGTCTTTGTTTTTGCTGTTGTCATAACCTACTTTCACGTAATTTCTACTTGTTGACTTCACCAGATTATACACATTAATTTTTTCTATCTTTCAGCAGTCTCTTAGTTTATGACGTGCGTTGTGATGCAAGAAATGGATTACTAGGCATAAAGACATCTTATGCATTGCCATGAATATGCATATGCTTAGATATAATGTATAGTGTTTTATATATGAAGTTTTAATTTTACTACTTGGCAGAAAATATTTTTGCTTCTTATCGTTTTGCAAGCAAGTACTCCATACCTTTCATAATCTCAAGTATAAATCAATGATTCTATTTTTGCCCTTCATTTTATGATTTTTTGAAAATGATTTATAGATATTTATTAGTTTGAGAATTGATTGAAGATGTGCATCTGACTGTGTCATATTTCCTTATGAATTTTTAAGTTCTTTTTCATGGTGAGTCGTAATTGACAGGTTATGGTCATGACACCCCAAATATTGTTAGATGCTTTAAGGAAAGCTTTCCTGACATTGGATATAGTACGTTTATTGATATTTGATGAGTGCCATCATGCCACTGGTAACCATCCTTACGCTAGAATAATGAAGGTATTGCTAAAAAAAAATCCTTGAAGTTATATTGGTATGATTTTTTTTTCTTTGTCTGGCACTAACAGAATTCTTCAATTTTCCTTGATATAGGAATTTTATCATAAAACTGTGCTTAGAATAAGTGTTTTTGGAATGACTGCTTCACCAGTTGCAAGAAAAGGTGAGTAGATTTACTAAGTATTAGTTGCATTTAGATTTCTCTACTTTGTCTTTCGTTTTGGTCTGTCAAAACTTTGACATATTAGATATATATGTTGATTAGTTCTCTTTAAAATGTTGCTGTACTTTTTGCATGCGGCCAATGACATATAGAAGCTGATGTTCGCAAAAGGAGGCATACTTATATTATCAGATAAAATTTAGAATCAGCAATCTGCATTGCCTGCCTACCTGGGGTGTCTTCATTCTTGCATTTCAGGGGAATCAACTCTCAACTAGCTTGCGCTATATTTCTTTCTCTGTTTTTTATTAGAAATTATGTATCTGCATGCAAGTGTATTGTGTAGTTTGATTGCACGTAAATTGTGGTGAGTTTGAATGACTCCTATATGGTTTCTCTATGCAAACATGTGCAAAATGCAAGATATGAAATGCAACTATGGGTTGGAATTGTACCTGGAAGCAGGCATCTTGGAGAATCATGTCTATCGCTACTGTTTCTTTTTGTATCTATTTCCCTTTCCTAGCGTTCTTTCCATTTGGTTGTTTTGCATCTTTTATTGTGTATTGAGTTAAGATTCTGTTATGGATTGCCCTATACAACATCAAATTTAAGAATGGGCCAAAATGATCATATCAACAAGATCTTGACTTCTAAGTTTGAGGTAAACTAAAGTTTTATAGAAAAAGGATGGATACCTGAAGTTGATGCCAAGTAGTCTGAGGGACTGTTATTTCTCATCATTTTATGTACTTATTCATTTATCTTCTTTTTTATATGTATCTAATATCAGGGGTGTCATCAGTTACGGATTGTGAAGATCAGCTTTCTGAACTTGAAAGCATTTTGGATGCTAAGGTGAAAGCATGATTCCTATGCGCTCTTTATTACTATTTTTACTTTTTTAGAGTGAATTTCTCTTTTCTTTATGCTCATGGATTCATATACTTTGCATGTATGGTGTGGGTAGATCATCGTTTTTTATCAATTATTTTTTCTTTTACAGATGTATACTGTTGCAGACAGAAGTGAGATGGAATTTTATGTTCCTGCAGCTAAAGAAGTTAAAAGATACTATAATCCAAATATATTCCTTCATGAGGATCTGAAAAGCGAGTTGGAATTATTGTGGGCTAAGGTTTTTACATCTCTGTTTTCTGCCTTGCATATTTTCTTGTTTCTCATTTTGTAGTCAGAGTTGATCCAATAAACATAATCATTTGACATGATTTTTATGTTCATACAGTATGACGCCTCAGTCACCCAGCTGCAGAACTCACCATTATATCAGCATAGAGATGCCACTGAAAGAATTAAAGCATCAAGACGGCAACTGTCCAATTGGCATGAAAAAATCTGCTTTTGTTTAGATGACCATGGTCTAATCTGTGCCAATGAGGTAATACAATAGCCATATTTGATTGTTATTTATGCATTACAGTAATTTTTATTTTCTGTCCTCCCTTTTTTTTGAGCAATTGGGTGGGAATTTCACCTTCCAATTTTGAACCTGGAAGCTTGCTGCAAAGCATGCTTTGAAGAGAGCAGTGCCAACTTGCAGACCTCAGTCCTAAGGGCATGCTTGGTGCTGCTTAATAAAGTCCTTTAGCAATTCTTAAAGCAGAAAATCTACTTTCTGAAAAACAAGTGTTTAGCAACATCATCTATGAAGTGCTTCTACAAGAAGTAGACATCAAAAAAACACTTTTAGGAGAAGTCAGAAAAACTAGCTTTGGCTTCTTTTGTGATATCGATCCTTGTCTTTCAAATATGGTGAGCCCATCCATAGAAAGTGGTTGTGTCTATGACACTACTGGATTCCAAATATATCAAAGAATACTTTTTTAAGAACTTAAACAAAAGTGATGTCTGAGAATGACTTTTTGAAACCTAGAAGCAACACCAAACATGACCTCAGCCCTGTTGGTTAAACAGTATTTACTGATAGTTCATTTCTTCCCTCGGTTTCCTTTCTCCTATTTTACCATTTCATTTGTAACAGGCTACTAAAATCTGTATGGAAGCTGTTCATCATCCATATTCTGCAGAGGGGTGCGATTTCCCCATGGAGAATGTAGTTCAGTATAGTGCTTTTCTTGAGGAAGTATTGCATGCAGTTGAAAAACGGATGCTAGATGGTATGATGATTTAGTGCTTAACTCTTTATATGATTATTTATATTCTATCAGTATTTGCTATATCTTTTTCGAATTAATATCTGCATATACTTTGGATGCCTGTGATTTTGCTGCATGCTTGTATGCTTTTTGTTGAATATGGATATTATATTCCAGGAAACTGTGATAATGCATGTCATTCACAAAATAGGCAGTAGCTCAATTTTTGTATATAAAATACATAACACTACTTTCTTTACCCACCCCATGGTCCATGATATATTTTATATCTAGCTGCGGTGATAGACAAGTCAATTGAAAGCAAATAGAGATGAGACCATGACAGTATGTTCTGCGATGCCCTTTTCCTGGGAAAAAAAAATATCAGGATCTTCTGTATAGGCTGTATATAGATTTTAATTTATACAAATCTAATGAAGTTGCTGAAATAATTTAAAAAGCAATTTACTCTTCATGGTGCATTGCCAATACTTATGATGCATCTCATATTCTCATTATATCAAATGATGCTGGCCATACTTGTAGACCTTCTTGTCCCTGTACCATCATCATATTGCATGTGTTTAGCTGTTTCCTTTTATTAGGATTTGTTATGTTACCAAGCTCGAATATGTTTACTTGCAGTGGTTGAGTTAGTGTGTAACTACAATATGAGATGATAAACAAAGGTGAAATGTTCTTGATTTTTATAATCATGATCTGTGTTTAGACTGATATTTACATTTGTGACATCATTTTCAGGTTATGAGATGCTACTGAAGACTGAATGTGGATGTTTAGAAGCAATGCACTTGGGTTATATCTCGCCAAAATTGTATGAATTAATGCAAATTTTCAAATCTTTTGGGTAAGCAAGTTGTTCCACTAGTCCATGTATCTGTTTTTCATCAACTTACCCTACACCTCTTTTGTATTCAGCTATTTAATTTGGCTGCAGGGCGTCAAATCATGTACTCTGCCTCATTTTTGTAGATAGAATTATTACTGCTAAAGTTGTAGAGCGGTTGATGAAGAAAATTAGTTATTTGTCACATTTCACAGTTTCGTATTTGACTGGAGGGAGTGCTTCAGTAGATGCACTGACCCCCAAAATGCAAAAGAAGACTCTGCATTCATTTCGTTCTGGAAAGGTATTAGGAGTATATATATATTCTTTATTTGAAGTTTCGAACTATATTTTGAATCCTGAAGGGAGATATTCTATTGTATAGGTAAATTTATTGTTTACTACTGATGTGGCTGAAGAGGGATTACATATACCGGATTGTTCATGTGTGATACGCTTTGACTTGCCAAAAACAGTTCGTAGTTATGTCCAGTCCCATGGACGAGCTCGACAAGCTGGTTCTCTTTATGTCATCATGCTTGAACGGTATGAGGATGCTGCTTATCATCATCATTACTGTTATTCTTTTATTTTTCTTTTTAAGCAAACCTGCTTCTTTTTCCTATACAGTGTTTACATGTATATATCTTAGTATTTTTCTAAATAATTAGTTTAAGCCTCATTTATTTTATTGTACTATTTTTGGCCTTTTGAATTGGTAAACATGCAGATTCTTAGTGCCAAATTTAGTTGTATTTCTGTCTCTTTTGCAACTTGCTGCCTAGTTATCTTTAAAGAGTTTTGATATAAATGAAAAATGTGGATTTACAGCCTAGAAGAAACTCCATAATGGAAATGTACATCTATGCTAACTATGGGTACATGTTAGGCTTGCAACAACAGGGTTGCATTTATGATTCCATGTATAAATGTATTCAACAATTCTGGAACGCAATTCTTAAGATTGGACGACCCTTTCAGATTTTTCACATTCTTGAATAAAGGTGAAAAGCACTAGGATGACTGCCAATGTCTCAAGACCAGGTCTAAGATATTTTTGAAAGTCTTAGGAGTTAGGAGAATAATTGATTGATATTGCTAGCCAATTCCAGTGCCCTCAAACATCGTAAGGGTGATAGCAACACCCTAGACAATTGATTTGCAGAATACAAGCTATGGTACAGATTGCCTTTGAGTTTCTTCTTGATTGATTCTTGCCCTTCTTGCCCCTTTAAAATGAGATTAATACTTGTGCTTTTTCGCTGCTTTAATTGAGTTGCTGTTCTGTTGACAGACTTTGTAAGTCCACCATGGCTGCTAGGTAACTTTTTTAAGGAAACTTTTGAAATATTTACCTTTGTTTGACGTTTTTTTATTGTTTTCATTCTTCGTGCAGAGGTTCTTTTTTTCTTCATAATTTTGCTTTTGTAGATTGCTGCTGAATAAGTTCTGATAAAATGAGATTAATACTTGTGCTTTTTCGCTTCTTTAATTGAGTTGCTGTTCTGTTGACTGACTTTGTAAGTCCACCATGGCTGCTAGGTAACTTTTTTAAGGAAACTTTTGAAATATTTACCTTTGTTTGACGTTTTTTTATTGTTTTCATTCTTCGTGCAGAGGTTCTTTTTTTCTTCATAATTTTGCTTTTGTAGATTGCTGCTGAATAAGTTCTGATAAATATTTACTTGCAGGGGAAACATCCAACAGAGAAATCTATTGTTTGATATCATTAGAAGCAAACACTCTATGCTGGACACTGCTTTAAATAGGGACCCTCATGCCCTTATCTCCAAACTGTCTAGTGATGAGGAGATAGATGCATATTATGTTGAGTCAACTGGTGCAAGAATAACAGCAGACTCCAGTGTCAGTCTTGTCTATAAATATTGTGAAAAGCTCCCTAGAGATAAGTATGATATATCTTTCTTGATAACCATGACAACCATTTTAAGCTTTTCTTTTTCTTTTTTTTTTTGGTCGGGCTAAGCTCTTTTTATGGTGTCATCATTGGTAAAATGGCCTTTTTTCAGGTATTTCACTCCAAAGCCAGTTTTTGAATTCACTTTGTATGGTGGGTCCTATCAGTGCACATTGACTTTACCTCCCAATGCTGCATTTCAGACACTGGTTGGCCCAGTTCATCGAAATTCTCACATGGCAAAGCAGTTGGTATGCATGGATGCTTGTAAAAAACTGCATCAATTGGGAGTACTTAATGATCATCTTCTCCCATTTGCTGAAGAGTGTTTGGAAATTGTATGCGATGAAAACTATGAGGAAAAAGAAACTGCTGCAGGAGCTGGTAAGGGATATTTTATGATGCATTATAATGATAACAAGAAATATTGTTGTCAACCCAGTTGTTTTCATTACCATAAGTTTGGGCAGTCAGTGAGGCACTTATGAGAATTTCTCAATTTATTATATGATCAAGTACAGTTCGGTGCAATATTTAGACTTGATTATGCATTTCCTAGCATTTCTGCATTTAGTAAACTATAAATTATATTGAACATTCTTTTGTTCAATACAAGGTCTTTAATGTGTATATATCTGAATTAATTGGATGAGGTGCGTTACCTTTCTTAGTCTTTGTTATATCATCTTAGGCCATGTATAATCTACAACTTCTTTGCACTTTAAAATGTTGGGTAGAACTGTTTAGAATTAAAATGTGGGACTCACCCATCCTTTTCTCATGAAAACAAGGGAAAAAGAGAGAGAAAGGATTGGTTTGTAGAACAGTTTAGGCATTGGTGACCATCTCCATAAGTAAGGTCTGGACAAACAGTACGTATGCTAATGAAGTTATGTTCTATGCGTGCTGATACCAACCAAGCATTTTAAATCTAGTGTTGAACACAGGAACTGATCCTTTGTCTCAGTTATCGATTCTGTGCTAATCATTTAGGTAGATCTATATTTCGGGAAATACAGTCTAATATTGGTGCTCTGCAGATGAAGGATAATAATGGTAGAAACAATGCTATTATTTTCATATATTGGATGTAACTGGTCAGTGGGATCTAGAGTTTGTGTCCTTTAGTCATGAAAATAATACTTAATCAGTGATCCAATAATATTTTTAAACAACTATAACCAAGAGGTTCATCCTATTTATTATGGTGTAGAAAGCTGACCTTTTTTTTTTTTTGCAATTAATGCTTTAGTTCATGAAGGCACACAGTATGTTTACACTGTTCACCATCATGGAGGTGGGATTTGATGAAGCATCAAATGGTTTAGCCTATATAGTTCTCACCCAAATTATGTCAACTCCATTATGACAATATTAGCATTTTGCTGAGATTGGTTCTACTTTTCCTATATATGTTGATTTCTGTATACATCACTCCCTTATTTGTGGTTTCTTTATATTCTAAAATTAGGTTTACTTGAGTGAAATTATTTGATGACATATAGAAGTATGAACTTTTAAGCTATGTCTGAAACTTGAAAGGAAGTATTTTAAGTGAAAGTTTCCATTGGTTCATGATGATTTCAAAAATCTGTGTAATAATTGGGTCTTTTATAGAATTGTAAAAATATATTATCATATTGTGCCAATTATATATTCTATTTATTTATGCAATATCTTGTAAACTTATATTTATATTCTTGTTTTATGAGTTGGTGTTCATTGGTTGTCAAATTTTTAGTTTAACCACAGATCTGGTTGTCCTTTTCATGTGTTAACTGATGAAGAGTATTTTAATTTGAGAAAGATTGTAAGACAAACAACGTAATGTCAGAAGTAGATCAAAAAGAAAAGAATAGATCAGTATCCTGAATGGCCAGTGTAGGAAATAGTGGGGACTTCATGTGGCTGTAACCCATCTTCCACATTGAACTCGTGGAGAAGCAAAAGTTAGTCTTTGTGAGTTCTTCTAATAATTCCTTTTATTATATGCTTACCTTCTTAATGTGATTTAGGTCACTTGTTAAAGTAAGATATCTTGATGCACTGCTAAAAAGAAATCACTTGTCCGGTGGAACGTTAAGCTAGCCGTCCAAGGGCATCTTTGAATCCTCAGTAACTTGGCTTAATCATATGCTTGGCATTCATCTAATAACATTATTAGGATCTTCCTGGACTTCTTCACAAATTATGAGCAGAACTTTGCAATATATAGTCTTCAAAGAAAAAGAAAGATTGGCATTCATTTCACAATATTTAGAAAAAAATTTGGAAATTAGATAGGATAAATTACAGGTAATGCAATATCAGCCAGTCACTTTTTATACTTTCTCTAAAATACTTGAAGTGTACCAACCAGCAACAGTTTGTACAATATAAGGCTTGTTCAAGCATTTTAATGCTTTTCATTATCTATGACTTGCTGTAAAAGTTCAAAATAGTAATCCTCCTTCCTGATTTTGTCTGAAGGAACAACAAAAAGGAAAGAGCTACATGGGACAACCACTGTCTGTGCTTTGTCCGGAACCTGGGCACATGAAAAAGCTGGTGTAACTTTGCAGGGATATAAGTTGAACTTTACATGTGATAAAGTTGGCCAGAGTTACTGTGACTTTGTTCTGCTTGTTGATGCAAGACTGGATGAAGATATTGCTTCTACAGAAATAGATCTTTACTTGGTTGATAAGATTGTCAAAGCCTCTGTTTCTCCATGTGGGCTTATTCAGTTGGATATGGAACAGGTTTCTCTATTTCTAAACTTATTTGATTCATTTCATTTTTATGATTTGTTTTCCTCTATGCTTTCGTGTTACTTGACCTAATCACTTCTTCCTCTTTCATACCAGGTGGAAGAAGCAAAACTGTTCCAAGAGATTTTCTTCAATGGATTATTTGGCAGGTTATTTTCAGGATCTAGGTCATCTAGGAAACCAAGGGAATTCTTACTAAAGGAAGACGACATATCATTATGGAGCACTCAGAACATGTATTTGCTTTTACCATTGGAAGCTTCGTGTAATCAAGATCATGAAGTTATATGTATCAATTGGAAGGGAATCAGTGCAAGTGCTTCAATTGTAAGGTTTATGAGAGATATTTATATGCCTGTGGCTGCAAATGGTCCATTTGGCAGTTTTTGCTCTGGTTCGTCTGAGACTGAATGGTGTGAATCAGATATGATTCAATTGGCTAATAAGACCGCAAACCTTCAGAGCTTTAAAAATATGGTAGTGATTGCAATCCATACAGGAAAGATATATTCTGTTCTTGACGTGGTAATTGGTTCATGTGCTGGCAGTCCATTTGATGGGAATAGTGAAAAATCACCACCAGAATTTCGTACATATTCAGAATATTTTAATAAGAAGTAGGTTACTTGACCATTTGACATTTTGTCATGTATTATACCGTGCCTGATGATTGCCTTTATGCATTTCAAGTGAACTAATTATATTGACCATACAGGTATGGTATTATGCTTCGACATCCAGGACAGCCATTATTGTTGCTAAAGCACAGCCACAATCCACACAACCTGCTATCTTCAAAGTCTAAGCATGAAGGTTAGTTATTTTATTTTCAGCAAGATTAGCTGAACCTGTATCGGGACCCGTTCCCGTCGGCTACCGGTTCGATACAATACTAATTCACGGTTCACCCTGGTTCAATAGACCATGATTTAATCTTTTTAAATAGGTGGGGACCATCCGGTTCGGGGTGGTTCGAAGCGGTTTAGGACCGTTCTGGGAGGGTTTTGAAATTTAGGGCCAAACCGATCCGGTTCCCCACCGGTTTGGTTCGGTACGGGGTGAACAGGGCGGTTCGGCCTGGTTCGGCATAACTCAATCTTCAGAAATATCCCATCCTTGGTTAACAACTTAACATATTTTTGCATATGTGAAAAAAATCTGATCTTTGCTTAAATAATTTTGACACATTGTTACTTTTTAAAGACATTGATTGTATCGACAAAGAGGTCAAGTAAAACTACTGGAATGAGTAGCTGGATATTTATATATTTCCTCTTTCAAGCTGGGATAATGGCATAGAGATTCTGATAAGTTTGAAAGTGGAGAGCCTCAAACCTTTTGTGCTCTAACTTTGATTTCAAACGCTATGGCATCTTTTTCCTTTCCATGTGCAACATCCATAATTTCACACCTGCAACTACACATATGGAGTCTAATATTTTTCTTGGGAAAAATATATATATCTCATTCTATTTTGTTTACAGTCTTATACAACAATGTAAGGCATCTTCACTATATTGCCCCTCCATTTTTCTTACGCATCTTTGCACATACTGTTTTATAGAGCTTGTATTCCAGCCTTATTGTGGTGTTTTGCTCATTTGGATGGTTCCCACCTTAATGAAAATAAAATTCATTCTAACACTTGCTCATGTTTCATGGCATGTCTTCAACTCATCACCTGAGTCCATCATGAAGCTTCATAGACCTCTTCTCAGCGATCCAAACTATTTCTATGTTGGGATGAGATATTTCCCATTAGAGTTACGATTAACCTGTTTGTGCTCTAATTGTGATCTCTTTATCAATTGGATGTGAAGCACATTCTTTTCACTATTACATATTAAGTATGCATCCAAGCCCATCTCGGTCCAATACACTTCTTGAACAGTGCTTGCTGGCTTTGAGCTACTAAGTGGCTCAAACAGGTCCTTTTGTCTCATACGAGCATTGCTGTTGCACATCTGTCATGATTTCCTTGCTGAGAATCTCATCATGATGCTTTCTTTAGACTCTGTCCAACATATTGCTAGTCATGATGCTTTCTTTATTGGTGGCATGATGGTTTCTAGTCATGATGCTTCAAACCATCCATTTTCTTCCATCAAAAGCATCATTTGAATCATTTGGTTAAGGAAGTTGCTTTTTCTATCTTGATGGTGTTTATTTCCCCTAGGGTACACATTATCACAACAATGACTGCACCTTTCATTTGATTAGTCATGCCTTTTAACTGAAGAACTCACCATTGACATGCTGATAAAGTTTGTTCTGAAACTTCACTGTACTAATGAGAAGACTGTCAGAAGACCACTTATCTTTCAAGCTATAGTAGCTGCTCTCATTTTGTTGGGAACCTCTAAAGTTTACATAGAGCATCTGATCATTTATTGAGCTTGTCTTGCACACTTGTATTTCTTCATTTTCTTGTCCCTCCAGTATTTCATCTAGGCTGATTGCATTCTGTTCCCACTTCCCAGCAGTTGGGTAAGCACCTATGGCTTCTTCTTCCTTGGTGATTACACCTTGAGCAAGCAATATATATATATATATATATATATTGTCAATGCATATCTCCAATTCTAGCATTAAGGTTTAATATCGTATAATTGCCCACCAATGATTTTTCTGTTCTCAATGCCATCTCCCAAAGTTGTCACCATGTTTATTATCCATTTGCACTTTAACGTGATGAATTATATTTAGATTGTTAGCAGTCAGGCTCTTCTGAGCAAATAAGAACCTCAATTGCTTTATCTGTTGCCCTTGTTATTACACCATGTCGATGCACTATTCTTTAAGCAACTTACTAGCTTCATTAAAGATTTAATATAGCAACCTTTAAGTTTCTATTAGAATAACTTTTGGTCACATATCCACCGTGAGACTGATGGCGTGGCTGTTTAAATTGCATTGTGGATTGCTATAGTGGTGTTACATTAGTGGATTTCTGGGTTTAAACATTTTGTTAGTCTTGTATGAAATTCTCATGTTAAAATGAGGCTGGTACAAAGTGGAACCAATATTAATTCTTCCAATGTATGGTATCTACTTATTTGCTTGATCCTTTTTTTTTGTTTTAATTATGAGTTGATGCTAGCTGCAGCCACATGTTGTCTCTTAAAATTTGTGGACTATAACCACATGTTGTCTCTTACAAGTAGTGAACTGTATCTACATTAGTGGGTATCTACGTTAGTGGCAAAGCAGAATTCACATTGCTATATGACATCCCTTCTTGTACCAGCTAATCATAATAACTTTGTTGCAGGTAATGTGGCATCAAAAAAATCAGACAAGCCACAAAATCATGTTCACATGCCTCCAGAGCTTTTAATTCACATTGACGTACCAATAGATGTCTTAAAATCATTCTACTTGCTGCCTTCCTTGATGCACCGAGTGGAATCCTTGATGTTAGCCAGCCAACTAAGGAAGGAAATTGCTTTCTATCCCAGCAATACCTGTATATCAAATTTCCTGGTATGTTGTTTTTTCAGTTGGGATAATGCTGTGCTTGAATACTATTATATAGTGCTGTCAAGTCGGCATAATGAAAATTTTGTTTTCTCAGATATTGGAAGCAATTTCGACAGTAAGATGTTGTGAGGACTTCTCCATGGAGCGTCTAGAACTATTAGGAGACTCTGTATTAAAGTATGCAGTAAGCTGCTATCTCTTTATGAAATTTCCTAAGAAGCACGAGGGGCAATTATCTTCCTGCAGATCCCAATTAATCTGTAATGCCATGCTTCATAGACTTGGAACTAAACACAATATACAGGTAATTTATCATTTCCAAGTATTTGGATATGTTTCAGAGAAAATGAGCTAGAAGATCGTGCAGATTTGAGAATACATGCACTTGCAGCATAAAAAATTGTATTTCTGTTTCAAGATTTTTGCTCTAGACAAGGAAGAAAAATGAAAGGAAAGACAAGGAAGTGCTGATTTTATAATTGATGAAGCATGTGAGAATATCCGGGTTAAATTGACTAAATTGCTTCTCTCAAGTATAATTTTAGTGCATTATTTATCCATGGATAAATATTTCAGGGAGGACTGGTCCTCTAGACTTACAATACCCATAAATCCAATCCAATAGTGTGTGCGAGTATGCCTTGTGCGTGACTGATTCTGAGATAAAAATTAGTGGTGTATCATGCTTCAATATGGATGCAATGGCCCACCTTAATGGGTTTTGTTGTTTCAATTTAGCTTCAAGAGTCACTTGACCTGAAACTTACATTTGATTGAGTGTTTTTAGTGAGACGAGGTCACATCTAATATAGTATCTGGCACCCATACTAGATATGCAGTCTCCGCATCTTCCATGTAATTAAACCACTCTGAGAAACATGCAATAATTTTGGCCATTTATTTGGACTTGTCCAATTGACAATTGCAAAACTATTTTTTGACTTACCATGAGTATATCTTCTTTCGGAGTGCTCAAGGTGCTATATAGTATCGCTGACAACATGAGATAAGGATCTTCGGTGTATGCATAACCAATATAGAAAACATAATATTGATTACAGATGTGTTATCTGGTTGAACTGTAGTCCAGAAAGTCAAATATTTAGTTACTACAGGATATCCTCATGGTTGATCAGGTAGCCATTTCTTTTCTGAAAAATGATCATTGATATAACACTAATAATACTCACAAGCTTCGTTTTGAGACTTGCATGAATACATTAGCATCAAGAATTCCAGTCTTAACTAAAGTACTAGGTCTATATTAATTACAGCAAATTGATCATGCTCTAGTTTTGCTAATTTATGCCAAAAAACATAGTACACCAGCCTAGTCTCATAGTATAAAATTTACCCTTGTGTCTATCCTTACAAATAGATTTTTCACAGGGTTACATACGTGATGCTGCATTTGATCCCCGTCGTTGGGTTGCCCCTGGACAGCTTACTTTACACCCTGCCCTCTGTAAATGCGGAGTGGAAAATTCTGAAGTGCCGAAGAAAATTATTCATGAGACTGAAGATAAATATGTTGTGATCGGCAAGGCTTGTGATAAAGGACACAGATGGATCTGTTCTAAAACAATATCTGATTGTGCTGAGGCTCTAATAGGAGCATACTATGTAGGTGGTGGACTTGGTGCTGCACTTGCAGTACTGAAATGGCTAGGAATTGATGCTGAACTTGAGCCGGAATTGGTTGAGGATGTCATGAGGACTGCGTCAATGTATAACTATCATCCCAGAATTGATGAGATTGAAACACTGGAATCAAAACTTGGCTACAGATTTAGTGTTAGAGGTCTTTTACTTGAGGCTATTACACATGCATCTCAGCAAGAATTAGGAGCTTGCTACTGCTACCAGGTACTGAAATTGCAAATCTGATTTTTTTTTTTTAAGTCAATGATACGTTTTTCATTTATCTTGTTTTTCCTATCATAAGGCATCAGTTATGACATTTTTTTTTGCTCCAGCGGCTTGAATTTTTGGGTGACTCAGTATTGGACCTTCTCATTACATGGCATCTCTTTAAATGCCATAAAGATATTGATCCAGGGGAGTTAACCGACCTGCGATCAGCTTCAGTAAATAATGATAATTTTGCTCAAGTAGCAATCAGGCATAAGCTTCAGCAGTATCTCCAACATGGTTCTGGATTGCTTTTAGAGCAAATAACAGAATATGTTAAAAGACTTGAGAATTCCCCTGAGGATAAGTATTTGGTTTCATCAACTAGTTCCTCAAAAGGGCCAAAGGTAAGTTAATGAGATAGCATGACATGCTTTTGTGGATGAAATTATGTTGCTCCATGCATTTATATTTGTTGAGTTTATCTTTTTTATGGGACTAAGAAAGTAAAATACATTCATCATAATTCTATTATGAGTTGATTTGTCGCTAAAGTTTGCATTGGTCATGTGCTATTAAATTATTTGAAGGTCTACTCTCTTTTTAGTATCATCAATTCTTTTCTGCTGCAGGTTCTTGGAGATATTATAGAAAGTATTGCTGGAGCAATACTAATTGATACAAAACTCAATCTAAATAAAGTATGGGAGATTTTTGAACCACTGCTTTCGCCTATTGTTACACCTGATAACCTGGAGTTGCCTCCCTTACGAGAACTAACTGAGCTTTGCAGCCATTATGGCTACTTTTTGAACACAAAATGTGAAACTAAGGGAGACACAGTAGTTGCAATGCTCGAGGTGCAGCTCAAGGATGTTTTGGTTGTACGAAGGGGATGTGAAAGGAATAAAAAAGCTGCCAAAGGACAAGCAGCTGCCCTGTTACTGAAGGACCTTGGGGTTTGTTAATCTACCTTTCCTAAGCTTGCTTGCTTCTCCAAGTTTCTTTACTTGGCTACCCCCATCTTGGTCCATCTTTCTTTGTTATGCCATAAGCAGTTCAAATTAAATCACGAAGACCTCTAATATTTTTCTCATTGATAAAACTTCAATATATGATCTTGGATGAAATCTTTATGCCTTCCAGTAATATTTTGGGTTACTTAAATCTGCATTTTTATTTTCATGATAGGAAAGAGGCTTTCACATTATCGCTATGCCTCCAAAAGGAAGCAACCTGGAGAAAATTCTGTAGATAAAATAAAATCTGTTGATGATTCCTGCCATCTAATCATGGATATGGGCATACCCACACCACCAAGGGAAAATGAGTTGATTGAATCCGAGAACATCCGTGATTCAGAGCCAGGTATGTCCAATTCTAATATCGCCTTTAAGAAAAGAACTATTTGAGTTGTTCTTATTGAATGAAAAAGTTTATTGTTCATTAGCTATGATCAGACGATAGTTTGCTATATTATATAATATCTAGAAATGGAACGAGCTCCTATACTCCGGAAGGATACAGAAGAGCTTTACTTTTGCTTGGTGCAGAATGTCAATTATGAAAAGTCACATTCACTGCAAGCAATAGTATGAGAGGGTAGAAGAGCTTTACTTTTTGTTCATTCTCTATCGTGTCTACAAATTTTTTCAAACTGCTCCATGCCTCATATTTTCTTCATAAACTAACCGTTTTTCCTGTGGCAGCTTTTTCATTCCTTTCACATCCCCTTCGTATGAACAAAACATCCTCGAGCTGTACCTCGAGCATTGCAACTACTGTGCCTCCCTTAGTTTCACATTTTGTGTTTAAAAAGTAGCCATGATGGCTACAATAGGAAAAAAAGAATGGATGATACTAAACAGAGAGTAGACCATCAAATAATTTAATAGCATATGACCAATGCAAACTTTAGAGTGACGAATCAATTCATAGCAGAATTATGATAAATGCTTTTACTTTCTTAGTCCTATATAAATGTATAAATTTAACAAATATTAATGCATGGAGCAACATAATTTTATCCAGAAAAGTGTCGTGCTTTCTCGTTAACCTACCTTTGGCCCTTTCAAGGAACCAATTAATGAGACCAAATACTTATGCTTAGAGGAATTCTTAAGTCTTTTAACATATTTAGTTATTTGGTATAAAAGCAATGAAGAATGTCAATTATTAAGAGTCACATTCACTACAGGAAACAGTATGACATGGTATAAACTATGAAAAACTATTTGCTCTTAATTCTCTATCTTGTTTACAGTTATTTTCAATTGCTACATTCTTCATATACAAGTCATAAAAGACTCTTCTCATTACCAATTTTGTCATAACGTGCATAGATCATTATTACCAATAGATTAGATAATTCCCTCTTTTTATCTTTTGTTATCATATATAAACATGCTGAAGGGTTAATAACTCAATAGATCCAAACAAGAATTTCATATTATTTTAAAATTCAGTTAATTTTTAAGCTCTACATTTCCATCGCACCTCATTTCATATAATTTTTCGAGATGAATCAGTGGAAATATATCTCACATTTCATTTATGTGATGAAACAAGAACACTTTGTTTCATTTAATAATGGACCAAAAATTAATAATATAAGTTCTAGATATCTTGGGATATAATGAAATGAAAAAGAAATAAGAATTTTGTTAAATGATTGTTGGGGTTGGCTATAAGTACCTACAAAGTGGTTTTATTAAGACAACCATGTGTCATCAAGATGGAGCCAGTCTTCTGGATCCTATTTTGCCATTAGTTCCTACCTGGACAAATGCATCTGAAGTGGAAATTTCACCCAAGCTTTCTCTTTTTGGAAACACGTCCTTGTTATCTCAAATAAATCATAAACATATATGCACTCATATTTTGATTTCATCATCTTAGATTTTCCACTTAGCTGTCTTAACATTGTGATCACTAATGCACTCATGTTTTGTTCATATATGATCCTCCATGCAGTAAAAGATTGTCTTGCAACATACTTCATGGAAGCTGATTACCATTCTGATATTACCTGATAATCTCATGGGGCAGATTTCCACTACCTTATTTTGACCCTCTTAGAAACATCCTTTCCGGTCTCCTCATCTTTCTATGGTAGATCAGAGATACTAAAATGGCTACTCTGAATAATCTTTCTATAAATTGCATTTCTTGTGCTCTTGATTATCCTGACAGATTTTAGATATATATTCTTTTGTACATCCTTATGACTGTAGTTGCCCGAGAGTAGAGTCAGAAGAGTGACATGTTCATTTTGTCACACGCAGTTAATTTTCTGTTAAGGAAAAGAATTGAATAATATCAAAACCATTCAAGTTGGCCATATGGAGTTGCCTGTTCCATTGAGGGCTGTTTGGTTGTCTGTGAGTTCTTCTAAAGCGGATAATCATAAAACATGATTATCTGATAAAACAGGTTTTATGAAAACGGGAAGATCTGTTTTTCATAAAACTCATTTTTAGGTTTTTGAGTAGTCAGTTTTATCAAAATGGGCTTTATGGAAAAGAACCAAACAAAGACTTCTGTAAAACTCATCATTTTAAGTCTTTTGTAATCATGTTTTAATAAATCTGTCAGCTAAATATTCCTTGAAGGTATAAACAATAAGATGGTCTACATTTTTGACCTGAAATTTTTTTTATGCTTTCTATGAAAATGTTAGGTTTGAAAAAAATAAAAAAAAATCATTTTAACACATACATCTAATTTCTTTGCTTCTAAGGTCCATGGTAGCCTTTATGACAGGATTTGAGTACACAATTCCTTGTGCGATAGTTACACATACTAGCAATTTTGAACATATATCAATCACTATTGGTGCTTATTGTTTCAGTTGTATATTTCTTAGCAATTGATTTAATTAACTGGTTTACTTTTGCAGTGCTTTTGACAGTAAAAATGCAGAAAGGAGGGCCTCGAACTGCGCTGTATGAGCTTTGCAAAAGGTCGCAGTGGCCGATGCCTAGCTTTGAGTCAACAGAACAGAAACCAAGGTTAGTTTAATTTGGTATTTTACAATTCTGGAAGCAAAATTGATCTAGGGGAGTCATAAAGTCTAAACTACACATTTTATAGAAATAATTAAAGCATACACCATGGAATATACGCTATATGATCTAAAGTTACTGTCTATTGGATGTTTGCCACCTATTTAGTTCCCCTTTCAAATAATTCATTGTGTTCGACGCATTCTATTAGATGACGTCATTTGCTGCAACCAACCAACCTATATATTCTCGATCTGTCTAGAAAATTGCAAGTCTTGAGAATTTAATTCCAAATGACAATAGAACCAGAAATTAGGTTTGCTATCTTGCACCATGCACTGCAGCTGCTGTGCTTGATGCCCTTTTCTATACTCTCGGGAGGATGTTGATGCAGCTGATTTAGTACCTATTCGGAAAGACAAAACACTTGAAATTTTAGCTATATTAAAGATTTGGTTGCTAATTGACTTTCTTTTGCGGGTAATTTTACTCTGGAGAGTTGAGATTGGTTTACCGTTCCCATTCAGCAGGATTCACTAGCAAAATCTTTTGATTGGATCTAGTACTGGTTGGACCCTCATAGTAAACGACTAAGGCTCCATAGGCAAGTGAATTTTACTAAAGTTGGTGCCTTCTCCTTTTTAATTAATCTTATTCTTGCAACAGCAACAAGGGTGCATTGGACCGCAATGGTGAAGGAAGAAGTGGGTTCCACAGCTTTATATCGAGCGTTACACTGCATGTACCCAATTCATCAGTCATCACAGTCACTGGAGATCAACGAGCTGATAAGAAGAGTTTCACAAGACTCCGCAGCCCTATCCTTGCTCTATGAGCTTGAGAAACGGGGCAGGTGTTGCATTCAGGAGGTGTAACATTTGTGCTATAAATTATGACTAGAGGTGTAATTTCCTTTTTCATTCATCCCTCTGCTGAATCTGTGGTATCTGCTGGACCAGGCCTGTCTGATAGGAGCTTCCAGCTATAGTTCCAATTCAATCTATAAATCATATAGTTATTGTGTTTATTACTACTTGGTCTTTATCTTCTTCATTAGCTTCTCTCAAGAAGATGGCTTCTTCAGGTTGCCGCTTCTGTGTAACCCTATTTGTGGGGCTTTATCTTCTTCATTAGCTCTCTCAAGAAGATGGCTTCTTTAGGTTGCCGCTTCTGTGTAACCCTATTTGTGGGGCTGGAGATATGGAGGCTTCATTTGGTATGTGGGTATCTTCCAAAGTTCATGATCCTTACCCCATGCGAATCCAACTCTGAATTGCACCTCCAAGCCCAGGTCACTTACCGTTCTCTCTTGATGAGGGTTGATAGTAGAGAGCGATGTATACCGATATCTGTCAATATTTCATCCAGTGGCATATGCATATGTACGAAGCATGGAGGTTTTCTTCATCAAAAGTAGCTGTGGGAGGAGCTGTTTGACCCGGCATCCATTCACGACGACACCGGTAAAGTCTAAACTACTTTTGACGAAGGCTGAAAACATTCTGATATTTGGCTTTGGTGCACCTTCAATCTCCATCATACTGAATTATAATACTCAAGAATCAAATTGGTATTCGACGCAATCCCACATCAATCCATTGTTACTGGAATTTATTTTCCCCGAAAAGCATCTTTAGCGCAGACAATTCCAAAGCTAATCACAACTCATATAATTAATACGCCTTCTTTCATCATATAAAAATGAAAGAAAATCTTGTCTGAGACCATATATATCGTGCCTCCATCAATCAACGTTAACCGGCGGCAACTTTAAACGACGTTCATCGTGGGAGTAATCTCACCGCCGCTGTCCCCATCCCTAACCGCCGCTGTCAGGACAACCGTCCTCCGCCGTCGATCCACGCCACTTGCCCTGTTTCCCTTCTTGATTTCCTGATCCCGAATTCACGAGGCGCACATCAGATGCTCGTGTTACGGGACGGTGGGCTTACCGCTACCGTTGGCTGGGAGAAAGCGAAGAGCCCCGTCTCTTTCGTCGCCCAACCGAGGATTTCCGACGCTGCCGCCTCGCCCCTCCCCGTGTTGGCTTCACAAAGTGGCACCATATCCCTCCGAATTAGCGGAATTCTGGAGACGTTTTTGTCTTTTCTGCCCTAAAATCTCATCGGATCGAAGCCCGTAGGGTTTCTCCCGGTCTGATGAGTTTCTCCTCTCACTGCCAATGGCCCCAGCTCCCTTTCTTCCTCTCCTCCTCCTCCTCCTCCTCCTGGTCTCGAGAATCGCCAACCCTAACCCTAATTCTTGGCTGGCAACTGCTGCCGAGGAGGAGGGGCTGGATCGGGGAGGGGAGTTCTCGATCTTGAGCTACGAGTCTTTCTCCTGGCACGACTACTCCCCGCCGTCGCCTCCCCCACCGGCGTCCCCGGTGCCGCCGTCGTGTTCTTGCGAGGCCGACCTCGGCGGCGCCGGGGACTTGGACACAGTGTGCGAGCTTGGCTCCAGCGTGCAGCTGTCCGAGGATATCTACATGAAGGGGAACGGCAGCCTCGTGCTCCGTGCCGACGTTGTTCTCAGCTGCCCGGTCGCCGGGTGCTCCATCATCGGGAATCTCTCCGGTGGCGTCCGCCTTGGGCCGAACTCCGGGATTGTCGCCGGGACCGTGAAATTGGCGGCTGCCAACATGACCGTTACGGAAGGGGGGCGGTGGGTGAACACCACGGCGTTGGCTGGAGAGCCGCCATCGAAGACCAGTGGGAGTCCTTCCGGGACTAACGGGACGGCGGGGGCATGGGGGAAGGGGGCGAGCTGCGTGGTGAAGGAGGGGCAGACCCAGGAGGACTCGTGGGGTGGGGATGCTATTCTTGGTCTTCTCTGGACCAGCCCGACAGCTATGGCAGCAAAGGGCGGCACGACGAGCAGGGAGCACGACTATGGGGGAGCAGGGGGTGTCGGGTCTGGCTCTTGGTCGAGGAATTGCTCGAGGTTGATGGGATTATCTGTGCCGATGGCGGTGAATGGCGGTCAGAAGGGTGGTGGAGGGTCGGGTGGGAGCATCTACATAAGGCTTCTAAAATGTGAGTTCAGTACCTTCTACTGATTCATGCTTTCATTCGAATCACTGACAAGACCATAGTGTTGTACGAATCTGTATGATGATTAGTTTATTTGGGGTTTGGTTGCATTTGTTCTTACTCTTGTCTCAGCTCTACAAATGGTTTGCGTCCGACATTCGTTTTCTGGGTATAGAAATTTGCTACCTTTAAATTTTAAAGAAAGGACTCCAGACTTAGGTTTTTATAGGCAACCGGGTTGATGTCTGATGCACTGTTTAGTTCGGAACCCTTGGTAAAAAATAACGTGGGGATAACAAAGAAAGTAGAATATATGTTAGATAATAGAAAATCTATGCGAATTGTGGGTATGCTTTTTAACTCTGGGCATTTTGTTGACTATTCATTTTGTTTTAGCGGTACAAGATTCATATCAAATATGAACAAGCCTCAGCTTATCTACCTGGTGCTGGCATTCATGATCCTTTCTCCCCATTTGTTTTGTATTAAGCATTAGATCTTCTATTAGAGAGAGCCCGTAAAATAGTTTCCTTGGATATGGCATTGAATGTTATATTAAGATCTGTTTGGAATTTTGTACATTTTACAATTGCGATATCATCATGCAATCTCAAATAAAAATAGAATGAAAACTCTGATCTCTGAAAACCTTCATACCTAAGCCAAGGAAATTTGGTGAATTAATAACTTATGATATTAGAATAACAAGGTCTCAACATCAAGTAATGGATAATCATGCTTGCTGTCGATCCTAGTTGAAATTCCTATTTTCAAACCATCTGATTTCTCTGAATATTTGTTTGCGATTGTTGTCTCCTTAATGTTGGCAATGAGACCCTGGGGAACAAGATTTCAATCGATAATCCATAGGAAATATTTTGCATTTCAAAAGGATCTTCATCTTATCCCATGCAGCTACTCATCCTTCATTTTCTTGTTTGCTTCTTGATTGATCAATTGCACCATGTTTTATGCATCCCGTACTAGAATATCCCTTCATTCTTTGTTAGTTGACACTAGGTAAAAGAGCTACCATGGCTAAAGGCCAATTAAAAAAAAGCCTCATTTTGGTCTTGCCAAAAAAACTTGAGCCCTTTTCTTCTTCTTGTTGGTGTGGTGTGTGTGTGTGTGTGTGTTGGGGGTGGGTGTGCTTGGATGACATTTTCTTTTGAAACTAAACCAAGATGTTAGGTTCTTATATTATTTTGGTCAATTCCAATTGGCGACCACAATCCTTCATGATGACTATGACAATCATACCCTCATCAATAAGAGGTTATTTCTAGGCAAGATTGTCGAATTGGTTACATCTTTTGGGTCAACATTTTCTTTCGCTGTGTATATGGCAACCATGCCATTATGTTTGGAATGTGAAATAGAAGAAGATTTTCAACTAATATTAAACAATTTAATAGGCTGGGTGCTACAACTAGATATAGCTAAATTCCGTGGGGACCTCCTAGCCATTGTTACATATGAGAAGACCAACATCTCAAGGACAAGGAATCAAGAAGGGAATTTGAGGAAGAGTAGGTCCAGACTAAGGAGAGAGAAAGAGGTAGAAATTTTCTGCACTTTAGGGTCTGAGCTGATGGGTTCCCCTTTTTTCCTTGTTTTCTGTAACATGGTGCAAATGCTGGAACCTGAAATTGACACCACCCATTCTCCACCCCAACACATCACCCCTCCCCCCCCCCCCCCCCCCCCCCCCAGTTGCACTGTTCCTTGGTCATATCAGCCAAGATTTTGGTTGCTAATATCAGTGACTTAAGTCTCATCAATTTTTGTGCATGGAAAGAGACAATAGACTTCTATACTTGGACAAGCTCTGCTGCCACAAATTTTGAATTTTGTATGCCTTGTGAACTCCATGTAACTTTTCTGATTCGAAGACTTTGAAAGAGTCAAAGCAAGGTCCGCCGTACCGGTACCGGTCAGCGTACCGGTGGCGGCCCGGACCGGTACGAAACCGGTGGCGTACCGGTCCGCACCGGTCCTGCACCGGTCCGAACCGGTCCCGTACCGGTTCTTCAATAATAAACTACCGGTACCGGATTTCCACACTGATCCGGTACCGGTCCCAAGCCGGACCGGTACGTACCGTCCCAAGCCGGACCGGTACGTACCGGCCCGTACCGGCCGGTACGGACCGGTACGGCAGACCAATGAGTCAAAGTGTATTCGGAATCATGCATTACTTGGAAAAATGTTGGATTTTTGTAGTATGAAATTGTTGCACTCTATTTAAATATATTGTAGACACAATTCCAGCTAGCAAAATTTCTACTTTATATAACAATCAGATAGCTGTTGCATCCAGTAGAGAGTCAGCTAAAGCTTGATGGGACTTGTTGAACCAGAGACTAGCTTGTTAGTTTCTCTAGTTGCCATACGTCAGACAAGGATGGTAATAACAACTAAAGCAAGTATGAAAAGAAGGATATCATTCATTTACAATGTGTCTCATTTACAGGTGAAATCTATGCGGGCAGTGTTCTTGTTCCTGCACCAGTGTGCATATTTTTCAATTGCATAGATGCAAATTTGAGCTTGTAACTTTTGTTTATTATGCTTTGTAATATGCTTTACTATCATATTGTACTAGGTATTGTTGCCAAAATGCAATTTTCAAGCCATTAATAATATTCTTCATTCTATCTAATTCTCTTTGAAGAACAGGAAGGGCATTGGAAAAATAAGTGCTTCAGGTGGCAATGGCTTAGCAGGGGGAGGAGGAGGGCGAGTTTCCATTGACATTTTTAGCAGGCATGATGACCCAGAAGTTTTTGTTCATGGTTAGTTTACTCAATTTTCAGTTTTGGACGTCCATGGCCTTCATTCTATCTAAGATAAATTCTTATTTATTATCATCCATTACTGTTTTGAGATTGGAGCTGGCACACATCAAATTTATAGTAATTATTGCATGTTATATTATATGTTCTCTAGATTGAGCTATAGCTTCCTGTACTTATATCATTTATAGTCATGCTTTCTGCAGCAAATATTTACCTGAAATATTGTTTGAAATATATGATGATGCTAGGTTTTGAGTAGGAATTGCTGTGCAAAGAAAACCATGCCTATGATTATGCACCAAATAAGGCCACATTTTTTGAATTGTTCATTAGTGGGAGTGACAAAGGTCGGTGGAACTGTTCTGAACCGGACGGTTTCGGCCGATCTGAACAATGGAAACAAGCCCCATTGCCAGAGCTAGAGAAGGAGAAGAAAAGAGAGCGAGCTGGGGAGGGAGGGCCGGAGGAGAGTGGCGGACGCTGGCGGAGGCCACGGCAGGTGAGACCCCTTATTCTGCCGCCGGCCTCCGCCACTCTTTCCGTCCCTCCCCACCGCTTACTCTCTCTTCTCTTTTCCTCTCTCCTACGGTGCCGTGCCCTCTTTTGGTACTGGCCCGGCATGGCCCGTATCGAGTCGTCTCACCGGAAACCAGTACGGTGCCCGGTACCTGGTTCCTTCCAACCTTTGGTGACCCATGTCCATTCAAAATGCTGATTACCAGTATGTCTTATTTGTGCATGTTGTCTTGTTAAATAGTTATGGCTTTGTACAAGACTCGGATAATTTTCTCTGAGTATGATTTCCATAGGCATATGCATCTTAAGGAAGTTTCCTAATACTCATGAGTCCTTGAGCTCATTTTTATGTTTGAAAGTTAAGGAGAGAGGTGCATGTTACAGGTGGAGGGGGAATTCTTCTATTGGATCAAGATAAGGAATGAAAGTTTGTTAATCATATAACTTGCTTATTGTGCCATTTGATTATATCAACTACAAACTGGAATGGAAGATGCTATACCACTTGGCACATCAGTTGATTAAGCTGTTTGTGATCTTCTTGAGCATTGGAATCCTGTATTTTATTATTTATTGTAGTTAATTTAAACAAACACCAATTTCTTAAATTTGGTGGCTGTTACTAAGTCATATCTTTGAAACTAGGATATTTGGAAATAAGTGAAGGACTTTCTTAGTACCAATATGATGCAGTTATAAGCAATAACTCATGGAGAATTTAGTCTTGGCGAGACATACGGCCCTTGTGGTCACTTTCCAACTTGAAGTGAGTCAGTTAATAAGGTTTACTTTAACAATGACAACCACAATTTAGAAAAATTTGCTCTTGGTGAAACATTTGCCCTTGTGGTCAGTTTCCAACTCAAAGTGAGTAACTTGATAAGGTTTAGGTTTAACCATGATACCACAACTTAGATATTTATGACCTTTCTTAATATTTCTTTCCTTTCTGGAATTATGTAGAATTTGAAGCAATGTATTAGCAAAAGATGCATTCACCTATTATCCGACATTTTAATAGCTATCTAGTTTGTAACTTTGTTTGATGATTGTTACTTGTTATCTTTGCTTTAAATGTTCAAGAATATCTGTGTTGAAAAGGAATAAAAAAATATATGATTTACAATGTTGAATGAACAAGTTCCCAAGTTACATAATTGTCGATGAAGTTTATATATACAATTATTATCTTGAACAATAGAACTAACATTGTGAGACTGCATCAAACATGGGGCACATGATGCACTTTGATGTTCATCATTTTTGTTGTATAGATTTTGTGTTTTTTTCAACATCTTATGTTTTTATGTTTGTGGAGTTGCAGCTATAACAGGATATAGGTCTTAAGCTGGATTACCTTTGTTGTTTGCTTCATTGCTTTCCCGCCATAATTCAAGTTGTACTTATTTCATGTTCACTTCCTATAGTACTGAAATTCTGTTTAATGTGAGCTGGTTGACCACAATCTTGTCAGTTATTTCATGCCATCCTCAATATCATGTTGTATGTCGATGCATTGAAGAAATTGTTGGAAGATTATTGATTCTTTATCTGTTCATATCCTCAAAAACGTTTCTGCCACTTTAAACTCTCAATTTTTTTTTTTTCATTACATAAAATGATGATGGTGTTGTAACGATGGTTAAACCATGATTTTGTTTGGTACATGCTCTTGGTCAGAGATCTTTGCTTTGAGACAGCTTCGTTATTTTATTTAAGTTATTTGCATCATCAACATCACTGAAAAGTTCTACTTGTAACTTAAAATATGAACATTCTTGAGACCTTTTTATTTCTTTTTGCTGCTTGTATTCAGGCTTTAGAATTTGTAATGTTTTGTGGGGCATGCTTCAAGGGTTCTTTGCACGTATGGTCTTTAAATTATTTTGCCAGCTATGTATATCAGTTTACTTTATATACACATGTGGAATTATGAATCTTTGGATGCTCTTCTATCTCCAGGTGGAACAAGTTTTGGCTGTCTGGAGAACTCTGGTGCTGCAGGGACGTTTTATGATGCAGTTCCTAAAAGCCTTATTGTTAACAACCACAACTTCTCAACAGAAACTGATACTCTTCTTTTAGAATTTCCTAATCAGCCACTTTGGACAAATGTTTTTGTTAAAAACTGTGCCAAAGTAGTTGTCCCTTTACTATGGAGTCGTGTACAGGTCAGTTTCTGGTTCTTGAATTTTGCATCATGTTGGGTCATTAACTTATAAATATGTTTAGATAAGAACATGATTCTCATTGATGCAGAACTTTGATGCTAGTACAATAGATGCTTGATTTAGGTTGGTTTAGTCAAGCTCTCATTCTAGCTATCAAAAAATCTTTGTTTATTACTTATTCGGACTAATAACAGAACTTCATCATAACCTGGAACTTGTTCAGTTTCTGTCAAAGCTGAGCAACCTGATCTAATTCTGAATTGTGCATCTTTTTTTTATTACTAGGGCGCATTCTAGGATAATAACTTAGCATGTATTGTATTAGTATTTTTTTTGAACAGTATATTCTTTTGCATATTTATTATTTATTTAATTATTTGTGTTTGCTAGTCTATTTTGCATGTCGGTACCTTTTTATTGCCCTCTAAGACCAAATATAAACCTTATCGAGTATAATCTTAATTTTGGGATAACAAAGTTTTCAATGTAAATTATTGAAATGCTTGAGGATTGATGAATAACATCATTTTTCGCTATCTGCTTACAAAATAATAAGGTTGCTCTTTGCTTGGTAGATGGTTTTCAGGTTTATTATAATCTGAAGTATATGGGAACATGGTTGAAAGGAAAGGTTGGTGAAGATAATATTCGAAGCTTAAGTTTTTGAGGTGAAATGGGATATTGAATCTGGGACTATTTACTGTTTCTGAGTGCCTATCTTTGTACTTCTTCTGTCGCTATCTAACTGAAGGTTCATGATTTTTGTAGTTTTACTGCAGTTTATTACCACTGTATTCTATGAAAGCAGATGAATGCATCGACTTCTGACATAGCACAGGAATGCATTATGTTCAAGGTGTTATTGTACAAATAAATGGAAACATTGGTTCAAAATTTATTATTTCTATGTCTACTTGATTTGGTTCTGAAGAATGATGTGTGCTGCCTTTTTATTCATTTTCGTTGTTTGCTTGCTAAATTTTATCATGGTTTCCATTTGACTGTTTTTGTAGCTCAACAATGCTACTGGATATGATACATGGTGTCTAGTGCAGTGGTGAATTGACTGATTTGACTGATTTAATCATAAGATTGAGTGGTGTATTTTATTGAACTTACCATCTTTTAGAATAGTACTGTCTCAGAGGATAGTTCATTTGCAATATGGAGTGATCTGCTTTTTTTGTTAATATGTCCTACATTTCCATATGTTGAAGTTTAACCCTAGGAGATATAACATTGACTCTCTCCCTTTTGTCGAATAGAAAATTGGATGTCAAGATTTAAATCTTAAGATTAATTGGTCCATGAAATTGAACTTGCCATCTTTCAGATTAATACTGTGTCAGAGGGCAATTTTGCAATGTGCAGCAATCTGCTTTTTCTGTCAATGTATCCTACATTGCTATATGCTAAATTTTAACACTAGAAGGGATAGCACTAGCTGTATGTTCTTAATGGATTTGATGATTGGATGTCACAAACTACTGGAAATTCTTTGCACTCTTTTCTTTGAAAGTCATTTATACCTCCTTTACATATCATCAATGTCATCACGGAAGGAAAGGTCCTTTGGGACCATGAATTTGATTGAGAAACTGATGTTTAGTTTAGGCTGGCAAAATCTCATTAATGATCAATCAGCTAGACATTTTCTATTTTAGAGGTGCAGGTGAATCAACTGTAAATATCAGGTAGTTCATTAATTACATTGTGTATGTGCATGCACTTTGCCAAAGATTGCCCTCTTTCCATTAGTTACAGGTATATGTTCTATATTAAGTAGAACATTTTGTAATTTGTATGAAATCTAGTGTACTAAATCTGAGGAGACCATAGGGCAGAAGCAAGCAATTTGTGTTTTTTATGAAATGTTATATCTCTAGGAGTTCTATTCTTTTTTTTCATTGGTGATCATTGATTTATCTCTGGGCGCTTGTATGTGTGGTGGGGGTAAGGATTTATCTCTGGGCTTGTAAATGATTTATTGCCTTGTATTAGGGTAAGGATTTACTGATCTTTTCATGCACTTTGCCAAAGATTGCCCTCTTTCCATTAGTTACAGGTATATTGTTCTATCTTAAGTAGAACATTTTGTAATTTGAATGAAATCTAGTGTACTAAATCTGAGGAGACCATAGGGCAGAAGCAAGCAATTTGTGTTTTTTATGAAATGTTACATCTCTAGGAGTTCTTTTTTTTTTTTCATTGGTGATCATTGATTTATCTCTCTCTGGGCGCTTGTATGTGTGGTGGGGGCTTATAAATGATTTATTGCCTTGTATTAGGGTAAGGATTTACTGATCTTTTCATGCTTGTCTCTTCATTTGAGGATGCATGTGCATTCTCATGGAGTTTGCATGTAAAATATGACCTGTAATCCTTGTTTTCCATGTTGCATAAGTTTCTCGATTAGCATTTTGGTTTGACTAGAAATCATTAAGAAATGGCTAATATGTGGTAACATAGTTGGGGATTATATTGGTGATATTTTTAAGGTCCCATTGAATATTTCCATAAATGAAATATATTTCTTGATCATTTTTTTTCTCTCTCTAATTCTAAGTTGTTTCTGAAATGGCTTTCCCTGGCTGAAAATTTCAGGTCCAAGGACAACTTAGCCTGCTTTGTGGTGGTGTGTTGACTTTTGGTCTAACTCATTATCCTTACTCAGAATTTGAGCTGATGGCTGAAGAACTTCTAATGAGTGAGTCGATAATCAAGGTGATCTTTCTTTTTCTTTTTTAATATATTTTTTTTGTGTCATATGTGGGACTGTAGCCTAAAATGGATTGAAAATACTGTACTTGTAAGGTATTGATACCAGTATGCCTCTCAGTATGATACTGTATTGATTGACACATGATTGTGCAACACTTTTGTTGTGCTTGCACCAACAAGACGTACTTTGTGTCAGTATGGAGTTGTACTGGTTCGTGCTATGTTGGTTAGGTACTGGTACAAGCACCACAAGCAAGACTTTTAAACTTTGGTAGCAAATATATCCTTTTGGTATCTTATATAGAAAGTATCTGCCCTCAGTCATGTGCATATATGCACTAGAAAAGCTGCTCTATTCTTTTCATCATACGGAAAGCTGATGACCGGCCGAGCCACCTGGCAGTGACTGGCTTGTTGGAATGATAACACAAACCAAAGAGATGACAATAGATATTTTTGTTTTACACCTTATTATACATTTTGAGCTTATTATGTACATTTTCACTACATTGTAGTATAACACGATTTGAAGATTATTTGTTGTGCTTGTAGCAATTTGTCATAGCTGTCATGTTGTGGTGCCCTTTATTTGTCCATTTTTTTATGTTTACACTTTTTACCTTTTAACCTTGGTTCTGGCCAATCCGACCCTCCTAAGTTTCATTCACTGGATAAAAGCCTTGATTTACACTTTTACCTTTTAAACCTTGCTTCTTTAACAAGATTGCTTGATTTCATCATGGTGATTTGGTATCGAGCAGACTTACAATTCCCTGTTTCTCTTTCTACCTTTGTTGTGTTCATAATAAGAATGTGGAAGAAAGTTAATTCTGCAAGAGGTCTAGGGTCAAACCCTAGTGGTGGTGCCCCCATCATATTCCCAAGAGAAAGAAAAAAAGTAACAAAATTATTCACATGTAACTCAACCATGGTATGCTGAACCGACCGGGAACCGGTGCGACAGGCACCGTCCAGTACAGCCCTTGAAATCGGTTTCGACCTCATATGAGTTGGAACCGATCAGTTCCAACTCCATACCAGTGCGAACCGGCTCGGTTCGCATCGATACGGGTTAAATATTAAATTTGCTGTGGCACCGGGGCTGAAACTCGGCCGAACCAGCCTAACCGGTACAGTACCGGTTCGGTTCGGTACCGTACTAGTACCATATTGGTACCGGTGCCCACCAGTACGTCGGTAACGGTCGGTACGACGGATCTTGATGGATAAACTTAACATGACTTATCTACTTATTTGTATGACTAGTTGAGCTGCATCCAGTAGACTTGTATTGTTTCAGTATATCTGCTTTGTGGTGCTGCCATCTAGCAATTTTTCTTTTCAGTAGAAATAGATATTGTCATCATAATATAGTCATAAGCGATAAACTTCTTTTAGACCATATTTGGATATTTTTTTATATTCATTGTGTTTCAAATTTATTTTCCCTTTATTTTTCCCCTAATCTTCAGCTATTGTAGTAGGTCATCAATCTGATTTTACAATTCTGTTAAGTTTAGGTGTTTGGGGCTTTGCGAATGTCTGTAAAGATGCTCTTGATGTGGAATTCCAAAATGCTTATCAATGGGGGTGGGGATACAATAGTTGCAACATCGTTACTAGAAGCTAGCAATTTAATTGTTTTGAAGGTATGCTACTGACTCTTAGCCTGTAAATAACTCACCATTGATTTATTAGTTCTCTCTATATAACAGAACTGGTATGTTTTTTGTATGTCAGGAATCATCCATGATACAGTCTAATGCCAATCTTGGTGTTCATGGTCAAGGCCTGCTGAATTTATCTGGACCTGGGGATTTGATTGAAGCACAACGCTTAATTTTATCACTCTTCTATAGTATCCATGTAAGCTGGATGAACTGACATGCTTTTATTTCTTACTGCTGTTTTTTATTGTAATGTTTTTTTTTATCTATGCAAAAAACTATGCAGTACCTGTCATCACACAAACTTTAGCATCTACACAGTTATCGCTGATGGATAATCACAAAACTGATTTCTGCGCTCATACTGGCTTCATAACCTTTAATTTCATATAATAGCTTACCCTTTATGCTTCTTTCTGGTTAATTTATATCCTTGGGCATAAAATCACTGGTTCTTTTCCCTCCTTTTTTTTCTTTCCTTTATTTTGTACCTTTCTTTTCATGTTTCTTTATGCCGTCGCTCTAGAGTTGTTCAGCTTCTTTTTTTCGGTATGGATCATATGGTTTTTGTTGCTTTTTGTAGGTTGGTTTTGGATCTATTTTACGTGGCCCCTCAATAAATGCAACTAATGATGACATGTGAGTTTTGTTTGAGATAAAATCTGCAATTCTAATTTTTATCTTATTTTATTTTTATCTGATTGTTTAGTTGATTATCACTTCCTAAATGTTCCTTTTAGGGCTCCAAGGTTGAATTGTGAAGTGCAAAATTGCCCCATGGAATTAATACATCCACCTGAAGATTGCAACGTGAACTCTTCACTATCTTTCACCCTTCAGGTGCTTCTATTTGTACTTAATTCTATTTTCTTAAATAGAAGCAGCTAATGTTAGACTTTATTCTGCCATGCTGTAAATTGTCATGTGGGCATTTAAATGATGGCCTTCCTGTTGTGCAGATTTGTCGTGTAGAAGATATTGATGTTGAAGGCCTTATACAGGGAACTGTTGTTCATATCCATAGGGCAAGAGGTGTTGTTGTGCACTCTTCTGGAAAAATTAGTGCAACTGGGTTGGGTATAATTTGTTCTCTTCAATCTAATTTAAATTGATAACTACCTGTAGACATGTCATAAATTCATTTGCTTTGTGTTTAATTGATGATGTTGATTGGTCAGTGTTGCTTTGCCAATTTTTATCTGAAAAAATGGAAATGGGTATCCTAGTCTATGGTTAATAATGTCTGCCCTTACTGGTGGTAGGGCTGGCATGTGTTAATCTTTGCATCAATAAAATAATGTAAACCTAATATGCTTTTTTCAACTATGGCAGGCTGCAGAGGTGGGGTTGGTAGGGGAAAGATTTCAAGCAACGGTCTTGGTAGTGGCGGTGGGCATGGGGGTAAAGGTGGAGATGGTTTCTATAATGGCACTTTTGTTGAGGGTGGCATTGCATATTGGAAATGCTGATTTGCCCTGGTGAGCTTGGTAGTGGCAGTGGTAATGACAGCGTAGCAACTTCAACAGCTGGTGGGGGTGTCATAGGTATCTATCCACAATTATCATCAATTGGTTTATGTTTTATTGTTCATCTTAAAATATTGAAGAATGAGAAAGTGCATGTGCAGATTCCATTCCTTGTAGTAAAATTGTAGTTGTACAGTGATAAGGTGAATGATTTCTTGGCAGACTGCATTTTTTGCATCATGGGGTGGTGCTTCAAGTTTTCAGTCTAAAATCATTAAGCTCCCCTAGTTGCCACCAAAATTTATGCTTAACATGAATAGTGTTTTAGGTGCCCTAAAGATTCTCTACTTTTTACATTACCTATTCGGTTTAAGTTAATGGTGCTATTATGATCATGTTTTGTTTTACAGTGATAGGTTCATTGGAGCGATCACTATCAAGTTATCTGTTCATGGCTCAGTTGAGGCAGATGGTGAAGGTTCAGGGATTGCATTGGAGGTCATAATGATGCCACTATTAATGCCTCAAATGGAGGCCCTGGTGGTGGTTCTGGGGGTACAATTCTCTGTTTCTGCATACATTGACCCTTGGTGATACTTCTGTCCTTTCGAGTGTTGGTGGGCTTGGTAGTCATGGTGGTGGTGGTGGAGGTGGTGGGAGAATTCATTTTCATTGGTTTAATGTTCCTACGGGAGACGAATATCTCCCATTGCAACTGTGAAGGGAAACATAAACACAAGGTTAATCAAATTTTTTTCATTTTTCTTTGTTTACTTTAGTACTTGTTATTCTCATCAGTCACATAAACACATAGAGAGAGAAGGGGGCATAATACATTAAAATATTCTTTTTGAGCTGATTGATTAAAGTATAGACTCTATGATCCTAAGATATGATTGTGTAGTTCTCGTGATTCTCAGTTTGCAGTTCTGATCAATTCTTCTGTTACATATGAAAGGGGTAACTTGATAATGACAAAAGTTTAAAAATAACACAAATAACGATGGGGATTGCTTGGAAGTTAGTGTTGAACCTATCTAATGCATGCTTATTTGGTTTCTTCAAGCATGGTTTGAAAAATTGAGTTTGGAGTTGGCACTTGCTCTGATTTATTTGGGAACAACATGAAGAGTCACAGTTCAGTTACATATGAAGTGCTGAGACATTCTTTCCTTTGGTACTTGGTTGTATCATACTTGTATGATTTTTTTTTCATATTTTATTTGTGCTTAACTCCATCAGTAATTGCATTTTTCTAAACTGGAACCTCTTTCTATACTGATTTATCTATTGTTCTGGAGAGATGATAGATTTTGTTGAGATGATGTTCATCTGACTAGTTGGGCACACGTTAATGCCACTGTGCAGAAAGTCTTCAAGGGATTGTATTCATCTTATAAGCCACCGAGTGAACTGGAACTACATTCCTGAAATATATGGAAAATGGACATTGTTCTTTTAAGAGGATTTTTTCTTATAAAAGCAACTAATCCCCAAAAATCAGTTATATCTTGAGACAGTGGGTCAAATGGAACTTTTTTGTTTGAAATTGTTAGTTATAAGCTACTTATATCTTAGCCATTATTTAAGAAGTGAGGTATTGTTGGCACATTTGATAGATACTTTCTACTTCTACAAGAGTATGCCGTTACAGTATCTTTTGAATTTTTTACATGGGTTTTTATATAGTTTGTTTACTAGCATGCTTTTTAATGCACTAATATAATTTCACATTTTTTTTGGCTCTAAAATGTGTTTGTTCTTTCCATCGACTATATAATCAGTGTGGAATCATAGAGTGGATTATGTAGTATATAATGGATTTTACCATTTATTCTCTGCAACATATTTGATATATAAATAAAACATATAAAAGAATAATATGGTCTTCTGAGCAGATATGTTATATATGGGTTAATGTTGTGTTCTTTGATTATATTTGGTCCTTGCAATAAGCGTAATCAATTTTCTCTGGCAGGGGAGGCCTGAGTAGAGGTGAAGGTTTTGCTGGAGAAAATGGAACAGTTACTGGAAAAGCTTGCCCAAGAGGTCTTTATGGAGTCTTCTGCAAGGTGGCTTATGCTTTAGTCCAAAAGACACTATTTTTTTGTTTTACTTCCTCCTATTTTTACTTCTATTCTAAAACATTTTGTGTGAATGCATGTGGATCTTTTGAGTACATTTTTGTTTTTTTTTGTTGCACGTAGCTTTTTGACTTTGGTTTCTTTAGTTCATCAGTCATCAATTTGCTTACTTTGTCATGTTACTTGAAATTTTACTTGTTAAATATGGGCCTGAGAGTGGAAGGGCGTGAAGAGAATGGAACTTTGATGTGACAGTTTAGAAGGTAACACTTTAAAGTAAACTAGGCAATGCTTTCAAGAGCTTGAGTAGGAATGGCTCATTTCTTTATTTGGTTTCACCAGACAAGCTACTGATATCTGTTTCCAAGTTTACTTTATAAAATAATTAATGTAAAGAATTTCTATTTTTTTTGACATGCTTCTTCATATACAATGTGGAATGACTGAATATCATTTTACATTATGATCTATAGTAGTTCCATGACTTGTAACTAAAATTGAAGTACAGGGGAATAAATTATGAAATGATGAAGAATTAAAGAACAAGCAACATGGATGCATGACTTGTAACTACATTTGAAGTACCTAGCTATCAAGTATGTCATACACTACTTAAACTACCAATCTTCAAACTCTCAGGAGTCCATCTTCTTCCTCGTTAAGTGACTTATTAGACAAGCAGTCATCATCACATTTCATATATGTTTCAGCTGCATATATGAGATTCTTGGGCCTATTTAGGTTGTTGGTTGCTCGTTATGTGGCCAATGCCCATGTGTGTTCTGCTAAGCCATTGCATATGCGCTTCCTGGACCATGTTTTTAACACAATGATGTGGAAATATCATGTTGCACGCGCCTCAAATACTTTCTCTGTTAATTATAAATTCCTCTTTATTATCCTGTGCTATGGGTATATTGTTTGTCTTCACTATAATCTTTGTAGGTTAAGTTATATTGTTTAATGTGTTGTATATTCTAAATCACAGCTTTCTTTTCTTTGGTCACTCAGAGGGAAACAAACTAGTGAATCTTTGTTGTAATTGTATATTTGTAAGTATTCATCGCCTTGTGAGGGATTTTTCTAGATTGGCCTAGGTTGAAGATTGCTGTGATTTGCATCATGTTCGAGCCAAGACTGAGGCTGGAGTGCCTAAAAGTTGGTGCTGTGACAATTACTTGTAGAAAATATGTGGCCAAGTATGAGCCATTTGTTTCAACACTGACCAAGAATGGGCTCAGGGAGTGTTTTCTTATATCCAATATTGAGATTAAAATACTTTTTTACAGAATGATTATATCTCTTTGCTCTTTTTTTCAATAGTTAGAAGCTGTATAACCAAAACCAATAAAGAAAAGCCATTTAAGATTTGTCGCTATAAGTTGGAACGCCTATAGTTTCTGTCAAGAAATTGACTTTAAGTTTCTCAGAAATCCATGCAAGCTTTGATATCAATTTAATGAAGTTTCACACAAATATTGCTAATTTGCTATTTTGATGTTCAACATGCAGCATTTTTTTCACGAAAGTAGGTTTGCAATGTGAACCACTCGAACGAATAAATGTAATCATTGGTGGATTGGAGGGTGTGTATGAACCTAAGTGGTTGCTAAATACTATGAGATCCATTGCATTAAAACTCTACATTTATGTGTTAATTAATCAATATGTTGTATATGAGCACGTGAAGGTTAACTATATTCTGAAGAGCAAGGAAGCTGTCATATTTTTCATGTATTCTTATTCTACTGTTGCAATAGTATCATGCAGTCACCCTTGAACCATCTTTTGTTTAAAAAAAAAATATTCATCTTTAACTGATATGGCTATTTTGTGAAGTGCTTTCTTTCTTGTAATAATACAGGAATGCCCTTCGGGAACTTTTAAGAATGTCACTGGATCTGATAAGGCTCTTTGCTATCAGTGCCCCTCTAATGAGCTTCCCCATCGTGCTGTTTATATAAGTGTTCGAGGTAGCTCTCGCATATGTGCTTGTTAATTTAATTTTATTTGCAAGACAAAATTTATACACTCATATATTTCTTCAATTAGTCCTCCTGTTTCTGAATTAACTATTATTTATCACCTAGTCCATTTGCTAAATTTTATTTTATAGACCTTTTTCCTAGTTTCTGTCAGGTTGCTTTATCTTTGGGCACTTATAATTTGTTGTCTGAGAGTCCATTAGCTTCTAACATGATTGCCCTTGTTGAATTTTCTGTGAATTTTTTCTTAACTTGCAGCATTTTTTGCACAGGAGGTGTTGCTGAAACCCCTTGCCCATACAAATGTATATCTGAAAGATATCACGTGCCTCACTGTTATACAGCTCTTGAAGAGTTAATATACACTTTTGGTGGACCATGGCTATTTGGTCTACTTCTCTGGTCTTCTTGTCTTATTAGCTCTAGTTTTAAGTGTAGCAAGGATGAAATTTGTTGGCACTGATGACCTACCAGGCCCTGCTCCAACTCAACATGGGTCGCAAATTGATCGTTCCTTCCCATTTCTGGAATCATTGAATGAGGTGATTTGCTACTTCTGGTGCTCTATGTTCTTAAAGTATAATTTAATTAGATTTGCATGTCTTGATCAGTAATTTTATGTATTTTTCTTGCACACAGGTCCTGGAAACAAATAGGATTGAGGAGTCTCAAAGTCATGTGCATAGAATGTACTTTATGGGCCCAAATGCATTCAGCGAGCCTTGGCATCTTCCACACTCTCCCCCTGAGCAAATTATAGAGATTGTGTAAGTCGTAGGTCCTGCTGTTGCATTATGCTGTTTTCAAATGCCTTTATTTTTATTTATTTTTTTGAGAGAAGTGGCCAGAAGGCATTCATTATCAAATATCAATTGTTAAAGGCTTAAAAAAGTCCTCCCTAGCTAACTCCTGAAGAGTTAGGGGAAGACACTGATATCTGTATAATAGATATTACATTGAGTAGCTCAAGCTGCTTCAGCCAGCCGATTAGCTGCTTTGTTCGTTGTTCTAGGAATCCATATGATATGCTGCTGTGGCAGCTTTTCCCCTTTAGTTCCTGTTCTCTAGATTTTCTTTCATAAATGTAGTTCGCTCTGCCTTATGACCCCCTAACTGCTTTAAGATTATTTATTGTCTTCTGTACTCCATTTTCATGGCAGATACGAGGATGCATTTAATAGATTTGTTGATGAGATTAATGCCCTTGCTGCTTATCAGTGGTGGGAGGGATCAATCCATAGTATTTTATGTATACTTGCATATCCACTTGCATGGTCATGGCAACAATGGCGTAGGAGAAACAAGTTGCAGCGGCTGCGTGAATTTGTTCGATCGGAATATGATCATGCATGCTTACGTTCTTGCCGTTCACGTGCTCTTTATGAAGGGATCAAGGTTTGTTACTTAAGACTTTGGTTGCAGTGTGCAATGTCACATGTTTATTCATTTCTATCAGCTTATCAGAATTTCCACTTATCTTTGAGATAATTTGATAAAGCCTGCCTACATTTCAATAAGCCTAGTTATTTAGTAAAACAGAAAATGAATTTCGTTATAAAGGATTATTTTTTAGCTCATGAAGGGTGGGGCAGTAAAATTAAAGTCTTAAAATATGGGAGAATACACCCAATTCCTGATGATAAGTCTTACATGACTTGCTCTATAACTTATGCACCCATGGTTTATATTTTATCCAGTGTTTCAATTCCATGCCGGTGGGCTGGTGCAAGTGCTGTGCCAAAAAAAAAAACCTAATACATTTTCCAATTTCAAAATTTAGAAATAGACGAATAGATGTCATACTGAACAGTGCCAGTACTGGTCTGACATGTGAATTTTCTTTTGAGCTCTAGGGTGTCCAAGATTGAGAGCTCCTTTGTCATTCATTATAATCATAGCTGAGAAGCTTTGCATAAATACGTTTGTCCACGTGGTGCGGGTCTTATGCCCCGTATTGCTGTGGATTCTGTTCAGTCTGAAGTTACTCATCTGGGTCTGATGTCACTCACAGTCCTGCTTATGTTTCAGTCAATGACCGTAATGACACTTAACCTGCTTGTTATCCAGGTTCTGGCTGGTGCAATCCAATTTGATGTTTCAATTGAATCAAGATGAGTGCTATTCATATTATGTGTGAGGTTCAACGTGATTAAAATTATGTTGCAGATTTGCGCCCCCCCCCCCCCCCCCCCCAAAACATGATGCACTTAGGGGTTTAAACATAGGATGTTTACCTGGATCTGAATTTAGTTTCACTTTTTGTGCTGGTTGAGATGGGCTAAAATGTGGTCAGGGTGTCCATGAACCACTTGAATCTGTAATTCTTATGTACATTTTATTTATCAGGAGGCATATTCAAATTTTATGCTACTACCACTTGTCCCTATAAATTTTTGAACCCATTTCGAAGTCCCTTCAGTTGGGCTATCTTTGGCATTTGCTGCATGTGAAATTGTTGTCTATGAGAATATAGGCCTATCTTTCTATGGTGTTATCCTATGTATCCAACCACACGATGTTTTTTATGTATTCTTCCTGTTGTACATTTGCCTTTGTTATGCTTTTGAATCTGCTATTATTGACATTCAGATTCATACAACATTATTTATGGGTCTCAACAATAATTAACATAGTATACATAACTATGTAATTTTATTTATTATATGTTCATTGTCATATCTCAGTTATGCTAGCAGAGGTACTTGCCTCTGTTTAGATTTTGCCAAATGCTGTTTCTTAACTTTCAACTCCAAATCTAATGTCACAAAAATTGCTTGCTATTTGCTTCTTTTTCTCAATTAAACATTTGCCCTCTATCCTTCAGAATTTTCTTCTGTTTTGCAATAAAAAAATAATTAGTAAAGTAATATTTGTCCAACAAACATGACATGATCTGCAAGTGGCATATCTCAACTTTTTTTTATTATACATACTAATGACCATATTAGTTGTAAAAAGCAGATTTTTGAGGGATTAAAACCAGCTTTGGTGTTGATCACTTGACTGCACTATCATCTCATGGTTCTTGGTTCATGCTTTTCTTCTATGTTAACAACATATTCTTTCAGCATGCTTTCTTCATAGCTGGTAAACATAAACTACAATGTACACTTCAGCTATGTAACTATGAATATAACTTTTCATATGTCTTGACTGTACAGATCTAAGTGGAGCCAAATCTATTTTCAGCCATATTTTGTTTTCTATAAGTTGGATCGTAAGTTTCAAAGATCACGTGTACATTCTGAACATGGTCCCTACTCTTTGCTGTCATAATGTTTCTTTAGACCATATGAACCATTTTTTTTTCTCTTCACTTCATGTTTCAAGATTTCACTACTCATGCTAGGCAGCAATTTTAGATCAATATTCTGATTATTTTTCATACTTAAACCAGTTGCCCTAAGGTCCTTGTAACTTGACCCTTGTAATCCTTCTTTGAGTTTTTTCTGACTCGAATTGCTTGGAATGGCACATCCTCCATCTTCTCATCAAAGATCTATTTGGTTGGATGGTATCACTTTTGTGTGTCAGCGTGCCTTTTCTGTTATAAGAATGAAGTCGTATATGCCCTTTTCAACCAGCTGAATGATCAATGAGAGCCTCTTTAAGTTAATCATCATAAGCTGATGCAAGTTGACCACCCTTCATATTTTATGGTATTCAAACATTCTAGTTTGGATTGAAAGGTCTACTACTTTCCATGGGTTGATTCTACTAAATGCTGCAACTTTGTATTTTAATTGTCAAATGTAACAGTTGAAGTTGCTGGGCATGTAAAGTTGAAAGGTCTTTTCCAATTAGAAAAGTGGCATTTTTTTTCTGATAGGTATGATTATTATGTTTCTTTTGTTCTGGAAGCTAGAAGATATGTAACATGGATCTTAATGTTTTTGGATTTTTTAAAATTCTTTTTGGTTATTTGGTCTTATGGCCGCTAGGTTTATTTGTAGATATAAATAAATGTGTTCTATTTTGTGCAGTGGTTTGTAGTATTTAATGGTCTTGTATGCATGTCTGCAAACTACAGAAGCTTCAAGCTTAGTTATCCATTGTGCTGTGCTAATGTAGGTGGCTGCAACTCCAGATCTAATGCTGGGATATGTAGATTTTTTTCTTGGTGGAGATGAAAAAAGACCTGATCTACCTCCTCGTCTGCGTCAAAGATTTCCGATGCGTTTAATCTTTGGAGGTGATGGAAGTTACATGGCTCCTTTTTCACTCCACAGTGACAATGTCCTCACTAGCCTTATGAGTCAGGTTTCTTTTCTATATATGATCTAAGAACCTTATCTTTTACTGTTCATTTTCTTTTAATCTTAAAATCAGTATTTCAGCAGTATAAATATGCTAATCCATCACTCTTTGCTTGCAGTCTGTTCCACCAACAATATGGTATCGGCTGGTAGCTGGATTGAATGCGCAGTTGCGCCTGGTTCGTCGTGGTCACCTTAAAGTATTATTTTTGCCTGTTCTCAGCTGGCTTGAAACTCATGCAAATCCTGCTCTGAACTTGCATTGTGTACGTGTTGACCTTGCCTGGTTTCAAGCTACTACATTAGGCTATTGCCAACTTGGTCTTGTGGTATATGCTGTAGAGGGTGAATCTGGGTCAACAGTGGTTCAATGTGGTTCCAGAACTTTAAGGGTTGAACAACCTTCACGGTAGGTTTTTGTAGCTTCCCTTGTAATTTGTATGACTATAGTTTCATGGTAGTTACATGCACATTATTCGTAGATGTTCTTTTTATCCGAATTCATTTCTTGCAATGAACAATATTGCGAACGTTTATGACCTTGCAGAGTGTACGGTACCCATAGAGATATTCAACCAGTCCGCTTGAGGAATCGAGAAGCTGACGCATGTAAAAAGATTAGTGGAGGAATTATAGATGCTTACAGCCTCCGGATGATTCAAGACAAGAAAGATCTATTTTATCCTCTCTCTCTCATAGTGCATAATACTAAACCTATTGGCCATCAGGTCTCTTTTTTTATATTAATTCTAATTTATTTCCTCCTCCATTTCCACAAGTCAAGCTTCATTGTATTATTTATTTATTTATTTGATACTATTGTTGATTTATCATTATGTGCTGCAGGATCTTGTCGGTTTGGTCATCTCAATACTGCTCTTGGCAGATTTTAGCTTAGTGTTGCTTATGTTGCTCCAACTATATTCTTTTTCTATGGCAGATCTCATCTTAGTTTTGTTTGTTCTTCCACTGGGTATACTTTCACCATTCCCTGCTGGAATAAATGCTCTTTTTAGTCATGGACCTCGACGATCAGCAGGCCTGGCACGTGTGTATGCATTATGGAATGTCACATCTTTGATTAATGTTGTAAGTTGTCTCTTACATCCAATCCGTGGCTGTTAACCAAGTTTTTCTGCTTAATTGTTTCGTTTCTGTTTTTACTTCATATGGACATCCATTTCCAATTGGCTGTTTTTATTGATATGCTACCAATGTATGCTAAGAATAATGCCTTTCGTTTTCATGTTGCATAGCTAAGATTTCATCCATGCCTTGCACTGTGAATCTTTCAATGACTAAACTTTTCCCTTGGAGATTTTAGAGGGTAACCTGGTCAACAATGCCAATGTGAGTTACGTGGTGTCATGCTGGAAGGAGGAGAAACTAGTATATAAAGGGGGGCAAACCAGAGATGTTTGCTTTTCTAAATGGTGCTGGGTTCTTCGAAGGCTATAACTAAGGATAATACAGGAATAAGAACTGTTCAAAGGAGGCCTGCAGTGTTTGGTGCTGAGGAGTTATCTTTTTGACCTAGGCCACATGCCCAAATTATCTCAATGGTTTTCACCTTAACTTCTGTACATGTTGGATTAGAAAACATAGCCATTCGTGCAAGGTTTTTGCCTGGATATGTAGCATTGTTCCTCAGTACTTTTATCTTTCTTTTTTTCAGCTGCTGGAGAGAGGGGCTTGATCTGAGTTTATTTAGTCTCAGGGCTATGATTTTCTTTGTTCAGAAATTTTATCATCATTGTGTTCTTTCTTGATGCGTTCCTCAAAAGAAATGTTCTTGATGTTTCTTTAATAACTATTGCTCTGTTCCCAATAAAATTCATCTTCTTGCTTTTGGGCTAGTGTTGTTTCTGTAACTCTCCATGCTTGTCGCTTTGCCTTACAGGTAGTGGCCTTCATATGTGGCTTTGTACATTACAAGTCATCCAGCCGGAAGCATCCAAACTTACAACCCTGGAGTTTTGACGCGTGAGTAAATCTCGCCTCCTTATTGTCAGATTGTTTTGTGACCTTCTTCTGTGTATGAATGAATTTGAGAATTTATCAACTATTTGTGAAGAGGTAATTGTAGGGTGTGTAGGCTAATAGCTGACATAGGTATCTTGGTGCGTGCTTGTATTGGCAGGGATGAAAGTGGATGGTGGCTGTTTCCCACTGGGGCTAGTGCTGTGTAAATGTATCCAGGAAAGACTCATTGATTGGCATGTCGCTAATTTAGAGATTCAAGACCGTTCCTTGTATAGTAACGACCCGAATGTATTCTGGCGGTCATGACATACATGAGTGATCAGTAATTTTTGGAGTTAGATGCAACTCGATTTTTTCCGCAGTTGAAAAGAGAGGGAGGGAATGGGCCTTCTTTCTGCATCAGGTCCTACTTAGCAGTCAGCAATCAGAGCTAACTTCCCTCAGTGAATCTTGTGCCGTCATAGTTTTCACTTTACTGTAAATATAAAGGTGTACTCCATACATTCTTTGTAGAGAAATCAAATTACAATAGCATTATATAATGGCTTCTTTGGCTGACAAGAATTAGGAAGTTTTGATCTCTACCATGTTGCTTTTGTCTTGTTATGGAGCGGAGGACTATCATATGTAGCATTTCTCCACTGGACGCGAGAGAGTGCGTGATATTATTGTTTTTATTGTTAGTGTTTTTTGTGGCCTTACTGCCTGTGAATGGATTAGTGTTGACATGCCATCTCGCAATCCCTCGTCTCCCTTGTCTTCCTATATTAAAAGGGACCTCCAAACTAGACATCAGGGATGTTCTCGTTGCCAAGCGTGTCTGCTATTGGATAATGACGTCTTGTAGATTTCAATATTTCTTCTGTCTTGTTCGTTGAGGCAACTTTTTTTTCTTCTTTTTTTTATTTTGTAAATTTGTTTGCTCAGGGGTCGGCTTGGAGAGGTTGTAGGGTTTAGGAAATTCAAATCAGAGAACCTATATGTTTTGGGAGTTTACAGGGGATCTATTCTTTCCTTGTGGACTATTCTTTCGCTGACAACTCGTCAGTAATGGAAATTTGTCCGATAAACAATTCAGGCTAATGTTTTCATTTTCATGAGCTCTGAGGAGTTGTTTAGTTTGTTGCGCCATCATTCTCATCAAGCAAGCTTTGAAATGATGGGCTAAATCATTGTGGTATAAGGAACATGTAGTTGGTTGAGCTGATTATTGGTGATAGCTAAACATCTGAAGTAGTGTTTCTTCAATTATTAGGTGTTTGTGATCTTACAGTAGATCATAACCCTAAGAAACCTAAGGGCTCATTTGGTTCGCGAGAAGCATTTTTCCTTCTGGGAATATAATTTCTGAGAAATAAATTTCTAGGAGAGGATGCCTAGTAAGTACTTTTGACATATTTGGTTGACCATGAGAAAGTGACAAATTTCCAAAGTGTTTATGTTTGGTTGGTCATTTACTTTCCTGCGAAAGTTATGTATAATTCCTATTATGCTCTTAATAAAAATTAAGTCTTTAATGTCTCTTTAATGCTTCTTTAATGTTGAAGAGCCTTTTTGAGAAAAAATAAAAATAAAGTGATTCCTGTCTAATGGGAAAATAACTTTCTCATGTTTTTTATGGGAAAGACTTTTTCTTGAAATGTGAAAATTATATTCCCATGGGAATACAACTTTTCCGTCTCTCTCCTTTGAAAACTCTAACCAAACAAAAAAAATCTCATTACTTTTCCGTTGACCACCACTTCCTTCCATTCTTTACCGCGAACGAAATGAGCCTAAAGAGTTGCTTTGCACAACAACCAAAAAAAAAAAAAAAAGAAGAGAGAATGTCGGAAATAGCTGTCTCAATCCCGAGACAACAACAGCGCGCTTTTAAGATCCTCACAGACACCGGGTAGTTTAGAGCGGGTTTTTGTCTCAATCTAGCTACCAGCTTGGATGCCGGCTGTTCAATTCTAGTTCCTACTAGAAGTTGGGTCGTAAATTGTGCAAAATAATCTGGTTTCCCGTGATAACTGCTGATCTTTGCCTTCGGCTTTGCAAGTTCTAATTCTTTGGCACTCCATGCCACAGATTCTCTTGCATGCTCTGCTACTCTGCGGGGGGAGAAATAAAGCCTCGGTTGGTACTGCAATTATTAACACTTTCCTTCAAATATGATTCTTTCAATAGCGCGCTCGTACCATTCTGGATTGAAGTTATCCTTCTGCCAGCAAGTAGTGCCTCCAAGATTGAGAAACCTATTCAGAAAGTGTGGTGGGGGCGTGAGTTCTTCAAATATTTAAACCTAGCATGTACTCATGGTTTCCAACGAAATATTTAATCCAGCTATGGGACCTGCCCAAAAGATAAAATATATCCAATTAATCCAACATTGGCTCCAGTACTGGCTGCTATCATCACTAAATAGTCGTTGCTTTTAATGGGCAGCAGCATGTGGGGCTAGAAAGCAAGAAGGACAACTAGAATGTCTTCCTCATGAGTTCCATCCCCCAAGCGTGCTTTAATGCAGTCTAACAAACTTCATGGGTCCTCCCTAACACCATCCTTTCAAATACGTGAATATATAGCGAGCTACAGTCCGCCATTAGCGCTTGCATCCCTCCCGAAAGCCATACCATTATCCCCAAGGAGGAACGAGATGGCGAGGCACGCCGGCAATGGCGTATGCTGCTGTGCTTGTAGCTCTCTTCCTCTTCGCGGTTATCAGTGGACATGCAACAAGAGGAACATAGCTTATACTAGGATTCCTGAGCCTGTCTAGAGAGAAAAAAGGAGGAGAGAGAATTTTAGCTTGGGTTGGAGTTGGTTTAATCTTAGTCTTGGGCTCGATCCGAATGTTTCTGATCGACCATCAAAGGAAAGATCTAGATCTAGTCAAAACGTAGGCTTGACTAGACAGAAAAAGAGATACACAATCTAAGAATATTTGAGTTTTTGGGCTTGATCCACTTAGCTTAGGTTCAAACAAAAGCTTAGCCTATTTAGTTCGGTTTGACCAAAATCGGAAAAGGGATATTTGTCTTTGATCGATCTCGATCAATCAATATATCTGGTTTATAATGAATGGACTCGCCTTAAAAATAGATGAATAGGGCCCAACAAGGCCCAAAAGGAATACGACCAATAATAGATGAGCGGAGCCCAAAATTATACGACCCACAATAGGTGAATGGAACCACAACGGATGGACGCACAATGGGTGAACAGGCTCACAACAAATGAACAGGCCCATAACGGGTGAATGGGCCCACAATGGGTGATCAAACCCCCAACAAGTGAACTAGCCGACAATGGGTGAACAGGCCAATGATTAAATGAGTGGGCCCATAACAGGTGAACAAGGCCCACAAACGGGTATACGACCCAAATTATTCACGACCCAATCAGGATGGACATGGCCCAACCTTGGCCCACAATAGACGTAACCTACTAGAGTGAATAAAGCCCAACAAGGCCAAAAAATGGGCATGACCTAAAAAGTTACGTGGCCCAAAATGGGCCGGGGGCCCAACAAAATGAATAGGGCCAAAATGGGCACTGGCCTAATAGGGGCAAAAGAAATGCATTGGGCCCGAATTCGAACAGGCCAAATAAATGGTCACGGCCCAAAATGGTGTTCTTCATCATCATTCAGGGGAAAAATGGGAAGAAACGTAAAGAAAGGAAAAGAATAGACAGGAGGAAGAGAAAGAAGGGGGAAGAGGGAGGAGCTCCGGCGGTGGCCGGGCCCGGGTGCCGGAGGTCGACGGCCAGCCGACCGCAGCGGTGGCCGGCGAGGAGGAAGGAACCGAGAACAGTCTCGGTTTCTGCCCGAAACAGAGGAAGGGGACACTCTCGGTTTGGCTGGGAATGGAAGAACTGAGGAAAGAAAATCTCACCGGTGAGGCAGAGGTGGTGGATCTCGGCCGGGGGGCTCAGTCCGGGCGAGCTAGCGGTGGCGGCAGCGGGGTTGCTTCTGACGAAGAGAGGGAGGCGATCTCGGAACAGAGCAATGGGGAAGACTCCGGACGGCTCGGCGTGCCACCGGAGAAGGAAGAGAAGGAGGGAGGAGAGGGAGGAGAAAGCGTGGCGGATCAATCAGAGAGGAGGGATTTATAGCGTGATTTTGAACGGCTCACCGCCGCGATTCCCGCGGCGGTTGTGCGTGATCGGCGGCCGCTCGTGCGGGCCGCGGGGCAGCCGCGAATGGCCGTGGGGCAACCGCGAAATGGCCGCCAGGCGGCCGCGAAACGCCTGCGGCGCCTCCGCTCCCGTCGCGCCCAAAGAAGCCGGAGAGGATCGCAATCGCGATCCTCTGTTCCAGCTTCTTTCAAAAAAAATGGTCCTGGGCTGAAGTCGGCTGCGACTGCCGGCTTTAGCCCACTATCTCACACTTTAAAGGTCGACTCTTTGCAGGCTGAAAAACCTGAGGCTCCCAGTGTAAGGTGTCGGATTGCTCGAGAGCCGTGGGCCCGTGGCTGAGCCGTGGCACGTGCCATGTCATCCTCCATCTTCTCATCAAAGACCTATTTGGATTTATGGTATCACTTTTGTGTGTAAGCATGCCTTTTCTGTTATAGAATGAAGTCATATATGTCCTTTTCAACCAGCTGAATGATCGGCGAGAGCCTCTTTAAGTTAATCATCACAAGCTGATGCAAGTCGACCACCCTTTATATTTTGTGGTATTCAAACATTCTAGTTTGGATTGAAAGGTCTACTACTTTCCATGGGTGGATTCTAAATGCTGCAACTTTGTGTTTTTTGACAACATGTAGCTTTTTATTGTCAAATGTAACAGTTGAAGTTGCTGGGCATGTAAGTTGAAAGGTCTTTTCCAATTAGAAAAGTGGCATTTTTTTTCTGATAGGTATGATTATTATGTTTCTTTTGTTCTCGAAGCTAGAAGATATGTAACATGGATCTTAATGATTTCGGATTTTTTAAAATTCTTTAAGGTTATTTGGTTTTATGGCCGATAGGTTTATTTGTAGATATAAATAAATATGTTCTATTTTGTGCAGTGGTTTGTTTGTAGCATTTATTGGCCTTGTTATGCATGTCTGCAAACTACACAAGCTTCAAGCTTAGATATCCATTGTGCTGTGTTAATGTAGGTGGCTGCAACTCCAGATCTAATGCTGGGATATGTAGATTTTTTTTCTTGGTAAAGATGAAAAAGACCTGATCTACCTCCTCGTCTGCATCAAAGATTTCCCATGTGTTTAATCTTTGGAGGTGATGGAAGGTACATGGCTCCTTTTTCACTCCACAGTGACAATGTCCTCACTAACCTTATGAGTCAGGTTTCTTTTCTATATATTATCTAAGAACCTTATCTTTTATTATTCATTTTCTTTTAATCTTAAAATCAGTATTTCAGCAGTATAAATATTCTAATCCATCACTCTCTGCTTGCAGTCTGTTCCACCAACAATATGGTATCGGCTGGTAGCTGGATTGAATGCGCAGTTGCGCCTGGTTCGTCGTGGACACCTTAAAGTATTATTTTTGCCTGTTCTCAGCTGGCTTGAAACTCATGCAAGTCCTGCTCTGAACTTGCATTGTGTACGTGTTGACCTTGCCTGGTTTCAAGCTACTACATTAGGCTATTGCCAACTTGGTCTTGTGGTATATGCTGTAGAGGGTGAATATGGGTCAACAGTGGTTCAATGTGGTTCCAGAACTTTAAGGGTTGAACAACCTTCACGGTAGGTTTTTGTAGCTTCCCTGGTAATTTGTATGACTATAGTTTCATGGTAGTTACATGCACATTACTCGTAGATGTTCTTTTTATCCAGATTCATTTCTTGCAATGAACAATATTGCGAACGTTTATGACCTTGCAGGATGTACAGTGCCCATAGAGATATTCAACATGCAGTCCGCTCGAGGAATCGAGAAGCTGTTGCACGTAAAAAGATTAGTGGAGGAATTATAGATGCTTACAGCCTCCGGATGATTCAAGACAAGAAAGATCTATTTTATCCTCTCTCCCTCTCATAGTGCATAATACTAAACCAATCGGCCATCAGGTCTCTTTTATTATGTTAATTCTAATTTATTTCCTCCTCCATTTCCACAAGTCAAGCTTGATTGTATTATTATTATTATTATTATTATTTTGATACTATTGTTGATTTATCATTATGTACTGCAGGATCTTGTCGGTTTGGTCATCTCAATACTGGTCTTGGCAGATTTTAGCTTAGTGTTGCTTACGTTGCTCCAACTTTATTCTTTTTCTATGGCTGATGTCGTCTTAGTTTTGTTTGTTCTTCCACTGGGTATACTTTCACCATTCCCTGCTGGAATAAATGCTCTTTTTAGTCAAGGACCTCCGACGATCAGCAGGCCTGGCGCGTGTGTATGCATTATGGAATATCACATCATTGATTAATGTTGCAAGTTGGCAGGGATGAAAGTGGATGGTGGCTGTTTCCTACTGGGCTAGTGCTGTGTAAATGTATCCAGGAAAGACTCATTGATTGGCATGTTGCTAATTTAGAGATTCAAGACCGTTCCTTGTATAGTAACGACCCGAATGTATTCTGGCGGTCATGACATATTTGAGTGATCAGTAATTTTTGGAGTTAGATGCAACTCGATTTTTTCGGAGTTGAAAAGAGAGGGAGGGAATGGGCCTTCCTTCTGCATCAGGTCCTACTTAGCAGTCAGCAATCAGAGCTAACGTCCCTCGGTGAATCTTGTGCCGTCATAGTTTTCACTTTACTGTAAGTATAAAGGTGTACTCCATACATTCTTTGTAGAGATATCAAATTACAATAGCATTATATAATGGCTCTTTGGCTGACAAGAATTAGGAAGTTTTGATCTCTACTATGTTGCTTTTGTCTTGTTATGGAGCTGAGGCAGGCCTATCATATGCAGCATTGCTGCTTGTGAATTGGATTAGTGTTGACATGCCATCTCGCAATCCCTTGTCTCCCTTGTCTTCCTATATCAAAAGGGACCTCCAAACTTGACATCAGGGATGTTTTCGTTGCCAAGCGTGTCTGCTATTGGATAATGACGTCCTGTAGATTTCAATATTTCTTCTGTCTTGTGCATTGAGGCAACTTTTTTTTTTTCTTTTTTTTATAAATTTGTTTGCTCAGGGGTCGGCTTGGAGAGGTTGTAGGGTTTAGGAAATTAAAATCGAAGAACCTATATATTTTGGGAGTTTACAGGGAATCTATCCTGTCTGCTGCCTGTATTCCTCAGTAATGGACGAAAATGGGGCATTTCCTGGTGGACTATTCTTTCGCTGACAACTCGTCAGAAATGTAAATTTGTCGGATAAACAATTCGGGCTAATGTTTTCATTTTCATGAGTTCTAAGGGGTTGTTTAATTTGTTGCACCATCATTCTCATCAAGCAATCTTTGAAATGATGGGCTAAATCACTGTGGTATAAGGAACATGTAGTTGGTTGAGCTGATTATTGGTGATAGCTAAACATCTGGAGTAGTTTTTCCTCAAATAGTAGGTGTCTGTGATCTTACAGTGGATCATAACCCTAAGAAACCTAAAGAGTTGCTCTTCATAAAAGAAAAAAAAAAGAGAGAAAATGTCGGAAATAACTGTCTCAATCCCCAGAGAAAAACAGGAAGCTTTTAAGACCCTCACAGACACGGGTAGTTCAGAGCAGGTTTTTGTCTCAATCTACCAGCTTGGATGCTGGTTGTTCATCAATTTCTAATTTCTACTGGAAGTTGGGTCGCAAATTGTGCAAAATATTCTGGCTTCCGCTATAACTGCTGATCTTTGCCTTCGGCTTTACAAGTTCTATTCTTTGGCACTCCATGCTACAGATTCTCTTGCATGCTCTGCTACTTTGCCGGGGGGGGGGGGGGGGGGGGGGGGGGGGGGGGGGGGGGGGGGGGGGGGGGGGGGGGGGGGGGGGGGGGGGGGGGGGGGGGGGGGGGGGGAAATAAAGCCTTGGTTGGTACTACAATTATTACTCTTTCCTTGAAATATGATTCTTTCAATAGCGCGCTCGTACCATTCTGGAAGGAAGTTATCCTTCTGCCAGCAAGTAGGACCTCCAAGATCGAGAAACCTATTCAGAAAGTAAGGTGGGGTGTGATTTCTTAAAATATTTAAACCTAGTCATGTACCCATGGTTTCCAAAGAAGATTTATCCAGCTACGGGACCTGCCCAAAAGATAAAAAGCGAGATCCAATCCAACATTGGCTCCAGTATTGCCTCTATCATCAATAAACATGGAAGCAGCCGTTGGACTTCTTTCGATTTAGATTGCAGTCTACGTTCATGGTCATGCCACATGCCTCATTTACACCACCCAACTCACCCCCAACCACCACTGCCACATGCCTCATTTGAGCCATCAATGGCCGCCTTAGTGGTTGCAGGGATTAGTAAGCAGCATGTGGGGTTAGAAAGCAAGAAGGACAACCAGAGTATCTTCCTCATGAGTTCTATCCCCCAAGCGTGCTTTTAATGCAGTCTAACAAACTTCATGGATCCTCCCCTACCATCATCCTCTCAAATACGTGTATATATAGCGAGCTACATTCCGCCATGAGCGCTTGCATCACTCACGAAAGCCATACCATTATCCCCGAGGAGGAACGAGATGGCGAGGCACGCCGGCAATGCGTATGCTGCTGTGCTCGTGGCTCTCTTCTTCTTCGCGGTTATCGGCGGAGATGCGCAATCTTCGACCGCTCTCGTCCCGGCCATCATAACATTTGGTGACTCCACGGTTGATGTGGGCAACAACGACTACATCCACACCGCATTCAAGGCAAATTGCCCGCCTTATGGGAGGGACTTCGTGAACCATCAGGCGACCGGGAGGTTCTGCAATGGAAAACTGGCGACCGATATCACTGGTGAGAGCTACTATATGCCTCGGTTTTTTTAGTACTCCTCTTGGAGAAGCTCATATATGTTTTCTGATCTATTTCTCGGTGCAGCTAATACTCTGGGGTTTACCAGCTATCCGCCGGCATATCTTAGCCCGCAAGCGTCTGGAAAGAACCTCCTGATGGGAGTCAACTTTGCTTCTGCTGCATCTGGGTATTATGATGAAACAGCGTACTTAAATGTAAGATACTTAAGAAAGTTTCCTTGGTAAGGGATCGTGCATACAAAAAACTATTTATATCATCGTAAAAATATTCTCCAAGTAATTAAAAAAAATATGAATTATTCTTGAGTTTTCTCTCGGCTGATGATTCCCTAAATTATCTTCGGTAAAAGTTTAATCACTTCGAGTTATGTAAACAAATTAGTGATGCTATATATAGTTCCTTATGCATCTTCTTCTTCTTCTTCTTCTTTTGTTCGTTCTTGTTCTATGCATGTTTTCATGTGAATATATAAATTTATATAAGCATATATACTGCAATAACCTTTCTTTTGTTATTGTATATTTTTTAGATTTTTATTGAGTTCTGAATGCTTTTTACTGAAAGCCGAACTTGCACAAGCAGTCTTATGACCATAAGGATATCTGTCTTTTTTTTGAGTGAGAGAGAGACAAAAAGATGGGAAACTTCGATCTAATTGCATGCAAAAATCGATCTCTACTCGCTTTTCGCAGCATGCCATTCCTCTGCCCCAGCAGTTGAAATATTACAAGGAATATCAGTCCAAGCTTGCAATGGTGGCCGGGAGCAAGCAGGCATCATCCATCCTCTCCGGCGCGCTCTACATTCTGAGCGCTGGAGCCAGCGACTTCATACAGAACTACTACATCAACCCTGACCTTTATAAGTCCCAGTCCCCTGACCAATACTCTTCGTTGCTCGTTTCCATCTTCACACAATTCGTTAAGGTCAGTTCCAAAAACTAATATTTAATTTTGCGGCTATTGATTCGAGCTTAACTCTTTCTTTGGTCCACGTAGGATCTCTACGGCTTAGGGGCTCGAAAGATTGGAGTGACTTCACTGCCACCATTAGGATGCCTTCCTCTATCAATCACACTCTTTGGACATGGCAGCCACCAATGCGTCCCCAGGCTTAATGGTGATGCCCAGAACTACAACAGGAAGCTCGGTGCTGCAGTGAACTCATTAGCAAAGCAGCTCCCCCAGCTAAAGATAGCGGTCTTCGATGTCTACACGCCCCTCTATGATCTTGCCACCAATCCTTCTAAAAAGGGTAAGAGTATATCCATCCGATCTTGTTCCAATGCTACAGGCCAGGTGTGGTATTTTCTTTTCTTTTTTTTTTTACTTCAATTGCAATAACAAAGTTTTGGTCTTATTCATGTTTCTTGGTTCCGTATTAAGTATCCAAAATCTATCTAGTCTATAGCCGATATGTGGTTAAATGCATACCCATACGAATTCTTATATATTTCCCTCGTTTAAACATAAGACCTTACCTAAAAATACTAGCTAGAAGATGTTGTTCGAGTTCTTTGGTCTTATATTAAATATCTAAGATCTATTTGGTGCATAGATCCTCACACTTATGCTCGTAAATATTTAGGCTTCTTTGAGGCGAGGAGAGGCTGCTGTGGGACTGGGACCATCGAGACAACCACGCTGCTGTGCAACCCCAAGTCGATTGGGACGTGCCCGGATGCTAGTAAGTATGTGTTCTGGGACAGCGTCCACCCATCCGAAGCTGCGAACCAAGTAATTGCCGACTCTCTGGTCAACCAAGGCATCAACCTTATTTCGTGAACAAGGACTGGAGAAAAAAAAAAAAGGAGGCTGAATTGTGAATTAATTAGGCTTCATTACCTAAGGAGCCACTGTTACTGCTATGTGTCACTAAAGGCATAATAGTGTGAAAATAAAATGTTGCCAACGTTCTAACACAAGACTGGCCTTGTTGTATGGACAAAGACAGGAGGAATAAGGCTGCAAGGATCCACTGTTATTGTATCATCAATTAATGGTAAGAAAATAAATTTGTGTTGGTGTAGAACTGATGATGACCGGTGGGGAAATCGTTGCCTTTGAATATAATGCAATTTGTAGTGCTGTTTATTCTTTTGCTTATCAGCTAATAATTTTAGGGTGGATTTCTTAGACAGTGCTTATCCGTAAACGTAAACTTTTACATAAACGATGAACCTAAGGTTGTCCTGCGAAAACATATTGCCATGGTATTTCTTGCAACACTACTGATTTGGCATGCTGTAACAAATGAAAAAAAGAGAGAAAAAGATAAGCTCTTACTTGTCTCGATGGCTTCATTAGGTTGCATGGTGCAGTCGGATGGTGTTTTGGATAACGAAAGCGGAGCTGCATTGTAAATCATGTCACTTATCGTTGTTATCGTCGTCATTAGAAAACCAATAAGTTTCATTAATTTGTTTATGTGCTCGCCAGTCGCCACTATTGGAATATGGTTGAGAATCAATAAATGGGGATATGATTAAAGCAAGTGCCGTGAAGACCGGGAGTGGGCTGTGGACCTGTGGTCGAGCAGAGCACGGAATCCATATGGAATGAAATTAGGGGGTAGATAGCGTAATTATAATTGTAGAGATTACATACTCTATCTATAAGACTATAACTATAAGTGATAGAAGATAGAATTGGCATAGAAATTTAGATTTAGCTTTAGAAAAAATTTAGATTTTTTTGATTATTCCCAGTCATAGAAATCTCAAATCTTACTAATATAAAAAAAATATGGAATGCCTTACCGGTTTAAATTGAATGGTACAAAACTTACCGTACTGGTTTGGTACCGATATCTAGTATAAATGACATATCGACACTTAGTACGTCAAAAATTAAAACTTCATACCGTACCGTACCGATACTATATTAGTATGGTACCACAATGAGATTCGGTACTAAGATGATGAATTTTGATAAAAAGAGTTATAATGAATCAGTGTATTGATTTAATGGAAACAAAAACAACTTAAAATGCTACTATTATAATTCTCTAGATTTTCTATTATTTTTTTTTGAGAAATCTGAGTTGAACGAATTAGAGGAATTATTTCCGATCAGATTGAATGACCCGATAGTTAAACTTGGCACCATACAATTTTGAATATATATTTAGAATCTAAATTTGATGGTAGTTTTAGATCCTCTTTAACCAAAAAGAAAAAAGAAAAAAAAACAAATCTCTCCCAGCTTGTCACCGGCGCATCTCAGCCGTCAAACATTTTTTTTCAAGGGAAGAAACTCCGCGAGGCGGTGGCTCTCTTCATTTCATCATTTCTAATAATAATTTTTTAAGAGTAAATTATAATAATTTTTTTGAGATTTCTGTTGGTCACATTAATATCTAAAAGTTTTTAAAATAAATAAATTTATATTTATTTATCTTGCGCAAAAAGTTAAATTATTTTTAAGTGGAAGAAGAATACATATATACATTTTTTTATACATTTTTGGATGGATATTATATCATTTAATATTATTTTAATTAATTTTTAAAATTTTTCTGTATGGTATTTAAATTTTATTTAAAATTAATAGTTGGATAAAAATAAATTTTAGATGCAAGCGCAATTTAATTTTAATTTTAGAGAATTTTTGTAATTTTGGGTTCTTAACGGATCAATTATTGTTGCTACGGGATGCAATGCCGGCTCGGTCACACCAAAATTAAATTAAATGTTTCTCGTGCCAAATTATCATTTCAATTGAATAAATCATATGGGGCATCAAATTAAATGTTCATTGATGAAAGGTTACGTCCGTGACAGCGCGGCAGATGGGACGGGAGACTGATTTGACTTCGGCAAGAGAGAGAGAGAGAGAGTAACCATAATGCCTGGGGATTGCCGGATTGGTTGATCCATGAGTAACCAAGATTGGATGTTGTTGATGCCGCCAGCCCAGCTTGTATTTGCTAATGATAACGGGCTATGGAAGATCCAAACTGGTTTCATGGTAGATTGGGTTTGAACGCCAAATGAAGGCTGGGTTAACCTAAACCAGCCAACCCAAGCTCATATATATCACGCAACTGGAATTCAACTCAAACTTAGCTTGCTTTTCTTTCAATTTTCCCCTGCCTGAATTCGACTTGTATTTTCTCTAATCAAACCAACATATAATAAAACTGTACTACTGAAAGCTCTACCACAAATAGCTCTGCTAAATAGAGTCTAAATCTAGCTGGAGTAGCAAATCTAACTCACCAAACATGAATTGAACCAACCCGAGACAACTCAAGGAACATTTGGGTTAGAAATTGTGCTATCAAATAAATAAATAAGGTGTTGGCCAGATTTTAAGTCAAGTTGTATTGGACATGAGGTTGTCTTGAACATAATCCAACCTGTCCAGTTGCATTGCATCCCAATATAAGTTCATGAGTATTAAGTAGGACTAGCTACAATTCTAGCATGGATGTTGTTATATAAGAATCAGTGAAGATTTCAAGAACAGCATGCTACAATGGCATCCCAAGCTGGGTGGGCTTTTGGTAGCCTGGTTAGGGACTTATTAAAATGAAAATTAATATTATTTATTAATAGTATTATTAAATTAATATTATTCTAATATTGCTGACTTAAGAATCCGTAAAGATTTCAAGAGCCGGCGGTGGAGCGACCACTGCGGCCATGCGGGTCCCCCAAAACCAACCAAATATCCTCATCCATACCCCGTTTTCTTCGCTTTCTTTCCAATTTCGCGTTTCCTCCGATCCTATCTTGGGCTCCAACCGTGGCGGGCCCGAAAACGAAAACCCCTGCTTTCTTCCCTCCCTTTCTCTTTTGTATTCGGCGACGTGGAAGCCTCCGCCCCTTCGACTCCTCGCCGGGTTCCGAACGCCTCCAAGCAAAGAAAGCAGGGGCTGGGGTCGTCCCCGGCCGAGCTGGGAATAGTTAGAAATGCCTTCCTCTCTTCTCTCTATGATCCCATTCTTCCGGTTGATGGGCTGTGATCCGCTGCTGCGCTGCCGCTCGGCTTCAAGTGCTTGTAGACGGCGACAGTTCTCTTGATATACGCATATAGAGATAGCTTTGGATGGTAGATGGTCGTAAAAGACCGGAGATGGAATTGGCTCTGAGGGCCAGGCCCCGGGTGAAGCCCCTGCTTCTCAAACTGGGCGTCGCTCTCGCTCTCTCCTTCGCTGGATTCCTCGTATACCACGTCCGGTCTCGATCCCGGCCTCCCGCGACTCCTCCCGCCTCTTCAGGTTTTTCCTTTGCCCTCGTGCCCTTGTCTCTGATCTGTTATCAAGATTCGATTTTTCGTACGTTTCTGCTATCAAAATTGTTTTTTTTTATACATGGCGGTATTTCCATCTGTTATTTCTTGCAGCTGGTGGGAAGACATCTGATAGCCTCAGCGAAGAACTCCGCATCCGGAAAAAAGTAAGAATCCATTTTCATATTTGATGCATTTTTTTTTTTTTTAAAGAAAGGAAGGAAGGATTGAGAAAAACCTTTTTTTTTTTTATGGAAAGCTTTGTGCTACTTTTTGTGTGCGCTGAGAGATTCATATGGTTGTTTGTGAATCGGGTGTTTTTATGTTTGGAAGGGAGAAACTTTGGCTAAGATCGTTAATAGGACTTCCACCACCACCACCACCACCACAACTACAACAACTACTACTTTTGTGGGGCTGTCTCCGACCAGGAAGAGTTCAGGAGATGGGAAGGGATTCCCCTTGCCGGAGTTTAATGATCTCGTGTCAACAGCATTCCGGGCAGGTGGGCGAGATGTGGAAACCGCCTCCACCGCCTCGACACCGAAGTTGGAGTGCAAAGAGGAGACGGCGATGGAGCAAGAGATTGCACACCTAAGGAAATTGGTATGGTCCCTCCGGGAGAGGGAGAGGAATCTGGAGCTGCAACTCCTTGAATACTACGGGATGAAAGAGCAAGAGGCTGCCATGAGAGAGCTTGAGAACCAGTTAAAGATCAACTCGATGGAAACCAAGTTGTACTCTTTAAAGGTCGACTCTTTGCAGGCTGAAAACATGAGGCTCCAGTCTAAGGTGTCGGATTGCTCGAGAGCCGTGGCTGAGCTGAATGCAGCAAGAGCGAAGATTAAACTTCTGAAGAAGAAGTTGAAATCAGATGCCGAGCAGGCAAAGGAGAGAATAGCTTCCCTTCGCCAGAGTCTCAGTGTGCTGCAATGCAGGGAGCAAAAGGATGGGAGAAATAATGCGGAGGTCGAGAGGAAGTTGAAGAGGCTGGAAGAGTTGGAAGGTGAAGTTGCAGAGCTAAGAATGGTGAACTCAAAGCTGGAACGGGAGAATTCTGATTTAGCAAATAGATTGGAGGCCACACAAATTCTTGCCTCTTCTGTTCTTGAGGGGCCGGAGGTAACATCCACACTTTAATTTGGATCAAGTTGTCATTTATTTCCATTGACAGTACATGGCTGGCCGCTCCTAATGTTTTTATATCACTGGTTATGGTAACTTCATGTGCTCTAATCCCTCGCCATAAGAACAGTCTTCATGCTTGGGCTTTTAAAAACTGCATTTATGAAACTCTGTGTTCATATTCTGCTGTAAGATCTGCTTTCCTGTGTACATAGTTTGATGGTCTACTTTATCTTTATTTCCTGCTAGTTATTCTTGACTTTCTTCCCATTCCTCCTCCTACTATTCTGCATGAATACCAAGTTTCTGTCCTTCTCAAATTTCACCATGTTTTTGCCTAATGTGGCAGTTTTGCTTATTCTTATTTACTTGAAATTCTGGGCTGTTGTTCTAACCAATTCCAGCTCCATCGCAGCCCGAAGCATCATCGGACGAAATCCATCAGCTGAGACAAGCAAATGACAAGTTGACTAAGGACCTTGAGCAGCTCCGAACAGATCGATGTGCCGATGTTGAGGAATTGGTGTATCTTAGATGGGTCAATGCTTGCCTACGGTATGAGCTGAGGAACTATCAAGCCCCTCCAGGCAAAACAGTTGCAAGAGATCTAAGCAGGAGTTTGAGTCCCAAGTCAGAGGAGAAGGCCAAACAGCTCATATTGGAATACGCAAATTCTGGTGCCGATGAGAAGAGCTTGAGTCTCGCTGACTTCGACTCGGAGTACTCTTCTTCTTCACAAGCATCCAATGGAGAACTCGATGACGGTTGCGTCGATATCTCCATGACGAAACGTAGCGGTTCGAATAAATCAAAAATTTTTAGCAAGCTTAAGAAGCTGGTCTTGGGGAAAGGTGCACACACAAACAAAATTTCGTCTTCAGATCGAACTCCCACAAGCTATGCTAATTCTGAAAAAAGGGCATCTTTTTCCACCTGTTCCATTGATGAAATGATTGGAAGAGACTCGTGCAATAGCCTTTCTTCATGCCTCATGGATGAACCTGGCCAGGCCAATCGATTGGCAGGAATGGAAGCACAGCCAGATGAACAGCACCAGGGTAAGGTTGCTCAGTTTCAAAGCCACTCTAGGCCCTCTTTGGATATCCAAAGGCTAAGGAAGCTCAACCTCGAAGAAGTTTATCGGAATGATGATGAGACACCATATAGGTACAAGAACATGGACTCCAGAGAGGAGATATCGATTAATTTGGCTCGGAATAATAGTCTGCTTGACCACAAACGCACTGATATTCCTGGGAAGGTTGAGCTTAAGAAGTATGCAGATGCTTTGAAGAGCACACGAGGGGCAGAGAAGCTCACTAGGAGATCATCATCCTTTAGCAACTGATGCTAATTTTTGTCAGTAGGGAATGTTAGTTGCTTGTTTTTATTCACCCAAACTGTCCGGCTGTATATTTTTCGCCAGCATTGGACAGATGAGTAGCATCATATATAGATGCCTATAATCGAACAGTGAAGTATCTGAATCAAAAGTATGACAGTCAAAAGTTTTGTACGCATTCTTGTAACTCACACTTTAGCATCTGATGACTGATATCACTGTCTATATTGTGGATACTTTTTATTTATGCGACTGTATGCTCATTTCTCCTTTTCTAGCTACTGATGCCATGCCTCGATTCCGGCCTCTGGCTTTGCACATGTGCTTGTTGATCAATACATTTCCCTTGACCAATTCTTATTAATCCATTATCTACAATCCCTCCAATATTTATGGTCATTTAAAAAACTTATAGAATGTTTAGAAGGTTGCTTTCACTGGATGTTATGTTTTGTATTTAACTATATTTTTCTCATTCGAACTCGCACATGAATTAGCACTATGATTCATAATATTTGGAGCAACACCGGGGGTTATCATAACAACTCATCGTTCAGAAGCATCAGTAATAACCCATAAAGGCTGTAGGAACATAATCTTGAATGATCACTGTTCCAGAAACCTCTCTTACCAGAATCAGTTGGTTAAACTGAATCAGTTGTAACAATCCCAGTTCAACTGATTCGATCTTGATCCCTATATAAGGGAATGTAATAAACTCAGAAGAATGACAATGTATTTGTGAATAAAAACTCTACTCCTTCTCTCACTGAAACTTCTCTCTGAAACCTTCTCAGGAGTCATTTACAGTGACTTAGAAACTCTTCATGGTATCAGAGCGGGCTACTTTCCTCAAGAACTGATCCTCCAATCTCCAAATCAAGAAGTAGTTCATCTCATCTTCCTGCTGCAGATCAACCAATGAAGAGCTGCAGCTTCATCACAACCTATGTCTTCCGATTCATTCACCCTGGAAGTAGTTCTACCAGAACTTGATGAACAAACCGACCCACATTCAATGGATACTATGAGAACAAGAGATGACACAAGGGATTCTGAGGATTTTGCTATACCACCCAAACTGAAATTCCTGATCTCTCGCATAAATTCCCTGGTTCCCACCCAGCTCACTGCAGAGAACTTTCTCACCTGGAAATCTCAGATCATCCGATTGTTCAAAGCAAGCGGGTATCATGATTTTCTCGAAGGTCCCTCATCCTCAACCTCAGGTATTTCCGCTGACTCTGACCACTGGTTATTCCTTGATCAGTTCTTGGCATCAGCTCTACAGTCAACCATCTCTCCATCAATTCTACCATTCGTCATAAATCTGGTACACACGCATCAGATCTGGTCGGTTTTAGAACGTCGGTTAAACTCTGTATCAAGATCTCATGTCATTCAACTAAAGAATGAGCTCCACAGCATTAAGAAAAATGACAAATCCATGCAACAATACCTGACTCATGTTAGGAATATTGTCACTGCTCTTGCATCTGCCGGGTCTAAGCCTGATACCGAGGATATTATACTACATATTCTGAATGGTTTACCTTCCTCCTATGATTCATTTGCAACGGCTGTTAGAATTAGAAGCTCTTCACTTAATCTGGATGAGTTATACGCCCTTCTTAGCAGTGAGGAAATCATTCAAACAGCCAAGGACAAGCAATCGACTACTTTCGACACAAATCTCGCACTACTTTCTCTCCGTGGGAGAGGAAGAGGCCGATTCTCCTCTGTTAGCAGGGAGCTTCCCTTCAGAGGCCGTGGTCGCGGTCGATCTGGACCCTGGTTTCCGTCAGGCCGAGGCAAAGATCCTAGAAGCTTACCAGAATGCCAAATTTGCTTTAAGCGAGGTCACACGGCAATCAACTGCTGGCACAGACTGGATCCTACCTTTTCGTCTGATTCGTCTCGTTCCTTCTTCAGTCAGAAGGCTTTGCTGGCTAATCCTCTTGAGCACTCAAGAACTTCTGATTGGGTTGTTGATAGTGGGGCTACATCCCACATGACTCCTGATCCATCCATTCTTCAGAACTCTGCACCGTATCAAGGTCATGAGCATGTGTCCTTAGGCAACAACTCCACCATTCCGATTCACCATACTGGGACAGGAATTCTTCAAACACCGTCCCATAATCTTCAACTGTCTCAAGTTCTTCATACCCTGGTATTTCACATAATTTATTGTCAGTTCACAAACTTGCCTGCGATAATAACTGCACACTGATCTTCAATTCTTCTGGATGCTCCATTAAGGACAACATCACCAACAGGACGATTCTTCACGGTCGTTGTACTGATGGGTTATACAGGTTCCCTTTTCAGTTTTCTCAACTCACTACTTCCAACTCTCATATCTCCTCATCTGGTTCTACTGCTCTTCTTACTTCCACCACTTCACATGATACATGGCACCAAAGACTTGGTCATCCGGGCTCTGCTGTTCTTCGCACCCTTATGTCAAGAAGGCTCATTCCTAGCACCAAGCAGTCTACTTCCTCCTGTTCGGCCTGCCGTATGGCCAAAAGCAGCAGACTACCATTTCATAAGGCAGCTCATACCACTACAGCTCCTCTTCAACTCATTCATTCGGACGTTTGGGGACCTTCCTCTGTCTCCTCACAGCAAGGGTTCAAATATTATGTTTCCTTTGTTGATGACTTTACCAGATTTACCTGGGTCTTTCCAATTCAATACAAATCAGATGTCTTACCTATATTCATACATTTTAAGAGCATGGTTGAAACTCAATTCACAGCCTCCATTAAAGTGTTTCGTTCAGACAGTGGTGGTGAGTTCACTTCCAAGAAATTTTCTTCTCTATTTTCTAAGTATGGTATCCTTCATCAACGGTCGTCTCCTCATACTCCAGAGCAAAACGGGGTTGCAGAGCGAAAGAACAGACATATCCTGGAATCTATTCGAAGTCTTCTAATTACTTCTTCTCTACCGGTTTCATTCTGGGTAGAAGCTCTTTTAACTTCTGTATTCTTCATCAACTGTGCACCGTCTCCCATTTTACACCACAAATCACCTTATGAGCTTCTCCATGGACATCCTCCGGACTATTCTCTACTTCGGATCTTCGGATGTCAATGCTTTTCCTGGCTTAAGCCTTACCAGCATAACAAATTGGCTCCACGCTCCCTTCTCTGTATTTTTCTTGGATACTCTACTCAACACAAGGGCTATCGCTGTTACAATCCTACAACAGGTCGTGTTTTCATTTCCAGGCACGTTCAGTTTGATGAGCATATTTTTCCCTTCTCTCAGGTATCCAATTCCTCTTCAAGTCCACCAGTGATACCTACACCGTTGCTAGTTCCGGACTTTTCCAACTGTCCTCGTCCATCTCATACCCCAGCAGTACAATCTTCTTCTTCTTCATCTGCAACAGCCACTGATCAGTTACCTCTCTCTTCCCACACTTCTTCTTCTCATACTATCACTAATACTGGCACACCTTCACTCTCTTCGATACCTTCAACTGCCGTTCCCACATCCTTGTCTGTGCCACTACCAGTCAGACATCCTATGATCACCAGATCACAAACTGGGTCTCTAAAACCTAAGGAAATATTCTCCCTTCACACAAATATTTCTTCCCTTGTTGAACCCACCTGTTACTCTACTGCTGTTCTTGATTCTAATTAGCGTCAGGCAATGTCTACGGAGTTCAATGCCTTAATGGATCAACAAACTTGGAGACTTGTTCCCAGACCAACATATCAAAACGTTCTTGGGTGTCGATGGACCTACAAAATCAAGAAACACTCTGATGGATCCATCGCACGCTACAAAGCACGTTTGGTTGCTAAAGGGTTCAATCAGGAGTTTGGTGTTGATTACACTGAAACATTCAGCCCGGTTGCCAAGTTTCAAACAATCAGAGTGCTTCTTGTTGTTGCCCTGACCTCTAACTGGCCTATTAGACAACTGGACATCTCAAACGCCTTCCTTCATGGTACACTCAATGAAACAGTGCTTATGGAACAGCCGCCGGGCTTCGTTGACTCATCTTTCCCTCAGCACGTTTGTCTTCTTCAGAAAGCTCTGTATGGGCTGAAACAGGCACCACGTCAAGGGTTCTCTACCTTCTCCTCTTTCCTTCTTGAGCAAGGCTTCACTGTTAGCAAGGCTGACCCATCTCTGTTTCTCTTTGCTTGCAAAAGTGTCCATATTTACATCCTAATATACGTCGATGATATTCTATTAACTGGCAATAATAAGGATGCAATTGCTGATCTTCTGCTCCGACTTCAGCTCAGGTTCAAAGTTAAGGACTTGGGAAATCTGTCTCAGTTCTTAGGGGTGCAGTTTGTCTTCTCTTCTCAAGGTATCTCTCTTCATCAGCAGCACTATGCAAACATCATTCTGCAACGAGCTGGGTTAGAGCATTGTAAACCAGTGTCCTCTCCCTTACCTACAAAGCATTCGACTTCCTCTACAGATTCTATCTTATTTCCAGATGCTGCACTCTATCGCCGACTTGCTGGATCCCTTCAATACCTGACCATTACTAGACCAGATCTTACTTTTGCAGTGAACTATCTCTGTCAATTCATGCATAAACCATTGACCTCTCACTATCAGCTGCTTAAAAGAGTGCTTCGTTATGTGAAAGGTTCATTGGATTTTTCACTGACCTACCGTCCCAGTTCCTTCGTCCTCACCGCCTATTGTGATTCGGACTGGGCTGGTGACCCCTTTGATCGCAAGTCCACGACTGGTTTCTGCGTCTTTCTCGGAGATAATCCCATCTCCTGGTACTCCAAGAAGCAACCTACGGTTGCCCGTTCATCTACGGAGGCTGAATACAGGGCGTTAGCCATTACATCTACTCAGATCATCTGGCTTCGCCGGTTACTGTGTGAATTTCACATTTCTACTATCACCCCCACTGAACTTTTGTGTGATAATGTTTCTGCCTTGGCACTGGCCACTAATCCGGTTTTTCACGCACGAACCAAGCATATAGAAATTGACTATCACTTCGTTAGGGAGAAGGTGAACTCTGGTGAAATCAAACTCAGCCACATCTCCTCTATTGACCAACCAGCAGACTTGTTTACAAAAGCTCACTCTTCTCAACGGCATCATCTCCTCTGCTCCAAGCTTCATGTTCTTCCGACCTCTCAGCTTGACGGGGGGTCTTGAATGATCACTGTTCCAGAAACCTCTCTTACCAGAATCAGTTGGTTAAACTGAATCAGTTGTAACAATCCCAGTTCAACTGATTCGATCTTGATCCCTATATAAGGGAATGTAATAAACTCAGAAGAATGACAATGTATTTGTGAATAAAAACTCTACTCCTTCTCTCACTGAAACTTCTCTCTGAAACCTTCTCAGGAGTCATTTACAGTGACTTAGAAACTCTTCACATAACTTGATCCTTTCTCATGTTAATGTCAGAAATTATTCAAGAGCTTGACATGGTATGACTGCCAAAACAATCAACTCAATCTTGCCTTCTGCGGATGATATCAGGAATGGAGCTGTCTAACAACCAGAAGATGGTAGGTAGGATCGCTGATAGCTCTGTGCTGAGATTGAGGAGCAGGTACAGTTTTAAAGCAGGGCTTCTTTGATTTATTCTGGTTGCAGTTTGCACTGGAGAACAGTATGGATGGCTAAAACTCACTCAAGTACAAATAGATCTAATCAATCATTCTTTGCTTCAACTTATCGGAGGTCAGTCTAATTTCACACCATTGGTCATGGAGCTGTAAGCCTAAGCAATAAGAGCTTTCCACATTCAGTGATGCAGACTCAGTGTGCCTATGTACTCACTTTTTTATCATAAAGTCAGATCTCTGGCCTGTTTTGCAAGCCTTCGGGGAGGAGAATCCTTCTTCTTCTTCTTCTTCTTCTTCTTCTCCTTCTCCTTCTTAAGGGTCATTACACTGTCCTTCACCTCTATTACGTCCTGTGAGACGGCAGCGTAGAGAAGAGGCCATGGCGTCGAAGAGAGGTTTTGATCGTCGCAAGGAAGGTGACTGAACAAAGGAAAAGGAGAGAAAGAAATAAAATAAAAATAAACAATTCAACTGCTTGCACCTGGTTTCTGGAGCGCCAGTCAAAGTTCACAAACACTAATCCGCTCATACCGGCTCGATTGTTGGAGCGGTGGTCAAAGTTCCTCATGGTTTGAACCGGGAAAATTCTTCGGTGGAGTTTGGTAGGAGTACTATTGGAAAAATAAGACTAGGAAAAAATATGCTTGATGTCGTAGCTGTGCTAGGTGTAATTTATGCTTTTGTGGTAAAAAATTTTAGAACAAACTGAAAATAACAACAAACTATCAGATTTTTCTGAAATAACAAAGCTGCTCCCGACCTGTTACAACCTATTTTATATGATAATTTCATTTTTTAAAAATTCAATATTAATAATATATATTATATTATAATATATATTATAGTATCAGATATATTATATTATTCGATGAACATAAAAGATATTATATAGTGATATCATACTAATGTGTTAAATTATATGTTGATATCAAACAATCATATTATGATATTATTTTGCTATATCAATATGTGTATTTTGTACATATTATTATACAAATAAAGCAAATTTATGGTAATATTAGTATTACTATGTTAATAAAATTTAATATTATAACATGATATTATAGTACAATACTATATCATGTTAAAAATATTGTAATATTAATTTAAAGTAATAAAATAACTATTAATTGTGTATTATAATCAATATGATATTATTATGGTCATGTTCTTATATGACAATAGTAATACAATTAGGAATTATTATAGCATACCCAATTGTATTTGGTTATTATATTTATAATATTTTGTGGGAGAACTACTGTATAGCATATTACATTATATTATATTGTAGTATAATGCTATATACATAATAATATATAGGTGAAAACAAATGAAGTAATCTTATTTTGGAATATTTCCATCTCTTGGTTGGAATCTTGGAGGCATGAGGCATGACTTGCACCACCCCGCTTTTGTCATGAGATAAATTTTTAGAATAAACAATTTCCCATGATTATGGAGAATGGCTTGACATTGGGGATTCAACAAAATGGAACGAAGAAAAGTGAGAGCAATGATGGCGACAAATAGATGGTTATGCAAGGTCGTTGGAAGGAAAGATATGGCATGATGAAGACAAAAACCAGGGACAAAAGTAGGCCAGTAGCCAATCTTAGGTTGTTTATGATCGAGAGAGTTAGGAGCTTGGTGTATTGAGCACGAGTTTATCCATGTACAAGCAGGAGTCCTGCTAGTCTTGGGACACTGTACAATATATGGGAGGTTTGTGGTTCGATTCAACAATGAGCAAGAGAGGACCCTCATCTGCACTGGACCCGACCTATATTTTGGACAATGTTTTAAATTACAGAGATCCTAGCCAGGGGCGGCAATCCTAGCTAACCCATTTTATCCGACTTGAAACCAATCCACCTAACTCGACACATTGAGTTCTTGGTTTGGGTTGAGTCCAAATTGGAGCCCCCACCCCCCTCCCCCCAACCTATATTGGGTTATAGATAGGGATGCAAATGGATTGGATTGGATTGGGTCATGAGTGATCCCAACCCAATCCAATTTTTTGTTCGAGTCCTAGGGTTCGTTTGGTTCATAGAAAAAGAAGAAAAAAAAGTGTGGTCAACAGAAAAGTAATGAGATGCATTTTGTTTGGTTAGAATTTTTAAAGGAGAAAGACGGAAAAGTTGTATTTCCATGGGAATATGATTCCCACGTTTTATGGAAAAGTCTTTTCACATGGTCCGCCGTACCGACCGCTACGGCCCGATATGTACGGGTCCGGTCTGGGACCGGTACCGGATCAGCGTAGAATTCGGTACCGGTAGCTTATCGTTGGAGAACCGGTATGAGACCGGTACAGGACCGATATAAGACCAGTATGTTTCGGTCCGGGCTGCTACCGGTAGCCAACTGATACCAGTACGGCGGATCTTGCTATACAAAAATGGTTTGCCTATTTAATATAAAACTGAAAATTAATTGAACTAGGATTTAGATGGGTCAACAAGTTGGTTGTGGATTGATGGGTTGGCTGAGGGTCGAGGTTTGAGTCGAGCATTCCTGACATGTTGTGGGGTTGGATCGAATTCGAGTCGAGCTCTATGGGCTAAGCTATATGAAATCAGCCCAAACCAAACTCATTGATTGCTACCACTAATCTTGGACTAATCTCAAGGGTGGCACATAATGAGAAGGATTAAATTTCAAAATATCTCAAGTAAAATGGAAATTTGGAAAAATGGGAAAAAATAAATATATATTGCTTGAAATCTGAGTTAACATAATAAATTAAATGATTAACTTTTATGTTACAATATCAATTTCAATAATTAATACTAAAAAAAAATAAAATTTGAAAGTGGATTGGAGAAATCTTTTTCGTTTTGGTTCTATCTAATACCATGTCAGATGATATGTTAGAATATATCAAATCATATATGCCAACGTAGTAATAATAAAGACATTGATTGTATCATATTGGCGAGTGTATTAGAAGAGCATCAAAAAATGATCTAGCCGTCTAGACAAAAATCTTGCATTTTGATCGAATTTACTCAATATCCTGCTTTCTAAACAACCTCACATATAATGAGTTGAATTTGCTTTGAAAACTCGGGCAATTTATAACATTATTTTTTGGCAGGAGCTTAGCCATTTTTTGCACATGTCCATACGAATCTTGACTTTCCATCATTCTCTCCTTGCAAAATGATACTATTTATTTGATATTAAAAACATATCCAATTCTAGTAGAAAAAGATCAGCATAGCATATACAAGCATGGAGAAATGGGTAGAGTATCACATTGAAAATGCCTTTGCTAAAAATATCAAGGGGATGAGATCTACTCGCTACAAATGGTTAAGAGAAACTACTCTGATTAGAAAGAAAGAAAAAAAAAAGGGAAGGGAGAGGAGACTATGGTTATGGATACCGGGAATGGCTTTTTCAACCGTCACTGATAGCTCCTAATGGAATAAACAATTGCTCACTAACGTGGACCACATGCTTCTCCACTTAGCAAGCATGGTCCGCGTGAATGGCGCACGTCACGCATAGGCGGCTCTTGCTTGCACGTGTGTGCAGGTCTAGTGCTTCTTGTTCCACCGTACACGTGCTTGGCAGAGGCTGCGAACGCGGCTGGCATGATACCCAAACGTGTCAAAAGGGTCTATTTTCTGAACCAGCTCATATAATTTCGGATCGAACCAGAGCGGGTCAATTTCTGATCCGGTTCGAGTGTGGCAAAAGCTCGATCGGGTTTTCTTGCAGAAGTTTTTCACTTTATCCGCTTACATGGCTGCACCTCTCTTGTTCCACCACCATGACAAGTCGCAGTCACCATGCACGTGCTTGATAGAGGCTGCGAACGCTGGTCGCATGATACCCAAATGGGTCAAATGGGTCTATTTTCTGAAGCCGCTCATATAATTTCGAATCGGACTAGACCGGGTCGATTTCTGATCCGGTTCAAGTGCGGTGAAAGCTCAATCGGGTTCTCTTGCAGCCCATCACAAGTTGCAGTCACCATGCACGTGCTTGGTAGAGGCTGCGAATGCTGGTCCCATGATACCCAAACGTGTCAAATGGGTCTATTTTCTGAACCCGCTCATATAATTTCGAATCGGACCAGACCAGGTCGATTTCTAATCCGGTTCCTGTGTGGTGAAAGCTCCTCTTGCAGAAGTTTATCACTTTTATCCGCTTCCATGGCTGCACTCGTGGCTTACCTGCAGGAAAAAAATATAAAGATTTGGCAATCGGCCAACCATCGCACGATTTTTCATCTGCTCCGCCGACCCCACCACCACCTCCGTTCAAACGGTAAACCCCAATTGGGTGGACGGGCTGCGACTGACGTGCGGCTTACTTCCACGTCACCTCGCTCGTCAACGGCAAATTCCAATAAACCAATACTCCTCCTTACATTCTACTTCTCCCCATCTTATTTTGCCTTTATCCTTGGAGTCCGAAAGCTGGCAGGAAACCGGGAATTACAAGGGACCTCCGACTGCTAACGGTAGCGAATCCGCGAATCTTTCCTTTATTTGATTCCGGAATTAGATAAATGGAGCCGAAGCACCACGACGCCAATTACGATATCCCGCACCGAGAGAGAGAGAGATAGGGGGAAAGGTAATAAAATAAGGGAATATAGTAGTAAGAGAGACCGCGAAAGAGGTCGATCGAGGGGAAGGGCTTCGGATCTGATGGTCGATGTCGAGGATGAAGCACCTCCTGAGAAAACTCCACATCGGGGGAGGCGGCGGAGGAGGAGGCGGCGCCGGCCTCGATCACCAGCACCGGCTCGGCGGTGATCCAAGAACCGCCCCGTCCTCCTCGTCGTCCTCCGCATGCCTCATCTCCGCGCCGGCGTCCTCCTCGTCGTCCTCCCCCTCCCCCGTCTCCGCGCCGCCGTCCTCGTCCTCGTCCTCGTCCAGGAGGAGCGTTCAAGAAGCGGCGGAGCCCAGGGGGATCGGGCCGCGATGCGATGGCCCGCCGGCGGCCGCGGCGGCCGGGGGTGATTTCAGTCTCTTCGAGGAGGAGTACCAGGTGCAGCTCGCGCTGGCTATCAGCGCGTCGGATCCGGATGGTCTCGAGGATCCGGACTCGGTGCAGATCAAGGCCGCGAAGAGGATGAGTTTGGGGTGCTTGGTCGTGCCTGGAGGCGGCGGCAGCCGTGCAGGAGATGAGAGCCCCATGGAGTTCCTCTCTCGTCGGTACTGCGTGAGTCTTGAATCTTGATCTTGTTTTATTTGATTTTAGGTTTTTCTTGATCTATATATGGACGGATTGGATGACTAACTTATAATCATGTCCTCATATCAGTCTTGATCAACAGTTTTGGATGGTTTACATTCCTTTTGTTTCTTTAATTAGTTACAATTTGAAATAGTAGATAGTGACGAACTGGAATTCAAGAAGTGGCCTTTAGTTTGATTTTGAAAGTCATTGGCTGGCTTTTTTGATTCCAATCCATGACCAAATCTTCAAAGATTTATTGTTTGCTCGGTTCTTGTTTATTAATCCTCTATCATAGAAAATAAATCTTTTTTGCGTCCGTGACATTAATGAGGCAGTTATGGTTCTTTGTATGGAGTTTTGCGGTGTCCTATAACTTTAAAAGCTTTGTTATTTCGGATATTTTGTTTGTATTGTATTGATGGGAGAATACAATCACCATATGTAAACATTGACTCATATTTCTATTGAAAAGTCACCATTGTCAAAAGAAGATCGATCCACACCTGCTATATCTGGGGTTGGAGCAAGAGAAAGTTCGGAGGCATTTGGAAGTGGGAAATAAGTTCCCAGAACTGGTTTCCACCCAAAGTTGAAGATTATGAAGGCTGTGCCATCTGTGATTTCTATATTTTTGAAGACCAACAAATTTGTTCTGCTTCAGTGCTACTTTGATGTAGTTGACATTGTTATGAAGTTTTGTTTTCTTTCTTTTTTTAAACCTAAAATAGGTTTTTCTCTATTTAAGTCATCCCTGTCTCTCTTACCTTTGCATGCCTGCTGTCAAATTTCTCTTTGATCCTTTCTCTCTCTCTCCTTCCCTCAATTTCTTGTCTCTTGTCCTTCTTGCATATTTAAGTATTTGCTCATCATGAACTGCACCCCCACCCCTTGGCACACACTCCCACTAATGCATTATACATGGTTAGGTTGGTCTGGGGAAGACAGCATGTCCAAAGCAAAGTGTTTGCATCAAATTCCATTGAGCAGGCCAATCTATATATTTTTACTCAGTATGCCGTGGCTGGCCAGCAACTCACTGCATCATCTGCACATTCTTTATTGGTGATACAGGTTAGAGTCATCCAAATACCTAACTCCTGGTACTGCATCCATTGTGCAAGTGAAGCATGCTGATAATGAGTACTGGTGGGTTTCATGCATTGCTTTCTGGCCCTCTGCTACTTATGCACCATATGTACCTAAAGCTTGTTTTTGTATGATCCAAGGATACTTTAAATATATTTGTTTTGTAAAACATGACATGGATTTTATCAGAACTGGATTAGACATTATTTTTAAGTTCGTAAAGTTTGGAGCATGACAAAAAAGGTGTACATGCTTATGTTTTGAAGCACCATACCGTGCAACATGGAGTGTGCTACTTATGCACCATATGTACCTAAAGCTTGTTTTTGTATGATCCAAAGATACTATTAATATACTTGTTTTGTAAAACATGATGTGGATTTTATCAAACTGGATTAGACATTATTTTTAAGTTCCTAAAGTTTGGAGCATAACAAAAAAAGGTGTAAATACTTATGTTTTGAAGCACCATACTTACAACATGGAGCAGCAGTGTTAATTCTGTAGTTATTTTTCTGTATTTTATTGATACTTTTGTTCTTTTTTGTTTTTTTTTTAATTTATTCCTTTGGCTTTGGCTTGCTACAACTTTGAGATCAAGTTATCTTGTTATTCAACCAAAGTTTACAATATGTTCATCTTCTTCATCTTGTTCTTTGTTTATGTTACTCAATACATAGAACTGTAGCTAATTCTGGTATTGGTTCATGCTTGTGTTAGATGTTAAGTGGTATATGTTCTGCTGCAGACTTACAATGTTGTAAACTACGATGAGAAGTTGACTGATGGGTTTTATGATGCATATGGAGTGATCTCAAATCCCAACTTACGAGATAAGATGCCTGCATTGGTTGATCTTCAAGCAACGTCAATTACAGATAACATTGATTATGAGGTGGTTTTGGTGAATCGATCTGTAGATCCTGAACTTCAGCAACTTGAGAGAAGAGCAGTCTCTATTGCTTTGGAAAGCAAATATGAAGAACATGATCCAATTGCTAGTGGATTAATACAAAAGATTGCTGACCTTGTTGTTGACAGAATGGGCGGCCCAGTTGGCGATGCTGAGGGTTTGCTAAGAAGGTGGACTATCAAGAGCTATGAATTGCGGACTTCTTCGAATGCTAGTGTTCTTCTTCTTGGTTCAGTTGAAGTTGGATTGTCACGTCACAGGGCCTTGCTCTTTAAGGTTGATAATGCCACATTTTTAGTTTGCACATTTGCACTAGATTTACTTAACTCTGATTAACATCAATATGGCAAGCTATTATATTTATACATGCATCTTTGGTTCATGTTGCATATATAACTTTGGCTTAATCAGTTATGATCATTTATAGTACAGTTATGATCATTTACTACTATATTGCTTGTATTCATGATATCGCATCATTGAATGTTTTAGTTAACCACAAATTCGCATCACTTTACATTTGTTACTAGATGATTTAATAGCATGTTGAATTAACATGCCAATTTGTAATTTTGTAGTGAAGCAACTAGGTTATTTTGTTATACCGGTAGTCTATAAATCATGATTGCTTGTTAATTTTGACTTTTTCATCATTATTACGATTTTTTTTTTTGAATTTATACAAAATATGAGCAGTTGAAGGTTTTGGTGGGAAAGGTGAAAAATCCAGCACCTTTTTATTAGATGCCATACTTTGATGATTTTGTAAACCATATAATGTTTTTGTGTTTTCTCTTTTTTAACTTGAACCAGCAGAGCTCATGCCATCTATATGTGACCAGCTTTATAGATCAGAGATGATATATTGTATTTTTGTGAACTTTTAACATCTGGCTATTAACTCGATGTCAGACTCTGCTGGTGCAGCATTGAACATGAAGAGCATGTAGTGAAGATGACGGAGGAAATGTCTAGAAGATGTAGAGGAAGAATGGAATTGCGTATGAAGTCCAAACAATAAGAAAATAACTTATAGTTTTCTTTTCGAAAATCTGCCTACAACCTTTCTCATGTTGGCTTATATAGATTCTCAATTAAGAAAAACCCTAGTGACTTCTAATCCTAACGTAGAACTACATGAAGAAATGCCGATAATTTTGTAACTCAAACAATTAATCTGCCTAACAAGAAACATGGGAACTTGGAACAAGATTAGGCCTTAAGTAAGCTTAAAACATATAATTGATGTTTTACTCATAAAGGATGGAATTTTTGACCAAGGTTTGTAATATGACACTTGTAAGTCATGAATAAATATTTCCATCAAGCATAAATTCATGGAATTTTATGTTTGTTTGTTTCAATTTGTTGAGATTACAATGGATTGGGTCTGTTGATTTGAGGGAATCTAGCCTCTCCTACATCAATGTTCTCTGTATAAAAAGACTACTTGTCAATTTGATCAGGAACTTCTTTTGCTCTGCTAACAATGTGGATAAAAAGTTCAAATTGTTTAGCACAGGTTGGAGCCTATTGAACCAAAATCAAGTTTTTGTTGGTATGGATCGCTATTATATTGTGTCAAAGGTACAAGTATAACAGTGTCCATCTCTGAAACAAAAAAAGTAAGACTGGTTTGAGCAGTGTCCTCAAAAGAACGTGCTATCATCTTGGGGATGGTAACATTGATACTTGATCTTTATACTTCTTAGCAGAGAAAGAGAGAAATTTTTACTGCAAAACAAAAGCCTATATACATGGTCGCTCTCAATTTTGTGAAGTGAGCCTTTTTTTAATGATGAAATAACTAAGTTACATTTTAATAGTAGGAGACTGTGTTGTAACTGGGTTATGGGAATTAACTTACTTGGTTAGGTGAATTCTAGATCCACTTTTCATATAACTAAACAAATTCTAAAAGGCTGTCTGTCTGCGGAACGAATCTTGAGAATTTTTAGGTGATCAAACTTTAATATGGAATGTGTTAGTTAGCTGTAAAAATTATAGGTATGCTATAGCCTATATATTTTTGTATTTTGTCAAAAAACTAGTTTTAAACTATCACCCCTTTTCTAAATTCAATTACATACTGACAGATTCATTTGTAAGCACTCTTCCTTTTATTTCTATTGTGTAGACAGTGTTGATACGATGATTTTATAGTATCTTAGAACTTAGAATAAGATAATAGCTATGTGCTATCATCTTGATCATAAAATGTTTTCATCTATTGGTAATTGGGCAGAGATAATGTCAAATGATACGACATTGTCATGTTAAAATGTTACGGCTTTTTACACAAAAATAGGGAATAAGATATCTTTGTTAATCAATATTTCACCTGCACCTATGATCGTCAATACACTATAGGGGTGAAAGTTGATGGATATGGATATGGATGGATGAGCACCCGATCCATATCCGAATATCTGATTCTATTTGTAACTCTATTTAATTTTATATAGCACCATAAACTTTTAATGAAAATATATAACCACACTAACATGTTATTAATTTGATTTACCATCCACTTAGTAATATCCTTGATTCTATGGTTTTAAAGTTTAATTATCTGATTTATATCCATACTTCCAGTATCCGATTTGTATCCATATTCGTTTAAAACAAATATGGATATGAATTTTTGCATTTAACTAATATCCATATCCGTATACGTCAAATAAAACAAATTTGGATATGGATATGCTGGCATCCGATCCGTATCTAATCTGGTTTCAGCCCTACTGTACTATGTTTAAGATGTTTATGACTATTATATAACTTAGCGGTCATAAGCATTTCACTATTGCGTGTAATTGCTTTTCTCCTCACACCTTCGTTCTCTCGACCGACCTTTAAGATATTTCTCTAGGTTTCTCTGGTTAAAAGTTTTCTAACCATTTGCATCACAGATCATTGTACATGCAGACATGAAGTGCTGCATATTCCTTTCAGCAAACAAATTAATCTATGCGTTAAACAAAAAATCCTGCTAGTTAACTTTTCTTTTTTGCATTATGTTAATTCTGATACTGCTGCAGCAAAAAAGGTAAAGAATGATCACATTTTCTATGCCAGGTACTAGCCGATAAGATAAATCTGGCTTGTAAGCTGGTGAAAGGAAGCTATTACACTGGCAGTGATGAAGGAGCTGTTAACTTGATTAAAATTGATCATGACAGGTGACTTGCTTATCCTCTTCCCTACCCATTATTTTTTATACTTATACTTGTACTAGAATTAGTTGAGTCACAGGTTGAAGTACCATACAGTTACCCAAGTTTGTACCTTCCTGGGTTGGTATTGTGTGGTGTTGTACTGATGCATACATAGTACACCTCTTAGGTGCCAGAGGTGATGTACCATTTGTCCATACAAACTGGTATTGAGGGACATACTGGTACCCGAATCGAGGGGTATACTAATACCAGTACCTTACCTATACAAACTAAATATTAAATCCTTGAGTGCTATTGCTTTCTTTTGTGCTATACTTTCACATGGACTTCTGACGTGAGTGATGATTTCTGAGACTTACTATTCCACTAGTTATTTTAGGCAGGATGCAGGTAATTAGTATAGAATTTGAAGTTACTTCTTTGTAAGTAGGACCTTAATATTTTGACACCACTGCTGAAATATCTTACTAGTAAAATGAAAATAGAAAGTGCTTGGGAAGGAATAACAGCAGACAACATCATGTCTGAGAAATAGGAAAGGCTATAACCCAGTGGAGTTTCCTTCAATGTATACAGTGATTGAGGTGGATAGTAATTACTAAAGAATTTGAAGTTACTTCTTTGTAATAAGGACCTTAATATTTTGACACCATTGCTGAAATATCTGACTACTAAAATGAAAATAGAAAGTGCTTGAGAAAGAATAGTAGCAGACAACATCATGTCTGAGAAATAGGAAAGGATATAATGCTGAGGAGTTTCCTTCCATGTATACAATGGTTGAGGTGGATTTTGGGATAGATTTTCAAGATTAATCAACTATTCAGTAACCAGATTGTATTCAAGTTGTTAGTCATGTAGTTTTGAATTTTACATATAATATCTTGAATTTTCAAGATAGCTAACGAACAATGTTAAGGAACCTTGGAAAGAAATTGTGCGAGGGATTAATTGTTATGAAATCAAGATTAGGTTTAAGGGAAGAAAGGGGAAATTTTTAGTCTATGATTAGATTGTTGTTGTTGATAGATTGTATTGGTGGAACTATTTCTAAGCCTTTAAAGACTTGCTTGTGGTTTTGGTGCTTTTTTCAGAGATTACTAGAGAAAGGAGAGAAAGTGGGGGGAGTAGTGCTTGCTAGTCACTATACAGACATAAACAGACAAAACGAACAAGTCCATGCTTGCCTTAGCTAGCTCAGAGAGGGATTGGATGGTTTCAGATTAAAGAAACTCGTTGTCGTAAGATATTCAAAGCATAATTAATAGTGCGAGTTATTATTTTCTGGTATTTGCCAGGGAAACAAATCTGATTTTATTTCCAAGATGAGGAATGATCTAAAAAAAATACCTTAAATAAACTAATGGGAAAGATAAGTAGATAATTAATAAAAAATAGGGAGAGCATGACTAGCCAGTTCCTCTGTAGTTTCCCTGGAGTATCTTGTATGTTTCGCATTATATGCATAACTTGTTTTCTGCTTTACAAACTTTTCCTGATACTTGCATCCCACATCCATTTTGGGTATCATTTTCTGCCATCTTTTTCCTAGTGGCAATCATGATTTGTGATCAAATTGCTATATTGCTTCTAGTCTTTTGAGGGTTTTCACCTGTGAGTAAAGATGATTTAAGGGCTTACGTGCCATGGTTGATGTAAGAATTATTGCAATTAATCACTACTTCTGGCTGGATCCTCCTAATGAATATTGGCACTAGGAAAGTAAGTTGCCGATGATTGTGTACACTTTTACTAGGAGGATGAGATGCTTGACCCTGCTTTTCTTTCACCAGAACTCATTTGAGACCCAAGACCTGGATCTTGGATTTCATTTATAATCAAATGTGCATATCTATAGATGTGGATCCTGTTTATTTGCTTGGAGTTTTTGTGACCATTCTAAGGAAGATATCTCATATCGGGGCTTGGTTCTGCAGGAGCATATTATGTTTGAATTTCAGAGAACTATTTTTTGGATTGCTGGGGGTTGGTCTAGTGTGGTGGTTACTAAAACAAGACTGGATGCATAAGATTTTCCTTCTGTTTGTTTTCCTGTATTTGAGTTTTATAACCTTCAATGGAGCTTCCTCAACTTCGACTTGGCTTCCTGAATCCCTTTTAATTCAAAGAATGCTGGGATGATGATGATAATGATGATAGTTTTGTTTTACACTATTCCTCATCCCCTTACACTCACTGCAAGATAAGGTTAAAAATAATTAGTGCACTCCTTTTGTTTACATTTTAATGATTATTTTACTTTCTTAAGAAATGTAGTTTAGTATTAGCCAGCTGAAACATCTTTCTTGTCTTTGACAATCTGTCCTTTTTTTTTGAATCATAATTTTGCTGTTTCCAGTAAAAATTTTACATTCGTATAAATTTTTTACATTGTAGTGAATATACTGGTGCAACATGAGCCTAATTAATAGGGTGACTGACCTCATGTTCATTCATGACAGGGAATATATTGTTGATCTTATGGGAGCTCCAGGTACATTAATTCCTGTGGAGAATCCCAGTGTTTATCTTCAAACCTCTGGAAACTTTCTACTTAGCTCTGATGCTATTGAACAGACTTGCAAAGACTTACGCTTGGCCCTTGATAAAGTTAGCTGTCAGTTTGAGAAGAAAAACAATATGTCAGAAGCAACTTCTTATGATAACAACTCTGTTTCAGGGCATGTTGGTTTACAGCCAGAAGAGAAATCAAGAGTTGGTTCTTCATCAGAAGATGTTTGTGTTAATGTTCCTCAACATAATCAAAGTGAAATATCCAAAAATGAATTCGGGAAGCTTAGATCTCAAGCAGACGCTTTAGGAACTAGAGAAGTCGTATCACCTGCTCAGCAAATGAAAGTTAATGATCTTTCCAAATATGTAGTCACTGCAGCAAGGAACCCAGAGTTTGCACAGAAATTGCATGCTGTTCTGTTGGAGAGTGGTGCATCACCACCCCCAGATTTGTTTTCTGATCTAAATTCTTCACAGGATCATGTGGAACAAAAGGACCTTGGGAAGAGCATTTGCATGGCGAGAACAGAGGGGGCAAAAGAAGATCAATTGCCTGAGGTAAATTTGATTTCACACTTCCAGCCTTCTCTTGCACACTATTTGGAAGCAGAATCTTCAAGGCATTCTGATGACAAAAGAAGGCAGCATTGTTTTGTTGACGAAATTACCCATAAGCAAGGCAAAAACTCTAATATCGTTGCCAATCCCATTAGTAGTGGCGCATCTTCACCTTGTGCAGCAGCCAATGAATGGTTGTTGGTAAATGATACTCAGGCTAATGTAAGTACCATAGATGATTCTTGGGCTAAATGCACTGGTCCGGTTCCTGACACTGCAGTTGTACCTGTAGTTTCATGCCAGAAACAAATTAATTTATCTTCTGCACCATATGAAGCTGACTCAAGCCAAACAAAGTGTGCAAGTAACCTAAAACTGGCAGCTGGTAAACAATGCTCTCAGGAAGATGCAGGAAGAATCATACACAATACAGACACACAGTGGAACATTCCTTCTAAAGGTTGTCAAGAGAGTTTAGCTATGGTCAAACTTTTTGGAATGGATAACACTGATCAGCACATATTAAGTGGTCCTGAGAGTGAGAGGATCAAACCAATACTTGATGGTGTTGCTGAATGGGAGATACCATGGGAAGATCTCCAGATCGGGGAGCGAATTGGTCTGGGTAAGCATAAAGTTCAAAGTCATTGTTTTCAGATTGTGTACACTAAGTAAGGTGTGGCTTATTATATTTTCTGCTGCTTTCTTAGATGCTAAGACCATTTAAAGAGTCATTCTTAATTTTGCACATACATTTAGATGACGATTGCCTTTCTTTTTTACTTCCAGTATGTTTTTAACTGGTGAAACTGCTCACCTATATTTCAAATGCAACAGATAGAGACTTTGTTCTCTTTTTTGTCTCTAGTTGGAAATGTTGTATTGTATTAATCACAAAAGCAAGATTTCACCATGTGCCAGTAGGACTCTCTGGATGCCTTGGCCAGGACTTTGGCACCAAATCAGAAGACCAATGCCAGGTTAATAGCCAGTAGTAAACCTTTTGTAGACTTTAATGGATATTGCTTGATCTTTAATCTGAGTTCAGAAAGATGGCATGAGGCTTAGTTTTTATGTTCAATGTTGGTTAAATGAGAAAGTAAACTTGCAATTTGACTCAAAAAAATCATTTTTGTGATATTATACTAAACTTGGATCATATTTGAAACTTTATAATACATTTATTCAGTAGTCAGAGTTTGTCACCCCCTCCCCCCCCCCAACCACATGTTTCCATATCGGATGCTCCATATTCACCCAATAAGGTTAATGTCTAGGCTGCCATCTGAAATTTGTAAAATGCAATATACTGAATTTGTCTTTTCCTTTAATCTGCAGGTGAATCTTCAACCAAAGTCCTCAATGCGTATCTGTGCATAAAACTTTAGATATCTAGTCTTGTTGATGGATTACTGGATAAAGAGTCATTTCTAAGTTTGTGATTCATGACAAATTTTTCGGAATGCATAGAACGTCCGGTTGTGATAATTTTTTTATTCTATTCTTCACCATTTGACACATGAAAAGAAGTTTTTTTATAGCAGTTTTAATTCTTGGCAAGTCAGCCAGAAGTTCGTGCTTTATTTAATTGTCCAGATTTTAGAATGACTAAAATTCTACGCTTCAAAGCTATAAATATTGCTTGTATGATTCTGTTAAGGTATAATAGATTTCAAGGTTTAAAAAAGTGGCCACGGCATGCAAGCGGTCAAGGGACTGCATAGAGCATATGCAGTATGCAGGTATATGTAGGCATCTATGCAATTGATATTTTGGAAAATATTTAAAAATAAATAAAACTCATAAAATAGATAAAAATACATGAAATATGAGAAATAAACAAATAAAAAAAAATCATAAAATAAGAAAATTTAAGCGTATACTTCTGAACTTATTGGAGAGCCTAATAGTATAACATGCTAACATAAAAAAACTAATCCTCTAAAAAGTTAAAAACTATGCTCAAATTTTAAATTCACTAACCCAACAAACAAATTTATAAATTACCAAGGATAAAATCAAAAGACTAACAATAAAGATGCATTCCTTGTAGGTAAGTTTAAAGACTAGCTAATAAGCAAGACATGTAGTATTTAACTGATCGACACCCTTTCTTGTTGGAAGTGACTTATCATTGACCATTATCAAAATCAATATACGTCTGCACTGCATATATGAGCCACTTAGGCCTAGGTAGGTGCCTAATGGGCACCCTATGCATCTCAACTCCAATGTGGAGTGGTCACTAAGCCACATCTGTATATGAGGGTGCATATGCAGCCGCATGAACTGAATTTAAATCTCTGATAGAGATGAAGAATTCACATTAAGTTATCCTGAAAATCTAGGTGTAATTAGTATAGATAGTATTACATAAGGCCAAATTGACTTTTGACAATCCTTCATCATGGTATATATAGTGAGTACATTTGTCTGAAAAAAACCAAAAATTCATTTGTGGTTTGCACATTAATGGAAGAAAATCAAGTGCTTATTTACATTGTTGATGAATTATAAGTTGTTTGTGCTTCTTGTTTCCAAATTAATCAAGGCTCTTTTTACTAAACATGGAAATCTTTTCTACATATAATTAATTCTGGAACCAATCTTGTCCTATATCTTACATGATCTAATGTTTTCTCCCAGATGTGGGAAATGCAGACCCCTGATGCCTCTCTCCCCTCCCCTACCCGCATCTCTGTGTGACCGACTGTCTTATACTTGATTGCTCAATGATTGTTGAAAGTAGGTGGGTCCCACATGTCATGCACAGGTGGGCTGTGTGTGCCATGAAAGGGTTTGATGTGCACCAACCACAACATGTCCAAGGGAATTACATCTTGTCAATTCACTTTTGTAACTCTAGTTGGCCTTTTCAATTACATTTTTTATTTGTTTCCAACCTCATTGTTCTTGTTGTTTTTACACATTTTTTGTTTCAAATATATATATATATATATATATATATATATATATATATGTGTGTGTGTGTGTGTGTTATTTCTTTCTAACTCGTTGAACTCGATTCCTCTGTTTTTGTGCAACAATGTATTAGGTTGTTGTAAAATGCTAATTTATATTTTTTGGGGTAGTTCGCTTTAGAGAGCTGCCTGGGAAACCATATTGAACTTGGATTTCTTGTGTAAAGTTAAATAGGTTGGCTTGCTTCACATTATGTCATCAATACTGGTAGTTTCTTTTGTTTTGTGCTGACTTGATAACCGTTCATAGTTTATTTACAGCTTTTCACATTTCAGGTTCATATGGAGAGGTTTATCGTGCAGATTGGAATGGCACTGTAAGTTATCTTTCTTTATATTTAATCATCATTTTAGATAATTTATCTGGCACATGCCATTTAGACTGGACTTGGTGTCGCTTATGTTGAACATGTGGAAGAATGGAATGGCTTTCTGACATCAATTGTTTTTCTTCTTTAAAGAAAAATGGAACTCCTGTGGTAGATGTAGATAGAATTAGGTCGTTGTTTAGCAGCCAGAACTATCTGGGTGCATTCTAATGTTTGCTGAGTGGTGGAAAGTGAATTCTGAATCACTGAATATTTGACATCAAAAGTCACTGAAGTTGTGGAATGACTTCACTATGCTAGCGAGTTGTAGTATCTAGGCAGTACAGCTTGCTTGTACTGCTTTATTTTTGATGCCATATTCTTTCATTTACATAGTAGACTGGATATCTAGAAATTTGAACTGTTCAGATATTGAAGATATCAAAACAACCAAAGGAAGATAGCTGCATTTATCGTAAACATGCACATATATGCTCATTGTGCACCTATGTGAGGACTTATGCCTGTGTAAGCACTGGGACCTATCTTGCAATGGTCATCAATGAACAAACCATAAACTGTCATAAGAAACCATGAAACTTTTTTATTTTCTCCTGTGCTTTATGTATCAGAAGCAGTGGAATTGATATAAACCGCCCAGCACGTGACATGTTATGATGTGGAGGATAGGCTGCATCATTTGTAATGTCTAAATTGACCATCATATCCTGAAGCAGCAACTTCTTTTTTCAAGATTAAGGCAACTGCTCAGCTTATGTGAGAGCAATACCATTCCTTTTGTTTTATTTACAATATCACATAATATATCTATCTATATATATATATTATGGTTTGTATTTTTGTACTAAACTTCACCTATATCCTGATGGTGACTAGAGGAAATGATTTAACCTAATTAACTTTTAATTTTTTCCGACTCGATACTACAAATACTCATTTTTATTGACAGAAGAAGTATTTAACATGCCACTTCTAGATGTTTCTAAACTCACTGAAGCGTTAAGCTTTCTTACTAAGGCTCTTTTAGCATCTTTGGCAATGTTTTCTGCCCAAATTGCTATGCTTTCTCCCCAAATTGCCATGCTATGCATACCTTCTTCCACATTTAAACTTGAAGCTCTCATGCTGTGTAATCTAATCCACTAGTTTTTCCAAATCCTCATGATTCCAAATTTGCAATCCATTATCTACACCATGAGAATCTTAAAAAGCCACAGATTACTTTATTTACTTATCACTATGTATGCAGACTTGATACACCGTTTCTTCCATGTGAGGTGAATGAAACAACAATGTCACTGATATCATGTTGATTTTTTTTTTTGGAGAGAGAGAAAGATCAACCTTGATCTCTGATATTAGATTTAGTCACATGGTCTAGTCCAGCAGATATATTTTAATTAAATTTGCTGACCAAGTAAGCATGCACATATGTGCTGAACCCAAATTGTTGGAAAAAGGATTGATGTTTATGGTAAAAATGTGGTGGCCTCATAAATAGAAAATTGATATATGTGATGTGCATATGATGCACCTATATGCCAACAAACCTCATACAAGTAAAAACAAAGATCCAAATCTTACCGAAGAGACTCTTATGCAAAACATACAGTGGTACCGGTCAAGTGTGCAGTAGTTCTTACATACAAAAAGGTGGCAACATTCAAGATTTCTAACTTCAACTAATGAACTGAAGATATATGTTTTTATCACTTCCATTCCTATTTACAGAATAAATTACAAGTATGCAGTCGATGAAGGTTTCCATCTACATTTGGTAATGGCTATTATCTTCAGCAAGGATTTAGGTATTGCATTTGGGCTTGTGCTAGCCGGGGGTTGGCATGGCAAATACTATATGCCATGCTGTTAGGGGTGTGCAAGAAAATTGACCAAACTGCAAAACCGACCCAAACCAATTATTTCGGTTTGGTTTGGATCGTGTTTTTCCACATTTAGTTTGGTTTCCATTTGGAATTTTTTAGCATCGGATAAATCGTTTGTTTTCACTTTAAGTTAAAAAAAATGAACTTAAACTAAACCGATTTGCATATGTACTATTTAACTTGGAATCGGCTAGCTAGCTTGACATACCAGTCACACCCAAACCAAGCTTTAGCTACCAAGCTCGGCAATAGGACTCATGAGGATCTTTCCTTTAAAGGGAGCAAGTATCATGTAAATAGTTGATGTGGGACTAAATAGAGCTAGCACCTTTCAACCATTTTAATCACAACATTTGTGAGTCATCCAATCAAATAGCAACAACGATGGGACCACACCTCGGTGTATATATAGCCTTTAAGGCTTTAACCCTAGCTGCCGCTCTTGTTGGTCTGCTCCGATCAAAATCCAACTTCTTCCCTTGTAGCCCTCTAGCAAGACTTCACCGACACAATTGACTCTATGGATGTCGGCCAACTACACCTAGCCCCATGACTACCCGTTCCCTCCTTGAGCTCTCTGCCTCTGACCTCAAGAAGGATCAGGTGTCCGCCATCTGGATCGACGGTGTTGAGGTCCTCCACACCGTCACACCATACCCCATGGCCCTCGGCACCTTCTAGTGTGTCTACAAGGACATCACCTGTTATGCCAATGTCCTTCATCGCATTGCCTATGACGGTAGCGGCACCATCTTCATGATGCTCGAGAACTCCAACAATGTCCTCCCCATCGTCTTCTTTGCCGTCTCCCTCCACTTCGTGGCACCCTCTCCCTCTCCCCTTGTCACCTTGCCCCTAGCTTTGCCACCCACTCTCCAAAGATCTCTACCCCAAGCCGGCCGACCTCATCCTCCTGGTCTCCAATCCTAACGGTCACTAACTCTCTAGCTTCTGCTTTGAATCGAGAAGAGAACAAAGGGTGGGGCTGGCCTCTGAGCCTCGCCACCATCACAACCGTCGAGTCTCTTGCAACCATTGAAGCCACCAGACCTCTGTTCTCCCTCTTCCTCTGTCTCTCTCTACCCCCTTCTCTCTTCCTCTTCCAACTTGATAAATTGAATCAAATTTTTCGGTATTGGTTTGAACTAATTTTTGTATTAGGTCGGTTCTATGTCAGTTTCAGTTTTAGGAAACCGATTTAACTTAGTTCAGTTTCAAAAATATCCCTAAACTGTTCCGATCCGAATTGTCCAAACCCCTGCATATTGTGCTGATGCTAGGCACAGACCAGTGCTCTATGGTCATGGTGCCTGTGGCACCTGCATGATTTGACATGTGTGGGCATGAGCAACTTTGGAGTTTTCTTTTCCAAGTGTGGTACTTTAGACCTTTCTTGACGTTTTTTAGAGTTGTTTAAAAAAGGTGGCCTAGTGCACTATGCTCCTGCTATCATGGGTCTAAGAGGGTTTACTCTTATGTGCGAAGAGGCTATTTCTATGTTTTAAACCCATGACCTCCAGGTCATAATAGAGCAACCTTATCGTCAAGCCAAGGCTCACCCTCTATGCTGTTTATAGTTGTTTCATGTATTAAAATGATAATTCAAAACTAAATATGGTGTCATGAAATTAACAATGGAGAGATTTATGCATGCCGAGTGCTGTGGAACACATCTTTTAAACCAGTGACATCCTAATAACTCATTGACATTATTTTAACGAGAAGCATTGGTAAAGATAGACAATGATCCATGATAAAACACATGGTACCATGAATATTAGAGCATGAACAAGTAATCTCTTAAAACTAAGATTTGCATTGATTTTACAACATTATGTCTTTGAGTTTGATCCATTGAAAGCACAAGAGGCTTAGATTTGTGTAGTCCTTCCTATCAGCTCCCCACATCCAAAACTCAGGAATGGTTTCAAATGGAAAAGAAGGGGGTTTCTTTGTTCTTCACAAATTGTAGTAAGCAGCGTCGAGCCATTTTGAACTGGGTTGAACCAGCAAGTCTGATAAAAGTTGATGCAGGCTGGTGCCCGGCAATTTGCTTGACACTCAGCACCACCCATCTGCCCCATGCTGGTCCAGTTTTGTCACATTACGTGGCAGGTGGCATGGGCCGGCACAGCCAGCACCTGATCTTCACTTGGAATTGGATGCTGAAATTAAATTATAAATTCTTTTAATTCCTCACTCCCCCTTTTTACTCTCATCATGATGCACTTGAATTTTCAGCCCTTAAGGAGACCTTGATACGAGAGGGAGAACCTTTCAGTGTGAGGCAGTAGTTGAAGATGATTTATAGGATCATTACTTGGGCTAGTAAGAAATAAGAGCCTTGAAGGTTAGCAATTATACATGATGGGATTGGAGGCATTGCTGAAGGTGCCTTGACACCTCTTCAGGGCTAACAAATTGTGCAGGTGTTTAGATGTGACTGATGTGTAAGTGCAATGGTATACAATAATTAATGATGCCATTATTGGTGATAGTATGGCATTGCCAGTAAAAATAATAATCCTGTTAATATGTGCTTGAAGACAAAAAAGTTTTTTCTTGCCTATTTTACAAAAAAATTATAATTGTTGATTGCTATGATAATCTCATTAGATTCCTAATGTAGTCAACCTTGCCTTACAGGAGGTCGCTGTTAAGAAATTTTTGGACCAGGGTCTGTCAGGTGATGCATTAGAGCAATTCAGATGTGAGGTAAGCTTTGGACAACTTAAAATTTGACATCTTGCATGTAACATTTCAGGTATGGTATCTCCAGTCTTCTTTTGTTTTTAGATGTTCCGATCAAAATCTTTCAGCATTGTGGTACAGGTGAAAATCATGTCAAGACTGCGTCACCCGAATGTTGTTCTTTTTATGGGAGCTGTAACTCGTCCTCCTAACCTCTCAATTATGACAGAGTTTCTTCCAAGGTTTGTTCAGTTTACATTCCTACTGGCATTGTTGGCATTGCTACTATTTTTTTGTTAAAGAATGAAAGAGGACGTGTTGCCTGAACAATTTCTAAGGGAACATGCATATGGATGCTATGAATGAATTGTTTGTTATATTGCTGTACTATCCTTTCCAAACATAACTTTCTAAAATGTTATCTCAAATTGGAAACATTCTGAATAGCATGCTGAAGATTAAAGATTTTAGCATAGTATCTACATAAAACAAAACCATATAAAACCTGCAAAAAGCCTTGTTTCTGTTGACATGTGCAAATATTGGTTTTTCTTCTGTTATTGCCCGGGCTTGCTTGATTTGTGTTGATTTACATCCAACTTACATGCTAAATCTTATTCTAATGATTGAACAAAAATGTTTTTTCAGGGGGAGTTTATATAGGTTGCTGCATCGCCTCAATGTTCAACTTGATGAAAAGCGACGATTGAAAATGGCGCTGGATGTGGTACAATTTTGACTCTTCTATTGTTGTTTATGTGATTTGTTTTAGCTTATTTTCGATTTTCACCTGAACCTGGGTCATTCTTACAGGCCAAAGGGATGAATTACTTGCACACAAGCCACCCAACAATTGTGCATCGGGATCTGAAGTCCCCAAATCTTCTTGTTGATAAAAATTGGGTGGTCAAGGTACTTTCCTGACCAATGTTTTGTGAGCATTTCTTTTGATATTGTGAAATGTGGCCAATTGTCCAATATGAATTGCTGGTACTGTTGTGAAACTTTATGTTCAGTTGATGAATAAACATTTGTGTGCTTATAATTTCTAAAGCATTGATGGTTGTCTAAGGTTTAATGCATTGATATTTTAACTTTGCCACCATATAGTTGAGTTTTTTATCTTGTAAATGCAGTTTGAGATGAAATTGAGAAATTTTTATTCCAAATGTGAAGTTATGATCCATGGGTTTCTCTTTTGTTTTACTTGTATAGCGAGAGCATATTGGAGCAGATCCTTTTGCATTAATGTTCAATACATCTAGCTGCAAGAAATATAGCTATCCTTTCTCCCATTCTCTATAATTTCAAATTGTTTGGTCATATTTGACCAAATAGTCGAAGGTTTAAGGTTCCTAAAGATTATATTGCAGAACTCAATTCTCGTACCAAGAATATTATGTACTGGCAAAAGTTGCAGTGATAAATCATTGGTCAGCTCAATAGAACTTTGGACAAATCTTGAATATGCCAGGTGTGTGTCAAATATGGGGCTGAGTTTTGATCAAGGTGAAATTCTTATTGAACCTCTTATCACAACATCAAAGGTGCTAACAGGCTAGTGAAATTTGTTATGCTCTTTCCTTATCTAGTGGAACTAGGGTAGATTGATTCTTCCTACACAAATATGACCTTTTCATATACTTCTCTTGAATCTTACTACCTCCATGTAAAAAATAATTCAGTAAAAGTTTTTCCCAGAAGCAGCAATGTCGATTCACACCTGATTTATGGTGCATTTTCTTATATCAAGTATATCAGATTCTCCTTCAGCTATTATTGATGAAAATAAGACCTGGTCTTCTTCTCGATGGGTTGGTTTGGTCATCATTTTTTTGAAAAAACGAAAGTGTTAGGACCTCGAAATTTAATCATCTGTTTTAAGCCATAACCTACCTGATTTATTCAAATCAGCTATCACTAATTTTCTTTCAACATCATAGATCTCACCTTAGAATGGTTGGCTAGCTTTTTAGACTGATAGAATGATTTAAGGTCGCTACCTAAAACATTCAGTCTCACGTCAAGTTTTACAAGTAGTTCACCTATAGGCTTAGAACTCAAGAAGCAGATACTAAAATAAAAAAGTACTTGAAATAGAAGTGAAACAGTTAATCATTGGTTTGGTGGCTGTTCTAGAAACATTCTGCCTAAGTTCAAATCTAACCGGATGTTTTTATATCTGGTGCCTTGGCCATGAGTAAACTTTTCTAGTATAGCTGATTCATTTCGTAACCAAGTCTTTTGAAGATAGAAAATCCCAGACACGCTGGAGTTGTTCATATTAGTCCAGATAAAAATTAAAGCAGAGTGAAAGCAGGTCATCGAGGATGATATAACAGAACATGTGGATTGGCTTTTCAGGAGAGTTGGTTATGTGGCTGTTCTACCTTCCTTTTTTAAAATGAACTATGTTAATTGTATATTGATAGTTTTATTGAACTTCTCTTGCTCTCTCTCCCAGCCAGAAGGTAACTATGTCATAGGCATTTGAATTTGTCTGCAGGTCTGTGACTTTGGCTTGTCAAGATTGAAGCATCATACATTCTTGTCTTCGAAATCAACAGCGGGAACAGTAAGTCTTTCAAGCTTTTATATTTGTCATGCTTTTTATACTCTTCTGTTCACCTTCTTAATCTTTCTTCATTACCTCTGGTCTTTTTGATGGGTTTGCCCTCTCTGTTTCCCTCCCTTAATCTATGAACATCCTTCAGTTTGGATGTCGAACAAAAATTCATGTTCTTGGGGAGGTTTTGGGGAGGATAGCAAATCAAATCAATATAAAATAACATAACTATTACCGCATTATATGTTGCCAAAACTGCACAGCAATGCTGTTGTGACTCAAAGAACTTGCACATTTCAAACTGATGCACTACCTTTTCCATGCTCACTTTTGTTCTTAGGCAATATAGGCTGTCAGCAAGAAGGATGCACATAAAAGAGATACTTATTATCTCTTAGTTATTAAATTGTTGCTCGACACACTATATAATGGTAAAAATCTCATTTATTTTCATGATACATGTACATCATATTAGCTTCTAACTATAGTAAGACTTCTTGGAACTGTCCTATTTAGCTTCTGGCAGTATTATCGTGTATCTTTAAGTTCTAAGTTCTTAGTACTCTATCTTTTATCTCTGGGATTTTGCTTGCTTTTTGATGATATCGCGCCAGGAGGTGGATGGGTTCCACAGGAGCATGGAGCAAGGAATGAACCACTAGATTCTGCTCCACGCCCTGTGGTGTTCATTCGATCCTGATGTGGTTGCATCAAGATGCAAACTAAACCATTTCTGCAGAAAAAAGACTTTGGCTGTGTGAAGTTTGGATCTGAATAAAAGAAAATAATCGATTCCCCAGATATATGTATCTGTCAATGCCGTAATCCAAGGTTTCACTATTTTATACTGAACCATCATTCTGATTGTCATTTCTTTTTGGGCTGCAGCCAGAGTGGATGGCACCAGAGGTCTTACGAAATGAGCCATCAAATGAGAAGTGAGTCTGGAGAGCCAGCTTAAGTTTTATTCTCTTCTCATGAAGGCCGAGTTTTTGCATTTAATATATCTGTTGCCTCTTCTGTCTGCTTCAGGTGCGATGTTTATAGTTTTGGTGTCATACTGTGGGAGTTAGCTACCTTGCGTATGCCATGGAGTGGAATGAACCCAATGCAAGTTGTTGGAGCTGTTGGGTTCCAAAATAGACGCCTTGACATACCAAAAGAGGTTGATCCCGTGGTTGCACAAATAATAACTGATTGTTGGGAAAGGTGAGCTTGCACTGATATTCATTTAAATAGTCTCAACCAACACTCCAGTACAGGATTTTTGGGTCCGACAGTTAATTGAAAGAATTTTTGTGTTCGTGATTGGTTCAGAATTTGAAAACAAAACTAATGATGATTATTCAGAACATATTTAAAAAACAGGGAGAATTGCTTTATAAAGAATGTTGTAGCATTTTTTGTAACCTCTTTTTTCCTTTTTTGTTGATAAAAGCATTTGTCATAACTTCTAATTTCCATGCAGTCAAAGTAAGCTTAAATTTTATGTCGAGCTATTTAAACCTTTTCTCTGTGAAAAATTAATAACTGTGAAAAAAAGATAATTAGGGGTTGCAAACATTTAAAGGTGGCTTTATATGAAATAAAGATATGGGCGGAATTGTGCACGGTTGCTTGTGAACTTATTCATCCAGTCATGGCAGCAGTGTTTATTTTATCTCGGACTAGTAACAATTTCTCAAAGAATGCTAAAGAGACATGTAGTCAAGTTATTATGTTTTTATCTACACTCTTTGAAACCTATGTCCTGTCTCAATCCAAAATAACTTTGTACGATTCTGACAATTTTGGTTGGCTGTGCAGCGAACCAAGTAAACGTCCATCTTTTGCGCAGCTTATGTCACCTCTTAAGCAATTGCAGAGGTTGGTTGTCACGGTCAATTGAAGATACAAAGACATTGATCAAAACAAAGAATGGCAAGAGTCATAGCTTGCCATGTGTATATCAACAATTTGTGTCCCTGCTGGAACAGCAGTGGCACAACTAGTTGTACAATATGTTTATTCTAAGGACTCAAGAACTGTTCAAAGTGGAGATTTAATTAAGAGCTGCCAACAAAAATGGTCCGAAGCTGTGCGAAGTGCGGCGGAAGAAGCAAGCATGGGAGAACTCCTGAAGCATGGGAGCAGTGCTAAAAGCACAGCACCATAGTATATAAGTTTATCTTTTTGTTTCAGATTCATAAATCAAGGAATCTGAGGAATGTTGGAATTGTATACATCGGATGGAATTGTCATTATTGTTGCCATGACAGGAAAAGGAGGTACCGGAAAGAAAATGTTAGGGATGCACAAGCCGCTGTCCCTTATTTACGCTCTTGATAAGATGATTGTTGTGTCCTTGAACTGGCACTATTTGTTCTAGAAACATTTTAAAAATAATCATGAAGATGTTGGAATCTCGGGAGCCCAACCTCACGAAAATATGGATTATCATCTGGTAAGTATTTATTTTGAAAACTGTTATCTATTTTCATATGGTTGTATGCCTGCATCCATGGAATCCTATTGTATCAAAGGAGATTTTTATCTTGGCCGAAATCTCAGTTTATGTTTGCATGCTTGCATCTATGGACGGATATAAATAGGTAAAATTTGAGATATCAATTGGTAAGGTATGGTTATTTAAGCCAATAGTTTTTACTTATTTTTTACTTTGTTAAATAATTGTTTATTTAATAACTTTTAAAATTAATGTTTAAATAAAGTTTTTAATCTCGAATTTATTGTATTGGCTAAGATTTCGATATCTTAGTTTGAAAATATTTGTTACATTCTCTCTATTTTTTTTCACTTACCATGACCTAGATTAAAGGTGATGTTAGTTTCATTCCATCGGGATGTCGATCCGAAGGCTTTTAGACCTAACATGTTGAGAGCTAGTTAAGTACGAAAGTTGAACTCCTAAAAGATTTTTTTGCCGTTGGATGATAATGGCAACATCTTGCAGAGAGTTTGATGATTCTTATCGTGAGGTAATTCGATCCCTGATGATCTAAGATCAAACATTTTATATACTATATTTTAGTTATTAAATATCTTCGGATACCCACGAGTAGCCTATTTGGTATTACATGGAAATCGAAAATTATTGACTGCATAATACCAAAACTACCTTCGATATATTCCATAAAATATGTTTATTAATCAAATAAAAAACTATTAATATACTTACAAATATATAAATTATTAATATATTTTATTAAAAATATTTATTAATTCTATAATTTATTAATTCTACAAAAATATTTTAATGGTTATAATAGAATTATTATTTTCATTTATACTTACAATATATTATTATTTTAAAATTAATATTTATTTTGACAAGGAAAATATAGTGAATAGAAGTAATATATTAAATAATATCATAATACAAATGTAAAGTACAATAATATATTTTTATTTTAATTTAAAATTATAAATGAGTAATAACATGATAATAATATGATTAATAGTATATTATAATATAATATATATCATAAGTAAAATATATATAATATTAATATAAAATAATACATATATAATATTGATATAATATATTATATATATATTGATATACTATTTTTTTTAATGGATTGAAAGGTAATTTTTTTCTAAATTTTAGTTAAAATCAGATGATCTTGGATTTCCAACCTCAAAAATAGGTTTCTCATCAATATTGCTATAATATATTAGGTATATTAATATATTAGTTTTTTTTTCAATGGACCGTGAAATTTTTTTTTCTTCAAATTTCAGCTTAAGATCAATATTTTGGGGCAATCATGGATATCTGATCTCAAGATTAGTGGTTAGACGGTGATTTGAAGAATGAAAGTGATTTGGGATCAAAATTACGTACGATCTCTGTATCCCAAAAAGACCACCAAAAGTTCTCAACGCATCGATGTATCAATGGCTTAGTTTAATATCCAATTGGCTATCACGGGCAAACGACAATATCAGCACCAAAAGTAGGAGCAATGGATAAAGTCTGGGAAAAGACGTGGTTATGATTGAACCAAGGCGACACGCATGCGCGCCCGTCTATTTCCCACCTTATCCTTCCTCCACGTATTGCCCAGGTTTTTCATTTGACGGGCATCCGTGTTGGGGGCGCGTGTCCTCCACGGCCGCCAATTACTATAAAGATTATCTTGAGATGTTCATCTTTAGGATAACGTTTTAGTCGGACATCAACATCTCGATATTTACCAAAGTGGTAAGTATCTATGAGTATCTATGAACTTCTAAAAATAAGAAAAAAATTATAAAAAAAATTGAGCATATCATGTTCAATTAGACATACTATCTGGTTTTGTATCTGAGAGATATGAGACCTTCCAACTCCTAGCCTCCACGGAGTTCATATGGATGGCATAATATGCATGGAAGACTTTGCTGATAAAGTATCAGAGATCTCTTTCCTTTACTACAAGGAAACGAACAAGAATGGAGATATATCAAAGGCAAAAACGAAGAGAATGCAGCCTAGGCATTCCCATCCGATGATTTGTACCTTTCCCTTTGTTGGAAATATTTTACCTAAAAATTAGGATATTTTTATTTTATAAAAGTATTATAAAAGAATAATTTTCTAGAATAAAATTCGAAGATTGAAAAGCGCTTGATTGCATCGAAGTATGTGATATACACTACCCTAAAAACATGATTCGCCTCTTATGTATAGGTCTGTGGCGATTTCGTCCCCAAGGTACAACAATCCGACTCAACCTTATCTTTCTCTAACAAGTATGATCACTGGGGATACTTGACTCAACTGGCTCCTTTAGGTGCCCAGAAAAAAAATAGAAAAAAAAGAATAAAGAAAGAACGAAAGAAAAGAAAACTATGCAATGGGTGAGGTGTTCTGTGGACTTGAACCTCACTAAATGTTGATAGTATCTCTCTGAAGGAATCATAATAGATTAGACATTGAACTAGGTCCTTTAACTTTGACTTCTACTTATCACACATACAGTATGGATCAATTGGGTTTTTATGCGGTCAACGCCATTTAAAGGCCTTGTGCTTAGTGCCTTAATTTTTCATGAGAATTTTATTAGGGTTAGCCCAAACTCCTAGTTGCGACCTATATGACAATTCTCATATAGGTAAGTCCTCCAATAGTATTTGTGACCTAATATCCTGTAGATTTTCTATCTTGGACTCATTAAAAGTATAGCTCAACCTTTCCAATATATATTTTTGTCACTAATAAGAGCATTTATCATAGGAATAGGAGGAGATATACTCCGAAAAATGTGCTCTGACAAGATCACTCAATCAGATTCATTTCTCCCATATTGAACCTCCTTCATGAGATCTTCAATTAGAGGTTAGGTGTCCACTATCGGTGACCAAATAGTAGGCTTAAGCCCCATCTCTCTCGATGATTCTAGAACTCCACTCCTAGATAAACCATTGGTTAATTGATCTGCCAAATTTTTCTCAGACTTGACAAATTCTAAGAAAATAACATTACTCTTTTTGAGTTATCTTACAAATTTACAATGAATCCGAATATGCTGGTTCATCTTTTTGTTAGTACTCTTTTAATTTGTCAGTTCTATTATGGCCTTATTATCATAATGGATTAATATGGCCAGAATATTTTTTATCAATTTTATCTCAATACAGGTGGTATTCAGAGCAATCAACTCGGCCTCCATGGTTCTCCAAGATATAATAGTTTACTTGGATGATCCCCAAACAATAGCAGCACCACCGAGAAGAAAGAAATATTGGATGCTTGCTTTAAGATCAAGAGAATAAGTAATCTAATTTGCATCACTATAACCCTCAACCGCCTTAAGGTACCCAGTGTAAAAGAGAGATAGATCAAGGGTTTCCTTAAGATATCGGAATACCCTTTTAATGGCTAACCAATGAGATTGATTTGGATTTTGAGTATATCTACTTAGTCTTCCTACAGCATAGGCAATATTAGGTCTTGTCTTGTTTGCAACATATAAGGGAGAATCTATAATTTAGGAGTATCTGATTTGATTAACTAGTTCACCTAAATTTATTTTGGGATGAATACTTGGATCATAAGGAGTAAATTTAGATTTTGATCAGAGTAACCAAAATTTTAAATCATTTTCTTAATGGAATAAGCAAGGGAGAGAGCTATCCCTTCAAGAAATTTGATTAACTTCATCCCTAGGATGATATTAGCTTCACCTAAATCTTTTATATCAAAATAATTTGAATTTTTTTTTATTCTCAGATATGTTTCTAAGAGAAGTTCCAAATATTAGAATATCATCGATGTATAAATAAAAAAACACACAATCATCGTCAATGATTTTGGAATAGACATACTTGTCATGATCATTGATAGAGAAACCAAAGAAAAGGATGGTTTCATCAATTTTTTCATGCCATTGTTTAGGTGCCTACTTTAGGCCGTATAGGGATTTTACAAGTTTGCAACTTTGTTCTCTTGTCCCTTTAAAATGATTCCTTCAAGCTATTTCATATAGATGTTTTCATCTAGATCTCCATTTAGGAACGCAGTCTTTACATCCATTTGATAAATGATCAACTTATGGATGGAAGCAATGACAAGAAGAGTTCTAAGGGTAGAAATTCTAGCTATAGGAGAATAAATACTTTTCTATTGATCCATCAGGTCTAAGCTTCCTACAAAATACTCACTTACAACCTAATGGTTAACTATCTAGAGAAAGAACGGTTAGAATCTAGGTCTAGTTTTAGATAATTGAATTGAATTCAAAGTTAATGGCTTCCTTTCAGAAAGGGGCATCAGGTGAAGACATTGCCTCTGCAGACGTGGAAGGTTCATCTTCAACTAGAAAAGTAAATAAATCTTTACTAAAGTCCTTTTTTTTCTAGTCCTTGTGCTCCTTCTAGGTTCAGAAGGTCCATGATCAGGGTTAGACCTCTTCCTCTTTCTAGAATCATAAAGAACCTCTGATTCAACAAGACTAGGGTTAGATAATAGATCATATTGAATTTGATTCGTTATTTGGTTTCTAAAAAAAATCAAAATAAGCAGCATCCTTAGCCTCGATGAGAATGTTATTAGAGATGTCACTTATTTAGAAATTTATTACAAAGAATCTATTTGTGCTACTATCTAAGGAATACCCTGCAAATATTGCATCTATGGCTTAAAAGATATTCTATTTGGGATATAACATGTTGCTAAAAGAGCTCCCCCCTCCCCAAAAAAAGTTCTCTGGTACTCCTAAAGCGATTAACATTGAATTAACTATATCCATTAGGGTACGATTCTTCCGTTCTGCTACACCATTCGATTGCGGGGAGTAAGAAGGAATAACTAATGATCTCATATTCTTGATAGAATAGGGCCATTTCATTCGAGGTATATTTTCCACCTCAACCAGACCTAAGTTTTTTAAGAGTTTTCTTAGTTTGAGTTTTAGTTTCAACCTCATAGATTGTAAACTTGTCTAAAACTTTATTTTTAGATTTGATTAGATATAAGTAATAATACCAAGAGGAATCATCAATGAATGTTACAAAGTAACAATTTTCTCCTCGAGTTGAAATTTTGGTAGGTCACACACATCACTATGAATTAGGTCAAGAAGGTTAAAACTTCTATTAACAAATATGAATGGTTTTTAGGTACTTTTGGCTGGAACACAAATTTCACATTTGATCTTTTTATCTAGATGGATCTTAGCCTACCATGCCAAACATTAGAGGATTCAAGATTTAGAGCAAAAGAATGATCTTTATTAGAATCTTTAGGAATTACTCTTAATTTGAATAGGCTTTTAGATACAAGGCATTTTCCAATAAACTCGTTATTATGAGTGATTATAAGCTTATTAGATTCTAATACAATCTTATAGCCTCTAGATACAAGAAGAGATCCACTGATGAAATTTCTCCTAACGTTGAGGATGAATAGTATTTCATGAAGGATTAGAGTTTTTTCATATGTCATTTTCAGGTCCACTCGTCCTTTTTCTAACACTTGTGCTGAGGAGTCGTTCCCAAGCTTTACACCTCCTCTACTTGATTCCTAAAGGATAGAGAACTAGGAGCGATCAAAACAAACATGTACGTTAGCTTCGAAATCAAGCCACCAATCACAAGAAAAATGGACTAGAAATACCAAAGAGTTTTGACATTCTGACCTGAAGAAGGATACAGAACCATCTTCAACCATATTTACTTGAGATTTAGGTAATCCTTTCTTTCAAGGTTCAGTCTTCCTATAGTAGCAGTCCTTCGCCATATGAGTTGATTGCCCGCACACGAAGCAGAAGGTATCCTTCTTTTTTGGCTTCTAATCTGGACGAATATAGCTTCAAGAGGTTTAAAGGAAGAAACAAGGTTTGAAGGATTCGAAGATTTGTTGTTTTTTAAAAAATTTCCATGGAGTTTGAAATGGGTTAGACTTGATTCAGTCAAATTTATCTTGGGTCCAAAATCAATTTTAGGCTTATGTTTAAGTTAATGCTCTTCTTCGATCCTGATAGAGTTTATAATCTCTAATAGGGTTAAGTTACCTTAGTTATGACTTAACACACGAGAAAAGCTCAACCAAAATGGAGGAAGAGAATCAACTAAGGCTTGGACTCTATAATTTTTAGAGAATTTGCAACCTGTCAGTTCAACCTTTTTAAGAGATCTTGAAATTAATGGATTTGGACGCCGATAGACTTGAAATCCATCATGGCATATTTACAAAACTTGGATACGGCAAATTGATCAAGATCGGCATCATCCAATCCATATTCTGCTTCAAAAATGTCCCAAAGCTCTTTACCTGATTTGGTGGTAAGGTGCACATCATATAGAGAATCAACAAAGGGCACTAACAATCCTATAGCGGCAATGGAAATCAATTTTTTCAGGAGTTTTGGAATGAGGGCCAAAGGATGCAAAATCTTGAGGACTAGAAGAGGGTTGAGAGGTTGATCTAGAAGACAGTCTAGGATCAGGATATTCTATGGCAGAAATCAATCTTAATATGGTGAGCCAATATCTTACTTGGCTTTGCCACCTTCTAAAAGAGAACCATTAAATTTTTTGGGTTTGATTGAACTATGATCATCAAAAGAAGCTATTTATGAAGTTTTGTTTGCTTAATTAGTTCTACAAACATAAGTTCAAGGGGTTTAGTCCTATATGTTTTAATAATTAATTAATGACTTTCCATAATAATTCTAGGCTTTGAAATAAATGCAATATGGAGCTATAATAACAATAAGATTAAATTAATACACTAACAAATATAACAAGTAAAGTAACTTTGTAATTTTTGCATATGTTTCAAAGCAGCAGTAATATATATTTTGAAAATAACTAATAATATGCGCAGTTTTTAAAGATGCAAGAGTTTCCTACATAGATTTTAATGTTACAAAAAATTCTATATAGAAATTAGGGATTGCAGAAAATAGTTTGCATAGAATTTAAAGCTGTAGAAAATCTGCACGAATTTTAAAATTGCAGTAATTTTATATACAGATTTTGAATCTGCAGAATATTTCTGCACTGTTTTCAAAGATACAAAAAAATCTGCAAAAATTTTAAATATGCAGAAAATTTTTTGTACAATTTTTAAAGTTGCAGAAAAATTTCTGTACAGTTTTTAAAGTTGCAGAATTCTATTTGCATAATTTTTAGTGCAATACGACTTTCTTAAAAAACCGATTTTTGTGAAGAAAATAACTTTCTAAATGAAGTTAAAGCATTCGAATTCCTATACAATTAGACTAAATCTAATTCTATACTATCAAATTTAATTTTTATAAACATATATATATATATATATATATATAGAGAGAGAGAGAGAGAGAGAGAGAGAGAGAGAGAGAGAGAGAGAGAGAGAGAGAGCAAAGTACAATCAAAAATCATGTTCTTAGACTCTTTTCTAAGACTCAACAGATAATACACCTATTTGTATATTTATCTATTTAATATCTAATATAACATACTCAAGTTCTATCCGACATGATTTTAGATCTTGTCCGATTGTATCTTTAAGCTTTTCGTTAGCTTTATCCATTTGCATGAGGGATGGAATTATTAATGTCATAGGGGGAAATGCTTCCATATTATGGATAACTATATTGATTTGAATAACCAGTGTTTGTTTGCACCCGTTGTTATCCATCAGCAAGGAAGGCCGTTTGCTGTTATGTTAATGTTTGATTATTATTGAATCCCGTCGCATAGTTTCTAAAAAGAAACTCTTGCTTCGATATTTAACAAATAAAAAAAAAAAAGTAAACATTCACTCTATCCATCTCAAGTAATAATTATAGCAAAAATCAATCAGCTTCTACTGAACAATATCTTCAAAATCCTAACTAAAGTACAGGCTAATAGATTGAAAAAGGTGTCATGGGAACTGGTGGACCATTCAGCTTCCTTAGCTGGTACTCCTATTTAACTATTTTGGATGCTCTCATTTGGGCCCATGACATGGACCATTCGATATTGCCGCAAGAAATCTGAGGAAGCTCTGGTGTGCAACCTAAAGCCTATGATATGGTTGGACGGGAATTTCTTATAGACTTGCTAAAGCATAGAGAGTTCGGAGATGGATTAGCTGGGTTGATTCATGTTGGAGATCTACTATAATTATAATTATGATTAATGGAGTCCCTGGGAGTCACAGGATGTGGTATGAAGCTCTGCTGATTCAGTTTCCAAATGATACTTTGTGTCTCTCTAGGGATGATGCGAATAGTATTAAGGATCTCAAGGTCATGCAACTAGGGTTTGAGTTGATGTCAGGACTGAGAATTAACCTAACCAAGTACTCGTTATCATAATTTGGGTCTAATTAGGAGGTTGTTGTAACAACTTAGGACCTCACCCAAAAAGGATAGGTAGAAGGTATCATTCAAATTTCTTAGTGCTATATAAGCATCCAAAATCTCTACAATGAATAAGCGATGTGGGACTAAACACACCCGTACAGGTTCTTGCATACTCCCTCATTTAAGCTCTGGCATCCTCGCCGGACTAAAGATCTAAATTCATTCAAATTCAATCATAAACATTCGATCAGCTCATGATCAACTCAAATGGGCTCGCGTTGTAGTGTCTCCTAGTCCACAATATAGGATCTCATATAAAAAGGCTAGCCATAAGGTATTATTTGTTAGACAATAATAGATGAATGAGAAAATAGGCTGCAAAGTGACCCACTTGAAATGTTGCTTCTTAGAAGAGATATGTTTCTTCAAAAGAGTTGCATCAAAAGAAATACATCTATTCATTTATATGGATGCATCTTTATATGGATGCAATTTTTCATTTAAAAGACATGACTGTTAGCAAAACTATTCATAGGAATATGTCTATTCATTTGAATAGAAAAGACATGTCTCTTTACTTGGTGTCTGTTCTGAAAAGTCAACGTGAACTCTATAAATAGAGCATTCCTCCAACCATTTTATATACCGAATCTTTTCAATTCATCTAGTTCTCTCATTCTAGAGTTCTTAGAGAGCATTAGTGAATTCATTCAAAGAGAGAACAAAAACTTAGTTTTTTGGTTCGCCGTACAAACAAATTGGTGTGCTCCTTTTGTTTGTGAAGATCATTGTATCCTGACAGGCAGATACTCAAAAGATCCGAGGCACCTGTGTGGAGGGCGAAATCTGTCTTAAGGATATAGTGTTAAACACTAGCATTGATCTTACATAGTTGTGATAAATCTTTATTTGAGGTCAGTTTTATTTATTTATCTATTTATTATTCAATTTATTTTACAAATTCACAATACACACAAGGCACATTACTCAGATTTCTTAATCCTATATAAGTACCTAAAATCTCCCCAGCGAATAAGCGATACGAGACTAAACACATGCCTATATAGGTTCTTGCAGTTGTCAAGGAGTATTCATACATTCCAAGTATTTGGGCTAGCCGCTGCATCATTCAAAGTTGAGAAGGGAGGACTCGGTGGTTCTAATTGACAATTTGAAAAAAAAAATAGTTGGTTGGATAGCGAAGTTTTTGTTTGTGAGAGGAAGGCTGGTTTAATTAGTAAGCTCATGTACATGCTGATAGAGAAGCTTGGTCTAAGACCATGTGAGTATAGTAAATGGAAGGCCAACTATTTGGCCAAAGTTCATGTACATGCTGATAGAGAAGGAACAAGAAGAGGCTACTAAGTTGAAGCAAATACTTCAACATGTCACCCTAATGACTTTGATATATTTAGTGAAGATGGAACCGAACTAGGGCATTCTCTTCTAAAGCTTCTGTGGATATTGGTCAATATTTTCACAACCGATAACTTGTTAAAGAGGAATTGAGGACACGTTTGGTTCGCGACTGGAGTCAAAATTAGAATGAGAATCGGAATGGTCATATCCTCCGACGCATTTGGTTTGTGATCGGAATCGAAATCAGAATCAAGGTAGGATTTGAATACTAAGAGAGAGTAAGGATTAGGTTTGGGAGAATTGGAGCATTCTCATTCTCCCCCGGAATCAGAATGGGAATGAAAATCCCCAAATAAAACGGCTAGAATAGAAGTCGTTTATTTCTATTTCCATTCCAGAGTCCAACTCTTTCCAACTAAATACCTTGGTTACTAGCATTTGCAAGCATTTCTGGCACATAATTAATATTTGCAGAAAACCTTCGCACCTAGCGGCTTTGTTTGGCAGCTGGAGTCCAAAGTGTGTGTATGGATGAGTTGGAGAAAAGGATGGACAACCGCTGCTGCAATGTGCCGGCAAGTCCGTATAGAGAGGAATCAGAGAATCATTAGGAATACCACACAGGCATTATGGACTTTATTTGTAAGATTAAGAGGGTTCTGGAGTCTTTGATAACCTTGTTTTAGAGAATGCAGGATCATAGACGAGTGAAGCTGCACTTTAGGAGAGTTAAAGAAAATCTGAGTCGTTTCCAGTTGCAAGATCAAATGAACCTTGCTCTCTTTTCCTCTCTTCTGTTTCTCTTTAGTTTTCTTTCTCCTTCGTTACTCTAATCAATAACTTCGCGCGGGAGATCTATCGTTTACCTTACAAACACATTCTCCTCCAGGCCATAGAAAAAATTTTGTTTATGCTAAAAAAAAAAAGAAAAGATAGGGACCGTGCACCTACCCAATAACTGCTTGTCTATGTTATGACAATTAAAGATTAGAGTGATATGACGCATAACAACTTCGTTGCATAGCCCATGCTACTGTCTCCATGCATCTAAGGTTCCTCTGCAGCATCTCGATCTAGTCTCCTTGGTCCGGTGCAGAGGGGCAGGCCGAGCAAAGCAAAAACGTTCAACCCTGAAGGCCAGTTTCCTCCTGACTCAATTTTACAACCATGACCATTGACCCGTGCTGAGTAGCACTTCTCTATAGAAGAAGCAACTCGGCTTTAACCATCTCTAGGGCGTGCCTGGTTCTACCAAGTGTCAGATTGTTGCAGTACATTCTCAAAATTTTTAAGCCACATCGGCAATCCGTTGCGGCATGGCCTCAAGTTTGTTAAAATACAATTTTAACATATTTTAACATATTTAGATTCGAGAGGTTCTCTAAAAAAAACACTAAAAATCAACAAAAAAAAAAAAAATCAAGTTGGCCAAAGAGGACTGAATCTCTAGAATCTCAGTTTCTATTTTTTATTTCTTATTTTTGATTTATAAAATTTTTACTGACTCAGTATCGGAGGGCTCCACGCAGCCAATCCCGCGAACTTTCATTTTTTGACCGTTGCTTTGCAGGTTTACGGAGGGGATCGGCATCAACATCCCAAAATCATCAGCCACCGTCTCTGATATCCTGACAACCTCTGGTTCCGATCGAATACGTACATAATTTCAATAAAAAAAATGAAATTCTATAATATTGTGTGTCCTTGTATGTGCGTGTGTACGTGTGTGAGAGAGAGAGAAAGAAAGAGAGAGGGAGTCAGCTGGGTCCACGTAGCATGGACGTCCGTGTCTTGTACCTCCGAGCCATGACCCTTCGATTTGCAGACATCGTTTTGAAAGCCACACTCCGTTGGTCATACTCGATCAATGAGCCCTACACCTTGCAGATTTGACAATGAGTTCTCGGAGCTATTTCGCTCCTCTCCTTCTCCCTCCAAGCCCGGGAGTGATGCGCAAACCTAATACGTATCCACACTAGCGATCATACAAACTAAACGTCGTCTCTCGCCTCACGGTGACGTTATCTAGTGATCATCCATCCGATAAGAAGCTGGACGAGCTTGAAGCAGATGTACGTTCATTAGTCCACTTCAACTCAAGCTTGCATATCTAAGCTTTATCTCTCTCTACTTGATTAATCTATCGGATATTTATCTCCTACAGTTTAGCTGCTTCTAAAGTAATATCTCAAGGGCGGTCACGTACTTTCATGTCGCATTAGCTATTTTGCCAGCAACGGCTTGTTTGGAAGTGGTAACGGGTTTGGGTTTTGCATATATCGATCTTTCGCTCTCGGATAGTTGGATCGTGCCCTGTATATGTATATATATCTCAAGACATTGGAAGTCTTTCATTTATCCGTTCCATTTGCATGCATGGATCTTGAAGCAGCTATTGCACCATCTAATTGTGGAAGAAATAATGATACAACCGCTGTCCAGCGGTAACTCTTAAAACAGTCGAATAAGTTGAATAATAGTCTACAACGGTCTCTATGGGATCACGAGAGCTACAACTTGCTTAATTTGGCCTATGTGGATGGAAGCATATGGTTTCGTGGAAGAGATCTCACTCTGCCAGCGGTTTTTCTTGCCCATATGAGCAGAGCAGACTGTTTTTGTGGGGAGAGGGGCAAGAGATCTGAGACCACTCCTGTTTTTAACTGCCCAAGGTAATATCTACACAAGGTTGAGAAAGGTTGGGTGAAGGGGCTATTCTTGTCCCTTTGCCTGCTCTCACAACAAATGGCCTCTGGCAGTACCTGAGAAGGAGGAGATCGAGAGGGAGAGAGAGATGCCTTAAGTTGGAATTTTCTATTCAATGAGGTCGAGTATGTCATATTTGGTGCCTTGGAATGCAGTGTGAGGCTGAAAATATATATTTTTGCTTCTATCCATCCTTTCCGTGCTCCGCGGTGTCTCTCTCACCTAATAGCGAGTCACGTGAATGCCTGCCAAGGCCCTTCTCTTATTGTTCTTTCACTTCTTTGTTTTCCTCATAAAAGGGAATTTAATTACCCCTTCCCACTGATTGATGAATCCTAGATCTAGTCTCCTCGTCCCCTCCCTGCCCATATCTATAGCTTAGTTCCTAGTACCCTCTCTCTCTCTCTCTCTCTCTCTCTCTCTCTCTCTCTCTCTCTCTCTGGGATATGAATCAATTTTCTCCTATCCCTCTAGCAGAGGGAGGTGAAGATCAAAGTCACCTTCCTCCGTTCACTCTAGCAAGTGATACTCCTTCGTGCTCATGTTCCATTCTCTTCAATACTTCACAAGAACAAGGAGCAAATGACAGAGATAATCACCTCCTGCAGCAAGAGGTAAGGAATTTAATTTCATATTCAATATAATTCATGTGATCTAGGTCCATCTGATAAACTTGTAAAAAGTGGGATAAGTTTGTATGAGTCTATGATTTTTGTATCTTCTTTTCCATTGGTAGCCCGAGGATCATTTGTTGATCAGTAAATCAAGTGATCACCTGGTCTCATTTCCAACCAACTACAACAACAACGACAACAACAACAGTAACTATACCGTCGAGCAAGCTTCTCATGGTCGATGTGTTAATCAGGAAGATCTGCATGGCCCCGGTAAGTGGATGCCTTCCAAGATGCGATTTATGAGGAAGATGATGAATTCCGGTCATGACATCATGAGCAAAACAAGGAGAAACATGCAAATACTTCAAGATCGAGGCCAAGACAGTAGCACAAGCATGCGCAACAACAGCAGCAACTCCCCAAGTGGTATCATCAGAGTGTGCTCGGACTGCAATACCACAAAGACCCCTTTGTGGAGGAGTGGTCCTCGTGGCCCTAAGGTATCCACGTCTCTCTCTCTCTCCCTGTATCTTTAGTTCTGTTGATCAACCTAGCGATCTATCTTTATCTCCAATTGTTCTTGTACTGCATGCTGCAGTCTCTTTGTAATGCCTGTGGAATAAGGCAAAGGAAGGCTCGACAAGCCATGGCTGCTGCTGCTGCAGGTGGTGTGTTAATCCCTAGCGAAGCACCTGGCAAGATGCGGAAAGAGAAAAAATCTGATGTTGATCGCACGATACCATTCAAGAAACGGTGCAAGAACGCCATCGCCACTACTACTCAAAAGAAGTGTTTTGATGATGTCATGATAAGTTTAAGCAAGAGTTCAGCTGTCCATCGAGTCTTCCCACAGGATGAGAGAGACGCAGCACTCTTGCTGATGGATCTATCTTGGGGCCGCATCTGCAGTTGAGCACTGGCTTCTTTTCTGTTTTCTTTTTCCATCTCAAGTATTAATTCTTCTTGTTCTAGTGCGACCAGCGACTGCATGTTTGTGGAGCAGGAATATAAGATGTAGCAAGGCCGTGAATTAATGGAAAAGTAAAATTATCTTTACGAGCTATTAAGAACTTGGGCAGCACTGGATGTCTACTTCTTCAGTCCTTCAATATCTATGGAGCTCCTCAAGCTAATTCATTATCGTGTATTGTTATTTACTTTTCATTTGCCTGTTGCTGTTCTCTCTCTCAGAAAAAGATCTGCGTGCTGTTAACCATCCTTAAAAGTTATGGCTTTCCATAGTAGCTAACGATGAGGGCATTTGAGGCATTGGAGATCCAGGTGTTTCATTTCATGGTTATAGTTTACCATACTTTTTACTGTAAAATAAGGCATGGGGTGATGTATGGTACCACTCTTATATAAAACCAACGAGGCACGATGCCACTGATGGCAAAAAGTTAGCATGCATCTCTATGATTGCTTGCCAACATATGACCTGGATCAAAGGATTGTTTTAACTATAATTTACTTACTGGGTTATTTTCTTTTTTCTTTCTTTTTTTTCCGGAAGAAAATGGAGACTAATGGGGTTTCAGCCACCACCAGAATTTGTTAGCAAAAACAGTGTATAAAGAAGTTTGAGAGGTAAGAATGTGCAGAGAGTAAGAATATACAAATGATCCGATATGGAAAGCGGAAAGGGGCAGATATAGAACAGTAGGTGAGAATCTAACTCGGTTTTCTGACTGTTTTTGTTCTTCTCCATATGCTCTCTTCTTTCTCCTCTTTTCTGCATTCTCTTGTACATAATTTCAGACTACTTATATCTTAATAGATAGGGGGAAGTTCCTTACTTCCTCCATTTTGATCTTTTCAAAAAAAAAAAAGAAAAAAAAAAGAGAGAATTTAGCTCAGCTTTCAGACAACCTCAGTTAGCTGGCAAGAGCAGAAGAAAACCAGCAAATAGAGGAACAAGCATAACCAAACACCTATAACTCAATTGCTAATACCAAGACAACGCACCAGAATATTTTGAGGACTCCTCAACTTGACCCAAGGGGAAGTGATAGAGGTAGAATGAACTCAGAAGACTCCAGTTAGCCTGTGCAGACTCCTTGATAACCTTCTGAAGGCGGTATAAGAGTTCAGAAGCCACCAACGTACTGATACAGACACAGCATCTCTCTCCTCAACCTAGCTAGCTATCATCCCCACCTGCCTCCCTCTCCTTCATGCACGGTTTCCCCTCCAGAGAGTTTTGGAGGGAAAAACTTGGGCGTCTCTCCATGGGATTGGAGTTTCTCATATCCATATTCTATAGTACTGCTCTGCCTTTATCATTAATCTCTGGAACTATAACTATGAAAAACAACCCCAAGTGGAAGTATTGGGAAAGAAGATGCGAAAAGAGTTGAGCAGATATCTGTTGTTGACAAAATAAACCAACTCCAAATGGTTAAGGATCTAAATCTTGAATTAATGAAATTTAAAGAACCAAAGTCTGAATTATTTTCGACCATGATCGATGTCTAATTAACTGGAAAAAGTGTCTATCCAAATCTAACATTTTAGGTCCATGACTACATGCTACATGGTGATATTTCTTGTTATTTTTTTTAAAGTGATAGGTTTCTTGTTTTTGACCTGAACTTTGTCTGATTTAGATCCCTGGCTGTCTCATTTTGATCGGTGAAATAGTTGATTGACTGGCAGTTGCCCCATCTTTTTCTCCAATAGAATTGTAGCCGAAGCCTAAAACTGGTTGCTAGATCTATCTTTGTTATCACGATCGTTACCTTTACCTGAATCGATGGGAATGTAAGTTTATTTTTTCCTCTTTCTTTAGGAATGTTGCATAGTTCTTCTCAGAAATCATCGTACAGTTGCATTCATATGGGAATGTATGTGCACAAGTCCCTCTGTAAGTCAATCTTCTGCTGAAATTTAAGACCGCATTCATAAATGAGGGCAAAGCTATTATCTTGCTGGTAGATTAGGTAAAGCAAGATTTGGTGCAATAGTTGGAATAGTTTGTCTTTTAGTAATGACCTATTATAATCAGGTTTAACCTTAGGCTTGAGTTTGAATTTTAGTTGGAGTGTGATGTTGATACTTTGTCCTTTAGTAATTATGAAAAGTTGTCTTGGCAAAGAGATTACATGTTTATAAATAACGGAACAGCTTTACATTAAGAGTTGGTGAGATTTTTTTTTTGGCAAGAAAAAATGTCTGCTTGAGGCTTTTTTGGGATAGGAAGTCAAACACTTTATTTTGGTTTTTTTTTGAATAAATTAATCTTCTCTTCCAATTTTTTTACTATTATTTTCTTCTCATAATTCTCTATAAATATTTTTTTTGTGTTTGGTGTTTGCCCTGAATCCTAGGCCAGCGCAATCGATCTACTCCATATAGCTTTGTCGTTCTACAATACATTGGATAATGGAGGTCCCACATCGATGATCTAAATAGTTGGACATGATTTACTACTTTTAAATTATTTACATACCAGATCTCTAGCCTATGCATCAAATGATAAAAAATATATATAATTTAATATTATTTATACTGTTCATTTTTTGGACCACTTGATGCATAGGCTAGGAGCCTTCAAATTACATAATTTTTGGTATGTGAATAATCTAAAGAAAGTAGATCACATCCAATGGATCGGATTATCGATATGGGACTCTCATCATCCCATCCAAATTTGACCGAATTTGAGTGAAGATTTGCTCGAGTGGAGCCCGGTCTAGCCCTATATATTTATCCACATGTACATGTTTATATATTCATGATGCTAGACATGCTAAGTAACTTCAAATTAAAAATCAGTAGTTTTATAGGCTTCTTACTTTGAAAACAATACAAGGTTTTGGAAACAATCGATTAGAAGAAGATTAGAGAAAGCAGCAAGGAAAAGCACTGAAAACAAGCCTGCACGAACCAGATTGATGAGACAGAACTAAAACTTCAAAACACACATGAAGAAAGCAAATGTTGAAATGATTCTGACTAATTAAAATTACGACCTTACTTGAACAATATTCTGGCCGATTAAAATTACCTGTCCAATACTTCAAAAAAAACATGTACATACCTGGCCCAAACTTAACAACGAACAATGGCAGATTTTTTTTATACTTTTGTACTTACAAAGTGCAGTTAATTATATCGCAAAGTTAAAACAACACATCATTTAGCTACTAATTGTTAAGAATATTTTGTCTTCCTTATTATTTCTTTATTAAAGTCGTGACTTGTTATATATGTGTCCACTTAAGCATGCAAATAACCATTACGAAGATGATTTCAATCAGCAAATTCTGTACCCTTAATTTAGCCGATCTGGTTGCGTATTACTGCTTGGTAATTATCATTATCAAAAATTGGGTCAGAAAATGAGGATGGTAGTACACTGGGAGTTCAGTCAAACATGAAGACAATAATAGTTTTTTTAAGCCGAACATTGATCTTGTTTGTAAGTCTTGATTGATATTTGGTTGAGAAAATGATGTCTCTCTATCTGATACTGCAGTCATGAGATTCTTAGATGGGATTTGAAATGCTAAAGAAACCTGCATCTAGAAGCAAATATCCATGATGCGCCTCTCGTGTTTCCAATATAAATTTTGCATTTGGTAGAAGAAACCTTGAGTTTGAGTTCAACACTAGCAATTACTTCTTTTACTTCTTCTTTCGATGTGCGAACAGCATTTTATCGAAATTGCTTAACTTTGGAACAGGAGAATTAACAGTCCATCCAAGGAACTTGTGACATACTCTATAGTGAGTAAAAAATTTACAGATGGTTGCTCCAAGTTTGGATAAATCTTCATATTAGACAACCAAATATTCCATCAGTCCAAACGATGTAAGGTTCATCTCCCATAATCAATAATGTCAAACAAGTTTCAATTGGCTTAGCATGAGATACGCATATCCAACAGTAGGACACTGTCACGGAGGCCTTCTGTCTCTATCGACTTCTCGATGGATAACATTCTGCTCTTTCCGGCCAATGGAACGAAGAGCTCAAGTGTCGGTTCTGAAACTAGATGCCAAGTGCTTGGTACTAAGAATAACACGAGGCTTTCGAAATTTAACACGAGAATTTCATCAAGGTTCACCCAGCCAACAGCCTTTGCCGTGTACTTCCAGTTATCTTACAAAGAGAGCTTTTGGCAAGGCAAGGAGGACACTGCTTGATTGGGTTTCATGATCAAGTGAGCATGTGGAGGTCTGAGCACCACAAATAGCAGGGATCGGAGCCATTTCGCTATTGCAGAAAGAGTAGCTAGCTACTTGCTAGTGTTAAGTCTTATTACTGATTGGCATCTAGCTTAGGCCAGGTCTTCTGGATCACCCTTATGCACGTAGCACTGAGACGCCATGTCGAAATTTTAGGGCAGCGAACTTCATCAACATCTGAGGGCTAAAAGTATGAGAGGCCAACAAGTTTTGCTAACCTTTTTCAATTGCTTGCATTGGTCTCTGAAGATCATATTCCTTGCTTAAGACAGCAAGTCTAATGTCCTTGTTTTGTCACTACCTACGACAATCTAGCATTGTGATCCACATTATTCATGACTCCTGACAGGATAGTCTGGATGGCAAGGATATGGACACATATGAGGCAATCGTTACATGATTATTATTTTCTTTTGGGCAAATCTTGCAATGGAGATATATAAAATTAAGAACTGGACTATAGTCTAGCTGTTGAACTTATCCTCCAATTGGAGGGGGTTCTGATTTTACATTATCAATTGAACTTATCTCCTCGAACTGATTTTTATCAATTAAAGCATCATTTTTTTTTTCCTTTGGGGTGGGGGATGTAGATTAATAGTGGAGCTGCCACCAATTATTTTGCCTGCATAGGCTCTTGTATCCTCACCAAGATGAGGGTCCAAATCTCATCAAATCTAATTATAAATATCGCGATCGATTTGTCATCAATTCTAAAAGAGTTCATGTTGCATTCTCCACTGGTCGCACTTGGGCTATAGGCTGAGTCCACTCCGATACCATTATAATAACCGAGTACCTTTTTATAACCCAGCACCTCACTCAAAAAGGTTAGCCAAGAAAATTTTTGTTTGGGCTTCTTAATTAGCCATGTATAGGTACTCGAGACCTATTCGGTGTATTACTGATGTAGGACGAAATACATACCTTCATGAGCTCTCACATTAGTAGCGTAGATGTGCATCGAAGAACATGAGGTGCTCTTGCATCTATAAAATCTAGCCAAGGGAATACCTGCAACATATTTTTAAAACATCCACAAGAATTTTCGACCATAAGCTCACATGAAATCCCCAAAGGAAAGAGGGAAAGAAATGACAGCCTCGAGCTCATTAATATCCAAAAGTTCTGCTGTTTAGGCCTAAAGATTAATTTTGTGCCACAACCCAGAACTCCACTCATGTGAAGTATGGGTCAACTTCTTTTTAGATCTACATCAATCAATAAAGATGATACACTCCAGATTGGACAAGAAAAGCCATCAGAATAAAAGGTGGAAAAGATGCATTTCATCACTAAACAGAGATGCTATTGAGGTTGACAAAGACTAAGCAATCGTATAGATATTGTCCTAAGATAAACAACAACTCAGGAAATTAAGCTGTTCAAATCACAAGGCACGGGATCCCCGAAAGAGACCCCAGATGAAAGCCATTGCTCCAGCTCCAGCCGCCCAGGCCCCAACTCCCAACGCCCCTTCCCATCATTATTTTTTCTGCCACCATCTCTTGCCCCCTGGTTACAGACGGTAACATGAAAAAGTTACTACTTGCTTGCTTAGCAGTGTTACCACACGACTTTTTGTGGTCTTTTGGAGGGCATACAAAAAAATGCTATATTATTGGCTTTCCATAATGCTTATCAAAGAAATATAAAAATTTTTATTTTTTTACACCTGATGCTTTTAAACCAACATCAGTAAAAAGTATCGATAAATTTTGATGTGGTAACCAAATTACCGATGCTTCTTTCTAACGTACTGATACTGTTAATCCTTGCTGCATATGATAGCAACTGGGCGAGTGCAATAGACTTCTGTACTTCTTGTCCATTTGTCTCACTATTTGATTTCTTTCTTCTCTTCCTACACGTGCAGTACTGCTCCTTTGGCATCAAATTGTACCATGGTGATTTTTCACCTTGTTCTCTTCCTCAACTCATCCAAAGCCCCACCAGAAGCTTCAGTTGGAGGTGTTTGATCCTACATATCCTCCTAAGATTCATAGGTTCTCTGATATCCCACAGAAATGGTGAATTTAGTTGGGGAACCAAGCCTTCGATCCCTTTCTGTGCAATAGATCAAGGAAAATAACAATAATATGGCAAGTATTAGAAGCTAGAACCAACCGACGCCAACAATCTGGAACAATGGCAATCAAAGAGGAGCACACCACAGTTTAATTTTTACGTGAAAAAACTCTCAAACAATAATAATAATAATAATAAAAAGAAACATGCCAGCCATGCCTCATCCACTACGTGAAAATTCTCTAGTGTCCAAAGGAAAAATAAACACTCTTGGATGACATGTCACACCTCACCCATGGATGGATTACAAACAATGAGAGGGTAGGAAGTCTTCATTAATAATGATGGATGACAAACCCTTTGAGAGAAAAACCCTTGGGAGAGCACAAGAAATCAGTCAAAACTTGTGGATTTGATGCCAAAGGATCAGGTGATAAACCTCTCTTCAATGTAGAGCAAGAACCAAACTGCAATTTATTTCTTCCTCTATCTATCTTCTTTCTCTCGATTTCAACTAAGAGGGAACCATAGACCTCTTTTCTAAGTCTCCTACTCTCTTCTTGGAGAGTTGGGGAGAATTAAGTGATTGGAGAACACAAGACTGTGTATTAGTGTATACGGTCTGAGTACAGCCCCCTCATTTTCCAAGTCCAAAACACCAAAACAATGCGAAGTTGACCGAAGCGGTCAATTTTTGCATGCAAGTCCACCACACCGTGGGAAGGGGCACCACAACAAATATGAGGGATATTTCCGTATCTTCAATCCTGTATCACAACGTATTATCGATGATTTTGCCAAAAAGAAGCAGGTTGGCTAAAATATTGATAATTCCATTGCCGAGGCAAGGATATTCTCTACAACCCAAGTTGTAGGGTAGAATTTTGTTCAAAAATGTGCAGGGTAGATTACATGTTTTAATCAGCTAATAAATATGAACTTCATTGAAATGAATGCGAGAGTCAAAATTGGGAATCTTTGCTTGCGTATCCTTGCATTATGAATTTCCAACAACTAGGGTTTTTGCACTAAATTCAGAAGCACCTACAACTAGGGAAAATCTAATAGTTAATTAGTTTGAAGAAACTTACCAGCAAGACCTAGGTCAACCAATCGGCATCGGCCATCAAAATAATAATGCCACCATAACATTTCTATTAAGCAAATGCATGTATGTAATTGCAAGGCATGCCATGTGGATCATCGATCAAGTCCATCAGCCCCCCTATGGATAGGGGTGTTCATATCTAATTTCGCATGTCTCTTGTAGAATGGCATGCTATATATAGAGTAGATTGGTCGTGCTCGGCCCAAGATCCAAAATAAATAACAAATGCAAAAAAGATATTTGCAGAGAATTGCGAAAAGAAAATAATAGTGAAAGACAAATTAGAAGAGAAATAAATCTATTTAAAAAAAATAAAAACCAAAACAATGAGTTCAGCTCTCTTCACAAACACGCCTCACAAAAAAGGATCAACACATAAAATCTAATTCTCTCCTCACAAAAAGAATTATCTCCTCATTTCTTCAGGTAACTCTTTCCTCCTATTTATAAAACCACAATCTCTCTTTACGCAACAAAAATGCCAGCATCTCCTACCAAAAGACAAAGATATTACTATTTCACTCTAACTAAAAAATAAACTCAAATATATTAAGTTTAAGGGTCACTCTAACTAAATAAACTAGCACCGAAAGGCAAACTATTGAAATTAAAAATAAAGATAAATTAGGAATGGAATTTTAGTACAAATAGAACTAATAATAAAGTTTTAATAATTTCCTAAGCAAACGGCATATGGAAACTTGATATTCTAGCTAGCAAGCAATGACAGCTCTTTGTCTAGAGCTGAAAAGTAAAAACCCAGTAGCCATCTCGGTAACCCGGACGCTGCGTTGGGACAAGCTTCCACTTTGCCATTTGAACCTGCAAGCATGAGATATCCCACTAAGATTTCTAGCTTCAACACTCAGCAGATACTAAATAGTCATACCAAAGCTCCGTTCTTCCTTAAATTAATGATAAAATTGAACTTAACACCAATCAAATCAGGAACCTCCAAGGCCTGTCGGCCAATCAACTGGCTGCATTTATAATGAAAAAAAAAACTCCCAACGAGAGGATAGGTCACTGAACAAAACGGAACAGACCAAATATGTTTTCAGAAAAACAATGATGTTGTACACTGGATGGTCATTTACGTGGCTAGTCATCCTGGAGCACTTTGTGGTCTCGTAAGAAAGAGCTGCGGACTCCCTGTGATTTTTTGTTTTTTTATCTTATTGAATGTATTAGTACACGGATTGTATAGAGAGCCCGTTTAAGCAAAAATACAAAAAAAAATAAAAAATAAAAAAACAAAACGGACGGTGGGTGATGAAGAAGAAAATTGATATGGTCACATCACGTTTTGATATCTTACCTAACCTATACTTCGTCCCTCCAACCCGTCCGTACTCCTTTTGATGGCGAGACGTTAGACGAGGAGATGAATACAGGTGACGGTATCGGTGCGCGACAGGATAACGAAATTATGACAAAGAAATTTAGTAGCAGGGCAATATTCAGTACCCGGTGTTTCCGATGCTGGTTTGAGGCGGATGTTTTATTTGCTATCAGCTAGCTTCTGAATATATCAGCAAATTGCATGGAAAATGTTTGACGGCGCCCATCCGGCCATAATTATTGATTTAATAATAAATAATTAAGTAAATTATAATTTTTTTAAAAAATATTTTATTATACTTATATCCAATAATTTGTAAAACCTACATTTATAACCAATTATTTTAATAATGTTAGTGAAATTGTTTATCTCACATAGAAAGTTGAAATTATTTTTGGACAAAGTAGAGGATTCACATATTTTTTAATTTTTTGGATGGTTATTATGCCGCTAAAGATTATTTTGGTCATTTCTAGAATTTTTTCTGGCATAGTATTTAAATTTTGTTTAAGATTAACAATTGAGAAATATTTTGTTAAATTATGAGTTAAAATGTTGGATAAAAATAAGCCTAAGATAGAGATGAGAGAGGAGGGATAAGCATATATCTTTTTAAATTATTGGATGCAAATATAATTTATCCCTAATTTTATAGAAGTTTTTGTAATTTATTATAAATAATTTGTTTCGTAGCCAAAATTTGGTGTGTTATCCTAATCACGTGGCATAGGTTACAACATTCATTAATATATAAATGGTCTTGTTGCCGCTGAAAACTGACTGGCCCTAGGCACTACGGCGAGAAGCACGATGACGCTAGAGAGCTCGGGAGTTAGTTGCTCTAGTTGAAATTAGAGAAGATGAGTGGCGCTTGATCGCTGCAGCCGAGATTCTCATCGAATGGCACTTCGACCTGAAACAGCACAAAGTAAAGAAGTCATCTAGCTGGAACGTATCCGATCGGAGATCCTCCGATGTCTAAGTCGGTGCGATAATCTGGAAACATGAGGAGATTGTCTTTTAATATGTTAGGGCGTTCTTTCTACTTACCTCCCTTTCGGGCCATGCGCTCTCACACCACAGCGCGCACGTGTGCTATAGTTTAAAATCCACAGTGTGCGCTGTGGTTAAAAAAAAAGGTGCCAGTTCGCACCAGTACGGACCGGTACGCAGCCGATATGCATGCATACCGATCGGAGCCAGCCCGAAAACAACTGAAACCGGTACCCAAACAGTTGGAACCAGTATCCACGTTGTTCGGGTACCGGTTCCAAGCCGGACCGGTCTGTATCGGACCGACCCGGCCGGTACGGACTGATTCGGCAGACCATGGACTGTAGTGAAAACAACCATACCACCTCAACTAGTTCTCCAATACTAGTTTTTTTCATATACATGCATATCTATAAGAAAAAAACAATGTAAAAATTTTACTATATAATTTTTTTTTTACAGAATACAAGATTTCTTCATAAACTCTGTTCGATCTCTAAAACGCTCAATTGCTATTTTCTTTTAGAGGTTAAAAAATATATATAATATTGTAAACCGATTTAGACTCGAACTGTTAGCCTAAGTCGATTCAGACTCGATCTCCGAAATTTGCAAACTCTAGATGTTGGTGGAAAAATGGACCACCCCACAAATGCAATTATAGCACCCAAATCCGTCCGCCCTCGAGCTCATCAAGTGATCGGGCTCTTCCGCCCTCGAGCTCATCAAGTGATCGGGCTCTTCCGCCCTCGAGCTCATCCAAGTGCTCGGGCTCTTCCGCTCTCGAGCTCATCTAAGTGATCGAGCTCTTCCGCCCTCGAGCTCATCAAGTGATCGGGCTCTTCCGCCCTCGAGCTCATCCAAGTGCTCGGGCTCTTCCGCTCTCGAGCTCATCTAAGTGATCGAGCTCTTCCGCCCTCGAGCTCATCAAGTGATCGGGCTCTTCCGCCCTCGAGCTCATCCAAGTGCTCGAGCTCTTCCGCTCTCGAGCTCATCTAAGTGATCGAGCTCATAGGCCGAGCCGAGCACAGCAGGCCGAGACCAGAGAGCCGAGACCAGAAGGCCGAGACCAGAGAGCCGAGACCAGAAGGCCGAGACCAGAAGGCCGAGACCAGAGAGCGCCGACCAGAAAGGCAACCCCGCCGAGCCCATGCCTTAGCCAAATATCCAATCTCCGCCTAACCCTCCAAAGGATCTGACAACTAAATACATGACTCCACTTCAATCTGCCACCATCCCCAAGCCATCAAGGCATAAGATCTCTGCAGGTATTCGGCACGACCTGCCATTAATGCATGAGACTCCCTCAAGTCTCCGATGCACCCAGTCATTTAATGAGCATGGCCCAAGACGATCTCCGGATCACTGAACCATCAGAGCGTATGGCTCTCCCTGACCGCCGGTTCATTCGGTAATAAATGCATTTACCATCCACGGACCCCAGGCCCACCACAGCCGGCGGTTCAACCACTCCAACAGGTCCGATCGACCGTGACAACTCCCTGATTCCGGTCCGATTCGGTCCCGTTCTCCACTACGCCATTAATGGGCCAAATCGTGCCCAATTATTACAAAAGAGGACAAACCTCATGTCACCTCCCAGGTAACAAAAATCCTTCTATAAAAGAAAACCTGGGGGGGGGGCCCGGACAGAACCCTCCTGGACCGGGTGAAAAGAAGCAAACAGCACAGACACAATAGAGGATATCACACTCTTCATCTTCTTCATCTTATCAAAATATTCCTGCTGTCTTCTCCATATACTCTCTTCCTTGCTCTCTCCACATATCTGCCCCCCTCTGACTTAAGCATCGGAGGGCCGGCGCCGGGGAGCCCGGCCACCGGCTTTTTGCAGGACTTACGCCCCTCCAGGAGGACGTCACCAGTCGGCGTGCCGCCGACCACCGTCCCCGCAGCGGAGCTCCTCCTTCCCCGGCTTCGCGGTAGCCCCCAGGTCCAATTTCCAGCAACACTAGACATGCTCAATACACCATCTAGTTAGTATATACCGTATTAGATATACAAGTTAGAGTCAGAAAATAAGAGATTAGAGGAGGAACTTGCTGTCTATAATCTACTGCAAGAGCAGCTTAAACTCTCGCAGGCATTTACGGAGGTATTAATTCAGCTATACAATTTAGGTTATATAATTTTGTCTCGACTTGATGCATTACTCCGTCCTTTTGCTAATCTCCCATGTTACATGCTTGAGGTTGGTTCGAGCATGGACCCATCAGTGACTCAATGTCCACTCAGTTCGGAGCTCAATCTCCAAGCTTCAGTAACTCGCACCCGAATTCTAAGTGGGTCGGGTCCTAAAGCCCGACCCGCTAATCCGATTTCCGGTCAAAAACGAAGACCCAGGTGGACCAGTTTGAAAACCCGAGGCGGGTTAAGTTCCGTGGGCTGTTATTGTTGGGCCGTCGTCACGTCAACAACCTCGGCCGGTTCGGTTCGGCCCACGCGAAGCGGTTCGTCGATATGGAGTACTTCTCGAATCTCGAATAGGGTTTTCCTGTGGTTCTCTGAAAAATTGGAGGGAAGCGGGACCCCGCCCGAGCGCGCCGTCTTCGGAGCGAGGAACGAGACCGGAAAACCCTACCCCCACGACAACCCCCACCTCTATATAAACCGCTCTCGCCCCTCGTTCCTATTCACGCTTTCCCCTCGCTCCCCTATCCTTCTCTTTAGGGTTTTGCTCTCTCTAGCATCTCGGCGGAGGTGACGATGAGCAACGACAAGCAAGAAGACAGCCTCAATCTATCCGATCTCGGTTCCGCTCTCCCCACTACCACTCCCGGTTTCCTTCCCGCTATTTCCCTCGGATCTCTCTCTTTTTTTTATTTCTTTTAATTTTTTGATCTCTGTTCTCATGTGTCTTGGTGTCTGTTGATGCGTAGCTCTGAGCGCGGAGGACCGGGTCGGTCTTGTTAATGCTCTGAAGGTGTTTTTTTTTTGCCTGAAACTCATTTTTCGTACTTTGATCGGGGCTTTCTTGCTTCTGTTCTGTCTTCGTCTTTGTTCTGAATTTGTGATTAGAAATCTAGGTTTTTTGTTCCATGTTTTTTGGAAAAAAAATTGTAACTTGATGTGTTCTTGAAACAGAACAAGCTGCAGAGTCTGGCAGGGAAGCAGTCCGATGTGCTGGAAACCCTCTCGCCGAAGGTCAGGAAGCGGGTTGAGGTGTTGAGGGAGATCCAGGTTTGATCTTTCTTCCCCGTCTCGATCCCTTATGTTTTTCGTCTCCCAAGGTTCCTTCTTGGTGCTTCTTCTTTGGGGTTTTACAGATTTTGGTATTCTTGAGCATCCAATCTTCCTCTTCTGTTGATTTACGTTCTGTCACGTCCATTTTTCTTATCAAGGTTTCTTGATGGTGATTATCTGTAGGGTCTACCGCCTTCTCTGTTCTTTTCGCGGTCCCCATATTCTGTCGGTGATTCTTGTTAGGGTTTCCGGTTCCTTTTATCTTTGGTGTATGTTAGGGTTTCAAATGCAAGTCAGATGTGGAAAAATTCTGTTTTTTGCTAATGCAAATACGAGGATGGAGAGACTTGCGTATTAAAATTTGACGAGAACGCTATGTATTACAGGTTTTGTGTGTATCTCTTTGGATTATCAGCTATTAATCCATGAGGGATTTTTCTTTAGGTCCATACTTTTGTTCATTGGCAGGACGCTTAAGTTCAGTGTGCTTCTCATTCAAAGCCCGTGTGAAAAAAAGTATTGTTAAAATAAGAAGAGGGGTTTAGGTACGCAAAAATTACTTAACCACGTTTTCTAAATTGTGCAGTAGAAGAGAACTTGAAAATTCCCTTGAGAGGGGGGGGGTCTTTTTTTTGTTGGAGGGGGGGCGGTCTTTTTTTTTGTGTGTGTGTGGGGGGGGGGGGGGGGGGGGGGGGGGGTTGGAAACTTGGTTTCTTGAAATGTGAACCAGCAAAAATTACATTCTGACTAACCTACTTGTTATATGGTCCGTGTTCAAGTCCGCTGGATGTTTTCTTTATTTTGGCTGGCTAATTAGCTGGTTGATCTATTCTTTGATGAATAGCGGTACCAGTTGTAGTAAAAGGTACTTCCTTGGTTAGTGCTTCAAGCTTCTTTGCAGGCAGGTGGTAAAATAGGGGTAAAATAATGTGTCTAGGTTTGGGATATGTGGGGCTGAACATTCACATATAGCAAATTTATGGATCATGAAAACATGGTTTTAAAGCCCCTATGGTGCTCTTAACAATTCAAACTTCTTATTTCATTCAAAATCGAGTCATTTTTCTTTTCTGAATCTGTTATTATATTCATTAGTTCTCTGTCTAATCATAAAGTTTGAATAAGAGTTACTAAGGATAGACTGAGGGTTTATTGGTATGTGCAATTAAAATTTGATGACATGTGTGGAAAGGTTGGGAATCTAATTGAAGGTCTAAAATTTCACGGAAGTTGCGATCAAGGATTTGAAATGGTGACAACAAATTTCACTTGTTATAGGATGATTCTCAAAGGAAAGTTGACCAGCAAGTGTTTGGGGTGAAACTTGTGGATTATGATGAATAGATTCCTCTGTAAGTTGCAATCAGAGTTGTCAAAGGCTCAAGGTGCCAATGTCGCTTGAAGCCTAGGCACAAGGTGCAACGCAAGTCATATGTCTTGGTGAAATGATGCCGAAAAATATATAAAATAATGAAGACATCAATGAATTATCAACTAATATGTTTAAAACAATTGTGCATGGGATACCACTATAAATCCTAATTTTGCACCATGCAGTTGCTTTTGCTTATCGACCACTTGAGACTAGGTGCACACCTAGGCAGATCAGATATACATTGGATGATGCTTCAGACTAACTTCCCTGAGTGTGAAGTATAGTTAGGTTCATTTGAATGTCTCGAAGAATCTCGGATGTGCTACATACATGAGTAGTGGTGAATAAATGTTGATAGATGGAAAGTGAAAGGCGGAGGCATTTACTCTGAGTTCTAAATCTGCTCCTCTTCTCCCATTGAGCCTCTTGTTTTTTACATCCATGAACCTTGAGAAAAGTTTACGTATTATTTGATTTTTTTTTTGCTTTTTATGAAAAATGGCTGAAGGATTTTAGTTATACAGATTGATTATTTGTGTGATTGAATGGTGCAACTGTGCAAGCTACATAGATACTGTTTTTTTACCTGAAAGTAGTGTGTGTGTGTTTCAAGTCAAGTTTTATAATTAGGCCTGCAAGTTTATTCGTACTGATTTCATAATATTCTTGCGGTCTTTGATTTTCTAGAGCCAACATGATGAACTTGAGGCAAAATTTTTTGAAGAAAGAGCTGCACTTGAAGCTAAATATCAGAAACTTTATGATCCGCTTTACAGCAAGGTATGCTCTTTAATGGTGAATAATGTTATCAGAATATATGATTACCTTTTCCACAACCATTTTGTCAGGTGCTCCAAGAATTTCTAATAATTAGTATGTTTTCTGTTGGCTTGTTTCAGTTGCTATGCCATCATCACCATTAGTGACACTTAATGGTTATTCTATTGTTTTTTGTATCTTTCATTTTTCTGGTCTTTGCTCATGAAACTTTTACCATGTAAAAATGCAGAGATATGAGATTGTGAATGGTGTGGTTGAAGTTGAAGGTGTTACAAATGAACCTGCGGAGGAAAACCCAACAGAAGATAAAGCTACTGAAGGTTTGTACCAGAACTTGAGCTATCAGATGTTTGTTAAATTTATTTCTATTTTCTTGTATGCTTATTGTGCTTTCTTGCCTCAGAAAAAGGTGTACCAAATTTTTGGCTGAATGCTATGAAAACAAATGAAGTGCTCTCCGAGGAGGTAATTGAGAGTATGATGCATTTCTTTTGTTCCTTCTATTCCTTATAAATTGGATATATGACTTATGAAAGTTGGATTATGATGATTCCAGATTCAAGAGCGTGATGAGGGAGCTCTCAAGTATCTAAAGGATATCAAGTGGTGCAGAATAGATAATCCCAAGGGTTTCAAGCTTGAGTTTTTCTTTGATCCTAATCCTTATTTCAAGAATGCCATCCTGACAAAAATGTATCATATGATTGATGATGACGAACCGATCCTAGAGAAAGCAATAGGGTATTTTCTTTTCTATTTATTGCTAAATATTTTTCTTATAAGTTTTTCCTTCTCTATTTAAAGTCTCATGCCGTTGTTCATATGTTGCAGGACTGAAATTGAATGGTTGCCAGGAAAGTGCTTGACTCAGAAGCTTCTGAAAAAGAAGCCAAAGAAGGGCTCAAAGAATGCCAAGCCCATTACCAAAACTGAAGAATGTGAAAGTTTTTTCAATTTCTTTAGTCCACCTCAAGTCCCTGATGATGATGAGGATATCGATGAAGACATTGTAAGTTGACATCATTACCTGCCTTCCTGGAGAAAAATAAGAAACTATAAGGACTAAATCAAATTAAAACAATGGCTTATCTTTTGCCTCTCTTTGAACAGGCTGAGCAGCTACAGAGTCAGATGGAGCAAGATTATGATATTGGGTAAGCCCTTTTTTCTCCCTCAAGCAGCCAACCAAACCTACTGCAGGTTGAAGAAAAAACAGATTAGAGGGAGGTGTTGATTATGGAAAAAAACAAAATCAAGTTAACATTTGCAGAGGCAGTTTTTGATTATCTCATCTCTGACATTTTGGTTGCTAGTTCTTATAATGATTTGCCTATAAGATGAGGATTGAGATAAGCCTTATGATTACTGTGTAAGCTCATGCATGCTCCTAGATGATGCTGAGTGGGTGGTGTCATTGTCCTGCAGGTCCACTATCAGAGACAAGATTATTCCTCATGCTGTTTCGTGGTTCACGGGGGAGGCTGTTCAGGAGGATGATTTTGAGGACTTAGAAGAGGATGATGAAGATGAAGATGGGGAGGATGACGAGGAAGAGGATGAGGAGGATGAAGATGATGATGAAGAAGAAGAGGAAGAGGAAGGAAAGACCAGGAAGAAGGTATGTGTCTGAGATTTCTAAATTTTACTCTTTTTAGGTCTGAAATATTTGAGAATCGTGTGCTTACTTTTGATCTGCTTTATTGTCCCAAGCAGACAGCTACAACAAAGAAGGTGAGATATCTACTCACCCACTTGATCTTAATCTGCATAGTTCTTAATCTATATTCTAAATGATGGTTATCTTACTGCAGAAGAGTGGAGGGGATGGTCAACAAGGGGATCGGCCTGCGGAGTGCAAGCAGCAGTAAGGCTTTTCTGGAATGAAGTATTTTTCGGGCTTTCTAGAGTGTAGGTTGGAGTATCTGTTTTCAGGTGTTGGCTAAGTGAAGTGATGCGTTCTCATTCCATGCTGTTGTTTTATGTGGAAAATATGAGGAAGAGGAAGTTTTGGTGTCTTCGACATTTTTATACTACCTTTAGTTTATTCTTTTACTCGCCTTGCGTGAGACGGTTGTTAGATTATTTGTATGCCTTTTTGGTCGGGGAAGATTTTTGTACTGCCTTTCCAGCGTATACCTGGATGAACTATTAATTGTTATATTTATATATAATGGTTATTGTGCCTTCCTGATTTTTGAATATGATGCTAGTATGCTTTCGTGGTTCTGAATGTACTGCAGAGGCTTCTGTAATTTATGCATGCAAAGATTGTTTTTTGGGGGTTGATATGTTCCTTCTCAAAGTTGTAGAGGGATCCATGGTTTATGGTGAATGCCTACATCCATTCTGTCTTGAGAATTTTGTACTTCCTTTTTGTGCTGTGGTATTATTATCTTGAATTTTAGGGAAAAATAAGAACAAGACAATGCATTTTTTTTTGTTAAAAAATAGTACGGAGAATAATTGATTCAAATAGTTTTGCTATGAACTGTGAGACATGGATGCCCCTTGAATCCACATCCAGTATATTCTCTCCCCTCCCAGGCACATCTACTGTATTCTCTTCCTTTTATTAGCCATTTCTCATAATATGCCAATGAAAATGCTTTGGAGATTCGTTATCGCGGCCTACCTCATGCTATTGCCAATGTTATGTTCAGCTGCTCTCCATGAGCTTCACCGATTCTTTCTAGTTGCTTCAATCCTTTCTTGCTGTTGCTTTAATATCTTCGGAGCCCACGGAACTATTTGTATGTATGAAATTAGCATCCCAGCAATACACTTATGTAAATTGAAGATTAACTAAATAATTGTAAATTATATGTCCATTGTATTGACGTAGTTCTGCAGATTAGATATCTCGGATTAATCTAAAGAAGTTTAATGGCCGCATAAAATAGCTCAAGATGTTCTATTGTTTGATATTTTTGGAAATAATCAAGAAAATTTTGATTAGATGGAGCAAGTCTCGGACGCTTAAACATATTGGATATGAATTTTTTTGGCTAGATTCTATAAATCAAACACAAGTCAAAATTAGTAAGTTTCATCTTTTGCCCTTAATATGAATAAAAATCTTCTGGTGCGTGCATCCGAAGAGATTGTCTGGAGTTTTTTTTTTCTTGCCATGTACACATCTATATGAATCTTGAAGCTAAAATTGAAGTCCCAGATGGAGGATACTCCTAACGAGATTTCTCCTATCTCCATTATTTCCCAAAAAAAGGGAAAAGATCTACAAAGGGATCTCAGTTTCTTCCTAATCCTGTTCGTCCGTAGCCACTGTAGCTTTCGTCCGTGGTAATTTTCGGCTCCCTCCATTGTGAAGGACCTTGAATCTTTCATTCTCCATCAGTCCGTAGCAGCCACTGCATCCTCCTCTGGAGTCCCTCCCAGTATATCCCTCTTGTTTTTCCATTAGGGCTCGCCAGTTGCTAGAGAAAAGGTCAAGGCTCTCTCTCATTTTTGCATTCTTTTTCAAATACAGAATTTAGAGTTTTATGATACATCATTTATATGAAGCCAATACACATTTGACAGCTTTCTAATATATACTATAAGTTTTTTTAATACATATTCAGCAACAATCTAATATATACCTTTAGTACTATCTATACATAATTCTCAGATCATGGTATTCATCGATACACAGTCTGTAATGAGCTAATACATATCCGGCAAATTAGTCAAGTGTGTTTTTAATGCTGGTATCGATACATAGTTTTTAGGATATGATGTTTACTAGTATATACTTTATACGAGAAGAAAATATATATATATAATGACAGCGATAGACCAACATGGTAACCCATATATATATATATATATATATATGGTAATAATAGAGATGGGTGGGACTCTATTAATAGGAGTTACCTCCCTCTCTCCGTCTCTTTAATTTACTTCAAGATTCATTCAGCTTAGTACATGACAAAAAAAAAGAAATTGAAGGAGCCCAGACGGTCTTCTTTGGTGCACGCGCCAAAAAATTTTTGTTCCCTTAGGGCTCGTTTGGTTCGCAGAAAGCATTTTCCCTCCTAGGAATATGATTTCTGATAATAAGATTCCTAGGAAGAGAATGTTTAGGAATGTACTTTTGGTATATTTGGTTAAACATGGAAAAGTGGCATTCTCATAGTGTTTATATTTGGTTGACCATCCACTTTTCTGAAAAAGTTGCGTAATTCCTATTATACCCTTAATAAAAATTATGTCTTTAATGCCTCTTTAATACTGAAGGGTCTTTTTGGAAAAAAATAAAGATAAAGTGATTTCCGCCTCATGTGAAAGTAATTTTTCCATATTTCTTATGGAAAAGACTTTTTTCATTAAATGTGAGAATCATATTTCTATGGGAATACAACTTTAGTTCATCTCTTTTCTTTACAAACTCCAACTAAATAAGAGGCATCTTGTTACTTTTTCGTTGACCATACTTTCCTCCTTTTTCCGTGAACCAAACGTGTTCTTAAAAACATTGCACCAACATTCTATTACTATTAATTAATTTAGAGCATTTAATGTGATTTAACGCGTCCGATTCGGATCCAAAAATTGCATCCTCAAATCAATCATACATGGTTACTCACCAACAATTAATTTTCTTCTCGCCTCTGCACTGCAATTCTACGCATCGCCTTTTTGGAGACATTAACAAAAAAAAAAGGAAGATCGACTGAATTCTATTTACTCGATCAAAGTTTGTACTAAAAGACGGGAGGGAAAGGCAACTTGTACTTGATCGTCTACCACCAGCATCATCGCCATCAGCTTTCAGAGTCCTAAAGCGATCCAAGGGAAGGTACCACCAGTTCGCGATCCGATGTTCTACTTTCCTTTTTTCGATCTTACGACGACCCAAACCAAGTCAGCCTCGGAAAGGATGAGGGTGAGGGGAGAAGTTCGGCCCAAGCCGAACTCCCCCCGACCTCCACGTTTTTCTTTTTAAGAACGGACGAGTAGGGGAAGAGGAAGTACTCCTCTACCTCCCCGTTTCTCTCTCTTTAATCCCACATAGAGATCCACTCTCTTGATCGCTGCCTCTCCCTGCGTTGGCGTTTTTGGAGAAGAAGAAGAAGAAGAAGGGAAAAGAGAGAGGAATCCAAGTAATCCATATATCATCTTTAAGGTGAGCCTTCTCTTCTAAGCCAATCTATATTTAGACTTTATAGTAAATAATTTTTGAGAGATGTAACGGAGTTGGATGTGCTCATACTAGAATGGTACGAAGGAATCTGTATTATCAAAAAAAAAAAGTAATTTAGTTTGTGAAATTTTTGAGGTCTTGGATAGGATTGTAGGAGAAGAAAGGTTTTCGAGTGCTCATGATGGTGATCTCCGAAGAATTTTGATCTAGAAGTTTAGAGCTTCATTGTGAACTGATGGATCAGCAATTATGCAAATATTGTTTGATTGGCCAAAAAAATTGTCTTATTGATCTGATGTGCAGTGATAGACAGAACAGAATATTGAATTCAGAATTGATTGGAACCTTAATTAGATATATTATTATGACACAATTTTTGGTAAAGAAGTTGTTGTGATACTTCCCTTTAAATCTGAAAATTTTTAAGATTTAGTTTGATTGGGAAGTACATGAGATCTTTAGATCTATGTGGTTGATTATTGAACAGGATAGATTCTGGGACCTAGATTTCGGGTATTTCATACATGGCTTAGATATGGTATTTGGTTTTGAAATTTTCCATCTTGGAGTGTGCCTTAGTGCAGTTATTACCTGATGAATTTTATGAATTTAGGATTCCTCAGTAGGAAGACATAAATTTATGATTTGGAACAGCTACCATTAGAATAAGCAGAGAATGATCAGGAAACGAGCATCTTATCATCTTATTTTAGATTGTTTTTTTTAGATGCTCGAGGAGTTGATGGTGATGATTGCTTACCCACATGTAAGTAAATATCCGCCGCATATGCTCTCTTTATATTATAAATCTTTATTTTATATATCTATATCTTCAGGATAAAGAACATAATTGATTATTCTCCATATATGTGAATGTTTCTATGAATGGCTTCGCTTTTGAATTATCATGATATTAAAAAAAATATGAACTTGAAATTTTATTTAGAAATTATAAAATAAACCATGTCATGCTTGAAAATTTAATTTGAATTATCTACGATTTGAATCAAAGTGCTTGAATTAATTTTGGGCATTGGACTAGTCATGTATTGTTGATGCCTTATCATGAGTTGGAAATATGATATTATCAATATTTCATCATGGGTTAGAAATGTGGCAATATGGTGTCCTATTATGAATTGAAAACTTGGCAATATTGATGCCCTATTATAGGGTATCTCTTCAGGGGCTGGAAAATGACCATAGCTTAGTCCAAATGTGGTGATTGCTTGTGACCTTTTATTATATATTGGGTTATTTTTATTGGTGGAAAACTATAATATGGATTTGTGAAATAACAGAAATTTCTTATTATTGAAATTAGGAATTTTCATGCAAATTGTGGAATTTTATTGAAATTGAAATTTCTTATTATGATGTGTGCATGCATGGTGAGATATTTGCTAAACTGTCGGGATCACACTCCCTCTTAATAATTTCTAAAGAAGCATGACACCTAGAAATTCTTGAAATTGCTTATTTTGAGACATATGAAGAGATCAGTAGAATTGAAATCTAATTGAATTTTTAGATTTTATTTATTATTTTAGAGATTTTGAAACTTGGATGATTCAGTTTAATAGTTTGTATTTTTGGACATTGGTGTTGATAATGGAGGTTGTTATTTTAAGTTTGTGGTCAGAATATTTAGTTTATATTTGAGGACTTGATATTTTAAATCTATATTGGTGTCTAAAAAACTAGTGCTTGTATTGTCTCCAATATTACAAGTTTTTGTATAAGTTTTAGTGCCTTGCATATTTCATAGAATCATGTCTTGTAGGATATGCAGCCATTTCCCATGCCCAACATTGTGCAGTGAGTTTGGGAGGTGACACATGTTAGAAGATATCAAAGTGGAAGTAAATGATATTGCATTTTTTTTTTAGTACTAGAAGCATTTTCATGCAGCATCCAGCATCCCCTGAGTGAAGACTATCTCTTATTCCCCAACTCTCAAATTTCTTTGATAAAAGACTCATGTCATTGCCCTAATGATTGAAAAACTAAAAGGAAAAAAAAATCTGATATTACCCTACCATCTTGCATTGAGTTGGAATTTTGGGCAACCAAACTTATCAAGTTGTTGGATCCCCACGAGGCACGCCATTATTTGTGAAAAAACGGTGATTGGAACCTCTTTTTGGACTAAACAAACTAGTTTCTATTTAAAATATGCATGGTTGCAAGAAAAATTGTATAAGAAAAATTATTTTCTTGAAAAACTTATACTTTTTTTAAAAAATATTACAATATGAAATTTATGACAATAATTTATTTTCTTGCAATCGAATATGTCCTTAGGGCTTTTCTCTTCCTTGCACTTTATCGGAAATTCCATAAATTTTACCTTTCTAGGACTTCTCTTTTTAATAAGTTCCTTTATTTATTGTTTATTAGCATAATATCTTCTGTAAATATTGTGTCGCTTCTTTTTTAAATTGACTCAAAATGATGAAACTATATGTATTTGTTGTTAAAACATCCATCCATATCCTTTTGGCTTGCTTATTGAGTCTAGGCGAATTAAGTCTGGTTTAAATCCCAATTAACAAGTTTAAATTTATGCCTATAATCTATACTTTATGTAAAAACAAAAATTTTGAAGTTGAGAAATATTTCATTCTGATTTCTTTTGCTATATTTCTTTCAGAAATACCCTTTCACATCTCTTACAAGTTACAATACATAGCAAACTCCTACTTAAATAATTTTTACTATTTTCCTAAAAAATAAAATAATTAAAATCCTATCTTTTGACAAAGAAAGAGAAAAAATAATTAGGTTTTTCAATTACTCTTTTAAGGATGATAATACAAGAAAATTAGGTGCACGAGGGATCTACCATTCTGCTTAGAATTTATGCATGCAAACACAATTTAGAATTTTGCGTTGCTAGTTTGACTCAAACTTTTATCTCACCAATAGATAGATGGGTTATGACCGATATTGATTGTTGGTTTGATATTGCAACAATATGATTCATTTGTTCTCTTCCATCTTCGATCATCGCATCAACTTTCTCAAAAAATAGACTATTTTCAAGCTCTATATATCCAAAAACTCCAATTTAAATTTACGCCTTCGGTTCATATCCATAAACTTTGACATGAAAAAGAATTTCCTAGCGTAATATATTCTATGTTCGATATCATTAATTCTTTTCTTGTGTAGATGGGTGATGCCGTGAAAACAAAGTCTAATAACAAAAGAGAAGTCCCAGCAAGAGCTCACGAAGAGGTGCTAAGCGAGCCATGCAAGCAAATGAGTTCACCATTTACGTGAGGTCGTGGACCTCGAAGATATTGGAGCTTCCGGCGATGGGTTCTGATAGCATCAACCGTATCAAGGAAATGATGTTCTCCAAGGAAAAAACACCGAAGGACCGACAAATTCTCATATTTAAAGAGCAAGAGCTGGAAGACCACCAAACTTTGGATCACTACGGTATTAAGAACGACTCCTGGTTAGATCAGCGCATGAAGCGTTATATGCTAGATATTATTCCCTAGAAAAATGAAGCATCAGTTTTCTTTTTTTTTCCGTGAAGTTTTTTTTTTCCTTTCTCTTTGGAGAGAAAGAAAAGTGCAAACTTACTGTTAACTATTTAAGTGTTGCATTGGAGCTCCGCAAATTAAAAACAATAGTATCACATCATATTTGCTTGATTGTGATTTACTGGATGCATGCTCTCGCAAAGATGTAAGACTGAATCTTGCATTGCAACCGGTCAAACTTGGGAGGGTTTAGCAGTTTCGGAGCTGGTCTATCACCTTTGTATGATTCAAAATTGCGGTGCACAAGCCTCGGATATAACTAGCAAGATAGCAGCAGCTAAGAGAGATTAGGCTAAATATTTACTGAGGATTTGTTTGGTTCGCAGAAGAAAAAAAAAATTTACTAGAATGTTTTATATAGAAAGCTGATGTCTGAGTATATGCTGCTTGTGAAAGTAACTTTTGCATATTTAATTGACCATATAAAAGTAGCACATTCCAGCATCCAGAGTAGCTTATGCTTGGTCTACTTTTCTAAAAAAAATATAAAATACTTGTTATGCTATTAATAAAGAAAAAGATCTTATTCTATTCCATCTAAAAACTTAAAAGGCACTTTTGAAATAAAAAATTACTCCAATTTTCAGCTGATGGGACTTGAACTTTTTTACATCCCATATGAAATTTTTTTCTATATAATATCAAAATCTTATTTTCATAGAAAAGCTACTATCTGGTATCTCTTCTTTATTCCCAAATGAGTCCTAAAATGATGCGGCGGGAAGCCTGGGGACAAGCGGTCAAAAAAGCTAAGTAGCTTCTATTTATCGATTTTAGATCATCTTGGCCAAAAATCAAGTCTCCATGAAGGGAAAGAAAAGGCGAAGATGATCTATAGCTGCTAGGTCTCCAGGAATGGAAAGACAAGGCGACACGAAATGAACTCTCCTGAAATGAGAATGGAACAAATACTGCCGCTCTAACTGATCTGATAGGGTAAAACTTAGAATTTAACATCAGCCCTTCGGCAGAGCACCAGTATATTTTTTCCAAATCTTGAAGTGGATCCTAAATATGACGTGGATCGGCATGGGATCCATAATGCTGATGTCGATTGATCGCGTAAAGCTAGATTTTTACGTCCTAAAAGCGACGGTTCCAGAATGGTTTTATTATGGCATGCATATGAATATAGCATTTCAATAACAACTGCCATTTGATTGCTATCCCGATTATAATATTTATTTGTTAGTTGATGTTCGTGATTTTTCTACAAAATATTTATTTTAAAATTCAAATTTTATATCACTTTTTTATCCAAAATATTTATACCTCCAGAAACAGTAATAAATTAGACAAAGAGTGATTTTAACAGCAATGCAGATATTTTCCCATTATTTTCTGTTATTTCTTGCTGCAACACATTATGACAACGATCATTTTAATAGAATGATTCAAAGTTTCAAGTGATGGAGTAAATAATGATGTTTATAACTAGTTTATAAAGTTTTGGGTGGCAATTTATGATCCGATCTATCAACCCAACCTACAAACAATCTACTTCAAAAAGATTTAGGTTTGACATAAATAGGTCCGAATCTAAGAAGAGTCGAACTGATCTAAACTTGTTTAAATTTAGACCTTTGATCCGTTCAATTCATTTCATCCTGTTTAACCTATATAAAATATATTTAACCTATTTGAATTCGTTTAGTTTTTTAAAAATCTACCTAACCTATTTAACCAGACTTTGATATGTTTAATAAACAGATCATACGAGTCGAATATGATTACCTATTTAATAAATAAATCTCAAATCTGAATTTTTGACCAGTTTAATAAATAGCTCAAGTTTGAATCGGTAAATTTTTAACCCAAACTCATTGCTACCTCTATAACGTTATAATTTTTTTTAAAAAAAAATTACAGCCACAATTCTCATGCCATGTAGCTTAAGCTAAATTTCTTGAGCGCTGAGGTTTCCATCATCCGCTCTTCATTGTCCATGCTTGGCAGCAGATTAGACCATGATGCAGTGTTGAGGAACATAAAGCTCCCACGGAACGTTATTTCCCTGTCATAACAAACCTTTCAAACTACTCACTAGACTACCAAAAATAAATACCAGGTAAATCAAAATTTTCCAAGAGTCACATACCATTTAATTTCCATGTGGAAGCAATACCTTCAAGCTTGGGATAAAAAGGATTTCCATCAACACCAGATCAACCATTTAGGGATTATAGACTGGATGTGGTAGAGAAATGATGGCTAATTGAAACTGAAAAAGACCTAGCATATCCAAGATTATGCTAACATGGATCCAGCACATTTGAGATCTAGCATCCAATTGCTCACCAAGAACAAAAACATCATGATTTAAAATAAAAAATGTTTCCAATCTCTGCCTTTCAGAATGTCTAGATACATGTTATTTCCCACAAGGACTTACTATTCAGCAAATTGAAAAGGATATCGCAGAATGAAGGAACTAATTCCTTCTTCTCCGGACTAATTCCTCAGATACTCATCAAAATGTTTGAAACAAAGTCATAGACCACAGAACCTGTTTACTCCGAGAGTCCCTGTTCTATGACAAGGAAAAATAGGATGGTGCTGGTCCGGTCAGCATCCACAATTGATAGGCCAGGTGGATCAATATGGCTTGTACCTACGTCCACGGTTACCATCATTGCTTTGCCAACTCCCACTAGATCCACTGCTCCGACCAACCCCTAGCTGCGTTGCAACTGCAGGTGATCCAGGCTGCTGGCTGCACAATATTTAAATCTAGTGTCATTATGAGGTTTAATTGTTAAGGCAACCAAAAAGCTGACATTTACTGACATCAGAAAGGCAACCAATTACATTAATCTACAAATAGAATTTGATCGATTATGTTGCCGCATTCATATATCAGTGTCAAATCATGCAGAATATTATCACTCATCTGCTTAAAGTAACTTCTATAGCAACGGTAAAGCTTGTCAAACGAAGCCTGACACTTCCACTTACAGGACATACGCCAGACGACCATCAGGTAAGATCATTGGCATCATTGCCATGCCAGGAGCTGCTCCCCTTCCATAGATCGAAGGCTGGAAGGACACAAGAAGCTCTCACTCGGAAGCAGAACAGTGACAGCAATTTGAGCAAAAAAATAAATAAATAAATGCATGTGAGCATGCAAAGGCTGCATGGAAAATTTATCTGAACTTAAGATGACTGGAAAACAAACATACCTGCCCAAAACCAGGTAGAGCACCATAGGGACTCCACATCACACCATATCCAACAGGATAATTGGGTATTAGAGCACTTTTTTTGGCATTAGAACTTGTTTCACCTTTATTATCAGCTGGAGGCTTCGCAAGGGAACACTCCAGAACTTGTCCTGTTAACATAAAAAAGAATGACCCCGATAAGCTACATTAGAATTAAAAAACAAACAATGCATGGCAAGACATTGCAAATCTTCTTAGAATAAAAACCACCATCAATTTCATATCTCTCAGTGTTCTTGAGTGCTTTCATGGCCATTGATCTCTCTGCGAAATGTACAAAACCAAATCTATTCTCATGACCAGACTTGGCAGGAGGCAGAACTACTTTTGTAATTTCTCCATGGTGTTCAAAGAGCTTTTTAAACTGATCTTGGGTCACAGTCTTGGGCAAATTTTTCACATAAAGTGCCTTAACCTGTAGAAAAATCAACAGAGAGCATGTATCAGAAGAAATGCAAAACAAATTACCTGGAACATTATAAACGAAGGAATAGCATACTAAAAACTCGAGAAAGTTTACAATAAACCTGAGAAGTCGAAGCGGAATCGCCACTCTTTGGATCAGCCCAGCTCACAGTAGGAGCATTCGAGTCTAACTTAAATTTTGGAGTTGACATCTTCTTTCTCGAGTATTCTGCACATGCATGGTTGTAGTATTCAATGAAGGCAAATCCACGATTGCGGCTTGAGTTTTGTGGATCCTGTAACAGCAGAAAAAATTACAACTCAAAACCCACAGGTCAATCAGCCAAATAGATGACAAAATGAAAGGCTCATGTAAAAATGAATTTTCCTTCTGCAGGGCCACCAGAATTTAACGGTGAGTGTGTGCACGTGTATACTCATTTGTTTCAAGAAGGAGAAAAGAAAAGAAGGGGGCACTACCTTCATTAAGTCCACTTTAATGACCCCAGGACCAATCTGTGTCACAGCTTTCTTCATATCGTCCTCCACCCAATTTCGAGGAACATTGCCAATAAACAACCTATTCCTTCCTTGAGATGTCGAACACTTAACGTTCTTTCGCTGAGACAATGCATGCAAACAAAGGCATCAATAGTGTATGGTAGAAGCAGAGGCCAATACCAACAAAATCTAGTATAATGGCCACATCATCTAAATTTAAATTTCTGAACGTCTGCCCCACTTTATTCTTTTACTTAGGTTAAAAACTATCAGTTCAATCAGACTAAACCATCAATGGCTGTCCTCGAAAAATAAGCACATTCAATGGCAGAAGCCTGCCCCTCTGACCTTTCTACAAATTTCAGTAAAGGATCTATATTCAATAAAATGAAACTAAAAAAAAAAAGCTGCTTTTTCTTAAAATTTAGAACAGAATGTCTGCCTTCCTTTTCCATTGAGTTCAAGAAACAAAGATAAAAGTCAGGATTTACAAATAATCAGAAAAATATAAGATGAACAGTGCAACAAAAACACTATTCCCTTTTGATCGTATAAAGTTGCACAATTCACATTTATAATGTACAAAAAAAAAATCTTTTGACATACTAATAATACAAGATTAAAGGAAATGGTTGTAATATGACATATATTTACTACAGTTTCATTGGCATCCACATGTTCAAGGTCGAACAGTGGAGGCATATAAATGACCTTTACATCGATCCTTTGCAACCATCTCTAAAAAAAATCGCTTCTGTATATGATAACTTGTCAATGTATTCATATAAAAATGGTCAGAGCAACATAGATGTCACAGCACATAAAAGCTAAGAAGGATCTACCTTAAAGTCAGTATTATTTAGATCTTTAATGGCCATTAAAGCTAACTCCTTTGTTCTGAAAGTAACAAAGGCATAATTCTTGTTCTCATCCTTCCCCTTCATCATCCTAACCTGTTGTCATCACCATAAGACAACATGAATATACAAGTTAAATAAACTGTGAATATATGCTGGCACTAATAGGGAGACAAAAAGCACACCTCTGTGACCTCCCCAATTGATTCGCAAAAGCTCTTCAGGTCCTCTTCAGATGCATCATTAGGGATACCACCAACATAAACTTCAGAACCATGAGGAGGGAGAGCAAGAAGCTCTGCATGCTTCTCACTTTCATCCTCATCCTTCTGTTTAGGATCTTTCATGTCATCACCACCACCAAGGTTTGTATCAGCATCTGCTCCATTAGCAGCAGCAGTTGCTTCTTCATCAGCCTCTTCCTCCTCTACTACTTCCTCTTCCACTTCCTCCTCAACTTCTTCATAAACCTCTTCTTCCATTGTCTCCTCAGCTTCATCAAGATCCACCTGTTCTTCAGGTTCGACTGGTTCAACAAGTTCTGCTTGCTTTACCGATTCATCGGGCTTGGCAGCTGCAGTGGCACTTGGCCTTGGCATCTTCTATATCTCAAAGAAGCTTGCAAGGCAACTGTGAAGGAAGCACAGAAGCCAGAAGCATTTGGAGGACGAAGTATAGATATATGGAAAGGAGGGAAAAAGTAGAAATGCCAACAAGAGTCGCAGAATAAGAATCTAAATTCAAACCCAGCCATGGAGTATGGCTCAAATGGAATTTCAATATGAAAGATTTTCATCATGGGTGATAACAATAGTGATAATAGAAACAAGCAGGACAGAATTCCAAATGATAATCAAGAAGTTGATGTGAAACAGGTGCCAAAAAAAAATGAAGAAGGGTTTCTTGCAATATAGATATCAGGCTGAAGCCAAAATACAATTGCTGGTTTCATTGCATGTCTATCTAAATTCCAGAGAAATAAATAACAAGAAAAAGAAGGAAAAAAAGAAAGAAGTATGAGAAATAAGCAACGAGGCAGTTCTCATACAGAAAAACACATAAACAAACATTACAGTGACAAATCCAAAATGAAGCAACACACTCACTTCCAGCAAAACAAATAGGAGTTCTAATAAAATTAACAGCAAACACTTACTGTACAAAGCAATTCAAAATAACACAGAATAGGGATGTGAAGCACAAAATAATACATAACAAAGGCATTAGGAAGCATCCTGTAGCAAATCGTAGATCAGAAAAACATGACTGACCAACATAGCAATGAATAGAAATATCTTTAGCCATCATGATGCACATACCCACCAATTATTCCCGAAATAGTATGAACTAAAACATATGAATAATTAGCACTTTAGGTGAACACGCATAATCTGTTATGATTTATACATATTACATATACTGGACAACTTTCTCATGATGAATGTTTTTGGCACTTCTTGAATCAAGCATTTTAAAAAAATTGAAGTAAAATTGATATAAAAATAATCCTTGGAGGCACTCAACAAAAAAGGCTTCTCATTAAAAAAAAGGAACCCCCAATTATCTCTGGATTCAATATGCAACTAAGCTATGTCAAAATGATTTTTTTTTCTTTTTTCATTGCTTTAGGGAAAACATGGTTGCAAGCAGATCAGATAGTTTTGGATTTGTTTGGAACCACCTCAAGCTAGAAATCTAGAACTATGATCTAGGTTGCTCTCTTAAAATAAGACAAAAGACCTGTTTCCCAGCTGAATTTTGGATTTCCAGGTCTAAGAAAAATGCAATCCACCAGATTGAACCTAAAAAGATTCAAAATGGAATCGACTAGACACATTGACCCTTCATTTAGACCACAGCAAACTAAAGCCAATATATACATCGGTCAAATCAATGTGAACAACATATAACTGGAATTGATCATGTCGAGTTTGGGTCCATATGTAAACCCACATCTAGTTTGAGTTGTGGTGAGGCCCAAGTCCAAATTCTGGAGCCGAAACCAGTTCCAGTCTGAAACAAAATGTTGTGATCAAGTGCCTTTTGGACACAACTATAGAATGCCAAATAAGTGGAAAAGATGCTTCCACCATTTGTTGAGAAGTGCTATCAATGTAAAAGCAACACAACGATAACAAAAGAAACTACCATACACATAGTAACACGTACCTCCATACACCATCAAACACAGTTTTGAGTTTTGACATCAAATCAACATTTTCATAAGAAATGATTTCAACCAAGAAAATTCATCTCTCTTAAAAGGGACTACCAGACACACCTTCATATGGTGGTGGGTGGACAACACAACTGATAGGCAGCACCAATAGCCAAGTCATGCAAAGCATTAAGCAGATTTTGTACTAAAAATTTCATATATACGGTATCTAATAGAATTAAGAATAGTATACATATCAACACTTCACTGGTCAGACATTCATTACACCATACTCAGTAACGAAATTTCTACATGCCTCCAACTAGCTAATTAGCAACACACCTCACCGGTCGCACATTCATCATACTGAACACAATAACAAAATATCTCAGTGCCCACAATGAACTGACTACCTGAAAACTTGGCATCCATCTTGGCTACCAACGCTGGGCAATGAAATCATGCACCGAAGGACATCTACTTATCCATACCTTCGAATTTCTAGCCATCAAACTTTAATTTTACAATATATCTTAGTTCATAATATAAAAATGTCGCCAAAAAGTTGCAATATCATCGTCCTAACCATAAAAAGGAAGGGTTTTTAGAGCTTCAACTCTCAAACCACCAAGTTTTGCCTAAAACAAGTTGAGTCACTCTCAAGAACATGGACCAAAGAGATAAAGCTATAGAAACCACAATATTTTCAACTTATCCGATCTATAGCCCTAACTTCTGAGCTTGACAAGAACGCTGTCAAATAGCTCGACTAAAAGCACAGACAAACGAGAAATATTCTAACCATCCAATGAACTGGAACTAAAATTCAGAAAAGCCGATCAAAGAAATAGCAGCGGAACACGTAGCCAACATAGATTTCACCAAGAATATATATAACCCAAGATTTTTTTTTCTTTCAAATCCATATCCCTAGATATTAGTCACGGGGGGAAAAAAGCTATTCTCTATCAAAACATCCAAACCCATCTGAATCGGAACAATCCCCAGAGAAATTGCTCTTTTAGTACCACTCAAGCAAATGCGAATTAAGAAAGACGCCATAAAGCTCATGCATTTCACCATCGCGAGGTAAAACGAATCGATGAATTCAAGAAACGGATTAAAAGGGAGGCGGGGAGATAGAGATAGAATCAAAGAACGTACCAGAGACTCGAAATTTTGGAGACCGAAGTCGAGGGGTTAGAGACTTTTGAGAAAAGAAATCCCCTCAACTCTATAGCGAGAGAAAACCCTAAAAACAAAAAATAGGGTTTCCAAGATAGGGAAGCCCGACGGGTCATTGGTTTCGCGCCTCGTGCTCTTTTCGGTCGGCCTAGTTTTGCTCGAGACGTGCCCGACCGGAAAAGTTTATCATCAATTCATCATGAACCCAAGCTCCAACCATCATCATCTTACGTCGACATGTTTTGTTGGACCGGGTCCAAGCAAGCCTGTGGTAGGCCAGCATCGTGGAGAAATTGTACCCTACATCATGGAGAAATTGGCCCGTGGTAGGCCTCCAATTATAGCTGCTCATTTTTATGACGTTATGCATATGCTTAGCTCGATGTATTATTATAGAAACGAGCAATTATGATTTTTAGCATGCACAGATGATGCATTTCTATGTGGAATATAAGATCTCATCACCTTATACTGAATATAAAACAACAAATATGTATATATGTATACATACATACATACATACATACATACATACATATATATATATATATATATATACATATTTATATTGGACGATGCGGTATCTCTAAATTCTAGAGCTGGTTTTGCTGTTTCCAAGTAACAAATTAATATTACACCTTTTACTGCCATTTTGAATTTATATGTACCTCATTAAGAGGGTATAGTAGTTCGAGCAAGAATTGGTTAGTCTAGAAACAACAAAACTAACCATCAATACCACTGCTTAGGTATTTTTCAATGAATGAAATACTTTCTACACTAAATTTATTAATTATTTCCAAATTCAAGCTCTCTTGTAATCATTGATATGATCAACGCATGTCTCCTAAAACTTCAGCAACATGCCGTTGTAATGGCACCACTTTAGTGGTAGTCTGCATGCATGTTTGGAGAAGCACAAATGCATTCTATCGAATACTGACTGCCGCTCCTCTGAGTTCCCTCTCGTGGTGTACAAATTAAAAAGTCCATTTCCTACCAACAAAGTAAGCCAAGCGAGTGCTGATGAACAGGGGTCAATTGGGTTCTAAACTAAGAGTGCATGCATCTGGTTCACGATCAAAATCGGCGTTATAATAGATTGGAATAAGAATCAGAACGGTCATATCCTCTTATGCATTTGGTTCATGACTAAATAGAATTTGAATATTAAACGAGCCCTCCAAAATTAAAATAGAAATGAGACTCTTCCAACCAAATAAGCTGAAATGGGAATTATTCATTCCCATAAGCCTAACTCCCACCGAACCAAATATACTCTAAATTGGGGCATCAGGCCCAAGAGATCCACCATCCCGCACTCCAGCTTGCCACATTAGCTGCGAAAATTCCGCCGTTTTCTCCATTCGGGAAGAGATCCCATAAACTTCATCGCACAAACCAGTGCTAGAAATCAATGCATTCCAGCCTCGTCAGTTTGCCAGGTTTTGTGCAGCTTGGTGGTTCTCGCTATCCCCATAGGACATTTTTGCATGATAAAACCACATGAAGCATAGAGCATTAACTGGGGCTTTGATCTTCCCCACTCTGGATGATTTACCTTTTGACGGCTGAACAGGTTAAATTGAAATTTTCGTTCAGCACAGACCAAGTCTTCTGGAAGTTGGCAGCCCAAAACCATTTCTTAACTATGAAATAGAACAGAAACAACCTTCCTATTAGCGATGAGAATTTGAAGCAAAGAACAAGATGGTTATGAACGAACATTGTACGTAATGGCTCCATAAATTGCACTCTATCTTGCCAGAAAGTCATATCTCAAGCATAAGCAAAACAATCCTTCAAATTAGCATTGTCTCGTTTCCAATATATTACATCCGCAAACAAATATATTACATCCGCAAACAACATCAAGAAGCAACAGCCCACAATGTCCCTTGTTACTACTCTCAAAGTTCAGAGAAAAGAACAACGAAGCGGCCCCCATCAATTCATTGTGTCGAATAAATCAGTTTTCGGAATCAGTTTTAGTACAGTTGCCAAATTGTTTCTTCGTTAGTTATTCAAAAACTAGAAATTGTATAGTGTTCCAGCAGGATATACCCGCCGCCTGCACCTGCTTCACCAATAAGTGATTCTAACACCATTTACATTAACTTCTTAAAGCCTTGACCTGCTTCAAGAGTCCCTGCAAGAAAAAGCAGACGCCACCTGAGCCAATCATCAAGTCCAAGACCAATCCCAAAAAGAGAGTCAATGTTATAACTAGCAACTAAAGACGACCCGATACTCATCAAAGAAAGACCACCACTAGAAGTCAGCAGTATAATAAGATGACATAGGACCACGACTTATGGGGAAAAAAAAGCATCGCCTTGACAACATTCAGATATATATTATAAGATGGATTATTTATATCATATTACTTCATACAATGGTCCATCACATCATAACTATAACTTATACGATAAACCTAGCCATGTGAATATCCAAGTTTACATAGCAAAAAGGGTAACCTATCATCTAAAAGTTCAGTTACAGTCCCTTGTTACTTATCAAGTATCAATTATGCCAGCTCACACAATATTATTTCAGTGTTTGGCTATAACAACAAAGAGATTTCTAAACCCACAAACTTGTGAAAGATTTACAAGTTTCAATCATAAAGAAATAAGAACAAGTATAGAAAAGATTTGGCTTATCTCTCAATTAAATGCAATTAACATAAATTTTCACATTACTCACTTTGGTATTGACAAAGTGATTAATCAACTTTAACAATGCCATGCCTCCATTACTCCAATCCCAGCCTGATCGGTGAACTGACATCATATTATGACCTTATACTTTCCCTTCTGCCCTAGAAAACAAAAACCATGCCAGCCACAGCTTTATAAATCAGACTCAACCACCACCATATACTAGATCATCAATTTGCTTAGCAGCTGCTTCAACTAACAATACTGCATAATATTATGTCTATAATTACAAATGGCACATCAAGCATATAAATATGAATCTACTTTCACAGGCAAAGTGGTAAACAATGTTCTTGCAGGCAAGGGAAACCACTCCATTTGCTTGGTTAGCACAGGCAGAGTGATGGTTACTTCCAGATGTGCACATCTTTAGCTAAATGATGTTAAACATTTTTGAAAAATTTTGTACATCCTTCAAAGCTTTGAAATAGTTTCCAATCTGAAAGGCCCATCAAAGCGTTTTTATCTTTTAGACATATCTACCCCTATAGCATGCTTGTTATCTTCCCTAAATAGGTCCCTCGTTTAAAAAGATGCAAAGGGCACTTAACAGTTAGAACAATGGAAGATCAGAGACATATACCTTAATTATGTCAGGTTCTTCATAGCTGTACTTCGTATTATATACTTATCTCATATACACCATTGTTCCAAGAAAACTGGTGAGATTAAAAGGGATATTCTAGAGAGAAACACTTTAGCACAGACTAAATATGATCAAGCAAAAGAAAAAGGCTAATCAAGCACTCCATGCCTATGGGAAAGAAACCTTTCATTGCATTTGAAAAGAGGTTCTGAAGTTAGGCCATTAAGCATGGGTTATAGATAAGGGCCCATAAGTTTGGAATGGATTTAAGAAATTGAGCTTATGCGAGTACTGCCTATCATTGGTCCGGACTAGGCAGCAGAACATATCCTATCCTTCAACTTGTAAGAGTTTCCAGACTGATCAGAAGAGAGCTTTCAGTCAAGGGAATATCCAGATTGGTTTTAAGGACTACTGGCTCACTTTTCCCTGGGATTCTTTTGATCCTGTTCTATGAAATAGGCATTACTGCAGTGGTGGCTGTATCCTTTCAGACAGGAGAGTACTGCTGCAGAACGCAATCTTCTGGAAAAGTATAATCAAGACAAAATTTCTGATTCACCGCTGGACTTGCTCTACTTGCCTCTTATGGGCTTTGACTAGTAGTGCACAGTTATCCACAAGATTACTCTTAAACACTTGGACAGCCCCAAATACTGATGTATATGGAATGGAGTTCTTTTTCTGACAATCTTAAAAGAACATATGAAATAGGAAAGTAGCAAGGAGATACGACTTTAGAATTGCTTGAGCAATGCATGGTCAGAAATTGAACACGTTTTCAGGGAAACACATTTACCATCATATGCGATTTATATATATGTACCTGGGAAACAAATTCATGTTGTTGCCCAAATAGAGGGAAACAGTCGAGGAGCATTTTATGGAGATGCTTCTCCTTATCTGGAGCAATCACAAGCCCTGAAGACCTAGTATTGGACATGGCAGAAATAGGCTTGGATTTGGTATTTTGAGTTTTAAGTTAGTAATAGGAAAGTTAAAAATCTTGAGTGCAAGGCTTTATGTATATTCAACAGATTATTTGTTCTTCTGATAAACTAAAACTGAAGGAATATTGGGGTCTCTTCTGCTTCTTAAGATGATATATTTCCAGAACTAGAGGGTAAGAAATGTTAGAGCACAATGGGAACAATGTCACAAGGGCTCACAGACTCAAAGACTAGAGACATCTTCCAATCTCAGGGACATTAGTCACTTGAGGAGGAAGAGAAAGACTCCTTTAATCATGTCTCAAAGTAAAGATATCTCCAGATTCATATATTGCTATCTGTATACCTTATTCCCCTTTTATATTTTGACAACAGAAATTTGTTACTGATGTGATGGAGATCATTTCCTTGAATATTATATTCAACAGAAATTTTCCCATCACCATTATTATGGAAAATCACTTCAGCTTTTCATTGTTTGCTACCAAGTACCAAATGGCGAGTTTATAGTGAAATAGTCATTAGACAATTGGGTTGGCACTGGAATCTAACTGAAATATCGGAGCACATGTATCTGTATGGATTTATCTATGCACACATACGATTGCGCACATATGCATGCATTTCTGTTGTAAGGAAAAACTCCACTCATGTCAATCAGCATCATTTGTTCCATATTTTATCTAACACTGGCATGATAACCACTAAAATAATGTGTTTTTTTGACAGTGAGAAGATTGGGAAACAGGAAAGATATCACCTAGCCAGGCATCTGGCTAGCATACTAAACACCCAACAAACACCAGCTTGTATGCCATGAGCTAGGAGGACAGCGTCATGCATTTCAAAAAAGTTAAAAAGTAAAATATTCATTCACCCATTGAGTCCCTGATTCAGGAGTTTGTTGTAGGACATACCTGGCAATCTTAATATTTCTGAACCAGAGCATCAGAGTAAGCATCAAAGGAACCATTGCTAAACATAGGTGCTCCAATGAGTGGCCACTGATAACATATCGAGTTACACTGTAAACCTTTTTATCCGCAATGGCCACAAATCTCGCCAGAAGGTAAAACCCTGCATAAATTGACAGCACCAGAACAGTAGTTAAAAAAGAACATCAAATATACAAGGAGCAGTGGCGCACATATTTGACATCCATCTACAACACAAGCAATATGATGTTCAACACAAATATAATCACGTGCTGTTATGCATCGGATATAAGCATATAACAGTATAACACGACAGAACCATCATCATAAAAGAAAGCAAAAGGCAGTATTTGCAACACAAATCATTCAACACTACCAGTGAAATGCAGATCCATATAAAAATCAAGAGGGGTGTGGCTTGTCACAAAGTCATTGTCTAAGACCTTGAAACAACATGCCTTTGAATTTTAAAATGGCCTTCTTGGACATATTTTTATCAAATACTGACAATGCCATACTGAATAAAAGGCAATTATTTAAGCAAGCAATATCTGGATATTTAAACATGAATAACATGCCTTATCTGATCAATATCCGCCCATCACAAGAATGTGTTTCACCATTTGTTCCTATCCAAGACCAGCACTTCTGGAATATCATGTCTATAGATAATTTTCACTACTTCCATCCAATTCTTTCTAGCCTTTTCTTTATTTATTCCAACGCACCAACCTGTATTTGAAATTTATGCCTCAAAATCTGTCTTTAGACTACAATTCAGTAGTCAAAACCATCTCAAACAGTCGCTCTCAATTTAAATTTCATCAGGGTGATGCCCAAAAAATACCTATAGCAAATTCTTCACCTCGTTGTACAACAATCAACAACATCCAACAATACTATACAATTTAGATACAGATTTCTATGGTATTTGACAGTTGTATGCCAACATAGAGGCACCTTCAACTAAATCCACCCAGCTTTCGCGTTGTTGGAGAAAGTCTCACATGTCTCCCCATCCTTATACAAAGCAGATCCAAACCTCCAAATGTAGGGAAAGCAACAACAAGGCCTCCAGGGTCAGGTCCACAATATTTCCACATTAAGGTAATTACACAAAGAAAGATGTGCCATGACTGTTAATAACACTAAATCATAAAGGCATACTCCAAAATACGGTATTCCTACATGACATATTCCTTTCACAACAAGGTGCTAATGTGAGTTAGGTCAATACCTCCAATATGTACAGACTAGATAATTCCATGTGCCTAAGAGCACTGATTGTTTCATTCTTCAATATTATAAAAGCCATGATAATTTTGAAAGAAAGGGCTTAACAAAGTTCAATATAAAGTGTATATACACATAAAGGATGGTCGAACTAGTACCGGGTATCGTACCAGTCGGCGCCCGGTCCAGTTCGGTACCGAGCCCTTATCGAGAGAAAACCAGCTGGAGCCGAAGAAGGAGAAGAGAAAGAGCGAGCGGGGGAGGAAAGGAGAAGGAGCGGCCGCGGACGGAGGGTTGTGGGGGCGCGGCGGAGGCTAAGGCCGCAGCCGCGTCCCCTGTTTTGAAATTTGAGAATTTTTAAGTGAAGTTGGCAAATCGCTTGTTGATTTTACTTAATTTTTTTTTTTTTTTGCCGCGACCTCGGCCTCTGCCGCGCCCCTACGGCCCTCCGCAGGTGTCCGTAGACGCTCCTTCTTCCTCCCTCCCCCACTCGCTCTATCTTTCTCTTCTTCTCCGGCTCCGGCAGCAAACCGGTTTCAAAGTCGGAACTGTACCATACCGGTAAGCCACCAGTATAGCTCAGAACGGGCCGAACGATATGGTTTGGGACGATTCTGCATTTCTTGATACACATACATATAGACACACAGACATTAATCTTAAAACAAAAATAAGACATCATTTTACACATCCAATATTGACACATGCACATATAGACATTGTAGAATTGAACATCATGTTATCATATAGAAAAACCAATAGATAGATTTAATTGCTTGAAGATTGGACAAAGAAACTTATCTCAAAAATGAACCAACTGACAAAAGAAAAATAGAAAATGATGATGCAATTGAAAAGAAATTCAAGTTTACAAGAAGATGATTTAAAAAGCTCGGCAGTGGAAAGTAGGACCGCATGTTATTTACAATAGCAAAGTTCCAAGACTATTTATGCTGTATGTATGGATGCATAACAATGGAAAAAGAAGGCACAGGGTCTCCAAAAATAAGTTGGTGAAATCTAAGAAGACAAAAAACAGCACTTTTTGATGATAAATTTTTGAACACGATAAGTGGAAGCGTGGGACTTGAAATCATACCAAATATAATGTGGGATTGGATGGTTGACCGCATTACTGGTTTACTTATGAGTTCTTAGATGGTCCAAATGTAGACAGGAGACGCTAAGGAAGTCAAAGCTCAAATAACAATCAGTACAACAAGTCCTACTCCAGTTCATGGTTTTCTAATTAATTATAAAATTTTAAGATAACGAAACTTGATGCCATTGGAAAGAATCCTTGAATTGTATATGTCAAAATTTGACAATGGAGCTAATATCTTTCATACCTTTTTGCTGCTATTAAACCAATTGGACACTACAGTATAACTAAGAAGCATAAAACATACTCAAGAAAACAATTAAAACAGAATTATGAAACATAAGGGAGGGCTTTCCAAGCACGACTAAGACTTCATTTACTTTGACTCTTGTATGAACTAATAATAGCTGTTTGCCTATTTTATGGAGTGTTCAAGAATCTAATACCTCATATCTGCAAGTTACCAACATTCAAGCAACATATCATCAAAGGTAGATTGCTTTTCAAGTATAGTATTCCCTTCCCTCTCCTATACTGGAATCCAATTTCCTCCTCTTACTTAGCTTACCCAGGTTCAGTTGTCACATTGTTTGATGTTCACAAAATTTCATGACCAGTTGGCCTATTCCAACACAGTCATCAAAATCAAATCTAGAATTGGAGACTATCAATCAAGAGAAGTATTGTTAAGCCTCACAATGCATTGTTACATACAAGCTTCTTAGGTGTTCTCACTTTTCAAATTTCACAAGACCTCCCACCTTCAAACTGCTCTCCATTTCATGTATTAGTTGACTTATTCCAACATAACCATCAAAATTAAATCTAGAATGAGAAACAAACAATCAAGAGAGGTAATCATCAATATGCCTAACAATTCATTATGACTTACACACAGTCTTCTTAGGTGCTCTCACTTTCCAAATTTTGTAAGACCACACTATCCCATCTCACACACTGCTTTCCATAGCACTCCTTCACAGTAGAATGTATGCAGCACCTAGTACAGAGGATTCAGCATACTGCAGAAACAATAAAACCACATGGAGATTTTAATTTTGGTCCTTACAGTACAACAACATCCTTCTCTAGCGATACTAAACTATGTATAGTCTCGTCTTTCTTATTATGATCCCTTGAGAAGCATGGTAATCTCCTAAAAAAATTCATCAGATACCTACTATATGTTCTCTCAATCTTATCAGAGCTTTTCTCCAAAAATCATTTAAAAGATTCATTCTGAACTTTAACGTTAGTTTTCGGAGAAGTTAATTTGGTTGCTAGCTCCTGCACCGGGCAATAGCAACTCAACATGGTGAACAAGTAAAAAGGCACAGATACAAAATACGTTCTAATTTACCAAGCATGGGGAAATTTCCTAACGAAGCCAAGTCAATGAAAATAAAATAACCAATGCACATTTTTAGGTCTATAAAGCGCAGCACTGATTTACAGAGGCAAAACCATGTTCAGCATTAGAAGATGGCGAAGGAAATTGGCATTTCAAAATTTTCAATAAAATAAGAATATTTATTAATTTAATGAAACTAATATTGGACAGATTTACTTGATTGTGAAAACACAAACATATCTCGAGTTGATTGATAGGTTAATTTGTAAATCTTAGTTGTAAAAAATCCAAATATGACAATTTTGTACTGAGAGAGATCAGCAATTTCAAGCTTCACCCCCAAGCTCAGTAATTTCACCTCTTTTGGTGAACGACGAAACTAATGCTCTCTAACTAAATATGATTTTGTTACTAAATGATTCTTCCTTCTTTAGCATTAGAGTCTTGTGGGTGAAAATCATGGTGTCTTCAGTAAGGCTGGATTACCAGAGCACCACACTATTAAATGTAGAAGGAAAGCGAGGATTTTTTTTCTTTATTTTTTTATGCGGCAAACAAATTTCTTTTTTGATGTATATGATTTATACAAACTTTATGGAAGAAAAGATAAACCAGCAATGCAGTTAAAGATATAAAATTCAACCTGTTGCCCAGAACCAATATTTTGAATGGGTATACTTTGGTGGGAACAAGAATACCATTGCAGGAATTGCAACGCATGGAATAAAATGGAACATCATGCAGAGACGAAGATCATCAAAGGTCCTGCAACCAGCTAAGATAGCACATCCAATAGAAATCTTTGTTAGATATTCTTTGAGCATTTTTGAATTCACTCAAGAACTAGAATTCAAACTGAGAGTAAAATTTAATCACCTTTCGCATGCAATGCTAACCAGAACAAGCATTAGGAGGGAAAACAAACATGTTATCCCCGTCCGCTCATCATATCTCTCTATGAGTAAGTTAGATAGGATTGAAGAGGCTGAAATCATCACCTGCATCACATAAGTTCAAACAGGATAGCCAGTTAAAATGTCTTGAACTCATAATCATGAATTTATAAAATTTGTTAATTTTTACTTTTATTAATGAATTGTTTTTAACTTTAACAATCTTAATCTTGCTAGCATTGCATGGCATGCGTTACCAAAAAAATAAAAGCAAAGGCATAGAGAATAAGAGTTATCTTAACATGTTTTAAGAAAGAAATAATAGAAATAAAAATCTGTGTCTAAAGGGCATGAAGAGATGCAGGGTTTGGGACATATTGAAACATAGGAGGAATATAAGATAGGATACACGTACAGAAGGTGGGCTCTCAACAATAATCAGTATGATACATCTTTAAAGAGATTGAATCATTAAGAATTAAGGAACACAGCAATAGGTATGCAAACCCACATCACATGTATTCAAACTGAATGACCTGAGAGCCTAAAAGATCTAGATACTCAAGATGCAGATCACGAAGCCACCAAAATTTGAAATTTTCAGCACAAAATCTAATAAAGAAACGGGAAGTCAGCATATCATGAGATATGTACAAGAAAAGGTGGGATCTTTATGATGATAAATATGATACCCTGTTAAGAGGACGGAATGATTTAGAATGGAGCAAGTTGGTGAAAGCCGTCTACACCAAATCAGATGAAACTTAAACAGTTGGCGTTGGCACAATCCAAAAGCTAAAAAGATCCGGAGATGAAGACTTAAGATATACATAAGAAGTATGAGGGGTATGATTCCGCGACTTGTGTTCTTTTGCTTGACATTCCAAATGCATTAGGTCAAATTTCCCCGACCAATTGGCTAAAACACTGACAATCCCAAACACAAATTCGATTCCTTAAATCATCTCATAAACAGACACAAGATAAACAGCAATGAATCCAGGTTTCAATCCATAATCTCACAATCCAACTGAAGAAAAAGGAAACATATGATGCAGAGCAGAGAAAGCAATGAAAGAATAAATACCGGCAATCGGTCCCAAATAACCCGTTCGTCGTCCGGCTTCAGATGATAATAAGCAGATCCAAAAGCCGCCGCCGCTGCCCCGGCATAATATAACGCCCAGCCCCAGACCTCCCCTTTTAAACTACCAACTCAAAGCCCCCATCCATCAAAAAATGTGTGCGTGTATATATATAAATATAAATCTATGTAGGAAAGAAGAAAAGAACAAACCTGATTCCGAAACAGCTGCCGGAGAGGCAGAGGACGAGGCCGGGCACGCCGACCAGCAAGAAGGGGAAGCTCGTCAGCACGTTCAGAGTATTGGGAACTCCTGATTCAATAATAGAAACAAAAAGAGAGAGAGAGGGAGAGAAATTAAGAATCAAGAAATCACGAAAGAAAGAAAGAGACGTATAGAAGGGAGGTACGGGGAAGTGGGGGAAGGAGAGCAGACCCAAGAAGTTGCGCATATCGGCGAAGAGGTGGAAGGAGGGGGAGTGGGGGATTCTCGGGGTGGCGACCATGACGAAGACGAACAGCAAGAGGGCGCCGCCCCACACCCGGACCCGGTTCTCTCTCTTCACCAACTCGAACTGCACCATTGCCCTCCTCCGCCTTCCTCTCCGATCTTCCTTCCGTCCTCCTTGTTTCAGGGCTCGAGCGAAGACTAAAGGGCAAATCGGGACAGAGCTCTAGCTTCAGGTAAAGACGGCAAACAATCTGCCGTCATAACATGAAAGGAAATATATCATGTGGGTATGTGCGCACATCTTACCAAATAAATGAAGAATTTGCGTGCTCATATTTGGAAGCGCAACAAAACAAAATAAAGGAAGAAGGGTGAATAACTTTCTTCCTCCATATCCTTAGTCCGAGAATAATACCCAAAAAAATCTCCTCCATATAATTCTGAAGATGAGATTCCATATAGCCTCCCCATGATCTTGAAGTCAAAAAAGGGTACTAGAATGCTAAGAACTTGGCATTGTGCCATACATATGAGAAAACTAGGCAATTGGAACACCAATTCAAATCACCCAAAATTCAATGTGGAATATGCTTGAGGTGCATTAGTTCTAACACAAAATCGTCTATCTTGGCTAACCTAAATCACAAACATCAAGATTTTTTAAGGCCCAAATAACTACTTTTGGGGCTCCGAGTGGGCAATCATGGAATCTTTCTCCATGTTCCTTGTAATTGCAGTAATGAATATATATAGATATATAGCCTAATGGCAATGATGTGAAGGGTGGCCTAAGATGGGATGGAGATCTAAAAATGTTTTACCATGCCTGATATAAATTATTGCGCTTATCCATGTCCAAACAAAATCCTGTCATCATTTCTTTTATATTCAAAAATCCAAACCGTTCAACCTACAGCTCCTAGTGCCAGAAACAACATATTGAAATTTTAGCCAACTCTAAATAAAATCAATCATATGATCATCCGATAAAGTAGCACCCTTTGCTTTCTCTTTTTCTTCCCTGTTTCCTTTATATCCATTACTCCGTTTTCCATGATTACTATACCACCAGGCCAAGTTATTTTTGAAAACCAAAATACTGCCACGCTATCTTGCCCTTTTTTAAAAAAATTTAATGTGTGGGTCCCACATGAGGAGGGACTATACCAACAAATCCCCCCCTCGTGACTCATGTGAGGGGTTCCACCAAGCCCGTGTTCTCTCTATAAGCAATATTTTTTTTTATAGGCAAGGTTTTACTCATCATATCTGACCCGTTATCATTAATATAGATTTTTTCAAGACACCGTAACTTTATCTCCATAGCATTTCGAACCTAATGATATTTCGCATCAATGTGCTTGGATCTTGAATAAAATGTTGGATTCTTTGAAAGATGGATGGCACTTTGAATGTCACAATAAAATATATAGTTCTCTTATTCTTTGCCAACTCTTATAGAAAAATTTTTATCCATAAAAGTTCTTTACAAGCTTCTGTAACTGCAATATACTCAGTTTCCGTAGTAGATAAAGCAACACATTTTTGTAACTTAGATTGTCATGACACTACTCCTCCGAAAAAATCAAGTACAGTAATGTGAATTTTCTAAAATCTATATCACCATCCATGTTTGCATTTGTGTACTTATCTAACATAGGTTTACTATTACTAAAATATAAAGCGACTCTAGAAGTATCTCTGAGATACCTGAGCATCTATTTAACAATTGTTCAATGTTCCTTTTTTTTTTTTTTTTTTTTTTGCTGAAAACGGGTATTTCATACAATACGTGTACGAATACATCCAAGAAAATCAAAATAAAGCAACTCGCGGAGCGCTTGTGGCAGCTCCTCCTCCCCCGACCAAAGGGTATACCCTGAGTGATGAGCCGCATGGGCCGCCACCCAGTCGGCTGCCCCATTAGCTTCTCTAAATACATGTTGAGCGTGGAAGGCTCGCACATCTCCCATCATGCTCCCTATGTCGCGGATCAAAGGGTGGTCTGTACCATCACCCGTCGCCCCCCTCCGAATCCATCCGATGACCGTGGTGGAGTCGCCCTCCAAAATGATCGAGCTGGCTCGCAGGATCATCCTCGCATGGCGCACGCCCGCCCAGGCTGCTCGAAGCTCTGCCTCCGGAACCGACGTATCGAACAGCTGGCAGCCACCTGCTGTAACTACCCTGGAGTGCGGGCCTCGTATAACAAAGCCCGCACCACCCCGCGCACCGCCGTCCAACACCGACCCATCAAAATTGACCTTGAGGAAACTCGGGGGTGGGGGCTCCCAGGTGAAAAACACCATGTGGTGGGCTGCCGAAGCAGAGGGGGGGCCCCAGGTGTCCCGAGCTGTCAAAGGTCTGTCTGAAGAGGTGGTGGGTACAAACTCAAGGGCCTGAACACGAGCAAGCTCCGCAGCAAACCTCGGTGACACCCTGCGATCGCCAAGAGTACGAGCATTTCTTGCCAGCCAAATCTGGTGCGCTGTGCAAGTCGCTCTAATAGCCTCCTGACACGTCCCGGAACTGGGTAGCCCCTGTCGTATCATGTGGAGGAACTGTGGCCTGTCACTCCGGGCCTCCTGCGGGATCCCTGCCCACTGCCATGTCAATCTCGCCCATACACACTGAAAGAGCACATGGTCTACCGACTCCACAGCCCCACACGCTCCACACTCTGCAGGGATCCCCCAACCACGCCTACTCAGCGCAGCTCTCGTCGGAAGGCGATCCCAGAACACCTTCCATAAGAAGAGGGCTACCCGCGGGTGGAGACCGTGCCTCCAGATCCATGTGCAATCCGGCCCCCTCTCCCGCTCTGACTGGATGACACGGGAGAGGTCTCCTAGCCTGACACTGGCCTGGCTCGATGTGCCCCATACCCTGACATCCCGCCCCCCACATCCTGGTAACGGAAGAGACCGGATCCTCGCTGCGAGGTGTACCCCAAATAGCTGTCGAAGTCTAGTATCATCCCACCCTGCTCCACCTCCTGCCAAAAGGTCGCTAACCCGTAGTCCCTCTACTGCCTCTACATCGACTAAAAAGAAACCAATTTGTAACACCAACTGCATAAGCAATATCCGACCTTGTGTAAACGATGGCGTACATCAAACTACCAATTACAAATGCATAAAAAATCTTCTTCGTTTCTTCTTTATCTTTCTGACTTGTAAGACGCTGCTTGAAACTTAACTTGAAGTGACCTATAAGTGGAGAATAATTCTCATGCCAAGAATTTTTTTAACCATCCCCAAATCCTTCATGGCAAAGAACTTGCTTAATTCTCCTTTCAAGCTTTCAATCTTCTTAACATCATGGCTAACGGTCAATATGCCATCCATATAGATCAAGAGAATAATAAAATCTCCATTAGAAAATCTTTTCATAAATATACAATGATCAGAAGCGGTTTTACTATTCCCATAGTCCATCATAAATAAATCAAACCATTTATACTATTGCCTAGGTACCTGCTTGAGCCCATACGAGTTCTTTTTTAATTTGCACATGAGATGCTCTTTGCCTTTTTATTATGAACCCTTCTTGCTGCTCTATATAAATTTTCTCCTTTAAGTCACCATGAAGGAAGTCAGTTTTCACATCAAGTTGTTCAATCTCCAAATTCGTGCTTGTAGATAAATCAAGGATAACTCAGATTAAAGATATATTAACCACATATAAGAAATTTTTTTCAAAGTCAACACTCTTTCTCTGACCAAAACTTTTCACAACCAACTATTTCGTTTACCTTGGTTGTGAATTCTTCTCTTCAGTTTTCAACCTGAACGCCCACTTATTCTTGAGTCTTTCTCTTTAAGGCACCTCTAAATGTGATAATGATTATAAGCGCAAAGAATGAGAGAGAGTTATCATCAACAACCGGAGTAGAGATCGATCAAACTATAACTTATCCTACAGCCCCACGGTATACCTCTACAATGTCATTTATGGTGGAAGAGCCTCACCTTCCTCTCCAGTGCTCTCTCTCTCTTTTCCTCGTGCTGTAATTAAGTCATTAGCATATTGTTCGTATCAGACTATATATTAGCCTCGTATGACTGGTGAACCACTTCTATACATTTGTTCTTCCTTCAGGTAAAATTTGATGAGGAAGGACCGCAAAGAGTGATGAAAGCCTTCACGATACAATTCCTGCTGCAATTTATTTTTCGCTTCACAATTAGACATTTATATCAGGCAATCATAGCTCTGCAATAGGGATTGTTAAAAAAAAAATCCTTTTACCTTTTTGTTTGCCATGTAGCTCATTGCGGCATTGCAATACTTAACAAGCACAATAATAAGAACTCAATTTTATGTATCAGTAGATAGTTCATTTCTTAGGCTCTGATACTGCCTAAAGCAGTAGCAATACAAGTTTAGTAAAATGAGTCAGCATATTATCCTATCCACAATTATATGGTTTATGGCAAAGAAAGATCCAAATATGCAAATCTTTGGGTTAAGATAGTTCGGCTGACTTTGAATATTTTGGGTGCAAACTCCCTGAAACAAAATGCTTCTCGGATTTGGATATAACTTGCGAAACATTAGAAGCGAAATTAATGGATTGGGTATAAAAGTATAGTATTTCTTAGCCAGTAGGGGAGGGACTGAGGGAGGCCCACATGCAATTATGAATCTTCCATTCTGCAGTTTGCTAAAGTTAATATAGCTCTATTACTTGCAGCTGTTAGTCAGAAAAAACATTTGTGGCCCTTTGTGTCATTTAGTACGACATGACAGTAATAGATGTGACCGTAGTGAGCGGAAAACTGAAGATTTCCACGAAGAGAAGAAAAGTGCCTAGTGGTACTGGGAATTAATTCTAACCACAAGATTCCAAGTTCGAATTGCTGCGGCGACGATTAAATTGTGGACCGGAGGGATGGTGCCTGGTGTGACATACTCACACGTGGGACTCGAGCCAGAGCTCAGAGAAGTAGCTGAGCCGGACCTACGGATGGAGAGGGTATGAGTAAAACCGGTCGGAGTGCCCAACACACGGCCATTTCTGCCCGCATCGAACATTCTCCCGGCAGGGCGGAGGCCCAATGGGAGCTGCTACGCGGAGGTGGGCTTATCCCTTCCTCCCTCCTACCCCTTTTTTTTTTTTAGCAAAAAAAAGAAAAAAAAAAAGAAAAGTGCAAATGTTCACAAATCAATGAAAGTTTAATTTCTCGGACTTCCATCCTGGATTCGAAGATCTAAATTATTGTTCCCTTATTGCTGCTGGTTCCTCTCAATTCAGATCTCTTATTTTTTGACGAGAACAGTCATGCTATATGTAGAAAGGCATCTGGGACGTGGATGCAAGTGCAGCTGCGAATGATTCCAGGACATGTTCTTCTTTATCTTAGCACAAGTTCTCCTCTATCTTGGAACAGCACTATAAGAGCACCATGATTGAAGTCATGAATTCTTGAATTAAAAAGAAAAAAAATGGAATCCTTCCACTCAAATCGATTCTTATTAAGTTCTTAAATGAAAACCAGAAGGCCTTCATTCATGTTCATGCTGGCTTTCTATTCTCTGCGTCAATAATTTTTATTCCTTTTGCTACTGCAACTGAAAAAGTACGAAGGAAACAGAGAACCACAGGACATCTTTACAGACCACATAAGTAGATGCAGGGCAAGGCTATATAGTTCACAAACAGAGCAAGAGGAAATTCTAGTGCTAGAGATCGAAAAGAGCGATCGTGATGGCGCATGGAATCGGATGATCGGACTAGACGAAGCCCTCCTTGTAGCGGCGGAAGAGCTCCTCGGTCTGGGCGTTCTTGTAGGCGCTGCAGCCGATGATGTAGACCCAGATGAGAGCCACGGCGGCGACAATGAGGGCGATGTTGGCCTTCCTCCACTCCTGCCGGAGGTTGCCAAGCAAGCCGGCCTTGCAGGAGGTGCAGCCGTAGCACAGCTGGCTCTGGTCGTTGCTCCAGGCCGAGCAATCCGCGTCCGCCATGGGGTTGCTCGGGTTTATCCACATCGTCGGGTTCACATAGCCGTACCCGCACACCGTCGGCGGCTTACAGCACCCGGACTAACCAAAAAAATATATATAATCAGAAATACCCTCATAAATACCGAATTTTGCATGAACATCCTCTGTATCCCTTAAAAAAAAGGGAACAGTTTCAAAATAAATTAACTAATATATTTATAAAACAATCGTAATGAAAAAAATAATTTCAAAATTTTATTTTATTTCTTAATTAAAATAAATATAATTTTTATTAAAAATCGTTATATCAGAAGCATTTATTGAGAAACAGTAAAAAATAAATATAAATTTTTTAAAAAATATTTATATAAATTTAAATTTTTAGAAGAATATTTATGAAAAAACAATAAAAAATAAAAATAAAAAGGTGACGGCGAAAGCTATGCAAGAAGGAACCGAACAACTGCCAGCTAACGAGCACCAACCATGGCAATCCATGTAATTTACTCGAAGAGCGGGGGCGTTTTTGGTGGTGACGCTGCTTGGAAAGGGAAAGGGGGATCTAGGTCAGGATTGGTCCTTGCCTGGAGAGGGGAGAGATGGGTCTGGAAGTACTGATCGGCGGTGAGGTAGGGTTGGTCGCGGCCGAGCTTCTGGCAGACGTCGGAGGCGGTGAGGCAGGAGCGGATGTGGTCCCAGCGGTCGGAATCGGTGACGTAGTGGCGGAGCCAGGAGGAGAAGCCGTAGAGGCGGTACTCGCTGTAGGCGCGGCCGGGGATGGGGTAGGAGCCGTCGGGGCGGGTGACGACGAAGGCGAAGACGAGGAAGATGAGGAGGAGGACGATGAGGACGGCCATGCAGAAGAGGTAGGCGGCGAGGAGACCCTGGCGGTTCCAGTAGGCCCCCACGAACCCGGCGAGGGAGACGAGGAGGATGAGGACCCCCAGGATGATCACCGGCCACCGTGCCAGCTCGACGCACTCGTTGTCCTGCTTCGACGCCAGCCAGATCCCCGCCCCGATGATCGGCACCGAGCATAGCAGCCCCACGAAGTTGAGCACCGCCGTTATCTTGTTGCTCACCCCCATCTCCGCTACCTGTCGCAAGGCTGGTTTGGAGTTCTATGGTGAAGAACCGAATTCGCGATGCACTCGGTCACTCGCAGAGGAGCCTTGGGCGGGGGGGCTATATGTGGGAATCTGGGACTCGCTTGGAGGGGGTCATCTTTCTCCATTCTTCTATTCTTTTGTTCCGTCGAGGACTTGTTTAATTATTTATTTAATTTTATTTTTATTTTTTTGTTAAGTGGGGAGGGGGAGTGGTGGTTAAGAAAACCTGCATATCAACCTCAACCCCTACTAGACCCTTTTCTGCTGGAAAGTATTTAATACGGATAAAATATTTTTTATTCATATTCTTTTCATTCATGGTAAAGCTTTATCAGCATGGTAGTTATATTTCTGTGTGAATACATCACACCAGCACCATCTAAGTAACGGCGGATCAGATAGCGACTTCACTGGACAAACCAAGCGGGGGCATCCGGTTCCGCATTTAATCGACGCCCGTACGTTTAATTTTCAAATATATATATATAATATACAAAAAATTAAAAATATAGAATAATTTTGTTATTAAAAATATAATAAATATTTTATATTTTTTAAAAAAAATAGATGTTTTTTATAAATTTTTTATAGATTTTTAGATTTCATCAAATATTTTATAGATTTTTTTTTAAGTATGAACTAAATCAGTGCAGTGATTTCTGGTTTTCCACGGAGGCGGTTTTTTTTTTTTTTTGAGCTCGAAGATGGGGAAATACAAAAAGTGAGGACGTCGCGGATTTCCCTAGTTTTTTTTTCCGTTTACTTGTTGGCCTGGTGAAATTAGATGAGGTACTTCTTGTATGACACCTTCGTTGAGCCGCGGATCGGTTCTGTCAGATCTGGGTCCAGCCCGTTCAATTAAATCTCGATCAGATCTGGTCCAACTTGGACACGCTTCAGAAGACTGCCTAGAATTTAGAAGTACTGGGTTTAGTCCGAAGAAGGTGTTAGCTGCGGCGCTGACAGCATCATAATTGATAGTCCTCGTTCTGTCCTTCCTGACTCCAAACTACTACCTCCGGCGGCATTTCTCACGAAATCTGCTTCGTGGTCACTGATTTCTTATGCTTACGTGCAGTGGCGGGACCGGGTGGCTTTGTTTATATTTGATTGAACGGCGGTGGTTGAGATGCTCAAATACTTTGCCAATTGCACGGCCTCGTGGGGGGGGTCGCGATTCCAACCACCGCTGGTGGAAACTTGTGGAATGACGTTTTGGATTGCTTTGGTTGGGATATGTTTGGTTATCCTCTGACAATTCAAATTATTTATAGTTAAGAAAAAAATATCACCATATTTTTACCAATGTAATTAATTTTCCCTCAATTCATTTATTGCCCATTTATAACCTACTTAGAATATTAGCTATTTTGAATATTAAAATATATTTACATAACTTAATAAATATTTTTAAAATAATTATATAATAATATATATTTTATAATAGATAAATTTTAGTATATTTTGGTATACAAATAAATATATCAATTATTAATAAATAAATTAATATATTGAATATAGTACTATCTATAGTTTTTTATCAAAATATTAATATATTTATAATACACAGATAAAATATTAATATAATATATTTTAATTGTATAATATAATTTATATAATATTAATATAATATAAATGAAGGTATTTTCACTGAGAATTGATAATTTTAGATTACATCCACAAATACTTTTTTTTTTGCGACATTTGGTTTACCTTATTTCTTAAAAAATTAACTATAGGACCCGTCATTTATTTTACGGTCTATCTCGTCCATTTTTTGTTTCGAACATGATAATTTGATGTAGAATTTATTTTTTCATACCAAATTACCTCCAATACGAACTTTTTTTTGCCTTCGGCATCCGGCCGTGCAGCTTGCCCTGCCATGCTGAGGCAACTATTTGTCTACCAGAGATGCAACAATAACCAACTACTATTGAGCTCACATAACATCACGATTTTAACATGATGAAAATACTAGAGGCTGGATATTATATAACCCCTATAACCTATTGCAAGGCATTTGTACGGCTTTCCTATGTGGTTCATGTTGTTAAAGAGATCTCTAACTAGCATGTTAGGCCGTTTTTGTGTAGATATATGAAAGAGCAATGTGATGATTGTTTAGCTTTTTTCAAAGTGCAAGTGGGAGGAGGGAGGTACTTGGTAAAATCTAAGCCATGTTATGAGGTGCATTCACTTGTTACATGATGCTTCTATTGCATAAACTATAGTATTATAAAATTAAGTGTCATATAACTGTGATCTTAAGAATTTCTATCTCCTAAGGCACTTTTAAAATATACATAAAGAGAAAGAGATTAACTTGGCTATGCTCGAGTGAATCTTCATTCAAATTCAATCAAGTCTAGCTTGAACCATATCGACGATTTGAACCATTGATGTGATTTACTATTTATAAATTACTTACACATACAACAAAAAAAAATCATGCAAAAGACCGCTAATAAATGTATCAAATTGTCCAAAAATTTGTATTATTTTGAGTTATTTGAACTATCTAATTTTTTAACCACTTGATCCATAGTGTGAGGCTCCTTAATCTCACATCGGCTAGAGAGTTTTTTTAGCCTAAGCATATGAGGCAGGTGTCTCTAAATCCTGTAGACGTATTTTGGGTGAAAGCAAAACCGAAAAGGGGTTAAGCTCGGCACGTGCGGACTTTAGAACCGAACAATATCTAGTAGGGGAGCTCCGTGTTCTCCCCTCATGCCGTGCCACGTGGCGGCGCGCTTGATGGCCACGTGTTCTGCACAGGCAGGTCGTGACATTTAGTATCAGAGCCGAGGACGCCTCTGGTCCGATGGTGGGTGGAATGTGAGACTCCTTAATCCCAAATCGGCTAGAGAGTTCTTTGAGTCTGGGCATATGAGGTGGGCGTCTCCAAATCCTGTAGACACGTTTTGGGGGAAAGCAAAATCGGGGAGGAGTTAAGCTCGGCATGCATGTGTAGACCCCAGAATCGAACAATATCTAGCAGGGGAGCCCTGCGTTCTTCCTTCATGTGGCGCCACATGCGGCGTGTTCGATGGCCACGTGTCGTGCGCAGGTAGGTCGTGACACACAGACTAGGATATCCAAATTGCATAATTTTGGTGTGTAAGTAGTTTAAAAATAGTAGATTGCGTCTAATGGCTCAAATAATAGACCTATCTTCCGATCTATATTTGGTCGAATCTAAATGAAAACCACTCGTATATAGCCTGAGAGATTTTTTTTTTGAAAAAAAGGATCGACCGCTGATCCACGAGATTCATAGATTACTGGAAGAGTGCGCCTCCCACTAGGCCATGCAAGTCTACAGGAAGGCAAACTATGCTACTGACTGGGTTGTTTCTTTTGCGGTTCCCCCACTCTGGAGGCTTCGTCTAGGTGGACAGTGGATTTGTGCCAGGACCTTTATGTAGTTTTCTGTTTTCTAATTTTGTTGGCTGCATCCATACTCATTGTGTGTGAGCCGCCGTTGTACAAAAAAAAAAACATGAAACACTTTTCAATAATATATGGCTATCATGAATCTATATCTCTACAAGACCAAGAAAATGAGGCAAAATAAAGCATAGATGGAAAGGAAGATATCATTTCCAATTCTAATGGGGCGTGCAAAAATGAAAGAGATAGGAAGATATCAAGACGTTTTGGGATTTTAAAGGGATGCCATAAGGAGGAAAAAAGTGTGTGATAGAATTGGTGCTCTGAGTTTCTCTCGTATGCCGGGTTTCTCTCAACTCTCTTCTACTGCACACATGACCGTTGCATAAGATGGTTGACTGAACCAACAACGATTGTTTCTAGGGTTTAGGATATATATATGCGTCCATACGGAAGGGTTTGTTTCCATGGCAGGTTTAATCACAAAGCCACCTGCTCCGATGGCTTTTAGAGATCTATGCCGCTTGTTCATTTCTTTGAGCTACCCATTGCCTACGAGCTTGCGCTTGGCCTTGAGATCCCAAAATTGATACCCCGTGACTCAAAACCCAAATTAAAAGTTCACAGAAAACAAAACGTCCCTATGTCTTTATAATCTTAGTCATTAAAGTTTTTTTTAAACTAAAACAAATATTTCATACATTATAAGTACAGATATATTCAGTATAACTAGCAAACAATAAATCACACAATGCCCTAAAAAACTCTCCTTCTCCAACCCACACAAAATGGTTTCCGAGTGGCTCGCCACATACGTCGTCATCCAGTCCGCTGCTTCATCGGCCTTTCGGTACACATGCTTAGCCTAAAAGACTACTTGATCGCTCACTATCGTCCAGATGTCTCGAAGCAAGGAGTGTACTCCTCCACCTCCGCATGGGCTATTAAGGCTATTTTTGAAAATAAAATAAATTAGCATTTAGTAAAAGGGTTAATTACTTTTATTCTCTCCGGAATAAATTATTTAATGCTACATGGCAGGGTAATCTATTCTTAAATTAAGTTAAATAAAAAAATTTAAAAAATTAAAAAAATATGAACTTTGTTTGGGAATTATATTATCTATTTCATCTTTTTTTAAAAAATTAACTTAAATATCTTAAATAACTTTTTTCCGCCCTCTCGTACCCTTTTTAAGACGATGCCAAATTTAACCCCGATTGTCACGAAGGAGAGGTGTTCTTGGAATCACCGAGCCCCCGTACTCCGCATCTCATCTCTTATCACCCATCCAAGAGTCTCTTCTGGAGCAAGAAGAGAGAAACCATGATGGCGTTCGAGGTCCGCAGGCCGCCGTTCGGGCGGCGGAATCCGGCGGCATTCCATCGGATCCTCCTTCTGCTGCTATTCTTCTCGCTCTTGCTTTCGGCTCCGGATCCCGTCCGCTGCTCTTCTTCCTCCACGATGCACAACAACAACTGGGCCGTCTTGGTTTGCACCTCCCGTTTCTGGTAACCTACTTCCATCTCTATTGTGTTTCTTGATTCTTTTCTCTTTTTTCGCTTCTTTCCCCTTTTTTTCTTGATCGTTGTGTAGTTTTAGATGCGTGGTCTTTTAAATGCTGCCTTTGTACTAATGTAGAATTATTTGGCATGGGGCCGGTTACCAAGAAAGGGGCGAGTCTTGATTTCAATGGGTAGCCTTCTTAGATTTGGATTTCAATTCCGTCTTTCAAGTCTATACTAGTGAATTACAAGAGAGGGCACAGGTTGCATCTTGATTTCAGCGCCGTCTTTGGAGATGCTCCATACTTGGCAGCTGAGAAGAGGTGGAATCTTGATCTCCGTAACGGGCAATCTCATTAGGTATCGATTCCAGTGGAGGCGGTCTTTTCATCTCCCTTCTTCATCTAGACAACTGTCAGATGTAGGGAAGTTCTGGCAGATTACTCCTTCGTTCAATGAGTTCACTGTGGAAAGTAAGATATGTTTGCCTGTTGCCAGCCATTATACTAGATTTGTGGCAGGTCGGTTCTTGCTCGAAATTTCCTTGGCCATCAATGCGTTGCAAATTCTTAGAGGGTTGACGTTAGGTAGACAGCTGGTTGTTAAAATATGCTCAATCTATCCGTGGAACCTCTTTGATTTAGAGTTACGCTCCCTAATCACCCCATTTTAAATGAAAGAATCTGGAAAAATTGCAGTAACAAAGCTTTTTAGGGTTCAAAGGATATTAGCGGTTTTCACTTAACTGATAGGACATATATTTCGTCGATGTTGTTTAATCTTCATTGTAACAACAAAGAACAGGAGGAATTTGTGGAAAGAGATGTGAGACAGTAGAGGAGATGATGGCAAAAGATAAACTTGGGACCACTGCTTTCCTGAGGGAGATATAACCTATTTACGAAATTGCTGGCTGCTGCACATTAAGAAAGGATATAATATTCCTAAGGTGTTAATTTTTTATTAATCTTTTATCTGCAAACAATGCGTAATAAGGAGGCGAGGGAGGCTTGTGGGGCCAGAATCAATAAGGGATCACGTAGAACTCAGCAATTTATTCGAATGCAAAGGACAGCCATAATGTGAATGATTTAGGGTGGAATAATATGATTTCAGCAATCTAATTCTTTCTATTATTGGAATTTGAGTTCCACTCAAGCCTCACTCTGGGAGTTGATCTTTATTGCTGTTCTATTTGTTTTCTCAGTTTTTGTCTATATGTCACCATGTATTTATATATTTTTCTGCTAGTCTTCAAACATTTCAATCTTTAATTAATTCTCTGTTAGGTAATCTTGACTTGGAAGACAAAGGATCATGTATACAATGCTCCTACTCTATCTGTTCCTGCAAGTGGTTTGTCTATAATTGACATCCATCAGCCCCTGCCTATTGATTATTCACTGGCGAATTCATGACTTTACATCATGTCGTGCTGTAACATAATAAAGAAAATAAGAATAAAAATAAAAACCCTACTATCATTATTACTCTCTACCAGAGACTAAAGTCATATATAAACATTGCCTACTTTGAATTATCTGACTTTGTGGTTGGTGCCATTATTTGTGTTTTCCATTCTGTTCTTATTGCTTTATTATTTGGTATATGTTGCCTTCAATTTTGATGGTTACACCTGGTTTTCATGTATCGCCTCGTCAATTTTGCTCAAACATCCTGCCCCTGTCATGTAAGTTTAAAAGGTGTGCAGACAATAGAACAATATTTAGTTGTTTGAGTCAATGTTTCAGATAGTTGGACTGCATTCTCACATTGGATATCTGTGCTGCTCATGCTCCACTCCTTACCATGTCATGTTCATGGCACACTCTTTTTGCTTTTGCACTATCAGTTTTCTGTATAAATTTTTCTCATGAGGGGATGTGCAGTTATTACTGTTCTATCACACCTTTGCTACACAACCATGCCATCTGAACTACCAAATTGGGTATATTTAAAGTAGGCATGCATGGGCATCAGCCCTCATTTTTTCAATTGTAGATGTGTATAGAAAATTCATTTTATTTTTATATTCCTCATCAACTTTGTATTGTTGCCTTGATCAATATATTTGAACATTTTATGTTTTCAATCTAATCAGAATATGTATGCAGAATTTATTACAGCTTCACAGAAGTTATACAGGTTTCCTTGAAGTTTATCAAGTTTATTACTGATAGGCACCAGCTACTTGTTAAGAAATAAGATTATTTTTGGCATCAATATTTCAATTTCTCACATACATCACCTTACCTCAATTTCCACCGTTCAGTTTTTTTTTTTTTTGATATAAATTCTTCTTATTCAACAAATTTTGTTGTTTTTTCAGAATAATACCTTTTGCATGAGTTTGTTGATTAGTTTGTTGCATTCTTAACCAGGTTTAATTACAGACACATGGCCAATACTCTATCATTGTATAGGTAAAGGGGGAGGATATCTTCTCTTGAACTTCTCTTATCTTCTCTTTTCGACTTCTCTATTTCTTGATGTTTTATAGCTTCTACAATTGAAGAAATATTTTCCCCCTTCCTTCAGGACAGTGAAACGACTTGGAATCCCTGATGAGCGGATACTACTTATGTTGGCAGATGATATGGCCTGCAATGCGAGGAACAACTACCCTGCCCAAGTTTTCAACAATGAGAACCATCAACTTAATTTATATGGTGATAATGTTGAAGTAAGTTTCTTAAATATGTGGGTCATGTAGAAGGTCTTAGCTTTGTACTCAGAGGAATATATGTGAATAATGCTTTTGGAAAAACCTGTCAACACAAAATCTACTTGTATTATGACTAATTAACAATAAATTTCAAAAGCACTTGCTAACAATGAAACCATAAACAAGATTTAAATTCTTTTATGCTCTGTAAATTATATAAAGAACTCATTTGCCTGTCAAGACTAATAAAGGCAAGCATGTTCCCCTTGCTCACTACTTTAATACATGATTTTCTATGGCAATCAAGTTCTAAGTGACAGTGGGATGCTCTAAAATGCAGTTGGGGAATAGTCAAGATATTGTTCAGGGTGAATTCATAAGGCTTCAGTTGCAAATATTTATGATTAGATGATAGATATTGGATAGCACTCATGCTCAATGATATTATTATCAGATCATCTGTTAAGTTACATAATGAATGAATCTTTAATCTTTCCCATGGAAATATTTAGACCTAAAAATGCTCACTTTTGAATCTCCAGAGATGCACAAAAATTGAAAGCAATGGAATAGTAGAATTACTCTGACAAGTATGTCTGCAGACTAGTTAAAGAGGTAACTGACTGATATAATCAGGAAAACTTCCATTGGATGCTTCTGACAGAAATTGCTGTATACCATAGGCTATTTGCAAATGTCAAATTACTTAACTATATCCCTCTGTTCTTTGAGACAGGTGAAATACTGAATTCACTGTACTCAGTATATTTAGCCCAATTTCCAAGTATTTTTTCCTCATCCATATATGAAATATTCCATGTATAATGTAGCTGGCTGAAAAAATTCCCTAAAGATATCATGTACTTAAACTTCGTTATTTATAGATGAAATTCATCATCATCCTTTTCTAGAGGTAGAAAGACCTCTAGATTGTTGTACAAAGAAACTTACTTAGAGCATTATATAGTCTTGCAAGTTGCATTTAGTTGACAAGTTTTCTTGCTTTGTAAGAAAGGATTTGAATCACAAACTGATCTTGCCTGCTTGTACAACTAATGCTTTAATTTCCTCTACCTTGTATTTTTCGCACATGTATTATCATAGGATCATGGTTTCTAGTGTTGCTGTGTTTTAGCCAGTACCCGGCATTAGTCTGTACGACATTATTAATTCTTTTTTATGGAAAAGCTAGGCAGCCACAGTAGTTTCCCATGCTGCACTTACCAGCTACGTGAAGCCGGTGCATCCAGTTTTATTTGTAAAAACTCGACTTCCAAGAATTCTCTAATGCAGCTCCATGCTCTATCTTGCCTCCGGTCCTCTTTTTCTTATCTAGACTCCCTGTGGCTCCAGCTGGGCATGGCAAGAACCAAATCCTGTCCCTTAAAGTACTTATATCCCAACCCTCCTAGTCACCTGAATCACTTCTACCCACCTGTCTCTTCTCCTTTACCCAGATAGGCATGGAAAAACCACTCTTCTTTGCTCTATCTAATTTTGATGCTATTCTGTTTGGCTTCATGCTTATTTCGAATTGTCTTTTTCTTCAATTCATTTTAGTTTTGAAAATGATGCAAGGACCCATCCAGGCATGGGGCTTTGCTTCAATAAGGTAATGAAAGTGATAGAAGGACCCATCCAGATCCACTAAAACTTGAACTATACGTTGTCATCACCCGGGGGCATCACAATCGTGATGTTTCGGTAGTTAATTTTTGTGTTTCTGGGATCTCCAAAGAAGGCCAAGAAGCAAGTGATCACCTTTTCTTTTTTCCCTGTAAACTTCTTCTACTCTGTTTGATGAACTCATGACATTGGTTGCATCACCTCTTTTTTTTTTTTTCTAAGAATAGAATAGAAAAATGCTCATGATAGTGGCAGTCTTTTTTGCTATATGATATTCATCTATTAGCCTTGTGAAAGAGACAGAAAAGCAGGAAGAAGATGATAAGAAAAAGGGAAGAGGAGGGGTTGTGCTTTGATTGGTGCTGGTTGCAGGGAGGGTAATTGAGGGGTGGGGTGTTTGGGTTAGTAGAGGAAAAATGAGAAGGAAAGAATAGAATGTTGGTTTAAAAAGGCATTTTGGAATAGTATATCTTTTTACTCGACTCATTGGATAAACCTGATTTTCAGGGACTTAGCAACCAATCCTTGATTGTGGGAATCAGGCATGGAAAGCCTAGGCATGGGCTTTGATCTTCCCTCTCTCTCTTTTTTTAAATTATTTATTTATTTGGCTTAGAGTGGCACTTCTATTGGCAATGCACATGGCATGTACTGTGCCGGCCAGTCCTATGCAACTGTCTCTGGAATCCTGGCATACCATAACATTGCACATAGCACTAGTAAGATCTATTAGTTTTGCAACCATAGTTTGTCTGCTCTTGGGACGTTATGCAAGTTGTTACTTCCCTTTCATGCTATGATACTTTAATCAACAAGCATTATCTCATTTATTTTGAGTTTTGTTTTGTTGGTCCAGATATGATCTAGCAAAACCTATGGTGACATTTTATGACTGAATCTCCATCTGAAATCCATCTTTATGTTGGTTTCTAATTCTTAACTTTGAACAGAAGGTGCCTACCATTGGAACATAGAAGCCTAATTAACAAGAAGGGAGGACTATCTTTTTCATACTGTTTAAGCTCATGCACCAGCTTCACATGATTTGAAATAATGTGGGACTACATTATTCTTGATGAGTGTTGATATTAAAGATAAGACCGAATAATAGTGCAGCAATTATAATATGATTAGTAGAAAATAAAAAGAAAACACATGAGAAACTTTTTTTTCTTTTTTGAAAATTACTTAAGACTTTTCATTCTTTTCCCTGAACCTGCAGGTTGATTATCGAGGTTATGAAGTGACTGTTGAAAATTTTTTGCGAGTTTTGACTGGGAGACATGAGAGTGCTGTCCCAAGATCAAAGCGTCTTTTAAGTGATGAAGGAAGCCATGTTCTTTTGTACATGACTGGGCATGGGGGAGATGAATTTTTGAAATTTCAAGATTCAGAAGAACTTCAGAGCCATGATTTAGCTGATGCAGTGAAGCAAATGAAAGAGAAGCATAGGTGGGACATTTGACATGTGGTTTTACCTTTTTGTTTGTATTCATTTGTTCTCTCAACTCCAGTTGAGGTACTTGTAGCTATGGTAACTTCAGTTTCTTTTGAAAAATCAGAGGCCCATCTTAAGTATTTAAAGATGGTATAGTGTTCATTGTCATTAATTTATTTTTTTAAAATTTATTTCCAGATTCAAGGAGCTGCTGATAATGGTTGACACTTGCCAAGCTGCCACTCTCTTTTCCCAGGTCTGTGTTACATTTCTAATAATGTGTTCATTTATTATTGCATTACGTGATTTGTTGAAATAAATACTGAAGAGAACTCCATCTTTGTCAAATTGCAAGAACTTCATTTTTTGACCTTTGTGTAACATAAAGGAGAGGCTGACACAATTCGGTGACTCTCAGAGAATAGATATTTTCCTGTGAAAGGCCAAGGAGTAGTGTAGTCTAGGAACTTAAATAATCCATTCCTTGATAGCGAATGGAGAAATATGATAACAAAAAGATTATAAACACTTTTGTACACTATATACACAAGACATTGATATGGGAGAGCCGTTGCTTATGAAATAACAAAAATAAAAGGAGTCCGGCCTTTTTCTTTTAATCTTATTTAGAAAAAAAAGTTATAATGGCATTTCATATGTTTACTCCTAAACTTCATTTAATTATTTAATATCACTAATGATAGATGGGGCCAACAAAGTTACTGTAAAATATAGAAGATGTAGGGATGATATTTTTGACATGGTCTCAAAGATATGAATGACTTGAAAAGCCTTTCATCGATTAATGATGTGGAACCTACTTGATTTAGAAGTCTTTGGGATTCTCTATGCCATCTAAGGTCAATATATGATCCAAAGTGTGCATCAATATGAATTTGCATATAACATTTGTAGTTAGGTAGCAAGAGCAAAAGGTTTGGAGTTATAAAGAATATAAGAGAAGTGAATTTACACAAAGGCAACTGATACTACCATATACTTTTACAGGCTCAAATGGATTTTACTAGTAACCAAGGATTTAAATTTTAAACCAAGAATTTTAAGTGGAACCAATATGAGCTGGTATACCCTGGGCTGTGCCGTGTTATACTGAAATGGAAAATATTAAAATTAGAATTAAAATTTAAATAAACCTTTTCAGTTAAAAAGCCAGAAAAGGGATGTAATATATGCCATGCTGACCTTGTGCTAATGCCAATGTGGCATGTGCATTGGAATGCCTCCCAAGTTGCTAGTTTGGTGAAGTTTTTTGCTGAAGTCAAAGAACTCATGCTTCTATCACATGTCCACTTATCAGACTAAAGGTGCACAAGATTGGATCTAAAATCATTTTGAATGACTAATGAGGAAGGCCAAGAGAACAAACTAACTGATCTCAACTGCTTCATGGTTAAAGATCAGGAAACCATCCCTTGTCCAAGGGAATTGTCAACTTGCCATGACAGCCATTTGTCCATGGGGAGGACATGGATCTATTTCAGACAATAATTTAAAAGAATTTCTTCATTTTTAGGAGTCCTATTTTGCATAAGATTAGGAAATTAGCATCTAATGGTTTTATTTTTGGCACATTTATGCAAGTTTACCTGTCACTTGAATTGTGTTTTGACAGTGCTAGCTGTCTTATACATGGAGTTTCATCAGGATCGAAATTTTGTCAGTCCTATTTTTGTTATCTTTTTGATCTCTTGGACTGTTTCCTTGTTACTTTCCGAATCTTGGAGATGACAGGAATTACCTATGTCAAACTTTGTCATCTGCTCTCTTTATTTAGACTTCTTCTAAAAGTCCTACAGAAATTTTGGAGCGGTGATCCCTGGTTGCATGACCTTAAATTGTGACAAATATGGTAGCCTTCATATTCACAAACTAGTCTTCTAAGTTTCATGTCACTGTTATCCTTCTTTCTTATTTTGCTAGGAGTTTGTATTAATTTGTTGAAAGTTGACATTACATTGACAGTTGCAAAATTATGGTCATTCGTTCCGTGAATCCCTACTCGACCTATAAGTTTTGCTTGAAAGCAGAGCACATTTTAATGGCATAATGGCGGAAGGCTTTAATGATGGTCTGTTTAGGAAAATTCTTATTAGACTTTCCGACTCCAGGAGGACCCCTTAGTTGTGTACTTAGAAGATCAATGTTCTTTCCTTTTTTGTCTGTGCCTTTTTTTGCAAAATGTGTCAAGAAACTCATGAGGGCTTAAACAAGAGATACTCTCTATTATAAAGAACCTCAGTTTATTTAATAAAGTGAATAGCTTTTTACTCATCTTCTGTTTCTTCAACCGAACTATTAATTGAACCTTCTCGCTATGAAACCTTAATCTATTTCTCTATTATAAAATAAGAGAAGTGATCATGAGTGATTCTCTTTCTCTCTCCATTCCTTCTCTTAAGCTTTCCTTTTTTTTCATATTTGTTTCATATATGCTGTATGTTTTGTTCCCACTCCTGTTCCTTCCTACCCATATTCTAAGTTGATATGGCGAGGGGCATTTTTGTCAAGACAAGTTCAGAACGACTTGTTGCATAATTGGTAAAGGGGCCATTCCTGCAAAAAATGAAAATGGAATGGCCATTTCTGCAAAATGCCCTGACAAGATTCTCAAAATACTGGGGTGTAAGTACCATTGATAAAGACAAGGGTTGGATGGCATTGTGTACAAAATTTTAATGCTGGGAGCTCGACTGGTTGTTGGTGGGATAATACCTTATAATTGTCCCTTGATTGGCAAGTCTTGTAGGATTTTTTTCTAGAACTAAGGCACATGAGAATGGGTATATTAACCCTCAAATGTTAAGTGGACGTCAGAAGAAACTTCAAACTATTTATTGCATAATTTAATCTGTCTCAATTAAGTTGAGGTGAATCCATCCCATGGAAGGAATCACACTTGCTGACAATCACGGTAAAATTCCACTAAAAAAACCCAGCATCGATAAGACGAAAGCATGCAATACATCATGGAAAAGTGGGACCAAGACATGCAATTGTAGCTCACAATGGAGATTTTACATGCTCATTATGATTATATTGGTCCTATGAGTACAATCATTTAGAAACATATACTCATTTTTCCGAGACAATTATGGAGTTCCATGCTAAAATTGTGGCTGAATTGTCCTTACAATTGTTGAGTTGCTGGTTTGATTAATATTTGTGATTGAAAAAGGCTAGGGACTTAGTTGAACATCATTGGTTTTCCTCTGACAATTAAATGCATCAACATTTCTATCATCTATAAAAGTTAGGTTTCTTCTGTTAATATGTTAAATGCGAATTAAGTCATCTCAGATTGCATTTTGGAAAATGTAATCTTGTCAGTTGTATTTGCATCAGGTAGTTTTAAGATTTTCTGACACCACCCTTGGAATCTGCAGCTTCAATCTCCTGGTGTTTTGGCAATTGGAAGCAGCATGAAAGGGGAAAATTCCTATTCTCACCATCTTGACTCAGATGTAAGAATAGGTCTTCTAATGCCATTTATCTTTGCACGAGGATGCTATGCTGCTCTCATTACAGACCTTAGTTTGCTCTAGCATCTAGTGTATACCATTTATACCCTTGCCATGATTAACTTAGGTTATGAATATTTCCTTTATATATGTAGATTGGTGTTTCTGTTGTGGATAGGTTCACATTCTACACCCTTGCCTTTTTTGAGAAGCTAAACATGTACAGCAATGCCTCATTGAACAGGTAAAACAGAATTCTTTATTTTTTAAGCTTTTCAAAATATATAATTCTGATTTTATTCTACATGTGGCAGAATGATCTACCCACTCGCTACTTAAGATATTTATAATTTGCTGGCCTGTACTGTGGGTTGGAAAGATGTCAAGGTGTCTACAATTTCTTTTATAATCTTTAAAGAGAGAATGCTACCTCTGGAGACTAGATCAGTGATGTTAGCTCAGATTACATAATCCCATAATATTACATAATGCCTGTTATTTTTCTTCACCCCTGGTCCATTATGGATGGGTTGTTCAAAATCTGAAAGCTCTACATAAGCCTGTTTTTGCATTAATAATTAATCTTGAGTCCTTGATACCACCAATTGGCATTTGGCTTTATCATTCACTACCTTATGAGTGATGTTGATGTGAAACAATGAGAAAACCCATGCCTGTTATTTGTGTTGGTTTGTTCACACTTAATGGTGTGCAGAAATCTGTTTGTAGTTAGAATGTGAATTCTCTGTTTTAGCTCATAAGTTAGACCTTTTATGCTTTTGAATAGATAAATCACCTTGCAGTTAGAATGTGAATGAGAAATTAAGCAGTAATAAAACCCTTTTAGGACTATGTGGTCAAAGTTACAAGGAAGAACATAACTGAAGAGAGTAAACAATAGAAGTAGAGGAAGAAGAATAGGAAGAGAAGAATGTAAAGAGAAGTTGCAAGAAGGGGCAAACACAATGTCCAGTTTTCTGTACATCCCCTATTCTTTATCATGAAAGTGGGAAAACCTCTAAGAGCCCATGTCATGTTTGTGTGGCATCATGCAAATGGGCCAAAGGTGCAGAAACAGATAGAGGAAAATGGTGTGCAGGGAAGACGGCTTTTGCACAATCAGCCCCCAAAAAATAGGGGATGTTGGGAATCGCTTTTTAGAAGGAATCTGATGGCCCCATTCCTAGCAGGATTGTGTGGTTCTGGCATGCATGATCTAAAAATTTTACCCACCTCTGGCCCTCTACACTGACCTTTGATTGATGTGGGGAGTATCCCATGGACATGATATGTGGGTATTCAAACAGGTGCTAATGGATGCCCATATGACCCCAAACCCTTTTACTTAAAGCACCAGCTGCTAAGTGCCACTTACCACAATAATTGGCTAAAAAGTCGACCTGTAATCATAACTAGAGCCCTATTACTTTTGATTTCATGAATGAATTTCACTGACATATAAGTTGGTAGTAAATGTTCAAGAACTTTTTAATACGAGTATAATTGGAAGGATAACAATGTAGAGCCTTATATTTTGCCCATTTTTTGTTCCTGGATTTACTAGAAATGTAAAGCCTTTTCTTTATAGAGATACCAATACTTCTCAATGAACATGTTAATCTGAATATGCATATCCCTGTTAAATTTTATCGAACTTGAACTTGCTCTCTTCCACTGTTTCTTCCCTTTAAATTTCTAAATCAAGAAATGTAGCACCTAATCAACTATGTATATCTAATAGTGTTTGACTTTGATATGCTTATTTTTTTGCTTTGATCTTACTAATCAGCCCCACTAAATAATTCTCTACTTATTTGAACTCAACATCATCTGTTATTAAATTTCTCATTTCTTTACTCATTAAATAACATCTTAATATTTGCAGTCTGTTTAATTCATACAATCCAAGTCTGCTGATGTCTACTGCATATTACCGAATGGATCTCTATCAGCGGCCCCTGATTGAGGTATTAGCTGGCATGACAAGATACATGCATCCGATTTTAGTTTTTTCTAAAATAGAAAAATAAACATGTAATGGGCTAGCTGAATGAGGGCATAATTTGGGGTTTCACTACCTATATTTTAGTTCATCAGGTTAATCCATTCTTTGGATGTCATCACTGTGAACAGGTGCCCGTAACAAATTTTTTTGGGTCAGTCATGAAAACAATTCACACAGACTCTGCATACACTGGCTCCGCAGCTGAACCGAAAATTAAAGTACCATATGTCTTGGAAGATAATGAGGCAGACCGTCTAATGTTAGAAAGAGAGCCTGAGGAGGACAAAATATATAGTCAGGACAAGAAGGTGAGTTTCCAAATGTTCTATTGATGGGGAAATTTTAAAGTAGCTAATAGTTTGACATATATGTGTAGGAGGGGAGCTGTAGTTTCCATGCATGGTTGAGATATTTTCAAGAAAGACTGGAGGATGAGAATGCTGACACTTTAGTGAAATATGGCTTTGGAACCATGATTCTATTGCTGGCGGCTTCCACTTGGCTATCAACATAGGCATTCCAAATGACATGCATTTGTCATCATCTTTTGTGCCATAGCTATATATCTTCATGATATCAAGGGTTTGACATCGTGTCCATTCCATGATATTTCAGAGGTACACTTCTAGAATATGCCTAAGATTTGGTGATATTTACTTGAATTCATTTTTTGATTTTGTGAACAAGTGATGTATGTTCCTCTTTCGAGATGATTCTTCCTGACCTTTCCAGAATAATTATTCCTCTTGTTCTTTAAGGGATATTTAAACTAGGGTATGAGGTTTGTCAAGGAAGTCATGTATATGGCTGCAAATGGTCCAAGATGTTCATCAACAGCTAGTGCCCGGCTTGGTAATAGGCTCATTTGCTCTCTCAGCTCAACTAGGAAATGAGCCAAGCTCAAACAAGTTCTAAGCTCATAAGTGAGTGGAGCCTGGACGAAGGATGCTTGCAAAATTTAACAGAACCTCAGCCCATAGCTCATGTGAGTCTAGCTTGATCGTGCCCGTTATATCATAAGCAAGCTTGAGCGCCTAATACTTGGCTTGGCTTTTTTGCATCCCTTATATATGTGACAGTTTTGACATACTAATTTGTAGTAAGATTTGCCGTCTCGGTACCGAATCCTGTACCGGTACCATTCTATTACACTGTCCATATACGGTACAATACGAGACAGCAAGGCGTACCGAGTGTCGGTATAGTATGAGACTATGTACCGGTTCAATACACCCGGTATGATACGGTACCCATCGGTAGGGCAAACCTTGATGTCATTGCTTGCATCAAATATAGGATAATACTTGTCTTTGTTTGTAAACAAAAATGGTTAAAATAACTCATCGAGGAACTCTTTTGTTTTACGTTTCATTATTGTTTGATAATGAAGATATTATTATTTTATTCATGTTAATATCTGTTATAAGCATCATCAATATGTCAACATTTGAAGCTTATTAGAGAGACAAGTCATTGATTAACTTGGTTAAAGAAATTGTCTCTGTTCCGCCCATAATTTTCTGATAATGATAGTTCTAGTAATCAAACGGTTCTTTTTTGCTTTTCTCGTTTTATTTGATGCTTTTAGATAGAAAATAAATAGAAGAGGCATAAAATGGCTGTTCTTGATCTTACACAATGCAAATTACTTCCATATTGGCAAAAATGTTAAATTGTTCTAAACCAGGGACACCTATCTATAATTACTAATAATGTATTGTACTAGAAGAAAATTCTAAATATTGGACACCTAGCTGAAGTAAATTTATGTAGTGGAAGAATCAAAAAAAAAATAAAATATTCTTCTTCTATGAATCTTTTTGTCAGGTAATGTCGAGTAAAATGAGAAAAGAAGCATAAAAATCTATTTCATCGGTAGGACAACTGACATATTGAAAAAATAAGGGGCACAATGATGTCATTTGCTTTGACCAAGTAAGACAGTGATGTATCTATGGAATAATTGTGATTATGCAATTGGTGGCATTTGCAGAAGCTTTTAGAAGATATAAATATGAAGCAAAAATAACATCTAAATGTCAAACAATTCCATTATTATACAAAACATAAAGAGTTTCGTAATGGATTATTTTACCTCTGTAGGTTTACAAACAAGTATGGTTATGTTCTTATGTCAGATGCAAGCAGCGGCATTGCTGTTACTGATGATGAGTGCTTCAGAACGATCACATATATCTTTCTCAAGAAACTCTCTCAATGTCCATCTGTGAATTTTTTTCCAAGCTTATTTGGGATGATCTCCTCCCAAAGAAAAACTTCGATTGCACGCTCTCATTTGATTGGTAGCACACTAAGATGTCTAGGTAGATTCTCCATAGCTATCCAGTGGTTAAATCCTGAAGATACTCATTTTGTTACTGTGGCTAACTTCCTAACCTGTAGCCACTTCCATAGTCATGGCTGGCTTCTGCATATTAAATCAAGCCATTTTGTCACTATAAGGGTTTAATTATAAAATTAAAGCAACAATAGGAAGGCTGGTGCAACACTTTTAAGGCATTATAGTCAGGAGAGGAAGGTTAAATATGGAAAGTATGTTACCAAATGGAAAGAGCTAATATCATAAAAATATCAATGTGTAAAGATCAAAGTTCATGTGCAGATATTTCATATCGGGAGTATGGATGTCTCCAAATGAAAAAAAATAATTCCAGACTTCAAGATGATAAACTTGAACAAGAGAGAAAGTCACAGGATTTTGTTTTACATTGTTATCAGGTATCCTGGTATTCTTAATATTTTCATGAGATCTACATGCAAAATTTCTACTCTGAAACTCCTATTTTACAAGGTTAAAGTTTGTATAGCAATAAAATAGGTTTAAACGATCTTAATTTCAAAAAAGGATTTGAATTTCCAATTGGGGTGCTTTTAGATTCTGCACCTTAATCGTTTCTAAGTCATCGATTGCTTGTATTTTCTTGGTCTATCCTATGTGGGATTCACCTATTATTGAGGGTAAGCAGAGAAGTGCCACATCAAATGGTCACATATATTATGAGATTCCTGCTTTTGAGTCCTTCCGGCTATGGCTCTTTCATTAATTGCAGGAAGTTTAGCGATGGTGAAATGGAAGACCTCAAGAAAATTTTTAGAGGAAGATTTTTGGACAGGGAATTTTTTATTTATCATAGCTTAATGCTTAAGTATGTTAATTTTGTAGGTTTTTTGTTTGATATTTTATGCTTGTTTATGTTAAAAGGAGTAGTTGTATTTACTATTTAAAGTTGCCTTTATCTTGATTACCTTAGGAGTTTAACGTCGTTATCTTATTTGCTGGTTAATTTGTTTAGATTTTGATCAACAACCCTTAATTCACTTTTTCCAAGTCAATTTGGTTCTTGGACGGCAGGTCCTAGTAATTGTTTGTGAATTGAATACCTTAAAGTACAACACCGTACATGTTTGGTTCATGATAATCAGAAAATTTTCAAGTTATGAATAACTGCTAAAGTTAAATTGAAGGTTATGGCTGGAGGAAATTTAGGAGAAACATCTCTGGAGAATGATTAAGAAAAAAATTGCTATTTTCATTCGTAATAGACATTGGAAAACTATCTTCATTCTTATTCATGATGTGAGATCCTATCAGCGAATCTGATTAGCACATTTCAAACATTTTTGGACTGCTAGTTAGATTTCTGCATTGGATTCTTAGGCGTCTATTAGGAAGATGTTCTTCAAATGTGGCTGAATAGCTATCTTTGCAATTTTTGTTAATTTTTAGGTTTTTATAATCTATAATTTAGTCCTTGTCAAACATCTATAATTTTTATTTAGTCCTTGTCAAACGTCTATAATTTTTATTTAGTCCATGAGATTGTAGGAATTTGTGTGAAAGGGAGAGCCTAGAATGAGTTAGATACCTGTGCACTTGATGCTGATGGCTGAGTTTCTGACTATCACTCACGTGTCTCAGCTTGATCTGCAAAATATGAGGGGGGAAATCCTTATCATTGAAATAGAAACCCTGCACTAAATGGTCCTTCATGAGTTGTGGATAACTGAGCCGGCAAGATGGACCTCAAACATGCATATGGACTGGATTGTTCTATTGAAGCTGCACATCTTTCTGTCACTGTGATGTGGACGTCAAGATTTTGTATGGACTCACTACTGGAAAAAAAAAACTGTATCCAGTTAAAATATATACATCAAATCCTTAGCTTGTTGACACTAGTTCCTAGGGAAAAACTTTATCCAGTCAAAACCTATTCATTGGTTCCTTAGCTTGTTGACACTAATTCCTAGTGAAAAATCAAGAACTAGTGATTGCTGCCCAAGGAAAATTCTGAGTATTATGACATGGCAATGTGCTTAACTGATCTGCGCGGATGTATGCCAACAGCAATGGATATATGACCTAGAAATTGGATTACATTGAAGCTTTCCTAGAAATTCACTAGGTTTTGACTGGATACAGTCATTATTAAAGTTTATTGTCTCACGTACAATAGAAATTTAGATATTGAAGTCTTATATTTATTATAATTTGTTACGTTGTTATATTGCATTTTAAAACATATCTCGTGCATCGCACAGGGTTGGTTTTAATGATAGGAGTTTTTATACGGACGCTTAGCTAGTGTTTCACCATATGGAAGCCAGTACCAATGATGCCAGTGCTAATGATGGGACTTTATATTCGGCCATTATTAAAATTTATTGTCTAATATGCAACAAAAATTTGGCCATTGAATCATTCTATTTATTATAATTTATTATATTGATATATTGCATTTCAAGAATAGTTAGAAAGAAAAAAAGAAAATTTTTTTTACCACACGCATCATATGCTAGTTTATGCATCAACTTGACCTTTGTTATTTTCAGTTGTGTTGCTCTGTCACAGGAGCTCAAGTTTTTATGCTTGGAAAGCAAATGCAGCGTTTTCTCTGAAAGTAAACTAACATCGTAGGATATCTTTGTACTCTATGATAACTTTGTATGCTAGTTTATGCATCTATCGACAAGTATATAAACTTGAACTTTTTTATTTTCAGTTGTGTCGCTTTTTCTCACAGGAGCTCAAATTTTATGCTTAGAAAGCAAATGCAGTGTTTTCTCTAAAAGTAAACTAACGTCGTCGGATATCTTTGTACTCTATGATAACATCATCTTCTTATCTACTGAGAATTTATTCAGACAAGCATTTTTCTATTTTGGTCTTATGGGAACATACGTCTTCAACTGTCTGGAATATCTGTCGTTCTTATCGCTTAAGCGGCTGCTGATGTTTATGTTCAGCTTCTTTCACAACCTGATCTATAATTGTTGCACAACCCAATCAAGAGTAAGGAGAAAACTATCAAAATGTAGCTTCACAATCACACATCAATTTGAATAAAATATTTATGGACTTGAATTAGCTGACTCATGTCTTGATAACGACTCACATTTAAGTTCCCTACATGCGTGATGTGTTGGGAGTTTTAATTTGAGAAAGATTTAAATTTTTAGTCCCTAAATTTTAGTTAGTTTAAATGCTTTAAAACATCTTTTTGTCGGACAGTCTTTTTCTGAAGAGTTACCACTCTCTGGAAGAGAATGTTGGTTTTCTAAGAGATCTAGTATCTTCAAAATATCACGTATTTTTAGAACTACCGCATCTTCTCGATCATTCTGATAGAGTCTATAAATAGACTTTTTTTTCTCTGATACTCTATCTTTCGAGACCGAGATACTGCTTTTCTAAGGTACTTTTTATTTATTCCTGCTTTCTTCTTCTTTTTGGGGAACTAAAGCAAGTTATTGTGGTCATGCCTTCTTGGGATTGTGCTTGTTAGAAGAGAATCGGCTTAGTCGAGTTGTTGTACTTTGGAGATGAGATCGTTGTAGACTTGAAAACATCATATCCATTTCCTCTTCCTCTGATACTCTATCTTTCGAGACGGAGACACTGCTTTTCTAAAGTATTTTTTTTTTGTTCCTAGTTTCTTTTTCCTTTTTGGGGATCGAAAGCAAGTTATTGTTGTCAAGCCTTCCGGGAATTGTGCTTGTTAGAGGAGAATCAGTTGAGTCGGGTTGTTATACTTTGGGGATGAGATCGCTGTAGACTCACATGCAGGGAGCGCGAATTATATTGATAGGGCAGTGTATATCATACGCTTTGGTTTAGGTAAGATTTTTTTCAATCTTCTGAATTTATTTTAGTAGATTATTATTTCATAATACTGTTTTAAAATAATAAAAATAGCAATATAGCAATTTTTAGACCATATTCTTCTAACATGGTGGACACTCGAAAGACCCTATTCTCTCGGATAAGATGAAGTTGATTCCATGAAACTTTGGATATGGTTGTCATCGACAACCAAGTTGCATGTGTGGCTTACTCTTCTGCAGCAAAGGGATACAGGAGAAAGGCCTCTCTCTTGCATGACTAAGACGATAGGATGTATATCTTCTGATAAAACAAAAAAAAATGAAAATTGAGGAAAAAAAAGAAATAAAAGAACCACTCTCGTTCATAAAATCCCTATCTTCTTGGGGCCTCACGTTGGGATGTGGATTTGGTACGGCACTCGGCGGCTATCAGTACTTATCAAGGGCCCTCCTTATGTAGTGGCTTCCGCCATTTTCCTTGTCAAACTGTGTGAGATGGGACCACGATATCAATCCTGTTGTAGGTTCAGCTTGATTGGCATGCTCATCCACACAGTGTTCATCCTTAGAGGCATGATTATGGCATGAAAATATGAAAAAAGAAGAGGAAGGAAAAACCAAAGGGAGAGCTTGGCAATCCAGATGCCATTAGGCCCAATTTGTAATGATCTGGGCTGGCGTGGCTGACTGCTGGCTAATAAAGGCACGAAGGCTAGCTAGTACCCTTTTCTTCCATTAAGATTTTTGAGGATTCTAATGTCATCCCATCTTGAAAGTAGTCCTTTAAAAAGATCTTAATCTTAATCTTAATCTAAATCTTACCAAAGTAGAGAAACGAACTTATCAGGATGCTGCTTTCCAATTACCCATGGATCTTGTTCTTTGCATGCGAAAAATCGCTATACCAGCCCTCGTATTTAAAGCCACATAGGTCCATGTCATTCAGTTACTGGTCCCTGAATGCGGCGGCGACTGCCTGTACTTATCGCCGTAGTCCAAATTGTTGAAATGGAGGCGGGACCCATGTCTTTGGGACCACCGACAACCATATGATTCTGGCGACCCATTCATCTTATCCTAACAAATCCTATGGTGAGTTTTCTTCCTACGTAACGCATGAGTTTGGGCCCACGGTTGATGTAGGCCTTGTTGGTATGGAAGCAAGCTCAGCTAACCCTTTTGACAAAAAAAAGGAGCTCCAGGTTTAATAGCAGACAACTGCAAATAGTGGGACTCTTGAAGGACACATCTTACCGGCTTTCTCCATTGGCGGGTCGTAGGATCCCGGCCACCTACTCTGCTGTGGTGTTGGTGTGAAGTCGGAGCGCACCAAGACCAAGAGGGCCTAACTTCTTTTGACGAATCCATTGGAGGGCCGTCTTTAATTGGTTCGGTTGTTGCTCTGGTTTCCTGACCGAACTTATTTAGTGCATGAGAAGACGAGTCGATCGTATACCAAGAAACCAAGAGCCGTCGTCTCTTGACCTCCATACGTGAGATTTAGATAACTATGAGTGACGAGGTGACATGGATTCCAAAGAAATGTAGAAGAGTGCAAGGATCTCTTTGCGTGTGAGACATGGGTTAGGCAAGCGTCTCATTTTATAACAGGAATGAAAGAAACCATTTATTTGTTTTCTTTTCTTTTTCTTTTGTTTCCCGATGTATTGGGATATAGCCAGAAGAGACAGAAGATTAACTGAAGACATGGAAGAGGCCTATCTTCCAGCACTTCGTGCGGGATCCACGCATCTCGTCCCTAAAGCAAAGAATCAGATATTCTCTGAGATGGAGCAATGCTACTCAACGAGGGTGGAATGAAAATGGAATGGGTAAGGTTATGGATAGGAAAATAAAATACCAGCATTCCTATTATATGCAAACAAATAGTTCTCTTGACATGTAACAAGAGAGAGCCAACTATTGAGACTTTAGGCTATCCAGACGCATATTTTCATGCAACAGGGTTCAGTTGGTAAGGAAGAAGATATCGCTTCGTATTGATCTCTACAATCTACAATAATAGAAGGCTATATAGATGGGGTAGAGAGGTGTATCAAATTTTTCTTCATCTATTTGAACCCAATTCTTCAATGCAGAGTCCAACGGTCACATTAATTGGTGCAACTAGTGGTATTTGTTGTCATACATGAGAAGTCGGTTGAATATGAAATTGCCAAATCGGCAGCTAAGGATACAATGAACTCGCCATGTGGGCATAATTGGCAAGCCAAACATATTTTCCTAAAAGACATGATTGCTATGATAGGCTTTGTAATGATTAAAATTTTTCTAAATGATAAGATTAATGATGGATGTCAATGGATAGTGCAGTCAAATTAAGTTTCCCCCACCTTTGTAAATGCTCCTATTTTTCACTCTTCTTCTTCTTCTTCTTCAATTCTCTCTCTCTAAAGGACCAAACGACGAAATGCATCAGCTAAAAATGCAAGTGCTTTGTTAGGCAACATGTATGGTAGAAAATGTCTCTAATTAATTAGATGGGTTTCATAATTATTCTCTCACATGAATCCTCAAAGCTAGTAAAAAATTTAGTTGTGAGTACGACCGCCAGTGTGCCGAGCGCACACTTCCGTCTTCGAAGCATCAATTGAGTTCCCTTCTCAACAAAACAAAAAGGATTAGGCGTCAGGCCGGTGAGAAACATTTGGACCCAGGAATCCATGGAGACAATGGAGTTGGGTGGAGGGAGAGCATCGGTCCACGCTCTTATTTAGAAAAGTAAGCCCCTCTTTATTCCCATTGCTCTGCCTAACAAATCCTTGCGTCCAGTACCAGCAGCTTATGATAGCTTGAGATGCAAACTTAGCACGGTCGAATCAGCTTGGGCCTGATTGAAGTCATCTAAGTGTCATGCTTAGGAGTATTACAAATAGCCATCTACAATTAAACTCTTAGATCGGTGCATATGTGATTATGATGTTCTGCAACTCAGGGCAGCTAAATTGTAATTTAGCTATAAATACATCTACTAGAGTCGGAGTATTAAAAACAATCCTGCAACAGCTGCGGAATCCCCAAAGATTACCGAATCTTTGTGGTGAAACACTAATCTAGATTGTAATTTAGCTATAAATACATCCACTAGAGTCAGAGTATAAAAACAATCCTGGTGGCGGAATTCCGAAAAATTACTAAACCATTGTGGTTGGCAACATACGAAGCAGCCATGGAAACACCAATCACTGCTAAAGATGAAGATATTTGTAGAATAATGAATGGGCAAGGAATAAAAGAAGAAAAATGTAAAGGAAAGAGAATTGTTCTGTTCCACGTATTTCTTAGATTATCCTCTTTGAAGCAACCTCAACCCCATTTGGGCTGTTATTGAAAGTGATGCATGCAGAAAGATGCACCACTTGAGCGACGTTTTTTTTGAATGTGTGAGTTGCTAAATGATTGCTCAGTTTTGAAGCTTTGAAGAACTATTACAAACCATCTTTTCAGTAGTTATGGAGCGTCTTCCCATGCTTTTCTTCTGTCCTTGTCTTGCACACGTTGAATACCTTATCAAAATCTAAAAAGAATTATTTAAGATGCTTGCTTCGTGCGCTTGTTTCGTCTGTCATTTGCCAACCTTTTCTTATAAATTGATACTTGTATCAAACGTTTTAAAAAAATATAATGTATTTTTTTTATATAATCATAGTAATAATGTTTGCATATCATATTTGGTAGAATATATAGGTTGAGAAATTAATTTTCATTTTTCTTATTTTTATTAATATACTTGTGCGGTTTGCTTGGATTCAGCATGCATGATAGCTACTGGCTTCTAATTAACAACTCATCCTCTAGCTCGAAGGTGGACTTGGAGAAGAAAGCGTAGTATATATCCAGAGATGATGGCTGTGATATTAAAATAAATATGAAAGGCTTATCACTAAAAACAGGAGTACGAGACTCTAATATTGTTTAATAAGTGATACGGTTCGGATTTGCTATTTCTAAAATTTTATCTGACAGCTTAGTTTGCTAATTAGATGAGGACAGATGTCTGGCGAAATCAACGGCCAATCAACATGCAAGCGATTCCCAAAACCATCTTCATCATATAGATAAACAAAAGTACTAATGGAAGGTTTATGGGAGAATTTCGTTACGAAAGTTTAAAAATGGGGACAAAAATGTGTCAGCGTTCGGAGTTGGTATTCGTTGCAACCTGCTGCCGTTGATAAATGGTCCGATGTCTTTGAAATAAGGCTAGCGATCCTCGTAAAAGGTGGTGGAAATAATGGATCAGCTGGATTAGCAGCTATGGTGCAAATCAGCAAGAACACAGTACTCATGCATTGGTCAGCTGACACGTACGCTCTTTCTTATGGAGCCATATTGTCAGGGGGAAGGACCTTCACTAGATGACTCTATCATTTGGAGTATATTTATGTACTTTTCTTAAGGGATTTATACCCTTCTCTCTTTATTTTGATCATTTATTAGAGTGAATACAAATGTGTGTGCTTACTGAAAATAGCATATCTGTAGCAGTATTTATGGATAAACAATTTAGGGGCAGATAAAGTAAAATGAGGCTCGCAAAATTTGGTGTTATTGCAATGGATAACTTAGAGTCTTCTTCATTTTACAATTTATTTATTTCTTATCTCTGTTTTTTTATCTCCATTTTTTTTCACCCCATGTTGACTTTAATTCTCCCTATATGAACCTAAAATGGTGTATCAACAATTTATTTAATGAAGGTTATAAGATAAATAGCATGCTTATCCATATCAATCGTATGAGTTTTCAACTTGTTTGTATGCGTCTCTTATAATAATTTGTTGCCACTGGGAATTGATCTGATTTAGGCGCAAGGTTAGTGATATTCATTGGAGTTTCCGGCTCGTTTGCCGTCCAGATCGAAAATATTGAATATGATCTCTACACGCCTCCATGACAATGTTCTGGTTGAGTTGGACGATAAATGAATGGCTTCAGACGGCGTTCCGACGCTGGCTCAGACCTAAAACAGCAAAATTAAAGAAGTTCACCTGTCGGAGGACATAATTCTCAAGGAACAGGAGGAGTCTTAAAAGAACAGAGAGGCAGCACAAGAAAATCAAAGGAGAACTTACCTGAAGAGCCTTCGAGAATGCAATATATAGACGACGGCCGGAATCCGTCGCCGAGTAGTTCGGAGGCTATATGCTAGTTGATAAGGCAACAAACCGCTTAACTCACTTGTAAATCTTCGAATGGTCAACTTATAGCTAGGTGGTGAGTTTTTATTGGTCGGTTCGTCTCGTCGGTGTAGGTGGGTTTTGGGGTGTACCAAATACCATATTAGCTACACTAGTATCGGATAAAAATAATGCACTTCATGCGCCAAGGTTGTCATGTGAACTCATATCATTTCAACGGCTCCTCTCTCAGTCAATATCAAAATCTAGTCGTTATATATTTTATGTCTTCCTCCAGTAGATTTATTGGGAAGCATGGCCCTCAAAAACCAGTAGAAAAGATAGTGTGGGGATGGAGAAGGTTTCCAATCAAAACCTTTCCTTGGAAGAGGGGCACCGGAGGCAACGAAAATGGATGCTTGCCTTTCTTGTGGATCAAAGCAAATACCAAAGTGATGTATATCCAATTATGCTATCCCTCCCTTTCTTTCTCCCACGCAACGGGTATCCATCAATCCCTTTCTTTTAATATCCATAATTATCACCCTCCAAGGCCCTTTCCTCAAGCCATGCAATGGCGTAAACATGGCGTCGATGCCTCGATGCAAAGAGGGGGCCCAAATAGCCTAATCTCAAGGTTAAATCAACATTAACAAAAACCTCCATCTTTCTTCGAGAGCATTAATGAAAACCTAGAGATGAAGCTAAAGAAACACTCCAATCTGTCAAGATTTTTAGCAGTGAGGTGGGAAATTAAACATGATTATTTACATCGTAGGAAGCTTCCACAACAAGCATCGGTTCCAATGTCATGTCAATTGCTATAGCACATTTATGGACGTTGCATTGCTTCCTTCAAAAATAAGATGAACTGTGAGTAAGATGACTTGTTACGCTACGATTTAGTTAGAGGATCTTTCCATTATATTGCTTAAAGCCTTCAAGAACAAGCTATCTCAGAATCTAGTTGTTCGAGTTTATGATGGTTGATGCAGCAAACTTATAAGTGGAGACATATGATTTCCATAAACAAAGGAGACTTGGTGATATGAATAACAAGGCTTATCGTCATAAAATTAGGTGGAGAGATTAAATTAAATGGATGAACATGAGGCCAAAAACTAGCAACATGGAGTTGTTAGGACACCTCCTCATCGAGAAGGCCACGAGGCCACAAGTCTTGCAAGTCTGTGCTGTGATGGGACCTCTGGTTTATAGTAAACTACTCTACTTCCGAATCGATAGGGACCATAGGAAGAAAAAAAAGTCAAGAGCAAGTATTCTTGAATTCATTACATGCGGTTTAGGTGCAATTGTCTAATTTTAACATTATTTCGCAAGCTTGATCATTTTTAACTTGCTTGCATTTAAGTTCAAGCGAAAATCTCACTAACAGCTTAATTTTCTAGCCAGCATTTAAAAAACAAGAAGAAGCAGAAGAAGAAGAAAGAAAGCATCTCATGCTGATGATTTGGGGCATCTAAAGGTCGAGGAAAGGATCATGGTTTGACATTGCTATATTTTTTTTCATTTTTTGAAGGATAATATTCTTTTATAATTTCACCTACTCATAATTGTAATTGGATAAGCAACTAATTCGCAAGGTAAAAATTCAGCGCAATGGAAGCTTCATTTTTGCAATAAGGTTGCCTTAGATGCATGGCAAAATTTGATAAACTTGTTTAAAAGCATGATGCAAGTTTAGATGCTTTTAACAATGCATTAAAAGTATCATTATATATGAAACACAAATCTCAGATATTTGTGTAATGCCCAATACAGTGGACCTAACCTAATCTCACGACCACTAAATTTAGTTGATTGGCATTTGTCTTCTTGGATCAATAAGGAATCATTCTGAGTGTATTTAATGAATCATCATTGAACCAACTTGATTCTTTAAAGGAAAGAAAATATATTTTATATAACATTTTATAGTTTTACTCCAAAAAAAAACATACCATTCATGTTGTGAAGGAAATTTACAGACCCTACTAAATAAATTGATTAATCAACTCAAGATTTTGGTTGGTTCTAAAAGTAGCTGTATTCGTCCCATTTGCTTAACAATACATATATTATAAAACTATTACATAAATCCATTGAAATGGTCCTGCTGAGCATCTTGAAAACCAACGAAGCTCTCCAATTATTAAGCCATGGCATTCGCTATGGAAGCCACCGTTCAGATTGTAGCCATCCATTACGCAGTCAATCACGGTATATGAAGGCCATCCAAAAGGATGGCACCTGCTGCATTCCGAATTACAGGCTGAAAACCTATAACAAATTTTTAGTATTTCTGTTCATATAACATCTAATTTGCTGCCAATCACCTTCTACAGTAAAACTATTGAAGTAGTAGAATTGCTCGCTCTTAGCATAACGAGAATAATATATCAGAAGTATATATTCTTATAATGTGCATGCGGCACCGCAGAGGCGCAGAGTGTTATGCAGTACAGCTGTGGATGGTCGCAGCCACCAAATAAGATAGTTATAAATGAGGTATGTTGTTTGATGGTCATTTATTTTTTAATAATAGTCGTATAAAAATAAGGTAGCCCATTTCCATTTACCAACAATTTTTTTAGCCATTTCAGCGTCTCATTATGGTTAGAGAAACAAATATAGGCATAGGAGGTAACTTTTCATTCAAAAATTTGAAATTTTCCAAACCTCAGCAACATGAGGGACTGTGAATCCCCTGATTCATTGACCTCGTTGGTCGTGACTTCTTTTTTTTTTAACCTTTTCCATTTACCAATGTCACACGACTCGTGACACGTACGACCCTGTCACGAGTCTGCTTCGTGGTCTCGTAGATACTGTGCGTTTGTACCAAAACCGATTGGATCGCAGGCTTGGATGCCGGTTTGGAATTATCCCCCGAATAATTATAAACTTTGGGAAAAAAAAACCCCGGCCCAAAAAAAAAACCCAAGAAAAACGCGAATGGTTGGATTGGGTCTCCACGTAAGGATGAGGAGTTGGGCCCATGGATGGTGGGCCCCAACATCCGAAATTCGGTTTCGTCCCTCGCGTATTAAACTGCCCTGCGGACCTGCTCCCGCTCCACACCTCCCCATTCCTCCGCTCCTCCTCTCTCTCTCTCTCTTTCTCGCTCTCTCGCCGGCTCCTTCCTTTCTTGCTATCATTCAAGTTTATCGACTCTTCTCCCGCGGAAGAGAGAAAAAGACAGTAGATAATTAGGAAGAAAAGGATAACAGAGCTATAAAATCATTGTATAAACTGTCTGAGCTGTGTTTCTTTGTCCTCCTTCTCTCCTCTTCTCTCTCTTATCCCTCTTCCTGCTCTCGATCTCTGGCTCTTTGTTCCTTTTGAAGTATATAGGTATATACTGCATATAGAGGGGAAAAGGGGAGGAAGAAGGAAACAGTTGGGTGGGATATGGGCTCCGAGAGAGTAATGAGCGGCGGCGGCGGCAGGCTGGCGGTGGCGCTGGTGGTGGCGCTGGTGGTGGCGCTGTTGCTGTCGGGGCTTCTCTTGACAGCGGATGCTGCCGTGTCCTACGACCATAAGGCCGTCATCATCGGCGGGCAGCGGAGGATTCTCATCTCCGGCTCCATTCACTATCCCAGGAGCACTCCCGAGGTGGGGCCTGTTTCGGGTTTTTGCGCCTTTGGGAAATGTGGCTCCTTCGCGCCTGCCATTTTGGCGGTTCTGCTGCTTTTTCTGCTCTTTTTCTTTCGTTTCTGATGGACAAAATTTAATCTTTTTCCCCTTGGGTGGTGCTCAGATGTGGCCGGATCTTATCCAGAAGGCCAAAGATGGAGGCTTGGATGTCATACAGACGTATGTGTTCTGGAACGGGCACGAGCCGTCCCCTGGCCAGGTTTGGAACTCAGAAAATCTTTGCTCCCCTTCTTCTATAAATTCTTTAAAATCGTCTTTTTTATTGTTTTGGTTGAGAGTGTTACTTGTTGGTTCTGTTTCTCAAAAAAAAAAAAAAAATGTTGAAATCTTGGCAGTATTACTTTGGGGGGAGGTATGACCTTGTTCGCTTCATCAAACTGGTGAAGCAAGCCGGCCTCTACGTTCATCTTCGCATTGGCCCCTATGTTTGTGCTGAATGGAATTTCGGGTAATCCATCTTTGTTGCACAAAACAAGCTTCTTTTTCTCTCTATTAAAAAAACTGCAGAACAGAACTTGTATGAAATATATTTGAATATAATTTGATCTCATACTTATGATCTTCTCTCTATGTGACAGGGGATTTCCTATTTGGCTCAAATATGTCCCTGGTATCAGCTTCAGGACCAACAATGGACCTTTCAAGGTAGGGATTTCATAGGAAAAAAAAAAATCATGTATCCATTCTGTTTTCACTTGGTTGCTTACCATGGAACGATCGATTTGGTCATGACTCATGGCAAAGGCGGCGATGGAGAAATTCACAGAGAAGATTGTCTCCATGATGAAGGCTGAAGGGCTATTTGAGTGGCAGGGTGGTCCAATTATCCTCTCCCAGGTCTCTCCAATCTCGCCTTGATTGGTCTTGCATTGTTTTATTTTCCTAGTTGCAGGACGTACAAGAAAAGTGATGAATTTATTCTTTTTCTGCTGAGTTTTCTCTATTCTTTTCTGCTTCGTGTAGATTGAGAATGAGTTTGGGCCATTGGAATATGATGGGGGAGCTCCTGCAAAGTCTTATGCGAACTGGGCTGCTCAAATGGCTGTTGGTCTCAAAACAGGCGTGCCATGGGTCATGTGCAAACAAGATGATGCCCCTGATCCAGTTGTAAGCTCTCGTCCATCGTTTCTTCCTCAATTTTGGATTATTTTGGCTTCGCTTTCATGCACTGCAATTTTTCCTACTTTTATTCCATTGCATATGACTCCAATTTCGGAGTTCCCTCCATTACCCAGTTTTATATGCACATCACATTCTCTGGTTTATATTGACCATCATACCAGCTGAAGTGATGTTATTGGATTTCTATGGTGTCGTATCGGTAACTCTGACAACCAAATATGAGGCTGAGACTCTGAATTTTAGTGGATATCATTTTATATCTTCTAATTTACAAGCCAATGTTTCGTGATTTCTTAACGCTCTTCCCCCGCCTTATATCTGACTTTAACCACTTGTTGGAACTTGTCTTGGCAGATAAATACTTGCAATGGCTTTTATTGCGATTACTTTTCTCCAAACAAGCCCTATAAACCCACGATGTGGACCGAAGCTTGGACTGGCTGGTATTTCCTCTTGATGCTAATAAATTCTACTCAACTCTTTTTTAAGGGAATTTTCTCCTTGCTGTGCAATCTTTCGAGTTTTTGCTTCATCTGTAATTTTTATAGAATCAGTCATTCAGAATCCTTGCTTAATCTAGTTGCACTTTTTCAAATTTGTTTGTGAGATTGCAGGTTCACAGCTTTTGGAGGTCCAGTTCCCCACCGACCTGCCGAGGACATGGCCTTTGCTGTTGCACGATTTATACAGAAAGGGGGATCTTTCATCAACTACTATATGGTAATGGTTAATGAGTTCAATCAAATGGGAGCACCTTACGCTCTGAAACAAAATAATTTATATGTTTCCATCATCTCCAGTATCATGGAGGAACAAACTTTGGCCGGACAGCTGGTGGCCCATTCATCGCAACTAGCTATGACTATGATGCTCCAATTGATGAATATGGTATGCAGAACTTGCTTTCCTATTCTATGTGCACATTCATGATTTTTTTTTCTTTTTCAAAATCATCTTTCTGCAGTATGGATTAAATCATCATATGATATATAGGAGACCTTTGTTTTTCTAGATGCATTAGGTGGAATATAAATATGAATTGCAAGCTGTTATTGATTATATTTTTTTTATTTACTTTCCACTGAAACTTTCTGGTTAAGTGCACAACCTCTTACTTCAATAAGATGCGACGCTTACAACCCTTGAATTGGTCCTTGTTGAGAAATAGCAATATATTTCTATACTTCCTGCGCAACTCTATCTGCATAAAGCTAGTGTATCTAATTAATCTGACAGACATTTCATTTATATCCATAGACAAGCTTCCTTGAAGTTACCTGAAGACTCTATCAATGTCTCAATCAATCAAGATTAATCTGAGGGTGTCTTTCACACTGCATATGTTCACTTATGCTCTGGTTCAAGTCCAATTACACAGATTCTCTTCCTTGGCTGGTATTTACTTCACCTCTCTTTCTCAGGTCTTTTAAGAGAGCCAAAATGGGGCCATCTGAGGGACTTGCATAAAGCTATCAAATTGTGCGAACCGGCTTTGGTTTCGGGTGATCCCACAGTGATGTCACTTGGAAGTAATCAAGAGGTTTCTCTCCTACGTCCTTCTGCACCAACTCACAAATTTATTTCCGTCCTGCACGAACTCTTTTTTTGATATAACTGTCCTGCACGAGCTCACAGAACTATTCAAGTGGTTTGGAGCCAACTCCATTATTGTTTTTCTCCAGGCACATGTTTTCCGGTCAAAATCTGGAGCTTGTGCTGCATTCCTTGCCAATTACAACCCAAGTTCATATGGAAGGATAACTTTCAATGGAATGCACTATGATCTTCCCCCTTGGTCCATCAGCATACTCCCTAACTGCAAAACCACAGTTTTCAACACTGCAAGGGTGAGAAAGACTTACAATGATTCAGTCATCGTGCTTATATTCAAATACTTCTTACTGCACATTGGGCATTCACATCTCTTTCATAAAGTTCTCCACCGTTATTTTGTCCTGAGAGCATTCACATTATGCAGCATTAGTTTGGCTGTAAAGTATTTTGGTCTGCCGCTTGTCAATTTTTCTTGGAAAACTGGTTCTAGATTCTGCTCACGGATTCAGTTAGAATTTGGACTTGTGATTTACAACATGATTCTACGTGATCATTATGCAGGTTGGAGCTCAATCCTCGCAGATGAAAATGGAAAGGGTGGGAGGGTTTTCCTGGAATTCATACAATGAAGATACCAACTCTCTTGATGCAGATGCATTCACAAAAGATGGATTGGTTGAGCAGATAAGTATGACATGGGATCGTTCAGACTATCTGTGGTACACGACATAGTGAGTAGCTAATTTGTCGTTGTCTTCTCTGATACCTTCATGAATAGCTCTCATTCTGTTAATACTAGAGTAGATGTTTTTTTTTTTTTTTTTTTTGCTTACCTTAACTGTCTTCTTATTTCAGCGTCAACATAGGGCAGAATGAACAATTTCTGAAAAATGGCAAGTATCCAGTCCTTACTGTGCTATCGGCGGGTCATGCTATGCATGTTTTCATCAATGGACAACTGGCAGGTAGATAGCTCTGATCTATAGAGAATATTCATACAACTACAGGTCCTTGAAAAAAAAAACCTATTCTTTGCTGAAGTCCATTTGTGTTACTTAGAAAGAAACCTTTTCTTTTGGCAGGGAATGTTTTTGGTGGTCTAGACAATCCAAAACTAACATATAGCGGAAATGTTAAGTTGTGGGCAGGCAGCAACAAGATCTCCATTTTAAGTGTGGCTGTTGGGCTCCCTGTAAGTTGTTACATTTTATCTGAATCTATCTAAAACGAACGAAGAATTGCAAGGAATTTGGTGACTTTATTTATTCCTTACTTGATTCATTTTAGAATGTCGGGAACCATTTTGAGACGTGGAATGCTGGTGTTCTTGGTCCGGTGACCCTGGATGGGCTTAATCAGGGAAAGAGAGATCTTTCAAGGCAGAAATGGACTTACCAGGTTAGCCAACTTACTTTGGCTCCTTCGATGGTGCCATGTATTCAACACTAAATTTCATAATTTTGTGCAGATTGGTTTGAAAGGAGAAGCTCTGAGCCTTCACTCTCTCAGTGGAAGTTCTTCTGTTGAATGGGGACAGGCATCTAAAAAGCAGCCCTTAACATGGTACAAGGTTAGGGCTGCAGTTGCTTCAACTGTTATTTATTTCAGATAAATTTTATCTTTTTTTTGTTAGCAAGAAAAAGAAGAAAGAAATTTATCTTTTGTTCGTGTCAAAGGCTGATAAAAATCTCGGGTTGACATTGTTGCAATGTTTTTACCTTCAGACTGTCTTCAGTGCACCTGCTGGGAATGAGCCATTGGCTTTAGATATGAGCAGCATGGGAAAAGGTCAAATATGGATTAATGGAGAGAGCATCGGTCGATACTGGCCAGGCTACAAGGCATATGGTTCTTGTGGTGGTTGTGATTACCGAGGAACATACAGCGAGAAAAAATGTCAAACCAACTGTGGGGAGTCCTCTCAAACATGGTAAGCGACCAGTCCCCCACCAATACCACAATAGGTAGGCAAAAGTTGCTGCGTTTATGAAATAAAACTGAAAGACTGCCCTTATGAATCTCAGGTATCATGTCCCTCGCTCCTGGCTGAACCCAACTGGAAACCTGTTGGTTGTGTTTGAAGAGTGGGGTGGTGATCCGACTGGAATTTCGATGGTAAAAAGAATAGTTGGAAGTGTTGGTGCAGAAATTTCTGAATTGCAGCCTTCTGTTGATAACTGGAATGCCAAAGTCTATGGTAGACCGAAAGCACATTTATCTTGTCCTCCTGGACAGAAGATGACGAACATAAAATTTGCTAGCTTTGGCACTCCACAAGGAGTGCATGGAAATTTCTCAGAAGGTGCCTGTCATGCCTTCCATTCATATGATGCTTTCGACAAGGTGAATCTCTCTGTTCTCCTATGCAGTCTGCACCCCCACAAATTCAATGTTGTACTGCTTTTGAATTCTGCACTTTGATGCATCTACATGATTTATTCTCGCATTTGTTATCTGATCTTCCAGTGCTAACAAAAGAGTGTCTATTGCAGAACTGTGTTGGCCAGCAACACTGCTCAGTCAGTGTTTCTCCTGAAATGTTTGGAGGAGACCCATGCCCCGGAACTATGAAGAAGCTTGCAGTCGAGGCTGTCTGTGAATGATTGCCCACAAAATATCGATTAAGTTAAAACAAAGAAGAAGAGGCCATATTCTTCTTTGTTATATATATACCCTACATACAGAATTAATAGAGTTTCATTGCAATCGTAGACAGTCAAGATCTGGAGGCTATTTACCTTTGGCTATTGGCGGAGTTGCAGGAACTGCGACACTGGCCAGTAAGGGACTGCCTAATTAAGTTGGAGCAGAAGAAAATATTAATGTACATAGGCCAGATGTTTGAGATGGCTTGTCGACTATATAGAAGAAGATTGGAGGGGCTAAAGCTTAGAGTGCACATGTGATTCTGCATATATTTTGAGTTCATCTGCATACTGAAGCAATTAAAGCTAAGGGCCGGACTGCTGTTTGCAAGCAATTAGATCATCATTATCTGAGCAATAAGCCAGTTCAAAGTGCTTGGCTGGACTGGTGTCTTTCATTCATCTAAGAGCAAAGGATTGTGTTATACTTCAAACTATTGAAGTCTGTAAGCATATATGTTGATCCCTAATAAATTGTGGTTGTTCCATTTCCTTTTCCGTTTCACTATTTCGATTAACACTATTGGGTCCGTAAGTGCTCCTGCAAAAGGTCAAAGAGGATCTCAATCCAGACATGAATTGATTAATTGCAAAATTTTTCGTAACATGTCAAGTTTTCATGCTTGAAATAAAGGGGCAACGGGGCATGCTGAAAATTACAAAGGTCTGGGTTGTATTTTTTTGTGTGAAAGAATGATTGATCTTCTTTCATGACGTCAACTATTAGATCATGCCTTACACAGATCTCAAAGCACTTCGAACTCTCGTTTTCATCTGCTTGCACAGATATCGTACCAGCTATTGCGCGATCCAATGGTGCACATCACAAAAAATGTTGACTCATTATTTCGTGCGAAAGATATGGGTGAACCCAAATTTCAAATTAGCAATGAATAATTAGGTGATATCTAAGCGAAGTCTGCTATTTTAGGATTTAATATAAAGGCTGCTAGATTCATATTTACTGTGAAATTTAGAAGGTAAAGCTTGTTGAAGAATGACTGGCTGCTGAAAATGTAGCTGTTCTGGCGGGCATAATATGTAGAAAGGAAGGTACCTGTGGTGGATCTACTAGAAACAATTGAAAGGATCAAGGTAAATTGTAGCCAAGGAAGAGAGGGTGCTCGTTATCACAAAACTTTAAATAATTCCATTGTGGTAGGTTAGATGACACTGTTCGTGACCTAGCGCTCGAACCATTTCAAACTCAAGTATAGCGCCCCTGCGGTAGTTGAACTAGTCCCGGCATTCTAGATGCCGAGACTAGTTGCCAGGAACGTTCGTCCCGGCGATTGGGTTGCCGGAGCTTAATTCAAACTAGTTGCAAATATAGTCCCAGCCGTCCTTGAGCTAGTCACGGATCGGCAACTGCCAACTGAAGAGTAAAGTACCGAGACTAGTCGACTCAAATATTTCGGTACTTGGATTGCCGGAACCTGTTTAAACTGCCACCACAGTTGAACTAGTTCCGGCATCCAGGTTGCCGAGAATAGTTGACTCGAAACAACCCTTTGGGCACAGCAATCGTTTCTTGCTCCTTTTTAACGGGCTTCTTGCTCCTTTTAACGGGCTCAGGGCCTCCCACGGTTGGAGAATGGAGCGGTGGGTTCCCCTTCTCCAAATCTTCCTCCGCTCTCCCTCCCCCGAGGGAGAAGCCTCTCTTTGGTTCCAGAACCAAAACCACCGCCGCCGCCACCACCGCTCCCAGCCGCACGCTCCGCCACTTCCTCCTTCCACCTCCTCATTCCTCTCTCTTCTACTCGCTCCCACTTCCGCTCTCCAACTCAAAGCACCTACGGCCTCTTCCTCCCCAGAACGCCACGAACTCATCTGGATCCAAATCCTTCCTCCCACCCTCCAATCCCGCATCCTCTCTTTCCTGGCCGTCGAGAACCACCGCTTCTGCCGCCGCCGCCTCCGCTCCCTCGCCGCCCACATTCTCGGTTCCAACACCCCCGCCTCCCCTGACTTCTGGGTCCGAAAGGCCGCCCTTAACCTGCTCGACGCCGTGTCCTCTTCCGATCCGACTCCCTTGGAACCACTGCTCCCGGAGCAGCATCTGCAACAGGCCTCAGAAGAAGAAGAAGATTTTTATGCTCTGCCACAATGGCTAAAGGATTCCGCCTCCGCCGCCAATCCTCTCCTTCCTTGGCTTCCTCTTCCCGTCGGCCCATCGCCGAAGACTGCTCGTCGGGCTTTTGGGCTCTTTTCTGACGACAAAAAAGAAACCATAGACTTAGTTACCGAGCAAGAGGAAGAACAAGAACAAGTTCGACAAAATCGCGAACCCGAGTCATCTTCATCGTCAGCTTCTCCTCTTCCTCCTCTTGATCCTCAGATTCACAACCGGGCATCCGCTTTAAAATCCGACCTTTTAGCGTCGGATTCCGCGTCAGAAGCCATACGACTGGCCCGCGAAATCCGGCAGCTCTGCTTGGACTCCGGAGCCGGGAATCAGCTTACTGTTCTGGGCCTGACCGAACCATGGGAAGCTGATGATTTAACTGTATCGCTCCTCCTATCACATCTTGCGGGCGAAGACGGCTTAAACTTTGTTGGATGGCCAAGCCATGTTCTATGCTCCGTTTCCCTTCCCAAGCTGCTGGTCCTCCGGAGCACAGCTTCCCGTGTTCTGCTATCGGCAACAATTGGCTTCTGCAAGCTCCATCCAACAGCTGCCGTGGAGGCTCTTCTCCTCCCGCTGGCCCTTCGCAAGGAAGGAATCAATGTCATGATCTGTGATGCAATGACTAGAATTCTGAGAGAATGCTTGCATCCGTCTCATGTTTCAGCCTTCTGCCAGAGGCTGCTCTGTGGAGAATCTAAGGATAGGAGGCCGGTCTGCCTGCCCTGCCACCGGGAGTTGATATTTGATGAGTTGGTATGGACGGAGCCGCTGTTTATGCTGTTCCAGCATATACTGAATTGGGACGTTCCCTTGACGCCAGATACTACCGACCGGCTCGTGTCCCTGATTGATGAAGTGGCTGGCAAATTCTCGACATCGCTGAAGTTTGGGAACTTCATGTTAGGTCTTGTGACCAAGTGTGGACGTGCATCGAGCATTCACAGGGTTTTGTTGGAGAGAGCGGCTGGGAAGACTGACACCTTCGTGACCAAATCTATATTATCAAAATTGGCTGGTCAGTAAATTTGCCAACTCTGTTGAGTTATATCTCAATTTTGATTGCCTGCTGTTCTTTCAAAGAGGTGAAGAGTATTTGTTGGGCCTTGATGTGAGGCTTAATTTTGTCCTGGCTGTTGTGTTAGCACATATTAACAGTCCTCCCTATTGGAGAACATAATGATAGATTGGTTTTTCAGTAAAATCTAAGAGTGTTGCAAACAATGACATGACGATATTGGCATATATATCTTGTGATCCCTCCAATGACTCTCTTAACTATTGTTTCGAATACACATGTTCTCATATATTGACTTGGAACACAGTAGATTAGAAGATTTTAAAAGTACACCCTGTATCAAGTGGTTAAGGAGCACTAATAGCTGGACAAGCCTGCTGATAAATGAATTGTGGAAACATACCTTAGATTAAACAACATTTTGATTAAAATGGCTCAAAATAAAGCTTTTTGAGGATGTTATTTGATGTCTGAGCATGGTGGATTGCGTAGCATTTTCTTCTGTTCTCCAAAAGGAAAAATAATTAAGATGTATTTTTCATGCCAAGGACATACCTATTTAACTTAATATGTATTGTTGACACCACATACTAACAAACAGGCAATGGGTTGGAAAATATTTGACATCTCCAGAGCTTTTAGGTTAATTGCTTGATTAACGAATGCCAAAAGAAAAAAAAATGTTGAACTACTATTTCTAATCAAAATCTTGGAATGAATCTTCCATTAAGAATATTGATTTTGATTAATAGGATGATTTTATGGAAGCCCTCTATTATTGACCGAGCAATGATCCAATTTGCTTAGCCTAATATTATTGATGCGAAAATCCAGGCAAGCAGTATATTAATTACTTACTGCCACAGATCTAAAAGAGATCTGATACAGAATATTGAACCGCAAATGATGCAAATTCTTGTGCATTTGCTAACAATCTAAATATATCCTCACATGACGACACTATTAAAACAGGCTTCCCAAGTCCTATACATTATCTTTTATTTTTTTTCCCTTTTGTTTTTTCTGTTACCTGGTATGGTCTCAGCTATCACTGTATCTGAATCAATCTCTTGGTTGTAGAAACTGATTTTGCAACATGGATAATGACTACACAACATGAACAATGAAGGCATGGTCTGATCTTTTATTCATACATCCAGTTAATAACAATATACGTTCTTTTAACCCAAATAGAATGTCCTTAGAACAAATGCATGAACCACTAAGTATTTGACATTGCAATGGCTTGAGGCAAGGTTCAAGCCTTGGGCTTTTTTATTTGTTACTGCAGTATGTATGCTGTGTTTGGGAAAGACTATATCTGTTTAAGACTTCAGAACTTTGAAGGATGGTCCCTTTTTTGCCATGTTTCCCTTTTTCTTTGGCAGTCTAGATGAAAGGTCTGTGGGGCATATTTTTGTTTCATTATTAAATGGGGAATAGAAGAGATCACTCTGGCCAGATAAAAATTTGTTACCTCAGTCATCAACTTTTTGGTGGGCCAGCATGATTGAGGTCTCATCCTGGTTTCTAATTTAGAATCTCATGGAGAATCTGAGATTTGGATCAAGTACAGGTAATGTGTTCAAGTAGGAATGTTTAATAGAAGTTGGGTTTGGGTTCATCTTGAATTAATTCGTGAGATGAGTTTTACTTTTGCTTGACCTAGATTCACCGATTATTCCAGTAAAAAGCACAACTGAGTGGGTCCTTGGACTGGCAACCCATTAGCACTCCGCTTCACACTCTCTAATCTCTTCACCGATGAAGTATTAGGATCTGTCCTTTGATTGTAAGATTTGAACATTCTCATTAAGTCCGTAGATCAAATCAATCTAAATTTCTAGGTCAAAGAAAAGTGATTCGTCATGTTAGATTATGACTGTTGAGAAGTTTGGCAGAGTCGGCTAATGCTGCTAGTGATGACCATAGAACTGTTCATCCTTGGGCAGTCGACCTGATTTGTATACACCAGTAAATTTGGAGTATTTGATTTCTTAATGTTCGATTTATTAATTGAAAAGCAGCAGACAGACAAACATAGGATTTATATAATCACTCGGTAAAGTACAAAAGACAACATAAAATAAGATGTTGTCCATGGATTGTTGACTCAAAAGACAACATAAAAGCAGAATCCACACTATATATAGCACTCTGGCATATTAAAGACACTGGATCACAAACCTTTACAAATATCCTTCAGCAGTTACATATCACCACAAACTTTTTAGGAGGAAGCTTCATGTTCAGTAGTGATAGCAAGCAGTCCTGCTACTGTCATGGCACCAGCATTTCCTTTATGGTTTGGAACCTAGCAAGCTTGTCTGAAAACTTAGTGGTGGAATAGTAATTGAGGTAGTCTTGGAAACGGTAGCAACCTGGATAAACGAGTTTTGGAGCTGGGGAAATGATAGCATTAGCCCCTGGATTATAGAATGTAACAATAGATAATCGGCTCCCATTTCTGTCAGCAAGGACATGGTGCTGAACACTCTTGTAAATCCCATTGCTCATCACTTCCACTTGATCACCTAGGTTCACAAAGATTCTGTAACCTTTTGTTGGAGGTACTGGCACCCACTCCCCATCCTTTAAGAACTCAAGACCTGGGACCTTGTCATCCTGGAGCAATAGGATGATTCCACCAGCATCAGTATGGCCTCGGAGGCCCATCACCAGCTCTGGCTGAGAGCATTCTGGGTATTTTGCCACCTTTGTCCCAACAAAAGGCTCTGAGAATGCCTTCTTCATGTAATCTTTTTCCAATCCAAGGTTCTCACTCAGAAGTCCCGCAAGCCTTTCAGCCAACTTGATCGATTGTGCAACATATTCCTGCATTACTTCACTGCATGATAAATTGCATCATTAAACAGAAAGTTCTAGTATGACAGCCAATAAGAATAAGCTTGCTTTTTTCCCGTAAGATGAATTTATAGTTGATTAATATACTTTTTATTTTTGATCCTGACTTCTTTTTGAGTTGCAATCTTGTGTTAGGTTGTGAACTTGTCTTCTGTGTTTTACGGAGGAAGTCCAGCTCTGACTACTATATCAGAGACTCACCAAAGTAGTTCAGGAATGTCGTTGATGTTCGAGTCCGGCTGATGGTGATAGAAGAAGCTGCTCTCCCAGTCGACATCAGAGGCTTTGATATTACATCCCAATTCTTTTGCCAGATCTGAGCTGTAGAAGCTCTCCTTCATGCTCTCCTCGTAGTGCTGGTTCACCAGTCCCTTGATCTTATCCATCAGGCCCTCATCAATCCCATGGTTCTCGAGCTGCCACAGAGTCATCCATGCAAAATTATCCTCAAATGACTCTGCAAACATAAAGTATAAAACAAAAACACCCATTTCTATTCTACTTACCCAAAAGAACCCCCACTTCTCGCATGCCTCATGGAGAAGTGACATTGTTTTGCTCTTCCTTTCTCCCTCTATCTCTCCAAGGTTGATCACTGGGATCTCCATTTTCTCCAAACAGTACTTGGTTGCTACAGAGATATTGCAACTCACTGCCCACTCCTCTCAAGCCACCTTCATACTTAGCAGACACCCCAAAGCCATATTTATAGTAGCCCATGAAGCATCCTAGCGCAATAAAATTTATTAGAGTAGGAATGAAACACTAGAGGGGACAAGCACCTTGGTTTTATCAGGGTAACATGGCATGGTAATGCTGTCCAAATACATCTCATCATTGACATGACATGTGATCTGGAATTGTTTTTTTACTTTCCACCAGCTTCTTTGAAGTCGATCTCGTTCTTCGCCTCTGCTTACTCTTTTGATCTGGGCTGTTCTCTGTCTAGAATCATAGGTAAATGGATGGGTGGCTGCCATTTGAATGGACATATGGTAAACGTGATCCATGTACTGCTCTTTTCCTCCACTTGTACTGCTCAATAATTCACCTCTCTCATGCTCGGTGTCCTATTTCCAAACCAGGGAAAGACCAAGAAGCTGCTTCCTGCTTTCCAGTGGGCGGCACACAAATCCACTGTGGAGTGCACCCACGGGAATTCTGATGCCAAGATGCAGAGGCCGGTGGCGCGTTCTGCTGCTCTTTTTCTGTTTGTTTTCGCATAAGATTGTGCTTTTGTCATTGGATTTTGTTAAGCCGTGCAAATCTTAAGGTTTCCTTAGATTCTGAAGCTGCAGGCATCCCGATAAATCTTATATTATTATTGCTACTTATCTACCTGTTCGACGCATATTGGCTGAAAGTCATGCAGATACGATGAATAGATTAAACTTCAAGTTACCCTTGTTCTTTTAGCAGTATGTTCAGAGCCTGCCCCTCTTGGTATTGCTGGGTGGTGCTTGTCAGCAACTGAAACTATCATAGATCTAGCTTATGTCCTCTAGATTTTCTATGAAATTTTCTTTTTTCTGCTTTTAGCACAAAGGAATCCTAGTTTCAATGTTTCAGCATCAGCAATACTCTGCAACAGTGTACTTATTGACATTGATATAAGATGCTCCCTTTAACCTCTCGTATGCAGGCAACTGAATGCCATTGAATCAGGTGGACAACAAACTTGCTGCCAATTTGCTCTTTGAGAGCTCATAGCTAGCAGCCAATACTAGATAGCGCATTTTCTTAACAATTTTTTGTTTTTTTGTTTTGATGAAGGAATATTCTTGGAAGCAAAGTTGTGAGGGAAGTCCTTCAACTTAGTCGTTTATTGTTAATTTGTGGTTATAGCTTGATGAAATTCAGTATGATTGAGGAACAGGATAATATTTGTAAGACTCGGTCCCCCCCCCCAAGCCTGGCTTCTTGTCGGTGCATAGCGACAGCTTAGCTCCGTTGATACAAGTGGTCTAATTAGGTACAAGTACAAAAAAGCAAGAGTTAAGATTTAACTGATCTAAATCCAGATCCAAGCTCAGCCAAATGAGCACTAGAAAAATCGAATGCAATGTATGGCAGGAGCCCTTATGAAACGTTGGAATTAGTTGGCACACATTATAAGCCTATGTTGCTGCCCTGCGCATGCATCTCTAACATTCCTCATGGAGAATAACCAAGTTTGAATTTTTGCATATTGCTGATAATCATAGCAATAGGGTGAAACATGCATGGTAAAACAACCAGAGGTACATTTTATGTATCCTAAAGTAAGCATACCTCAATCACCTTACGACATTTGAGCTAAATGATATGTGCAGATGAACTGAACCATTATATCCTAAATTTCAACATATATTTTTGTATGCTCTTTTTTCTCACAGAGCATCTTCTTGATGACTCAGTATTATGTTTTCTTGGCTGATATCAATTCAGCCGTATTCTTCATTGCACTTTGAGCATGAAACACAGCTCCAGTCATGCATTTTTTAAAATAAAAAATAAGTATTTTTCCTCACAAAATACACTCTTGGACCATCTTAAATTATCAAACATGCTAAAAGATACATATGGTGACCCTCAAGGAGCCTTGTATCGCATTAGTTATAGCAGCACCTGACAAACAACTACTAAATTATGCTTGGTTTCACCAGCTCCATGTGACTTGCCAACACAATCCACTATTTATTTGCATTGGGTGAATGGATGGATGCGAGTCTATACCTTTTTGAGATGGCCGAAGTCTTGTAAAACTCTCAACATAGAAAACTCTCAACATTTAGTGCCCCTGCAATCATGACAACAATAATAATCTCATGACATATGACAACAAAGAAAGATTGTCCCACAAGCCTACAAAAAGATCAGAAAAAAAAAAAACAATGCAATTAGAGCTACCTCAAGTGATAGATGGGTCGGGCATAGAATGGAGAGGATCTTAGCTCGTTCCTTCAAGCTCATAATTGTATCATGCCCAATCGCTGTCTCCAACTCGTGTCGACAAATCTCGGGGCCACTATTAGTTTTAGAGCCCTCCTGGTTTTTTACTTTGTGACTTTGTACTGAAAAGGTGCCAGTATTTCTGAAGGTCTTAAGATAATTGCTCAAAGTCCATTAAGTTGGGTTAAACCAAATTTTCATACTAATATTTGTATGCCCCAGAAGAAGGGGGAAAAGGAGGTATAATGGATAGTGAATAGGGCCCAATCCACCCTCTCTACTTAGCAACCAAAGTTTCTATGTTAACTCTAAGATGGTGCATTTAGAAAATCTGAATTTGGATAATTACAGCATACGCAAATCTCCTTCCCTCCGCAAAAAATGAAAAATTGAGGGAAAAAATACAAAAATTTCATCGAAAATCCGAAACAATTACTTGGATAATTATAGTGCAGGTCTTCTCTCCCTAATAGAACTGAGAAAAAAATTACACAAATCACCAAAAATCTTTGAAAATTTTAGTAGGACCAAGACAAAGCATACAAAAATAACCATGATCAAATAAGAAAGCTAGTCGCTTATATTTTTCGTCGTGTACACTGCACCTGTAATAATAAGAATATGAAGAAAATAAAATGATAACAAATAGCCAAAGCATGAGCATGTTATGGATATTCATAAATAAATCATAGCATTTATGAGTAATTGGATAATTCTTGGTTAGCTTAATTGTCCAAGAAGAAACCGGAAATTATTTGACAAAGGAAAACATTGAGAATAATTCAAGGTATTTTCGAGAATATTGAAACTATGACTGGATCAATCTATTCATATACAAAAAATTATAATCGTTTAGGTAGATTTTTTTAGAGAAGTGGTGGCCTCTGCTCGTTGCATTCTGACCAAATCATATTGTCAGCATTCAAGTTGTCCAAAAATACTAAGCCCACATGGCACCCCATTGACATCCAACTGCAGGCCTGAAGCAGATGGGAGAACCATATGGGCCAAGCCAAGCCAAATCTGCACTGCAAGAGACTATTTTTTTCATAAAACAAGAAGTTGCCAAATAAAACCAGATGAGATATCCACAATGAGGGTAGGCAAACAATCATTTGCCGTTTTCAACTGTCTTGCATGAAGTTACTCCAGAAAATGAATAGCAGCTGATTTTTCATATCCATTAGAAGGATCAATAGTATCAAAGTGGTCAAATAGGTAATCTGATTTAAACCAAAGTTAAAAATTTCCATAGGATCTTATTTTACTTTTCGAGTAATACATTGATTTGAAACCTGGACCTCTTCCAAGGGCAAGCCTTTAGGAGAAAGATGCCGATCGACTAAGCTAATAGTTGCTGGCAGAATGTCTTATTATGCAAGCATTAGAAAATTTCATTACTTCTTTTCAAAGAAACATTTCTCATGAACTAAGTTTTGTGCATTTGATATTTTCTGAACAGAAAAGGAATCTATCCATGGAACTCCAAAATCATTAATAGAAAGCATTCTTCGGTTCTTATTGAACATGCATCATAGCAGAAACTTTTGAGGAGTATACATGCAAAAAAACAAATAGATAGGATTTTTCGCAAGAACAACATCAACCTGGGATTTAGCAAGAAAGATTGATGAACAAGGATTCAAAAAAGCGATAGTCAGAACAAGCATGGTACGCCGTATCGGCCCGAATTGGATGGTATGGGGCATACCATACCAGTTCAGTACCAATACTGGATACGGGTAGCGTACCGACACTCGGTACACAAAAAAAATTTTGTACCGTACCGTACTGATACTATATTAATGTGGCACCGTTACGAAATCCGATACCAAAATGGAGAACCTTGAGAACAAAGCTTAGTCATTATGGTTATGCACTAATAAGCAAGTAATAATATTTCAGCAATTCTCCCTAATTAAATGTTTTACAAGAAAAAGTTTAGAACTTCATATGATAATCCATAGAAATTCAACTTCTATGCTAGTCTGAACAATGCAGGAGGATGCACAATTTCATGATATTCTTAGAATACATGAACCCAACAATGCAAGGGGTTAGCTAGCAAATATAATAGAAAGTAAAGATATCAAGAAACAAGTAAAGAAACTCATCCTTATAGGAGCATGCTAATTAATACATAGATTTTCACAAAGAAAGCTAATCTCAGTCCCACAGAAAAAGAGAAATGCACATCTAAGCTTTTCCAGGACTGTAAAATGTAACCGTAAAATAAAGCGGGACTCCAGTCATTGCATCAAAAATCATAAGAGATATAAAAAAGCAGATAAAATTGCTTTGATGAAGACCCTGTGAGCACAAGCATATATGTTGTTAATTGTAACAGACAAAACAAACACATGATTGAAGACAATCTAAAAACTCTTTGTTATGTACTCATTGCTCCATGAAAATACACAGCTCTGTCACTTCTTATTATTGTTACTTGCTGTTATAAAAATCATCCCTTGCATTTGAATTTGTATTTTAGGTGGTGAAAACATTGTAAAGGCAATATCTGGCAGACTCTCTTGTGCAAGCATTTTCAATCAGATATGCTTGTCTTGAAATGAGTTCGCATGTTATTAAACATTATCTGGATCTAGAACAGGATGAGTCAAATAAATTATAATCCAACATCAGAACCAAATATAGTATCACTGTCTCAATTCTTTCAATCATTCAATGGTCCCACTGAAGTATTCCAAGACATACAGGAAATAGCAATGCAAATAATTTTTCCGTATGACAAGTAATGAAGCATTTCATGAACTATCCTGTAAACCATAAATTTCATGAACTATTCTGCAGAGACACATAAAATTTCTACCAGATGAGAGAAGATTAAGATCAGGAAGAACAAAGCCAAGTGCCAACATGGTGGACCAACCCCCTGCTGGAATGCTCTAAGCCAGAGGGTGGAAGAAATAAGGTTATCAAAATATATGGCCAAAGAAATGCTGGCAGCCCTATCAATGAAGTCGAATTACCAACATTATTCAAAACGATCTACAATTACTATGGCATAAGTCGAACATCACCTCAAGCACTTGATAGAAGAATGGTACTTGGAAATGAAGCCGATCCGTTGTTTGGAGCTCCCTTCAACTTAAGAATGGAAGCGATCACATTGTATATTTCAACATTCTCGAAAGATGGCACCTTCCTGCCCCTCTCAAACTGAGGTCCGTGGGATATAAAGATGGTCCTCATCGAAAAGAAAGCATTGTCATAGCCATGGCTTCCTCCGCACTCGTTCCTCTTCGGCCTCTTCAGTTCGATCTTGTACCCTTCTTCCAGCAGCCCAATGATTGGTGGAATCCTGTAACTCGCTGAATAGTGAAGCCGACTGGGTAAATCCTCTTTAAGGAACATTTTCAGGTAATTTCCATGCTCGACCTTCCCCGATCTCAATCCTGCATTCATTTTGGCTACCACATCTGATGGAGAAACATCAGGAGGAGGTCGAATTGCCAGCACTGGACTGGTGGAATGGATCCAGTCAGGCGGAATAGGGATCCATGGAGACAAATCATCGAGAAAAATTAGCTTTTGATCGCAATTACCTACCATTCCATGATCCCCCAACAAAATGATCGTGACATCCTCGAAAATTCCTCTCTTTTCGAGCCCTGCGATCAATCTCCCGATCATTTGATCGATCCGAGCTACTGCAGCAGTGATCTCCGGGTCGTCGGGACCGACCTCATGGCCCTGATGATCCGGGTCCTCAAAGTATAGTGTAATGAAAACAGGGATCTCACTGCCGGGGAGATCAAAATAGCTCAAGACAGTGTCCACCCGCCGCTCAAACGGCACCGAGCCATCATATTTCCGGCAGAACTTAGCAGGGCAGGTCCAAGATCCTTTCTTTACCTCGGAACCGGGCCAGAAGTAGGTGGCGGCATTGAACCCCTGGTTGACGGCGGTCTCCCAGAGCGGCTCCCCGAGCCACCACTTAGGCTCGTGGCTGTTCATGGAGAAGACATCCCCCGACGCCGGATCGACGAAGTGGTTATTGATGATGCCGTGGTACGGCGGGTAGAGCCCTGTGACAATGGAGTAGTGGTTGGGGAAAGTCAGCGTCGGGAAGACGGGGATCAGACCGGTCGCGGCCTCCGTTCCATTGGCGATCAGGCGGTGGATGTTAGGGGCGGCGGTCTTGAACTGGTAGCCGAAGCGGAACCCATCGGAGGAGATGAGAATGACGACGGGGCGTGGGAGTTTGGCGAGAGGGCGGGCGAGGGGTGCTCGCTGAAACGAAGGTGGGATTTTTGGATCGGAGATGGAAGAATGGTGGGCAGAGGCGGACGAGGAGGAAGAGTAGAAGAGGAAGGCGAAGGCGAAGGCGGTGGCGACGGCGAGGCAGGTGATGAGAACCAAAAAGGAGAAGAGGGGGGCAGTTGGAGATATACGAGAAGAGCAGGTGGACGACTGATTCGAGAGGAGAGCGGTGGCGGCGTTTGCGCGTTCTTCATCTAGTTCTTCGGACGGAGGAGGAGGAGGAGGAAGGGGGGATGATGATATGGAGAAGGGAACGGAACCCATCAAAGTTCCCTTCTTCTCTTTCAATTTTTTTGTTTTTTTTCCGCTCGTCTTCTGAATCCTCGTAGTGTACTGTGTACAGCCAAAAGGAAGGAATAGAGAAGGCGGAGAGAATATCGGGATCTGGTTTGCAGGATTTCGGTTTGTATGGACCAGGAATGAAGGTGTTTGACCGGGAGTGGTGTTATTGGGTGGGAGATGGCGAGAGAGAAGGAAATTGGGTCCCGATTTTTTTTCGGCTGACAAAAGAAGATTCACGTGCGAAATGATGTGGTGCGAATTCATACGTAGTGGGGACTCTACGTTTTTTTGTGCAGTCTCGAGCTCGACATCTCCTACTTCGTTAATGTCGGCACCGGGTACTGTCACTTGGTTGCAGGAATTGGTACGCTGATGGAGGTGGGTTGGGTGCAATTTGGATTTTTTGAACCTTGTTGACCTTTTGACCCGTTTTGGCGTGGTTTTTGGTGAAATTAAAACTACTGCTGTTCCATGCTGGCAAATGCTATCCCACCAGTATCCGGCTGACCACGCGGGGTTAAGCTTGCACACTGCCAGATATCCAGGAACAGGGTAGTTTATGCATGGACGCAAACTGTTTATGGATCTTTCCAATCATGATGGCCGAGTCACTCTCGAATGCCTCTGGCCGTAAAGCCAATTTCTTTTTTCCCGCCGCCATCACTAATGCTGCCATCGAAGTTTTTCTTGAAAAGATTTTGGGGTCAAAGCTTCCAAATGATGAAAATCATCCTAGTCGCTATTGGAGCTTAAGGAACGTCCCAAATATCCGAAGCTGCCGTAGGTTGTCCAAATGGATGGTAGAATCTTTTTTTAAGTGTTATATATCTATGTAGCATTCGTTGCTTCCGCTTCCATGCAGATTTACAAGTTGAATATTTGAACAACTCCAAAGTTTTACCTTCTATTTAATTTGATGTTCGGCACTTTACACATCCGAAGGCACCTACATTGCTGATACTCTTCTATTCTGCAAAGATAGGTGAAAATTTTTTGAAGTGGAAATCCTGCATTTGAGGCTCAAACCAGTCTAACCATATATGGGTGGGGATTCCCAAGCCTAGCCTCCAAAATAATAATAATAATAATAATAAATAGTTTAAACAAGATTTTGTTAGATGCAATTTCTTGTTCAACAAGAAGATCTAGATTAGAGTTGATTATAAGCCTGGCCACGAGCCTAAATTATATTCATTTTTAGTAGAACTCCGTGCCAGATCTATTTAAATTTTGATATTTTTTTATGCTCAGATCTGACCCATAATCAGCTCTAGCCTAGATGTATGGATGATAGCTCCTACGATCCAATACTTCTGGATTCAACACCATATATCCTGGGAATCTTGTTTTATAAATAATTAGATAACTATTTAAATAATAATTATTTTTACTCGAGTACATGATTGGGTCCTTTGTACCATGGGATCTGAAAACTCATATAATTGGGTCAAATGAAGAAGTTTTGTTAGTCATGGAACACAGGCCCTCAATCAATTCATCAATGGCTCCCCGTTTTTAATGGAGAAAAGAAACTAGCTGTTTGACATAATCCATCTTTCCAGCTCAATTTGTTCGCTCCTTTGGCGACATGCCCGTTTAGCCTGGTACAGCTAGCCTTGCCAATTATTGGCATGTGGACTGTTCTCGTACAATGGGCGATCGCAATGTCATCCTGCAAGCTTCCACACGATAACTAACACTAATAGAGAGGATCAAACTGATTCTCTAAATCTCCATCACCTTGGTAAAAAGTCAGCTAAATTCTCTATGATTATAGAGAATCAAAATGATACTTCAAACCTTTTTTTTTTTTTTTTTTTTGTTGTTGTTGTGGGTAAACCAGCCGCTCATACTAATCTCTCGTGAGCATCGCCAACAGAGTCAAAAATTAAAATACTCTACAACGGTGGAGTAATAGGTACATAGTGGGTCCACAAAATCTCTCCAAAATGATGAGCAGCAAAGGAGGCGACTCAGTCAGCAGCTTTATTCATCTTCCGGAATACATGGCCAACCTGGAACACTGCACACTCCTCTAATAACCATCTGACGTCCTCTAGAAGCGACTGGTTGAAGACCCGCAGCCTCTCCTGTAGAATCCACTCTACCACCTCTACTGAGTCCCCCTCTAGGATGACACACTGGTCTCTAGAACTCGCCTCTCATAGGAGACACTTTCTCATGTTGCCCTGAGCTCCACCCTCAGGACAGATGACTCAAAGGTGCGTGCCTAATTAGGAGGAGCCACAATCAGTCTGGACTTATGATCCCTAATCACAAAGGCAGCACCCGTGCCTCCTCCACTAGCGGACAGATTGCCATCAAAGTTCACCTTAAGATAGCCGGGGGTAGGGGCTCCTATGATATAAGTACATACCTAGGCGTTAAAGCAGCACAAGGAGAATTCCAGATGTCCCTAGCTATCCCAGATGAAGGAGTCATAATAGCCTCGGATACCTCACTAGCTTGATAGATAGCTCTATCCATCATAACCTTCGGATGGGCCCTTCTGCCCTCGAAGACTCTGCCGTAAACTTAGAAATGATTCTCTAAATTTTCATCAAGTTAACAAAAAAATTAAATTTTATCAGTTTGATCCACTGTATCTTGTGATATCGTGTCATCAGCGGGCGCACAAGCGCCAGGAGCCGGACCTCCGTTTATTTCTATGGACCACGCAGAGTCCTAGGACTGACTCACCCCTCGGAGTCCTCCTGTAGTTAGTATACATTGCGTCCATTTCACGAATAATTTAGGATTATTATTTTTAGCAATTGACACCAGTCTTTTGCTTGCATGGATCTTGTGCATCACGTTTTCTTTTGGCTTAGGTATGATGTAATATAGAAGCAAAGGAGATAGTTTTGGAGGGACAATATAGGTGACACGGATCGATTGATTGCACAAAATTGAGCTCATAAAATTTCTTGTTTCTATGTAAGGCTTGTTTGAATATTCCTATATGATTGAATTGAATATTCTATAGAATTCATGAATTGGACCGTTCATTAAAGTATCCTTCTGTATCAATTTGTGATTGATTGTACAAAATTATCCGACGGACCGACCGATAACCTCTTTGTGGATCTTTTTCTCCTTGCAGAACAACCACCTGCACCGCCGATGCCGGCTTGCCGCTGCACGTGCCACGCATGCTTGTAGCAATGTCATCATTAATTTAAAATAGAGCGGGACCCAAGTCTTGCATCTTTGTACGGGGAAGATGCTTTGGTGAAAACGTGCCATCATAAAGGTTTGCTCTAGTGTGGTTTTAGATCAAGGTTTTCAAAGGCCAGTTTCTGAATTATTTTATCAGGTGACACCAAGATTGAACTCAGAGACTGATAGCTTGATGCCAAACAATCAGTATGCTAAAATAGCAATCAATTTTGTAAATCAGATTAACTACAGTTTTTCTTTTTTCTTTTTTGATGAAAACAGAATAACTACAGTTCGAGCAATTAATTAATATCTGATACCCAAAAAATTCATTATAAGTAGCAACAAAAAAAAAAAAAGGAAAGACGTTTTCTTTTAATGCATCCATGATGGGCCACTATTAAGTATATATCGTCTTCCTTAGCAAAGATGTAAATTGTGTTCGATGATAGTTCATTACAAAGATATGCAAAAAATGCTTAAAAGATATTCATGTGGACATGGCTTATTTACCTAAGGAATGAAACAACGTCATTTCAAAAGCCCACTAAAGCATCTGTTTCTATGGGCTATCAATCTATAATTCGCATCAATGCCTTTGCAAGGTAGCGGAATCATGCAAGGGATGATATTGTTAGTTTCGTTTTTTATTTTTTATTTTTTGGACGGCTGGATTACACAACTCTAGTATAGATACATGAATCAACATTGAAGTGCAAAATGTCATGAAGCTAAAAAAGCATGGATGTGGTAGATCTCCAAAGCACCGATCCCTGTCCTATGCGGTGATCCATGTCCTACCTTTGATTTTTGATTTTTGATTTTTTTTTTTTTTTGCCTTCTCTATTGTTGGATGGACAATACATTCCCCTCTTTTGGCAGGTGTGCCCTAATTGTGCCTATGAGGTGTCATGCGACGGAGACATGGCAAAAAATGTGAAATTTGTGGTGTCTATGAAGCACTGAAAATTGGCTCTTTCCTTACATGATAAAATGTTTTGGAAGGGTAGAGATTTTGAATCATGGGGATAGAAAGCCCACTAAGAATTGGATGGCCATTTGGGATGCAAAACTTGAAGCTAAAAAAAAAATTATTAGAGACCACGACGCCAGACTGATAGCGGCAAAGAGTCGGCAGATTTTCGACACGTCTGTCGTCAGTGCGGAGCTCAGAGTCGCATGAGAGGATATCAACTATGGGAGGCATATGCTGGGTTTAGACCGCATCCTCCTTGAGGAAGACTCGGCTACGGTTATCAAGTGGGTTCAGGGTCGGGGATGCGGTACTGATAGTAGATCGTTGCTCCACGACATCTGTAGACTTTTAGATGAGTGTGGTTCCTATCAGGCCATACATGTCTCCATGGAGGCGAATAGTGCTGCTTACTAGGTTGTTTCCTTCGCAGCTCACCACTCTCGAGGTTTTATTTGGGAAGACCACATGTCTGCGTATTAATTACCCCCCGCGTTTTCTTCTTTTTTCTGATATTGTTGGCTGCACCCACACCCATCGCATGTGAGCCGCCATTATGCCAAAAAAAAAAAAAAAAAATCCTCAAGGTTTCTTCTATCTTATAATATTTCATGTTATCCCGCTTGACTCCCCATCCCCATTTTCTTATACGTTATCTAGGTCCTCATGTCTGTGCATTTGGGTTTCAATCCAAGTATGCTTACCACTCTCTCCTCCCTCCGTCCATCATATTCTCGGCTGAACTACCGCTCTACTACCCACCATTCCAACTTGTCCTCTTCCTCTCTTTTGACGTTACCGCTTGAGGACCACCACCATTAGGCCCCTCTACCTTTCCTTCTTTGTTCCCACTATGGCCATTGCTTGATTACCACCATCACCGCATAGCCCTTCAAACCCAATCCCGCCCCCTAACCAATGGTTGCCATCCGACAACCACCATCGACCCCTCTCGCGTACGTTGACATGGCCATCACTTGACACTACCACCATACCTAAACCTCCACCTCCTCATATCCTTATCCTACCTCTACCTCCACCCGAACACCACTGTCTATCACCTCTCCTTACCTCTGTTGGTTATTAAACTTGTTTTTTAATATTAGTAACTTATGGTTTTATTTTGTAATTGCATATTAGTATGGTGAGGAGTTACATGTCTTTTGGGTTTTTGGTCATGTGGGAGTTACATGTCTTTTGAGTTTTTAGTCATGTGGGAGTTACATGGAGTTATAAGGGATTTATTTAGAGGAAGTTATTTGAGATTTATTTGGGATTATGAATGGTGTAATGACCAATTCAATTAGGAAGGTTAAAAGACCATCTAATGATGCCTATAAATATTCATGTACTCTAGTTGTTTTAAAAATAAGTGGAATACAAGTTATTCATGTGTGCCCAAAATCCTCTCCACTTTTCTTCCATAGAATAATTTGTGAGTGTGAATCCTCTTGATTTCCAACAAACTGGTATCAGAGCCAAGACTTTTCTTGTGAGAAAGAGTGATGGCAAATGGAATGCTTCCGTTTCTTATGCCGCGGTTCACCAAGGATAACTATGAAAATTGGTGTATCCGTATGAAGGCAATCTTGGGATCTCAAGATTTGTGGGAGATCGTTGACAAAGGCTACACGGAATCGGAGAGTGAAGATTTCTTGACTCCAGCTCAAAAGGAGTCCTTACAAGCCACAAGAAAGAAGGATCGGAAGGCCATCATGATCATCCATCAATGTTTGGATGATGGCATGCTACAACGAGTTGCTAATGCAACTTCTTCGAAGCAAACTTGGGAGATTCTCCAAAACTCCTATCAAGGAGTTGACAAAGTCAAGAAGATTCGTCTTCAATCTTTGCGTGGTGAATTTGAAGCCTTACATATGAAAGAATCCGAATCAATCTCGGATTACTCTTCAAGGGTGTTGACCGTCGTAAATCAACTAAGGAGGTACGGCGAAAATGTGAGTGATACAAGGGTTATTGAAAAAATCCTTCGTTCACTGGATCCCAAGTTCAATTTTATTGTTGTAGCCATTGAAGAGTCCAAAGATCTAGACTCCATGACAATCGATCAACTCATGGGGTCACTACAAGCTCATGAAGAGAAGGTTGTCAAGAAGCAAGAGACTTTAGAGCAAATGTTACAAACAAAAGTCTCTTTGAAAGAAAAAGAAGATCGTAGTTGGAAAGGCGAAAGAGGTCGTGGACGTGGAAATGGACGTGGTAGAGGAAGAGGTGGTCGTGGATCATCCAACAAAGAAGAAAAGAAGCAAGAATGGTATCAATCAAGAGGACGTGGAAGAGGAAACAATTCGAGATCAAATGGAGGGAAGTATGATAAATCTCGAATTCGTTGCTATAATTGTCAAAAATATGGTCATTTTGCTTCGGAGTGTAGAAGTTCTTCTCAAAATATCGAAGAAGAAGCTAACTATGCTGAAAATGAAGAGACGGAGCAAACTTTGTTATTGGCATGCAAAGGAGAAGAAAATGGAGATCATGATTTATGGTATCTTGACAATGCGGCTAGCAACCACATGTGCGGTGACAAAAGCAAATTTGTGGAGTTGGATGAAACTGCAAGTGGTAATGTGATTTTTGGAGATTCTTCCAAAGTATCGATCAAGGGAAAAGGTACAATTTTGATTCGCTTGAAAAATGGTGATCATCAATTTATTGCTAATGTTTTCTATATCCCAAGCATGAAAAATAATATTTTGAGCTTAGGACAACTCTTAGAGAAAGGCTATGATATTCAAATGAAAGATCTTAGTCTTTCGATAAGAGATCAAAAGGGAAGTTTGGTGGCCAAAGTTAAAATGACAAGAAACCGCATGTTTTTGCTCAACCTTCAAACCGATGTTGCTAAATGCTTGAAAGCTTGTGTTGAAGATCCAAATTGGCTTTGGCACTTGAGGCTTGGGCACTTGAATTTTGATGGGCTAGAATTATTGGCCAAGAAGGATATAGTGAATGGGTTGCCCTTTATTGACCACCCAAATCAACTTTGTGAAGGATATCTCTTTGGCAAGCAATCAAGAAAAAGCTTTCCAAAAGAAGCCAGCACAAGAGCAAGGGAACCACTACAACTTGTTCATTCAGATGTTTGTGGTCCATTCAATCCACCATCTTTTGGTAAGAACAAGTACTTTCTCTTATTTATTGATGACTTTAGCCGGAAAACTTGGGTGTATTTTCTTAAAGAAAAATCGGAGGTGTTTGAAGCATTTAAAAGATTCAAGGCACTTGTTGAGAAACAAAGTGGTTTTGATATAAAGGCTATACGATCCGATAGAGGAGGTGAGTTCACATCAAATGCTTTCAAAAAATTTTGTGAAGAAAATGGAATTCACCATCCTTTAACGGTTCCAAGATCCCCGCAACAAAATGGGGTTGCGGAGAGAAAAAATAGAACCATCCTTAATATGGTTCGGAGTATGTTAAAAAGCAAGAATATGCCTAAAGATTTTTGGGCCGAAGCCGTTAATTGTGCAGTGTACTTATCCAACCGATGTCCTACTAAAAGTGTGCCAAATCAAACACCACAAGAAGTATGGAGTGGAAGAAGACCAAGTGTCTATCATTTGCGTGTTTTTGGAAGCATAGCCTATGCACATGTGCCGGATGAAAAGCGCTCCAAGCTAGATGTCAAGAGTGAAAAATTGGTCTTCATCGGTTATGATGCAAGGTCCAAGGGCTACAAGTTGTACAATCCAAGAAGTCACAAGATCATCACTAGTAGAAATGTTGAATTTGATGAAGCAAGTTCATGGAATTGGAATTCTCCAAAAGAAGAGTATGACTTTTTTCCTTTCTTTGAAGAGGCGGAGCCCCCTTCTCCACCTTCAACACCTCCATCATCTGCTCAAGTGCAATCATCTCCATCATCAAGTGAGGCAAGCTCAAGTGAAGGACCAAGAGGCACAAGGAGTCTTCAAGACATATATGATGCCACGGATGAGGTAACGGAAAGATTAAGTGATTTAACACTTTTTTGTCTTTTTGCCGGTAGTGAACCTCTAAGCTTTGAAGAAGCAACTCAAGACAAGAAGTGGAGAGATGCTATGAATGAAGAAATCAAAGCCATAGAGAAGAATGAAACTTGGGAGCTCACTACTCTTCCAGAAGGGCAAAAGGCAATCGGAATCAAATGGGTGTACAAGGCAAAGAAGAATTCAAGAGGAGAAGTCGAGAGGCACAAGGCAAGACTTGTTGTCAAGGGATACAACCAAAGGCCTGGGATCGACTATGATGAGGTATTTGCACCCGTTGCTCGTTTGGAAACTACTAGATTAATTATTTCTTTGGCGGCACAAAATAATTGGAGAATCCATCAAATGGATGTGAAGTCCGCTTTTTTGAATGGTTTTCTTGAAGAAGAGGTTTATGTGAAACAACCTTTGGGATATATTGTGAAAGGGCAAGAAGACAAAGTTTTGAAATTAAAAAAAGCCTTGTATGGCTTGAAGCAAGCACCAAGAGCTTGGAATACCAAAATTGACAAGTATTTCCAAGACAACAAGTTCACCAAATGTCCTTATGAGCATGCCCTTTATACAAAGGTCAATGATAATGGAGATATATTTGTGGTTTGCTTGTATGTAGATGACTTGATTTTTACCGGCAACAATTCTATTATGTTTGAAGAATTCAAGCAAGCTATGTCTCAAGAGTTTGAGATGACGGACATTGGCCTTATGGCTTACTACCTTGGCATTGAAGTGAAGCAAATGGAAGATGGAATGTTCATCTCTCAAGAAGGTTATGCTAAAGAAGTTCTCAAAAAGTTCAAGATGGATGATAGCAACCCGGTGAGCACCCCCGTGGAATGTGGAGTCAAATTATCAAGATATGAAGATGGAGAAAAGGTAGATCCTACATTCTTCAAAAGTCTTGTTGGAAGTTTAAGATATTTAACTTGCACAAGGCCGGATATTCTATTTGGGGTTGGACTTGTTAGTCGGTATATGGAAGCTCCTACTTCATCCCATTTGAAGGTCGCCAAGAGAATTCTCCGCTACATCAAAGGTACCCTTAATTATGGCCTATTCTATTCATTTGTTGATAACTTCACACTTGTTGGATATAGTGATAGTGATTGGGCCGGAGATGTGGATGAAAGAAAAAGTACGACGGGATATGTTTTCTTTATGGGAAGTGCGGCTTTTACATGGTCTTCAAAAAAGCAACCTATTGTGACACTTTCTACTTGTGAAGCGGAGTATGTTGCCATCTCAAGTTGTGTTTGTCAAGCTATTTGGCTAAGGTATTTATTGAAGGAGCTTCATATGTTACAAGAAGAGCCAACGGAGATTTTTGTGGACAACAAATCAGCAATAGCATTAGCCAAGAATCCGGTGTTTCATGAGCGAAGCAAGCATATCGATACAAAGTATCATTTCATTAGAGAATGTATGGCTAAGAAGGAAGTGAAGCTCAAGTACATGAAGTCTCAAGATCAAATTGCCGATATTTTCACTAAGCCCCTCAAGAGTGAAACATTTTGCAAGTTAAGGAGTTTGCTTGGAGTTGCAAAACCAAGTTTAAGGGAGGGTGTTGGTTATTAAACTTGTTTTTTAATATTAGTAACTTATGGTTTTATTTTGTAATTGCATATTAGTATGGTGAGGAGTTACATGTCTTTTGGGTTTTTAGTCATGTGGGAGTTACATGTCTTTTGAGTTTTTAGTCATGTGGGAGTTACATGGAGTTATAAGGGATTTATTTAGAGGAAGTTATTTGAGATTTATTTGGGGTTATGAATGGTGTAATGACCAATTCAATTAGGAAGGTTAAAAGACCATCTAATGATGCCTATAAATATCCATGTACTCTAGTTGTTTTAAAAATAAGTGGAATACAAGTTATTCATGTGTGCCTAAAATCCTCTCCACTTTTCTTCCATAGAATAATTTGTGAGTGTGAATCCTCTTGATTTCCAACAACCTCATCCTTTTATTCAAGATTGAAAGTTTGATGGAAATTCAAGATTTTATCAGTTACAGATTCATTTTGAGTCAAAAAATACTACAATATGATATCATTTTCGAATTTAACTCCTAACTATCGGCCGGGTGCGATCTTCTTCTAACCATACTGCCTGTTGTTTCATCTACTTTTTCTCACCGGCTATTACTTATTCCCCTCATGCCTTCGCATGGTACATTCCATCCCTGTCTCCTTTGACTCTCTTATATACTTCTTTCACATATCCAATAAATTGGATGGCTCAGCCTCCCCTTCCCTCAAAAAACAATATAAATATTTTTTTTTTACTTCGAAGTTTATAATGCAATGCGTTATTAAAAGTTAAAATTTGTGTTGAGATCAGGTTCATGCGAGGAGTTGGCCTGATCTTCATAGCCAAAATCAATGCCGAGATCTGCTCAACCTCTAATGATTCATGCCATATATCTGTTCGATTTGCTATTTTTGTTTTATTTTTTCATATTTTTCTTGTCTTCAATCCTCACCAATTTTGCTTTATCTTATGTCGGTTTCTTTGAATTATTTTTTTAACAATATCACTAAATTAAGATGTTATAAATATGATGATGTCATAGCACACCCTCGCATTGCTCTATGCTTACAAATACGAAGCATTATTGTTGTTGAACTTGATCTCATCATGGACTAAAATAATAAACATGAAGAATAATATTGGTTTCAACTATTCTTATAAATGATGAAGTGCATTTTTATATTACGTCAAAGTGATTGTCAATATCTAAAATTTAATATATGACTTACTTTTGCCGTCTATCATTGACAAGCTAGGGTAAACCAATTTCGTACGACCAATTCATCAATGGATGGTCCAACGGGATGAAGATTTCTCTCTTCCAAATTGAATATTCCTATATCATAGCCATCAAGTGATCAAGATAAGTGAAAGCACCTCATCATTGAATTAAAAGTGGCGGCCTCTTAGCTTAGAGACATTCCATGTTGAAAGAGAACTGGAATAGTTGTCTCCTAATAAAAGAGAGTATTCATCAAGACTTTATTCACAAGTCCATATATTGCTTCTTTTGTAGGTGAAATTTGAAAACTATAATCTCATTTTTCTCCCATATTTTATGGCGAGAATAAATGTTTTTCAATTATCGAGTATATGACCAACATCAAAGTGCTTCGATTCCCTTCAAACCACCAATAGATCTCCAGTTGCTAATTCCACTTGGTTGTTTGTGTTGGTAAACTCTCAGATTTGCTACTTTCAGAATCCGCCTTCATCTTTGGAAAAAGGCTTGTTAGGGTTCCAAGCTCTGGCATCTTCCCCACTAGCATGGTATATAACTGGCCCTTGTGATGTCCCCAGTGTCATCACACACTTGATCTAGAGTCTCAAATCTTCCAGCTTTATGCACCCATCACCTCCTCTTTCGACAAACATCAGGCCTTATGCCAGCTGAAGTCTTTGCCATGGCTGCAAGTTCTTTGTTTTAAGTACAGGTTGCAGTTGGAGTTAACCAATGAATGAACTTTCTCATGCACAACCGGTGGAATTCATCTGGGGTGCATGGCTCTAGATGGGGGTTTGCTGCTAACAGGTTAGATGTGACAAGACCCTCAAAACCATGCACATCTGAAAAATGAGACAACGTGATGATGGATGGGTGCGGAATTGGCCTGGGTGAATGGGTTAAGTAGGTGAATTTCGGATCTCTTATATAATGCCAGTAATGAGTGGTACCTATATCGAAACTAAAGCAATTACAGAGCTCTGGGACTGGGGAGATGGTGTGGGGCTTTATTCTTGGAGAACAGAAGAAGGTGCAGCATTGCTCATAATTGGTAAGATTAATTATTGAGGAATATAGGGGACACCTGGGATATAGAGGTGTGTTCTTTTTCTAGGCAGTGCAGGCAAAATGAATCAGGCTGGTAAAGGTCAGGCATTATACGATCATCCACAGCAATTAGGACTGGAGCTTTGTCTAGTTGTGCTTGACAATGTTGGATGTCGTGTTTGGCCATTAATAGACGGAATTATCAGGCTGACGCTAATTTTATAGGTAGCAAGATGGGGCTGAAAGAAGGAGAACAAAGTTTTTATAATGAAGAACAGCAATAGAGCCCACTGCAAGAACCTAGCAGCTGAGGTCTATCAGGTGGACCATGCAACCAAAAAACCAATTTCATTAGGAAACTTTCCAGTTTGGGGTGAGCCCCTAAGAGGCAAGGTACATCATATCGCCCGAACTGAGCAGTATGGAGCGTATCATGCTGTACCGATTCAGTATCGATATCCGATATGAATGGCGTACGACACTCGGTATACTAAAAATATTATATACCATACCATACTTATATTGTGCTGGTGTAGCACCGATACGAGATCCGATACTGAAATGACAAACTTTGATTAAAAAAAAATATAAATTTTATAGATTTTAGACAACACACTCCGTGACGTGAGCAAAACTGGGCACATACACTACTGGGCATCTGAAGTTGAAATTCTCTTCATAAAGAGAGATAGAAATGGTGCCTTCTGTGAAAACTTACTAGTTGAGGTTTGTTCGTGCTTTCTATGCAAAAAAAAAAAAAAAACTGAAAAAAATTCAGAAAAAGCTGATATTGGGTGACCTGGACCACTGTTGCCTTCTAGAGGAGTGTAATATTTTATGGATCTTACACACACACAGCTACATAAGCAATACTTGATACATGCCCTGCTTAGGACATATCTGGTTGTGCGAATCCGAGCCATGAAGAGGACCAAAACTTAGCATCACGGAAGCTCGCCTGGCAGGTTCCTTTAGGACAATTTTTTTTTCAGATATGATGCAAGGTTCTGTGAATGTAAGACTTGACTCAAGTGAGGCATGCAAGGATGCGACAAGGTTGTTTACCTGTGCACTTTAGAACATTCAGAGGCCAAACCTGAATCTTAATGTCAATGGCATGATAGATGTCGAAAAAAAGGAAAAAAAAAAAAGAAGAAAAGAAATAGAGAAAAGCTGCAGTGGCAGTTAATGACTAGGTACCTTTCTTTTGGTTTTTCTTATTCAAGCCTGCAACATGCTACCCATCTTCTGGATATCTCCTTAATAACATCTCTACTGTTGAGATTTTTATAATTTTCTTATTGAGTAAGAAAATACGTCTCGATACTCTCTCTCTCTCTCTCTCTCTCTCTCTCTCTCTCTCTCTCTCTCTGTGTGACTAATCCATAAGGAATTCATTGTTGAGCAATACACCATTTTCTCACTTAAGCTTTTATATGTTTGCCATATATTCCCTAGAATCTATGATTGAGTTGAGATTTGAAGAAACATTTATTGTAGGTATGTATTAGATGCTCTTGTAGCCCGCCTCCAGCATAGCGCATATAGAGGCTGCACTGTACTTTTTTTTTTTTGGTAGAACAGATATGTTATAAATAATGTGTATAAAGACATCTACGGGAGTCACCATACAAAATTTCCAAGAGAGAAGGGAGAACAGAGACAGGATCCCACAGGGTAACTCTTGTGATGATTGGCCACATAAGAAAGACTGCATTCTACTTAATAAGTGTGTCTTGTAAAGGATAAAGCACTTTTGGGTAAAGTTAGCTCATGCCTTCCCATGCTTATTGTTCTTTTTAACTCCTAATAACAGGAATGGCTCTTGTATCTGGATAAAAAAAATGACATGTAGCATAGTTGTACTAGAGACTGAAAAGTGCTATAACAATTGTGTGGGCATGGTTAAAGCACCTGCAGTCAATTTACTGGAAAAGCTTAAGCTCTTGGAACATCCCCATATATCATCAGCATTTAATTGATGCTGCTACTTTTCTTACTCTACTTTCTTATAAGGACTCAGCATAAGCAAACATATTTAAGCTTGCAAGTACCTGTCTTATAGTTTACATTAGAGGAGAGTTGGCCTATCTTCTGTTTCCAGTTGTCTGACCAATTGCTCCAAGAAGATTGTTATAGTTACCATGATTTGTGTTAAAAACATGAACTTTGCTCAAGACATTAAGAAGTGTGATGGGTCGTTGATTTAGGAAATTTGCTTGTAACATAAATCCAGGAAGGTTGTCATGAATTTGTTAATAATATGAATATTGAGAAGGGAAATAAATGAAAATGCTGAATTGCTGAATAACAACTAAGGTTTCCTAGCCTCATTATATCAAGAAATAACTAAGATGTCATTAACAATCCTGTATGGTCAAGAGCACTATGATCTTGAATTCATTCCTAGTGCTGATGTGTGGCATGATATGTACATTTTTCTGGCAAGTGGAAAGATGTGCTTGACTCCAGGATTAAAAGTTCAGGTGATTATTAGATACTCGTGCATCGCAATTGTCATTGAATTAACTTAAATATCTCTTCTAAAGAAATTATCATAAATATCAGTCCTTTGTGATCGCTTTTCTTACTATGCATACCTGCAGTTTCAGAAAATAAAGGATGCTATCGCCATGCATAACACTGCTCACTGCAGTATTAGCCTCCTTGAAACATCAATCACACAAGAGAAGCCTGCAGAAGCTACCCTCAGGTAGCTGTATCGATAGTTAGTCTGGGTCTGGGATGTTGTACAAAATTCACATTAATTTCTGATTCGGTTGGAACATATCTATCTATGCCTTGAACTGAGAAGCCATTCATGTATGTCAGTATTCTTTTCCGACTTAATGCACTTGAGAATTTTGTGAAGAAAATCTATAGAGGATATGTGTATGTGCTTGCTTGGTTCTGTTCTACATTCTTTGGCTTCTTACATAAGAGTTGGGATTGTTCCCACATGACATGCATCAGAGGTAGCCTGAAAGAAGAGCTGGAATGGATGTGAGAAAGCATATAGAGAAGGGATCTGGTTTAAAGAGTCAGTTTTTACTTGGGAAATAGAGAATGGAAGGGGTTTTATCTCCCAATTCGTAACGGGAATTGGGTCATTTATGAGAAAATGCCAGAAATGTGGACTTTGTCATCACATCTGAAGTGCAACTGCTCTGCTGCCAACAGAATTATTTGCATATTATATGGTATGGGATACGAAGTTGTGAAATATAGTTGCCACCTCCGTCCAGTGCCAACTCTCGAAGTCCTAACGTTCAAAGTGTAAGAAAATATAAGATATGTAAATAAATCTACCTCATCCTATCAACTTAAATTTTTAGGAAAAATGATGATTTCAACATGGTATTAGAGCAAAAGTCCTAAATTCGAATCCTGTCTCCGCACTCTTTAACCCCATTATTAAAAATTTCACATATAAGGAAAAGTATAAGAAAATATAAAATATATAAATAAATCTACCTCATCCTATCAGCTTAAACTTTTGGGACAGGTGGTGATTTCAACACAAAGCTGTTGTAGTTAAGGATAACTTTTTTGGTTATAAGTATTTTTTTTAAAAAAATAAATAGAGAAAGGAGACTAGGCATGGTTCAAGTTAAAACTATCAAAACTTGTTCATGAAACCAAATTACCCAAAATTGGCTCTAGAAGAAAACAAAATAATATCTCCGAGCCTACCACGTTGGTCTATGAGATACTTCATAGTCCATATATACCTCTTATTATTATATAAGAGCTCTTGATGCATTTCATGTATGTGACACTAGCGAATTTTAGTATAATCAGTCCTTCATTTACCTAATTTGTTTTCATTTTTTTTCCTTTCACCACCCATCATTCTTCTCTCATTTTAAGAATTAGGACAAGAGGAATGATATGGACCTATTTGAATATTCTTGCAAGATAGGGTTGAAAATTCTATAGAATTTGTGGATAGGGTCGTACATTTAAGTATGCCCCTATATCAACCTAATACTACCTATCTCAAATTCTATTGGATGGGGTTTTTTTTCTATTCCTACAGTGCAAAGGCTAGAATTTAGGTCAGATTTGGACAGGCTCCTAGAAAAGCAAGATGAATAGGCCAATAGGCATAATTCCTATAAAATTTTTAGCTCAATTCTGGTGGAATATCCAAACAAGCCTAAATTGAAATCGAGGTGAGGGAATACTTTTCTTCCCTCTCTCATCCATCTTGGATCTTATGAATCATGAATCTGACGTTCTTTAACGAGTCTGATTAGTGCAAGAACTTGAATTTTTGCGGTAGTACTTGAGAAAGCCCCATCTTATCAATAGTCGATGAAAGACATATAAAGCAAGAAACGAGTATATTGTACACCGAAGATAAAGGTATAGATCAATTTTGAAAATCATTTCAACACCTTCGAAGCATGAAGCATGTATGAATTAGTGTTCGTTAATTTTAAGAAAGGTTTGAACCTCTTCTATGATGCTAGGCTTCAACTTACTCTTCACGAAGCTGACCTTTTTCTTCAGGGACTGGGTACCTTGCAATCCTCTAGGTGCAATTAATCTAGACAAGTCAGCGGTTCTTGTTTGACATAATCAACTTAGCCCATTAGATGAGGAAGGCTGAGAGCCATGTCCTTTAGAGGAAAGCAAGAGGCCATACCATAAGACTAATTCGGTTGAGAGGCATATCTTTTAGGGGAAAGCAAGAGGCCATGCAAGAACACCAAGGGCGCATTTGGTTCGCAACTAGAATCGAAAAAATTATGCATTTAGCTCGTGAGTGGAATTGGAATCAGAATGGGAGTTGGATTGGCATACTAAAGAAGAATCGGAATTGAGCTTTGAGAGATTGGAGCATTCCATTCTCTCTTAAAATAGGAATCAAATGAAACTTCCTCCAACCAAACAGATGAAATAGAAGCCACATATTTCTATTTTCATTTTAGAGTCCAACTTTCTTCGGCCAAATATACCTCAAATTTTTTATCCAGAATCTCCCACTCAAATTCATCCATACGCGACTTGCAGAGGCCAACTAGTCCAAGTCTTTTTTTCTATATTTTGGGAAAACGATTGGCCATCTTCTCATTTCATGATTTTTTTTTTTTTTTGTGACTACATTCTGGCCACTTGCGTAGGCCAACTAGTCCATGTCCTTCTTCTATATTTTGAGAAAACGATCGCCCATCAACTCATTTCATGACTTGTTTCTTAATACATTCTGACCATAAGAATGGACCTCAAGTTGGGATTACTGATGAGGTTTTAGTCATTATGCGACAAATGACAATAAGCAATTAAATCACCCGGATGAAAGGACAAATCAGCATTCGAAAGCGTGCACATCGCAAAATTCATCAATTGCTGACCGCGTAGTGAAATGAAGACATTAATTGCTGGTGATTTGGACACAGAGGGGAACATTTGTTCCATATATGTTGTGAAGCGATTGGGTCAATGTGGACGCTCGGTCAGGTTTGATGTCCACTCTTTCTTCTCCAATTTGCACATGTGCTAGATATTTTTCTTTACATGTTCAAGGCCAGGATTCGTTCTTAAGATTGTCACGAAAATTTCTTGTCATTGAACGATTCCCTGTTTCGCAAGGTGGTCCCTGTGTTTCCGCAAAAAATATTGTTTTTATATTAATTTACAACGAGAGATATAGTCAACAAAAAGGTATAGCAAGCTACCTGACATGTTGAAGAACAAGATAATAAAATTCAAATTTTTCAAGGAAGGTAAGATTCTGCACGGTTTTTCAAAGAGTCCAAATGAATGCATTCAAATTTCCTTGGATTTGGCACTACTTCTAAGAATTTATATCCTATACCATGCGCACCAGTGCACCATGCTAAATCGTACATCTCAATTCATGTGAGCCCTATGCAATGCATTAGTCTTGGATTGCCGCCTGTGCACCTCCTTTCGGTTTGTTCCTGTGGTGCACTGCCGACATGGTGCGCGTTGTGCAAGGTATAATTTCTCAACCTTAGCTAATAAGAGTTTTGCAAGGATTGTACAATATAGTGAATTCGGGTGTGTGTAGAGTTCCTAGGCATACATTAAGAGGCATGCCTCCCCTATGGAGCTTTAAGTAGGTGCCAAGTGATAAGGCTAGAAATGCTGGGTCTAATACACCTATGGGTTTGGATCCTTTACGGTTCGATTTTTGTGCCGTAGAATTTGGTACCACGGATAATTGTCGCATCATCCATCTCAAAGATGAACGGCTCTCATTTATCCTAAAAACGGTGCATTGCCAAGATAAAGAAGAATCGCCTATCTATGAGATAGATGATGGGGTGGCTATCCATGATGATATCATACTTTATGGTGCAAAAGTTGCACAGTAGAAGTTCTTTTTTGTATGCCTACAAGCCTACTTGCAGAAGAGGAATGCTCAGTGCACATGCTATATATGTTAACGAATCTATTGAGTTTAGATCTGGTTAGATCGCCATGATAGGATAGCTCGATCCGGATCATCTAAGATTCAGATATGAGAGGGAGTGATTATGGGAATGTAAGAAACTACCATATAGTTTCTCCTTCCCTTTCTCTCATACATCTGAGTTTTTTCAAGCTCAATTCACGTCTGAAACCTTCTATCAGCGCTTCTAAGTATTTCAAAACAGAGGACACCAAGGAAAAACTCTACTTCATCTTGTTTTAGCACATAGAGCATTTGCACCATGGATTTTGTATGCTTTCCATTTGTAATTGCACACGGAAGAGCGCATGGTTCGACCCCTCAAGATTCTAGGAATTCCATACTTTGCATACTTTTGAGTTTAACTCTCAAAATTTGGAAATGTATTCGATATTCCCTTCATAAGCCATCCAACAACTTGAGTATATGCATGGCAGGATTTCACAGACCTAAAATCTGTATTGCTGACAAAGAATAATAATTCCTCCCATGCAAAACCATTCAAATTAGATGACAGCTAGTTTTTTCGAGGACTCACAACCCACATTATGTATGCTTTTGATTTATTAGTGAGGCCGACACCCAGTGCCTATAAAAGAGGAACTATGCATGGATCCATGGTATAAATGCTTTTAAAGTGCTTAGTTATGGATACACTTTGAAGGTGACTCGTTCAGATGCTAGACCTTTATGTGCAACGAAGCCAAAGACATCATTTTTTTTTCCTGCGCTAAATCATCCACTCCTATCTGAATCAGACCACAAGAGGGTTGTGTCGGATTGACATTCTAAAAATATATATATATATATGTGCCTTGATTTTTGAGTGAGACACCCATGAAGTGCCTACGAGGGAAGATTTTTGCGTATAGTATCCAGGTATGAATGCTTTTGAATTAAGTAATCATTTATGAACTTCGACTACAACTCATTTGGACATGACAGACTGTGCTGTGCCACAGTGCCAGCAAATTCTTACAGCTTATCACGTAAGTCTATCCACCACCAGCAGACAGCTGGTTTTATAGAGACTTTGCACCAAGCATCATAAGCCCTATATTTATGAGTGAGGTTGTCTTCCATAATAGCGTTGTGCATGAATCCATTATAATATAAACCATTTTGATGTTAATAATAATTTAGAGGTCGCAACCTTATGTGTTTTATATCAAATATTTTCGAGTCGCATATATGTTAGCCTTGCTCCTCCGCGAATTCCCGGTAGATCCATGTTCCTCCATCCCAGAAGTCACAATTTTAGATTGCCTTCACTTCTCCTCGCCTATTCGTAGCATTTGCTTGTGTTATGTGTTTGGGACTTTGTGTTAGGGCGTCTACACCAAAAGAAGGGAAAGTATTAGAAGTACAGTACTATCTTATTAGTGATGGATTGCTAGGCCATGGAAAAGTAGAAGCAGCCATGTTGTTGCTTGAGAGGAGACAGCTTATCATTCTGTATACTTTTCCTTGCAGTTCCCAGTCCATCAGGGCACGAGATTGCTCTATTTTGCCTGCATGTAGTCTTTGTCTTGATTGGAAAGCCATACGAGTGGGAGTACGAGTTTAGACTAGAAGTCATATTAGATTTTTGCAAGTTGTAGGATGGTTCCAAAATGTGTGTGTGGGACGTTCCCTTTAGTCGACCAATCTAATATTTTCAAGAAGAGCTATGCCTTTTGAGTCTTCAGTGACTTCTAAGTTACTGACTTTCCAATCAGACGAACATTTCCTAAATCGCTTTGGAAGTCTAGGGCCTCTAGGCTAGGGTGGGCTTTGGAGAAAGCTAAAGCTTGTCGACTCGATCGTCTCCTGACCACAAGTGAAGTCTAGGCTACGATTGGCTTCATTTATCTATATGCATGTTTGCTTTTGGCAAGCGACCCATGCAGTTCTCCACAGCTAATTGTGTTCGTACGTGCAGCTTGTATGTCTCCGTGCCTGCGTGTATGAGAGACAATCTAGATTTCATAACGTAGAGTTCTTACTCGGCCTCAAATTGATGTGGTACGTTCTCGTGAAAATTGGTGGTTCCAAGCTTTAAAGTTGTTTGATTTAGAATTATCTATGTACTCTGAGGATAATGCTTCAATATATAGGAATTTTTGTTAACTGGGATACATGGTAGGTGGCAACTAGGAGTTATGCTCATTTTCGACTATGTATGTATGTGTGTGTGTGTGTATGTTTGTATGTGTATATATATATATATATATTAAAAGGGAGGTTCTATCTTGGCAAAACTCTTCATTTGCCATGGCTCTTCTTTCGCCACCTGTATACAGGGTCCCCAGCAGTCGCTTACATACTTCAGCAAGGATGTAATTTCTAAGTATTTTCTATGTAGTGGCCAAGCTTGGGACCATGATGTTTGACTAGGGATAGAGAAAGGTGACGCAGTGGGTGGCCAAGCATGTGCTACAGATGAAAAGAGGCCCCAAAAGACAAAGTAACCTCATATACAATTACTTCCAGCCAGTCAAATTCGCCGTCGCAAGGCCTCTTAAACAACAAGATTTAATCACCAATCATCATGCAAAATCTCACACTAAAACAGTCTATATGCCTGAAGGAACAAAGCGATTACCAAAAAAAAATTATATATGTATAATATTCTATTTCTCAGTCAAATCCTCCATCTCGAGGCATTTTTACGTAAACAACAGACATTTAGTCACCAAACTACATCGAAATTTTTATACTCAGCACTCCCGTACACCTAATTGTTAATTAAAGGACAAAATTTTAGGCAACACGTGGAAATTATAGCTAAGGAGAGGTTTCCATCCTTCACTGCTCCCTGATAAGTTTAGACCCATTCAAAGGGCTCTTCATTAATGTGGTCAAGCCGCCAGAAGAGCGACCAACCATCTCCATCCAAATTTTGGAGTCCGAGAATCTATTGGCTTCTTTGTCCAGATCTTCCATCTTTGAATAGAATCGGATTCCATGTAGCTCCTTTAATTTGCTTTAAACTTTGCTCAAGCAATAGGACTGGGTAAAGTGATAGGTCAAAATTGATGGCCAGCCTCCAGAGAACGAAGGTCAGGGAGTCGTGGCTGCTGGTCGCGCCACCACAGCATCAACCGCCCTGGTCACAGCTTCCTTGAACAACTCCTCGACCCAATCACTGGCCTGTGACATCAATAGCAGTACACAAAAGCATTACTTCTTTTGTTTTTTTAATATAGATTAGACTAACCCTTACTTGATTATTAGTATGTTTCATTATGTATTAATAATAAATATGTATTAGTATGTTGTTAGTCATGGAATGCATGACCAGAAAACTCTTGAGTTGTTCCGGTCATCATCTGTTCTTAATTCAAGCAACGAATGGGCGTCAACCTATCAATAAATATTCCGTGGTGCTTGATTAGTTGGACAGCCAGAAAAAAAAAAAATCAGGTGGCTAAGAAGTTGGGAAGCATAGAACCGGCAAAATACATTAGCCTGATCAAAAGATCAAAGATCACGTTAGCTTGTAGATTAAAAATTGATTCAGTTGAAGGGACTACATGTTACATCACAGTAGGAAGAAACTGGCGAGCTGTTCAAACCTGGCTAAATTGTTTGATGGGACAGTCAAATTTGTGATACAAGGTATAGTTGTTTGTTATTGACCCAGCCATGGACAGCCATCCGGTCAAGGAAAGAAAATTCCGAAAAAAGTTGAAAACGATTTCATGAAGAGGGCCCACCTAAAAATGCATGTCCTAAAACTTTGGGGCAATGTTTTTAGCTTTGCATAAGATAAGATTAGTTTAAGAACTTTATCCCACTCTCCAAAAAACGTAATGCTTCGGTACATTTTATTCTGCTTAAAAAAAATACAAAGTTCGTTACATTATTTGCTGCTCCATATCCCTTCTTTCTGGAGGTCTCATTAACAAAAAAAATTAAGCATAAACTCTTAAGAATATGAATTACTTTAGTTTGTAATTCAAACCAAATATCCCGTAAATATGTCAAAATTTTGAAATAAAATATTTAGAAGTGAAAAAGAAAAAAAATCTCATCAAATTGGTAGTTCATCAAGTCTTTTTAGCATAAGATTAACAAGAATTAATATTGGCAAGGTAACTTCCAAAACAATGCTATCAAATGACGGATATTTGTAACTATACATACCTGAACCTGTAATGTGAAGTTTAAGCGTGCAAATGTATTCGCTTGTGGTAAACCCGTGCTTGCATCCACTGATACCAAGCTGATATCTCCCATCTCTTTCAGGCATTCAAGAATGTGGAGAACTAAATCTATCATATTACATTCTACCCTAACTGTAACTCTAAGGTTGATTCTTTGGGCATGCGACGTTGATTCGGAGGCCCTGGTAATCTGAACTTCTACTGTTTCGGTTGAAACACCAACTTCTTTAGTTTCATCAGCAGGCTGAAGTTGCATTTCTAGCATCCGGTGTCTTTCTTCAAGCTCAGAGATTCGAGCTTTCAAAGTATTCACAAACTCCCTTGCGTTGGAAAGCACTGACGCCTTGTCCTTCTGTTGGGAGAGAAAAAGAAGGAACATATCAAGAGATTGTTCATTCAATAATTTGCTGCTGTCTAACAACAAGTATTCTTATTTTTTCTACAGATCAACTTGTCACAGAAAGGTATAACAAGTATAAGATGTGACACCAAAATATATATTAAAAGCCTACAATGTCGATGAAATGAAATCAATGTCAAGGATTTCTTCTGTAGAACAGGCGCCAATTTCCATACTTCTTCTCAACAAAAACGTTCTCCTCCTGATCAAGTTGCCGCAAATAGACAGAACAAACATGAAACTAATATCAAACTGAATTATGGATCCCCTAGTTACTGTCTTACATGAAACTTCCTTCTACTGATCAGGTTGTCAACAGATAGGTAAAGCAATCATATTTTGCTATGAGCATATAGTGTGCATATATGAATACAATTCTTGTCGTGGAACAAAGGTTGTCTTTATATGATACACTTGCTTGACATCATGTTAAGTTAAAAGAAGTTTTAGTTAGAAATATATGCATACCTTTGTACATGGTGGAAGCAACATTCTGAGTGCATGAAAGCTCTCATTAAGCTTCTCTCGGCGTCTGCGCTCTGATATCATATGGTGCAACTGGTTGCTCGCCGTCCGTGGCTCCTGCATTCGACGTTCATATCTCATCTGATATATCCTTCTTAGGATTGAAACCGCCGTTTTCACCATCTTCTGTCCATGCACCGCTGGGTTGCGTCCGACATCTGGAGCGAGAGCTGGGTTATAGGGCTCAAATGCCCCTACCGGTCGGCTCCTTCGGCTCTGCTGGGCCTGATCCTGGCGCGGAGACTGGTAATTAAACAACGGTGGAGGAGAAGAAGAAGTAGAAGGTGAAGAGATAGCGGCAAGCATCGCTCTCGTGATCGCTGCATCGTCGTCTGCAGGAGTTGGAAGCTGGACATTTCGGTGGCGGCTGTAGCCCTGCATGATGGACATTTGGTGTGGTGGAACCAGTAACGCTTGCTCTCCACCCACCTCCCGCGGCATGAAATGAGCACCCGCCTTGGTGAGTAGGAGGGAGGAGTACTCCGGACTTCCCACCGACAGAGATCGGAACGAGGAGGATGATGATGAGGGCCCGCCCTGGTCGGGTGCTGGGAATGGATCCCCTAGAAGGGAACGTTGGATGCATTCCTCGGAGAACACTTGTTGGATGCTCATTTGCGTGTACATCTGCCCCTGCATTCCATTTAGAATAAATACAACTGGATGTATTAGAGCGGAGATCGAAGTGGTGATATAACAATCGATCTTTGGCGAAATGTGAAGTAAATTTATTACATTACTCAACGTCGCCATCCCCAATTCAATCTCCCCGCTTCTGCATCCCATAAAAACAGCTGTCTGTTTGGAAACAACAGTCCATTTCATTGTTGGGTTATATGCTTTTCAATTACTTTCAAGATAAATAACAAGAATGGTTTGTGACTCTACTATTAAGTACGAACCTTAATTCCAGCTTCCTGATACAATGGAAACATACCCAGAGTAAGCATCTCCATGACAAGCGAATGATACAGAAAACGGAAGCACCCCACATCTCTCCTCACTTGCTGCAGCTCTTACCTGATAGAACTGCCGCTGGATCTGCATGGAAGCCGAGATCATTAGCTCCGACTCCCCTAGCTCCACATATGTCAACCCTCCCTTGTAGGCCGATCCAGGGACACAACTTGAAACAGAAAAAAAAAATCAAACCCATATCAGCAAAACAGAACTTATGCATCGAGCAAAACACACACACATATATTATATATATATATATATATATATATATATATATATATATATATATATATATATATATATAATTTTATTTCAAGAACTTTTTACCGCATAAATAGTACCTGCTGTCGATGCTGAAGAGGGAATTCCGGTAGGCCTTGAAGAGCTCCAGGGAGACGCTGCCCGACGGAGACCTCCAATGGCTACCGTCGTCCTCCTGGTGCCATCCATCCACGGAGGCCAGGTGGCTGATGGAAGTGTCACCGAGAATTAAGTGGTGAAAGAGGGGAGATGGTGGAAGAAGGACGGCGGAAAGGGGAGAGGAGAGCGTGACATACTTGGATTGGTGGGGGAGCGGACTCCACAGGCAAATATACGAACATCCAAGTATCCGCGCTGCGCTCTGGAGGAAGCGCCCGCGGGCCTTGGCGCTAAGGAGAAAGACGAAGTCCATGATCATTGATCAGTGAGATGGAGGGGCAGGGGGGCATATAAGCCTCAGCTCTGGAGGTGTGGTTTCTCCCTGCTCCTCCCTCTCATACGTCCCACTCCACAGATAAACCATAAGAGAGCATCGGGCAGCCAGAAGCATTCAGAAGGAGAAAAGTAGTCGTTCAAAGTCATCTTTCGCAAGGGTTTGAAAAAGAGTCAAACCAGGAGATAGAGTTTTTTTTATTTTTTATTCTCTCTCCCTCTCAAAAAAAAAAAAATTGTTCTCATTTTCTCCTTCTTGAGGTCACAGATGACTAACGCCTCACTGTACCCATAAAAGAAAAGGTCAAACTCGGAGGCAGTGAGAGAGAGAGGGTGGGGGTTACCATCCAGGGAAGCAACCTGACCTTGGTTAATCCAAACATAACCTGGACGGCCCATAGTTTCAGTCTGATTGAATCAACATCCACCCAATCTAAATCAAGACAACCTCGGTTCTGATTGGAGATCTGGTAAGCCCAAAAATGAGCTATGTTGACTAAGGGCTCCAAATATATATATATATATATATATATTTCTTTATAGTAAAGTTCGTAAAGTGACTGAGTCTAAAGCCTACTTACAGCCAACCAAACCCTGCTTCTCCTAGCATAACCCAATCTGAAATTTCTTTAAACAGAAAATTTTGGAATTAGGTCAGGTTTGATTGGAGTTAAATGTAATTACATCATTGATTGATTTAGGTGTAGGTTGGCGCTTTGATGTAAGAGCTTGGCTCTTAATCTAGACCAATTCGCCCAACTTGTATCATGTCACTATTCCATATTTTCGGGTATTGTTGTCCCCTCTTTATCCCATTTTTGTTGCATGCACTCGAAGTCTATAAACCTTGCAAGTGTTGTGCGGATGCATGCATAACCCATAATAACCACTAGTGCCACTTAGTCGAAGGGGTCAGGGTTGTATAACCCTTCTTTCGCATGAATCCATCATTGAATTACCTACTGTATAGATCTCAAAGCACTGTAAATCCAATTATTCATGTACAAGCACTTATGTAGGGGGATAACAGTGTAAGGGTAGCCATTTTTTTGCCCTGGTACAATTACCAAACTTTCAAAGATATTTCTTTTCCAACACCTCTAAACTATAAGTTTTTTTTGGTAAGAAGACAATTTGTTGAATTATTCTAGATAGGTACATCGATCCTACCTAGCTCGCCCATCATGATATGCTTAGTAATATTGTTTTTAAAATAATACTCTTAACATGATATGTTGCCATTGTAAGTTGTTATTTGCTATTATAATGGCTTTGAATTGACGTGGTTGCCTTTAGAAGGTTGTTCTTAGTGGCATTGCCAATTAATAGCAAGGATCCTGAATGTCAAGAGCAACAAAGAAACCACGCACCAGAGTAATGAAAAAAATGGGTCGGAGTTGTATCCTTCACGCGAAGGAAGGATACACCTTCCTTCTCCCAATTCTATCGTTGGATCATTCATTGGTTGGCTGGTTGCTTTAAGATATGTGCAAGTAGATGAATGATAGAGTTCGAAGTGCTTCAAGATTTGTGAGTAGGTGATCTGATAGTAGATTTGCATGAAGAAAGGTGCATCCTTATTTTGCTCGAAACTTACAATCCCGTCCCAATAAAATTGGTATGTTATGATATGAAAGTCGAATTAATAGATTAAGGATTAATTAATTTGAGAAATTTATTTTGTGTTGTTACGTGGATAAGTGCAAGTGGCAGCCAATTGGTTGCCTAAGAGTATAGGAGTGATTGATTTTAAACTATATGAAGTTCAAGTTTGATGCATATAAAATGTTTTTCTTTAATGATTTTCTTCATTGCAGATGCCCCTAATGGTGTTGGCGAGAACAAGCTGACCCCGTCGGGGCAATGAAATAGATATTGGAATTTTATGAGATGTAGTTACCGTGGGACCAGTGTCAACGCACTCTTTAGCTAATTTTCGTATTAGTAATTTAGTGTATGGCCGGGATCAAAAGAGTAGCAATTAACTTAGGGAGCATATGATCTTGTATAGTTAGTTTCAAGAAGCAATCAATTGTTTGACGAAGAGCAAAGACTCATCATGTTTAAACTGCAATTTTTTTGGGGGTTGGTGCATGTAAAATATTTCTTCAGCAACATTAACAATTGCTTTGGCTTTAAATGATGTCGTGAACGAAGAAATAAAAATAGCATTTTACAGCATGTGTTGGTTGGCCGTTTTGTTAAAGTTAGCATGACAATTATAATTAATTTACTTATGAAAAGCCATTGATTAAAAAGTTTGAAAAGCAGGTGAACTATTCTTTTGATTCATTGTATTCACGAAGCAGTCAATTTATGCACTCTATTGTTTAAGATTGATGCATATGATGCTGAATTGTTTTCTTTTGCTCTAGTGTTGAACATTGGAGGGTCGTCCCCATAGCCCAACCTGAAACTGGGCCGGCCTTGTTTTGGTTTAGGCAAGGTCGGGTTGGGTTTGGGCTGAAAATCCCAACCCAATCCCGACCGGGCTAAAATTCAAGGTTAGATTCGGGCTGAGATATTTGGTATCCCAACCTCACACAAGCTCCAACATAAATATTATATATATATATAGATGTCTCTCGATTTTCGAAGATCTCACTAGTTTTTTATTAACTATCCAGAATTAGGATCCACATTATACTTACATATTGCCATTTCTATTTAAAAGGAAGCTTTTGACAACAAGGAGACTCATATCCTCCTTCTTTATTAGACTTTCCTCCCTCATGGATTTGGGCAAAGTCTTCACACTATCTTTGTGAAAGGAGTAAGCATTACATCTTTCATCATGAGTTACCCCTTGGTCATATTGCCAAGGGTGACGGAGTAATGTATTGCAAGGATTCATTGGTGTTACATCGTACAGAAGGTTGTTAATATAAATATCACAAATAGAAAAATTTCAATGTTCAGACTTGGTTACTTCATTGCCTTTTTTTGAGCTAAGCAATTTTGTATGACCAGAAATTCTTCTTCGCTTCTAGATTGAACTTATCGACAACTTCTTGAAATGCAATATTTTCGTATGATCCACTATTAATGTTAACGTTGCAGACACATTCGCCAACAATGTGGGTGCAAAAGATATTGGTTCAAAGCCAATTCTCTTCTTCAGCTTTAGGTGCATATATTATAGAGATCGAAGGATAAGGCTTTAGCCTTAACTTGCTTCAAGCTTGATGATAGGCTCATCATCCAGCTCATCATCTATATCAGCAAGGTAGACTTTAGTAATAAGGCATTGGCAAGGACACTCGAAAAATATATTGTCCTATATCTCTACAAGTATAGCAAGATCATAGTGTACATGTCGCGTGGCATGACTCGTGAGGACTCGCATCGCTCAAAATTATGATGTAATACTTGGTTGCTTAGTGGTGACCTCATGGCAATGATAGGTTGGGCAATTGTAGTGCCCTTGAAAGAAGAAGGGGTAGCATGCGTAATATCACATGCATCGATAGATTTTTTTCTTGTCATCTAGGGTCATCGTAGCTTCTTCTTTATATAGAGTGCCTTATGGTAGGCATCATTTCCATATCACATAGTATGACCGGCGGTATCATCAATTTACTTTGGCAAACTATGTAATATTTAGCTTTTGATTTGATTTTGTACACCCTTGTGTTTTACTTTTCACAAATTTTCTCGCAAACATTTTATTCGTACGCACAGATAAATTAAGTTGCTATTAAAATATAAATTACCTTAAATATATCTAACAAGCAAATATTCCAAATTTGCATCTTGGGTTGGGCACGCTCAAACATTTGGCCTAGGTGACTAAAGATGCTTTTGTTTTGTGTACGTGAGGATTAATAAATTATAAATTATTATTTTTATAAATATAATATTTTTCTTTATAAATATTCAAATTAACTATCTTGCTGTACCAAAATACAAAGTCATTGTTTGCCCTATCAAATTGTGGCAGCTCATAAAATAGATAGAGTCCAACTACTTCATTGAATTTATTGGATCATGTCATATTATTCATATGATACGAAGGAAGTTGATTTACAACTAATTATTCATCTTTCTTCCAAAGCTGACACTTGCTTCCATCTCCCCTTGACAAATAGCAGCAACCATTAGATCTTTCTTTTTGGGACCAGCCACTAAATTAAAGGATATAGCAACCACGCCCGGCTCACCCGGGCGGCAGCGCCCATGCCGCGCCTGCAAAAAGTAAGCACAGGCATCATCCTCTCACGTACTTTGTTGGGATGCAAATTATTCACTTTTGTCCCGTTCCTCCCATATGCGGGAGATGGAGGAGAAGGAGGATGACGAGGAAGAGGAAAAAAATAAGATGAGGAGAGAGCTTTAGAAAGAGAGAACGAGAGATCGATGGGAGAGACGGACGATGACGAAGCTTCATCACGGATTATTTTTTAAAAAAATTAAAAAATATTTTTTTTCAAATAAAATTACAATGATAAATAAATAAATAGAAAAAAAATATATTTTGATCATAAAAAAGTCAAGACCGATTTGGGTTCTTTATTTTTTTTTTTGTTGGGACTCCTTCAAATTTTCAAAATATAAAAGAGATATTTTCTGTAATTATAATATTTTATCATATATATTTTGATAAAAAATATGAATCAAAATAGTTTTTTGGGTGTATGTTAAAAGTAATTTTTTTAAAGAAACTTCATTTTGGAGTTTTTTCCAAAAAAAATTTAGCTTCCTAGCAAAGTAAAAACAGCTTTTCAATTTTTACTAAATTTTTTTATTTTATTTAAAAATAATTTTAGAGGATCAGAAAATATTTTTTGGTCAATAAAAATTTGCTAGATGGGCCTAAATCAAAATGGAAGCACGCTAGGCTTACCTGGGCGGCAGTGCCCATGCCACATTCCTGCCGCGGTGAGTGCTCTTCATATAGAAGGCAAAAAGTAGGCACATGCATCATCCTCCCAAGAACTTTGTTAGGATGTCAATTATCCCCTTTTGTCCCGTTCTTCCTACTCTCCTCCCTAATGCTGAATTACACAGTCGGACTGCCTCATTGCTACGTCTGGCATAAGATATCACGGATAGAGATAGAGATAGAAAGAGAGGGGGGATAGAGAGAGAGATGGAGGATGATGAGAAAGAGAGAAAAAAAAAAGGAGATAGCTTTTAAAAAAAAGAACGAGAGTTCAATGAAGAAGAAGAAGGATGATGAGGCTTCATCACAGATTATTTTTAAAAAAACAGAAAATAAAACTTAAAAAAAAAATTTCTCCAAATAAAAATCAAAATGATGGATAAATAAATAGAGAAAAAAATATCTTGATCACGAAAAAGCTAAGGCCGATTAGGGTTCTTTGTTTTTCTTTGCTGGGACTCCTGCAAATTTCTATAATATAAAACAAATATTTTCTGTAACTATAATATTTTATCATGAGTAGTTTGGTCCAAAAAAAAATTTATAAATCAAAACAACTTTCTTGTATATATTAAAAGTATTTTTTCAAAGAAGCTCAATTTTGGAGCTTCTCTCAAAAAATATTTTACCTTTCTAGCAAAATTAAAATAGCTTTTCAATTTTTTTATTAAATATTTTTTATTTTATTTAAAAATAATTTTAGAGGATCAAAAAATATTTTTTGGTCAATAAAAATTTGCTAGATGGGCCTAAATACCGGCTCACCCAGGCGGCAATGCCCATGCCACGCTCTTGCCGCGGTGAGTGCTCCACGTATGGACCGCAAAAAGTAGGCGGAGGCATCGTCCTCCCAAGAACTTTGTTAGGATGTCAATTATCCGCTTTTGTCCCGTTCTTCCTACTCACCCCCCTAATGCTGAACTGCACAGTCGGACTGCCTCCTTGCTACGTCAGCATGAGATATCACAGATAGAGATAGAGATAGAGAGAAGGGGGGATAGAGAGGGAGACGGAGGATGATGAGAAAGAGAAAAAAAATAAGGAGAGAGTTTTTTTAAAAAAAAGAATGAGAGTTCGATGAAGGAGAAGAAGGATGACGAGGCTTCATCACGGATTATTTTTAAAAAAATAGAGAATAAAACTAAAAAAATATTTTTCTCCAAATAAAAATCAAAACAATGGATAAATAAATAGATAAAAAAATATCTTGATCACGAAAAAGCCAAAGCCGATTAGGATTCTTTGTTTTTCTTGCCAGGACTCCTACAAATTTCTGTAATATAAAAGAAATATTTTCTGTAACTATAACATTTTATCATGAGTATTTTGGTCCAAAAAAAAATTTATAAATTAAAAAAGCTTTCCGACATATCTTAAAAGTAATTTTTTAAAAGAAACTCTATTTTGGAGCTTTTCTCAAAAAGCATTTTAGCTTTCTAGTAGAATTAAAACAGCTTTTCAATTTTTTATTAAATATTATTATGTTTTAAAAAAATAATTTTAAAAAATCAGAAAATATTTTTTTGGTCACTAAAAATTTGCCAGATGGGCCTAAATACCGGCTCACCCGGGCGGCAGTGCCCATGCCACACTCCTGCCGCGGTGAGTGCTCCACGTATGGACTGCAAAAAGTAGGCAGAGGCATCGTCCTCTCAGGAACTTTGTTAGGATGTCAATTATCCGCTTTTGTCCCGTTCTTCCTACTCACCCCCCTAATGCTGAACTGCACAGTCGGACTGCCTCCTTGCTACGTCGGCATAAGATATCACAGATAGAGATAGAGATAGAGAGAAGGGGGCATAGAGAGGGAGATGGAGGATGATGAGAAAGAGAAAAAAAATGAGAGAGTTTTTTTTTAAAAAAAAGAATGAGAGTTCGATGAAGGATAAGAAGGATGACGAGGCTTCATCACGGATTATTTTTAAAAAAAAGAGAATAAAATTAAAAAAATATTTTTCTACAAATAAAAATCAAAACAATGGATAAATAAATAGATAAAAAAATATCTTGATCACGAAAAAGCCAAAGCCGATTAGGGTTCTTTGTTTTTCTTTGCGAGGACTCCTACAAATTTCTGTAATATAAAAGAAATATTTTCGGTAACTATAACATTTTATCATGAGTATTTTGGTCCAAAAAAAATTTATAAATCAAAAAAGCTTTCCGACATATCTTAAAAGTATTTTTTTAAAAAGAAACTCTACTTTGGAGCTTTTCTCAAAAAGCATTTTAGCTTTTTAGTAAAATTAAAATAGCTTTTCAATTTTTTATTAAATATTATTATTTTTTTAAAAAATAATTTTAAAAAATCAGAAAATATTTTTTGGTCACTAAAAATTTGCCAGATGGGCCTAAATACCGGCTCACCCGGGCGGCAGTGCCCATGCCACGCTCCTGCCGTGGTGAGTGCTACACATATGGACCGCAAAAAGTAGGTGGAGGCATCATCCTCTCAAATACTTTGTTGGGATGTCAATTATTCGCTTTTGTCTATCCCGTTCCTTCCTACTGCCCCACCCTTACACTGACTGCACAGTCGGACTGCCACGTTGCTATGTCGGCATCAGATATCACAGGGACCCACCAGATACGCCACAGACGGTAAGTTTGTGAGAAAATCCGTAAGCTGAGTTGTCGCCATATTTCCCTTATCCTTTCTATATGGCCTGCTATAAGAAACCACCATCCGCGGAGTGAGAGCAGAGGCCACTCGACTAATGGATGCCGTTCTGGTGTCTCTGCGGAACACTTCCGCTGGGGTTCTTACGTCCCTCCCTCTCGGCCTCCTCACTGTGGCCATCGTCGTCGGAAAGCTTCTTATCGGTGGGAGACGAAGCTTGAAGCGTCCCCCAGGTACCCTGGTCTTCGCCCTATGTCCTGTTCTTCTACGTTGCCATATTTCCCATTCCATGATTCTTTGGTTAATTTTCACAAATGGGTTTTTCTTTGATATTTTCAGTGATTTGCTGTTATTAGTTGACTTGGATGCCGGTCTAATCAACAGGTTTTTGTGGTAATTGAGTTTTCTAATGTAAAATAAACAGAAGTTTGCATAATGCGTTCACATAAAAGGAAGCTAACTGATCTTCTAAGAGGCTTATTGGGAACTGAAGAATGAGGGCAATCTCCGTCTGATCCGAAAAAATCTTTGCTTCCGTTATCTTTTGGAAGGCTTACGCTCCATAGAAACTGTCTGAAAAAAAAAAACCGAATATTTTACATGGTATTTTTTTTTATCGAAAAATCAATCTAATTGATTTCGTATCTTGCTCGATGAAAAATGGGTCGGGTTTTATAGGATTAACAAATCTATAGAACTTAAGGAATGATGGAAAGAAATAAAAAAAAAAAGAAGGAAAAAAATGGAAATGAAATAAAGAATAAAGCCAAAAAAAATAAATAAATAGAAAAAAAAGAGTAAAAGATAGAAGAGCCTAAATTTTAAATGAATAAATTCAAACTCGAAAAAGATCTTTCTGATTGTCGAAAAATGATGTCCTTTATTGAAGGCTTCTTTCCATTCATTCTTTATTTAAAGAATTATTTTTGTGCTTACGTTATTTACTTTCGCATCCTTTTCTCATTAATTTTCTTTTATCCCATAATACTATCAAAATCGCGGTTTTCTGAACTGAAGAATGGAACCTTATATAATCAATAGAATAGAACAACATCTTTAGTAAAAGCGAGAGGGGTTAGGTCAGAAGCATCATGCACGTACTTCAATCCAAACAAGCAATAAACAATATGAATCTGTTTTTCTTTCTATTCTATAAAAAAAATAAATTAAACAGTCAGGGCTAAAGCACATACATATGGAGATGTGCAAAGGACCGATATGCCAGTTAGATGATAATAATTATCCAGGTCTGCCGGCGGTATTCGATTGAAATAGTGCGGTACGAATTACTTTCATATTTTATAAGATCTGTATGAAAACCTGTGAAGCAAAGGGAGGAAATCAGGAGGGAAAAGGAAAAAAAGAGCAACAGAGTATGCTGTAATTGAGAAATTAAAATCTTGTTCATGAAAGAATTGTGAGGATATGGCGTTAATTTCTGTGCCTTTGTCAGGTTTGGTTTGGTTTTGTTTTGTTTAGTTTTTCCCGAGTGGTTTCTGAATTGGGGCATTTTTGTTGGCGCAGCTGTCCCTGGGCTACCTTTGATTGGGAATCTGCATCAGCTCAGGGAGAAGAAGCCGCACCAGACCTTTGCGAAATGGGCCGAAACTTATGGGCCTATCTACTCCATCAGAACAGGAGCCTCTACCGTGGTGGTCCTCAACTCAGCCGAAGTTGCCAAAGAGGTATGCCGGCGCTCCCCTTCTATTTTCCGTCTACGATCTCCACGGAATTGTCTGCTATTGTGGCTGGCTTTTGGCATGCAAATTTCGTTCAACGAGAGAATTTAGGTTTCAACAGAACCGAATATGTAGTAGATACCTGTTAAATAGTAGGCAATTAGAGAAAAAATTTTGTGAAAATCCGTACGAACGTGTGTTTAGTCCCATATCAGTTATTTACTAGATAGATCTTGGATATTTATACAATCAGTTATGCGCTGGGTAGATTTTGGATACTTATATAAGATTAAAGAATTCAAATAATATTTTCTGACTAGTTTTTTTAGATAAGGTTCTGAGTTGTTACAAATGGTATTCGAGCGAATCTAGCCCATAATCTGTGTAAATTAGGGGATACTGCACCACGGATTCAGTGGGGTTGACTACGGGTCGATCGTTGTGTTTGTGATTAGATTTGAATGAATATGAACCCTTAGCCTGGCGAGGACTTCAGAGCTTAAACGGAATGAGTATATGAGGACCCGTGCAGATGTGTGTTTAGTCCCATGTCGTTTGAACCTTTAGCATCAAGAGGACGTCAGAGCTTAAATGGAAGTAGTATGTAAAGATTTGTGCGGACGTGTGCTTAGTCCCACATCGGTTATTCATTGGATAACCTCCTGGCTAATCTTTTTGGATAAGGTCATGCCTTATTACAACTTTAGATGAACCGGACGCATCTTTAATCTATCCAAGCTATGGATTAAAGATAACAATGGAACGAACGCTTTCCCATTCGAAGTGCTTCTGCTGCAAATAAGATTATTGGTTTGCCGAAATGTTTATCACTAATGACGTCGATTTGCTCTGCTGGCGAGGCATGACATTGTTTCCTTTTTTTCAGGCAATGGTGATTAGATTCAACTCTATCTCGACTCGAAAGCTTTCAAATGCGCTGACATTGCTCACTTCCAACAAATCTATGGTTGCCACAAGTGACTATGGCGAGTTCCATAAGATGACGAAGCGCTATATCCTCGCCAGCGTCTTGGGAACAAATGCTCAGGTTTGCAATATGCCAATATAAGAGATGTTCCTTTGACCATAGATGCATATAAAGCACATGTAGGATGATTTTTTCTTTGTTTCACAAAACTTCTATAAGCTAAAATGATGTTCTGTGCTATCCAACATCAGAAGCGATATCGTGGCCTCAGGGAGACCATGATAAATAACATCGTAAATATGCTGCATTTGGAGATAAAGGACAATCCTCAAAGTGCAGTGGAGCTCAGGGAGCCGTTTAAGATTGAGCTTTTCCGCTTAGCCTTGAAACAAGTAAGTCTCGCCATGGAGTACGACCCATAACGTACGTCTTTTGTCTGGGGATGTACTTATGGCGCTATGAGAACAGGCTACGTTATTTAGAGCTTAGAATCGCACTGAAAACTTTTGAAACACCTGAATACCTTGCAGGCTCTTGGCAAGGATCTAGAATCTATTTATGTGGAGGAGCTGGGGCGGGAGATGTCGAAAAAAGAAATTTTTGATGCCTTAGTCACCGATCCGATGATGGGTGCAATAGAGGTAGACTGGAGGGATTTCTTCCCGTATCTAAGGTGGGTTCCTAATAGGAACATGGAAATGAAGATTCAGAGAATGGTCACTCGCAAGAGAGCAGTGACAAGGGCCCTGATCAATGAACAGAAGAAACGCATTGCACTTGGAGAGGTCTTCTTCATCCCTCCATGCCTCTCTTCTTGCAAGTTCTCATATTTTTTCGCAATTACACTCCAGTTTCAGAACGTCAAACGTGAATGTAATTGTCATCAATATACAGGCAATAAACTGCTATCTGGACTTTCTACTCTCTGAAAACACACTGACAGAGGAGCAAGTCGCCACCTTGATTTGGGAAGCAATAATTGAGGCCTCTGACACAACTTTGGTCACAACAGAATGGGCTATCTACGAACTTGCTAGGAATCCGAAGTGTCAGGTAACTGGCAAAGCACATCTTGTTAGCTTTTCCTGTTGTGTTATCTCTGCCTTGTTTATCTCCTTCATCTTCAGGATCGCCTTTATCGTGAAATCCAAGAAGTATGTGGTTCCAAGATGGTTACCGAGGAACACCTGCCGCAGCTACCATACTTGAATGCTGTTTTCCATGAAACTACGAGGAGGTATTCTCCTGTTCCTGTTGTTCCTCTTAGATATGCCCATGAAGACACCCAACTAGGTGGCTATGACGTTCCGGCTGGGACACAGGTGAGAGTTCTAAGCAACGCAGAGCTTTTACAAATCTGCTTGTTGATTTTGTAGTGTTACATGGGTTGTCTCATGAGTCATGACGCTTGCAAATTTTTGCAGATTGCCATCAATCTTTATGCATGTAATATGAACAGAAAGGACTGGGATGAACCTAAAGAATGGAAGCCCGAGAGATTTCTAGGGGGCAATTTTGAACCAATGGACCTGCACAAGACGATGGCTTTTGGAGCAGGAAAAAGAGCATGTGCTGGATCTTTGCAGGCAATGCTAGTTTCTTGTACAGCCATTGGTAGATTCATACAAGAGTTCGAGTGGAGACTGAAAGAAGGAGAGGAAGATAACATAGACACTGTTCAGCTCACCACCCACAAACTTCATCCTATGCATGCATACATAACCCCAAGAGCAATGAATCGTTCAGGACTGCAGTCATCCTGAATCATTCTCTGCTTTTTTCTTCTTATGCTTTTCTGATTACATGTGTGTTAGCATCTTTGTTTCATTAAGCTTATCAAACAAATACTGGTGTTCCTGGTCTAGAATTTCATATGAAATATGATGTAATTCTGTGTATATTGCAGTTTTCAGGCTATTTAGCAACTCTGCCCACTGGCCGATTTTATTTGTCACCTTAATGAATTATCCAGATTTATTGGCATATTTCCCTGGTATTCTTTAATTACAAAAAAAAATCCTAGTATTTTCTCCAAAGTGTATTTTTATCATGGTTATGGGTTAATATGATACCAAAAATTTCTGCTGAACATCCCTGTCATACTTTTCTTATGTTGCATGCAGATAACAGAAATAAAGTGTTCTTGCAATTATAACCAAGCACCTGGTTTCATGCTTTCTTTATTATTATCGCACAAGAAATCCAAATATGATCATGCCAACTTGGGAAACCAGATTGTGCTTGATCTTGAGGCTAGATTGTTTCCTTGGTCCTGGTCCATATTTCTTTACCGTTTATAAAATGGAATTAGTTTGATTTTCACCTAATTTCAAGGCCATAAAAAAGCTGGAGACTGTCAGGAGATCAAGAATTTGGCGAGGCGGAGTCGAGAGCTTAAAGGCAAACGTAAAGCCAGTGACAACCTAATTTGTGGCTAAATGGGGGCAACTAAGCATATGACAGCTATAATACTAGTCCTTTTCTAAAGATTTTGACCACCAGAACTGCCAAGTGCTAACTGGTTTGCTTTTGCTTCATCTTTAGCCGCTTCATATGGTTTATTTTGTCCATTCAGGATCATAGGAGATATAGATTTCGATCCTTGCCCTTATGTCCGCTACATGTACATTTAGGATCGGCTATCAAACTTAGGCAAAATGGATTGGCTTATAGATTGCAGACAATGCAAATTTCAGCTCTACAGTTCTAGCAGCCAATTGAGGAGAGATTATGGCGGTCCAAATGGCGGAAATCAAATTAGTCTCAACAATAACTTTCCCCAGAAATCAGAAGTAGAGAAGAAAACCGAAAGCGAAGATCGAGGACATAGTCCCTCTTTCTTTGCTTTAGACTGATTCTCCAGAATCATTAATATACTTCCATCGTTCATTTATTTGACAATTCTCTTGGGACATCCTTTAACTTGGACAAGATTTTAGCAAAGGCAGATAGATCTTTGTTTTGGTAGAGCAAACACCAATCATTGAAAAGGCTACTGTCTTCCCACATTGCGGATGCAATAGAGGAGTTTTTGTGTAAGAAGATTCTGAAGAGATTGCAACAATCAATATGAAAACAAATTTCTGAAGGTCCTTCCCAAAGAATTTTGCTTTCCAAGGTAAACAGAGACCAATAAACCTGTTTGGAGGTTGTAATACATACAAATTCTGACCGATGACATTCCAAATTGTTCTCGAAAACTGGCATTGGGCAAAGATATTGTCACGCCCCAAATCCGGATCATGACACGGCCGTGCTATTGCAATCTTATGCACACAATAACACGAAGCCACTTAAAATTTCGTAATGAAATAAATAGTTTCATTTACTAATGTCATAACATTGTTCATGAAGTTGGAACAGTACAGAGCTTCTAAAATTTAATTATTACATAATATTTTCAATTACCCCAACCCTGAATAACACCAAGCTCCCTGCTCCTAGTAGTCTTATTCATCTGTAGAAAAAAAATAGATGAAAAGATATGAGCTACACAGCTCAGTAAGTAACCATGTACTATCTTATTGGATCAAGTACAATTATGCCAATGCAGTGATAAAAAAAAAAATAACAGTTGTAGTAAAATAAAACATTTTATAGATGATATACACAAATCAGGTCATAAAGCAATGCATGATCCATCCATGAAAGTTCATAACCATGATAATGCAAGTCATATAGAAATATTGCCATTTATCCATACTTTATAAAACATACTCTCAGACGGATGTGCTGCTATGGTCACTATAATCCCGTGACAGGGCCTGTTAATCTTAGTCGACTAATTCTGTTATTCGTTACCAACTTTAACCCGTTGGCAGAGGGCCTGTTATTCTTTGGATGCTAGCTCCAGGGTGTCGACTGGCCTCTATTTCTAGAGGTGGTCATAGCTACCTGAGAGTTCATAAATCATATTCTTTTTCTTTCATAAATCATAATCATCATAAATAGGTTGGAAAATGATAAATGGCATTATATAATTTAAAATGCATAAACATGCCTCAAATATCATTTTTCATGCAGTCTAACATAATCATAATTTCATAACTCATACATCATCAAATATTCATGAAGGATGCTCTTTAATCAAATTCATGTATCACATGCAATCATATACTTGATCCTAATTTTGAGGAAAATATATCATAAGCAATACATTTTCATAATAATGAATAAACAGTAATTTAAAAACTTTAAGATCAGTGCTAAGGTTACTTACATTGATTCGCTCACGAATCCCTAAGTACAGTTGGGCAACTCCACTGTACCTATTAATATCATATAAAATCAATTATTTGCTATTCTCAACTTTACTATTTATTTTATTTTATTTTATTATATTTATTTATTTATTATTATTATTATTTTATTTCTTTTCTTTTCTTTTTTTTTTCTTTCCTTTCTTTTTTTTTTCTTTTCTTTTTCTTTCCTTTTTCCTTCTTTTTCTTTTTCTTTCCTTTTCTTTTCTTCTCTTCCTGTTTCTTCCCGAAGCTTCTCCCTTGCTTTCTTCTTTTTTTTTTTTTCTCCTCCTCTTCTCTTCTCCCGACTCCTCCTTCCTCTCTTCTCCATTCTTCTCCCACGAAGGGACGAGGGCGAGGTCTGCAGGAGCTGAACCATGGCCGGCGGCGTCCATGGCGATCGACCCTCTCCTTTTTCCCGCGGAGGAGACGCGCACGGGAGAAGAAGAAAAGCCGCGGCAGTTGGCCTTCTCCTTCTTCTCTTTTTCTTCTTCTCTTCTTTTCCTTTCACGATTCATTAGATCTTCCCTCTTTTTCCGCGAAGCAAAGGGGGAAGACCTCCATGCCGGATCGCTTGGGAGGTGATCGGCCGAGGCCGATGACGCCCGCGACCGGCCAGCAGCGCCCGCAGGACGGCTGTGGCTGAGCCTGCGGCCGCTTCCCGCGATGGATCCGCCGTCGAAGACCACAGGTAAAGCCCTTCCCCTTCCCTTCCTCTTCTTCTTCTTCTTCTTCTTCTTCTTCTTCTTCTTTTCTTTTCTTTTCTTTGTTTTTTTTTTTTTTGTAATTGATCTATCCTCCCATGTGGATCGGGAGAAGGAAATGCAGGAAAGAAAACAGGTGGTTAGGGGCTTACCTGGCTTCGGGGATGAACTGCGACGCCCCTCTCCGGCGGCATCAACGTGGGTTCAGAAAACCCTATCGCTGAGGAAGGACGTTCGAAGCTTTTATAGCCCCCGAAGAGTTAGAGGCCGCAACGGCCAATAGGCCTGGCCCACTGGTCTAGCTGTATGCGGGCCGGTTAATGAACTGGGCTCTCACATTCTTCCCCCCTTAAAAGAAATTTTGTCCTCGAAATTAACTTACTTGGAGCTTCAAACTTTGAAGGTATGTAACCATCATATCATTCTCGAGCTCCAAAGTAGTCTCGCTCAGAGAGTGCTTACTCACAAATTTTTTTTTTTGGCAAAATCACGGCATCTCAAAACTTGACCCTTTCTACCTGTAACACATAGGAGTTATTTTGATCTCTTCCAAAAGAAGACTAATCTTTCAACCTTGGATTTCAAATACCATAATTGTTTGCCCAAGAAATTAATTGTTCATGATTAATTCCGGACAGTAATTATAACCGCTTAATGCAAATAGGTTAAAGCATTAGCATCAAATACTTTTCATAATCTATAATCCTTTTTCTTCTCTTAACTTTACCCATGAATTAATGATCAACCTTTATCCTAGAAAAAAACCTCAAACCCTTTCATTTAGATAGATTGACAATGTCATAACTAGGAGTAGGGAATGAATATTAAAGCATTCTAGATCTAAGCCCAACCAAGGAACTGTCAATCCGTTAACACTAAATTTAAGATTTCCAAAATTCTCCCAAGAATAGTCAACTATAACAGAACCCATTGGTGAAAATTACATAGCTACCTCCAAATTATCCATAGAATCAACAACATTCTTCTCCACTAGAAAACTAACTCAAGTCTTCCAATAATTCTACTTATCAATACAACTTCATCATTAGATTTTATCGAAAGAATAAGGTCCGATACTTCCACATTTAATTCCTTTGGTAAGCGATTTAAATCAAGCTTTTCTCTTATAAACCAAAAAAAAAAAAAAAAACAACGTTTTAATTCTGAATAAAAACATTAAGTTTCTTTGTCAAAATATCAACTTCTCTCAATTAACCGATCTATCACAAGATTAGATCATAAACAACTCTAATCCACCCTTGATAGATATTCATCAAAGTTGATTGACAACTGCAATTTCTTTCAATCAGATAGAGGGTTGATCTTAATTGAAGAAATTCAAGCTTTAGATTTAGGAGGGAGGAGGTCTATACCAATATATTCCAAATCCAAGATCAAAATTGATGATCCATTAATTCTAGTCAAAAGATGCTAAGAATTTCTTAACTCGACATAAAATTGGAGAATCTAAGATAGCACAACGACATCCAAAAATCAGAACATTTTTCTTTCATTTATCAAGAAAAGTTCTACTACACAAGAAAACAAATCAAATCTTTTATTATTAAAACTTTCTGAATCAAAGAAATAATACTTCTGACCAACTTAGATAAATAATTTAGATCACTATGTTTTCGCTGCGCACTCTAATTCAAAACATCAAAATCCTTTTGATTCACTAATAACTTTTGATCAAAATACTACTTGTCTACAAACAAAACTATTAAATACCTCATTTCTCTGCCTTTTGCATATCATTTTGATGAACTTGTTTCTCTTCTTTGATTCCTTCCTTGTTAATAGCATAAATCTTTTTTTTTTTTTAAGCTGCTAAAGGATTGAGCATCCTACCACCTTTTTTTTTTTTTTTGATACTTACTAAGTTCATTCATACAGTTTGGAGAAGCAGTTGATGGATATTGATTGAGTTGAGGGCTACACAGGCAGTTCTAAAGTTGTGACTTTTCTCCTTTAATTCATATAAGCTAGTAATGAAAATACCACAATTCTCTTCTTCACTCTCTATAACTCCATAGAAAAATTGCTTAGCCCGTCAAACTATAATTTATGTGGTTTGTTAACAAAATCATCATAAATATTTCCACCACATGTGTATTTGCACTTCAAATCTTTCCTCCATCTTGATCGAATTTACTTAGCTAGAATTTTTTTTTCCTTAAATAAGTGACAAATGCTTTAAACAAATTTTCCATCTTCAGCAACTTCATCCGTAGAAAATGAGCCTTCTTTCCTAGTAAGAGATGAACTTTCAAGTCATCTTGAAAAATTTTAAGCTCGGAAGGTGTAAACTTCTTGAAATTGTTTCTCAATATCCTAATATGTTATATTAGGTATCCTTAAATTGCATGAACAATAATCTGCCCTAATTTAGCATTGCTAGGTGATTCTGAATTTCACATATCCATTAAAAGAAAGGGATGCATACTTTTATCGTAAGATCTCTATTTAAAAAAAAAATCTTCTTCTCTTGTGCTCCTTCCACTAGACAATGATATGTGGAATTATTATGCATAACTTTCACCTTCCTCATGAAACAATTTAAACTTGCTTCTCAGTGGTAAACAAAGGTATTTAATAATTGCCCATCAATTAGAGATGAAACAATTTATTTCAAATCTTAGAAACAGGGATCACTAAATACAACTTGTGAAACATCATGTGTTATTGAACATGTTCCCATATCAAACTCTATTGCTGATTCCACTTACATTTCCAATTGAGCCCATATCATCATCATTCTTCATTTTTTTTTAATATCCAAGCATTTTTTTTTTATTTTTTATCCTTGCTTCCGATGCATACTAGATCAAGGTTAATCCTCGAGATAATTGCCATATTTGCATCATTGAATTATCATGTAATCATATTCTAAATCCAATTCGAGCTAAGCCAACTCTAAATTTCCTTGATAATTCCATTCTACAATTTGATATTGATTTCTTTTTTTTTTAAGAATATTAATTCTATACTCCGATGAATTAAAAGATTTCAAATTAACTTACTCATAAGCACATTCAACCATCCCGAATCCTTTTTTTTTTTTTTTTGGTTAAACTTATTTAGGCCTCTCACGAAATCACATTAGCATTTCATCAATGGTGATACAAAAGCCAAAATCAACTCATAGCCTTGACTTTTTTTTTTGTCAAAACATCAACTAATATTCATTTAATTGATTTATTGCAGGATCATAAACTACTACACTTTATCCATAGTAGAACATTTGAGCCTCAAATATTTTTCAAGATTGATAATTATTCTCAAAATTTACTAAATGACTTTCAATCAAAATACCAATTCGCATTGTAATTGGAAAACATCTAATATTTCATATTCCAAGTAAACAAAGGAAAAACTCTTAAGTCTCATCCTCAAATAAATTTTCTTTCTATATAACAGTTTCATGCATAATTGTCATACATATTTCATTCTCGAAGAATATAAAATCTTTTCTTGTCCAAGCCTTAAACAACTTATGAATGAACCTTATCTTGCCATTAAAATAATTAACTACAAACTAGAAATATTATCCACAGTACCCGATATCAAGTTGATCTTCCAAAATCACTTATATACTAATACACAAACAATCACAATGTACTTTAACATTCCATGGCTAGTACTCCACTTAATATTAGTCAAAATCTAATTTAATCATAATTTAAAAATTTGCTACATTTCTATCACAATCACTAGTGATCTTAAACTTTAAGCTCTCATATATTCCTGTCACATTCCCTATTACTCTTAAACCTTTGTTCTGATTCCAATTTTATTACAATCCTCAATGATCTTAAACTTCCAACTTAAAGCCACTTGTGCCACAGTCCTTAGTAGTCTTAAACCTTAAGTTCTTGTATCATTCATATCGCAATCCTAAGTGATCTTAAACCTAGCTTCTGATAGTTTAATTGTCATAATCCTAATGATCTTAAACCTGGCTCTGATACCACTAAATGTCACGCCCCAAATCCGGATCATGACACGGCCGTGCTATTGCAATCTTATGCACACAATAACACGAAGCCACTTAAAATTTCGTAATGAAAATAAATAGTTTCATTTACTAATGTCATAACATTGTTCATGAAGTTGGAACAGTACAGAGCTTCTAAAATTTAATTATTACATAATATTTTCAATTACCCCAACCCTGAATAACACCAAGCTCCCTGCTCCTAGTAGTCTTATTCATCTGTAGAAAAAAAATAGATGAAAAGATATGAGCTACACAGCTCAGTAAGTAACCATGTACTATCTTATTGGATCAAGTACAATTATGCCAATGCAGTGATAAAAAAAAAAAAAACAGTTGTAGTAAAATAAAACATTTTATAGATGATATACACAAATCAGGTCATAAAGCAATGCATGATCCATCCATGAAAGTTCATAACCATGATAATGCAAGTCATATAGAAATATTGCCATTTATCCATACTTTATAAAACATACTCTCAGACGGATGTGCTGCTATGGTCACTATAATCTCGTGACAGGGCCTGTTAATCTTAGTCGACTAATTCTGTTATTCGTTACCAACTTTAACCCGTTGGCAGAGGGCCTGTTATTCTTTGGATGCTAGCTCTAGGGTGTCGACTGGCCTCTATTTCTAGAGGTGGTCATAGCTACCTGAGAGTTCATAAATCATATTCTTTTTCTTTCATAAATCATAATCATCATAAATAGGTTGGAAAATGATAAATGGCATTATATAATTTAAAATGCATAAACATGCCTCAAATATCATTTTTCATGCAGTCTAACATAATCATAATTTCATAACTCATACATCATCAAATATTCATGAAGGATGCTCTTTAATCAAATTCATGTATCACATGCAATCATATACTTGATCCTAATTTTGAGAAAAATATATCATAAGCAATACATTTTCATAATGATGAATAAACAGTAATTTAAAAACTTTAAGATCAGTGCCAAGGTTACTTACATTGATTCGCTCACGAATCCCTAAGTACAGTTGGGCAACTCTACTGTACCTATTAATATCATATAAAATCAATTATTTGCTATTCTCAACTTTACTATTTATTTTATTTTATTTTATTATATTTATTTATTTATTATTATTATTATTTTATTTCTTTTCTTTTCTTTTTTTTTCTTTTCTTTCTTTTTTTTTCTTTTCTTTTTCTTTCCTTTTTCCTTCTTTTTCTTTTTCTTTCCTTTTCTTTTCTTCTCTTCCTGTTTCTTCCCGAAGCTTCTCCCTTGCTTTCTTCTTTTTTTTTTTTTCTCCTCCTCTTCTCTTCTCCCGACTCCTCCTTCCTCTCTTCTCCATTCTTCTCCCACGAAGGGACGAGGGCGAGGTCTGCAGGAGCTGAACCATGGCCGGCGGCGTCCATGGCGATCGACCCTCTCCTTTTTCCCGCGGAGGAGACGCGCACGGGAGAAGAAGAAAAGCCGCGGCAGTTGGCCTTCTCCTTCTTCTCTTTTTCTTCTTCTCTTCTTTTCCTTTCACGATTCATTAGATCTTCCCTCTTTTCCCGCGAAGCAAAGGGGGAAGACCTCCATGCCGGATCGCTTGGGAGGTGATCGGCCGAGGCCGATGACGCCCGCGACCGGCCAGCAGCACCCGCAGGACGGCTGTGGCTGAGCCTGCGGCCGCTTCCCGCGATGGATCCGCCGTCGAAGACCACAGGTAAAGCCCTTCCCCTTCCCTTCCTCTTCTTCTTCTTCTTCTTCTTCTTTTCTTTTCTTTTCTTTTCTTTGTTTTTTTTTTTTTTTGTAATTGATCTATCCTCCCATGTGGATCGGGAGAAGGAAATGCAGGAAAGAAAACAGGTGGTTAGGGGCTTACCTGGCTTCGGGGATGAACTGCGACGCCCCTCTCCGGCGGCATCAACGTGGGTTCAGAAAACCCTATCACTGAGGAAGGACGTTCGAAGCTTTTATAGCCCCCGAAGAGTTAGAGGCCGCAATGGCCAATAGGCCTGGCCCACTGGTCTAGCTGTATGCGGGCCGGTTAATGAACTGGTCTAGCTGTATGTGAGAGCCCAGTTCATTAACCGGCCCGCATACAGCTAGACCAGTGGGCCAGGCCTATTGGCCGTTGCGGCCTCTAACTCTTCGGGGGCTATAAAAGCTTCGAACGTCCTTCCTCAGCGATAGGGTTTTCTGAACCCACGTTGATGCCGCCGGAGAGGGGCGTCGCAGTTCATCCCCGAAGCCAGGTAAGCCCCTAACCACCTGTTTTCTTTCCTGCATTTCCTTCTCCCGATCCACATGGGAGGATAGATCAATTACAAAAAAAAAAAAAACAAAGAAAAGAAAAGAAAAGAAGAAGAAGAAGAAGAAGAAGAAGAAGAAGAGGAAGGGAAGGGGAAGGGCTTTACCTGTGGTCTTCGACGGCGGATCCATCGCGGGAAGCGGCCGCAGGCTCAGCCACAGCCGTCCTGCGGGCGCTGCTGGCCGGTCGCGGGCGTCATCGGCCTCGGCCGATCACCTCCCAAGCGATCCGGCATGGAGGTCTTCCCCCTTTGCTTCGCGGGAAAAGAGGGAAGATCTAATGAATCGTGAAAGGAAAAGAAGAGAAGAAGAAAAAGAGAAGAAGGAGAAGGCCAACTGTCGCGGCTTTTCTTCTTCTCCCGTGCGCGTCTCCTCCGCGGGAAAAAGGAGAGGGTCGATCGCCATGGACGCCGCCGGCCATGGTTCAGCTCCTGCAGACCTCGCCCTCATCCCTTCGTGGGAGAAGAATGGAGAAGAGAGGAAGGAGGAGTCGGGAGAAGAGAAGAGGAGGAGAAAAAAAAAAAAAAGAAGAAAGCAAGGGAGAAGCTTCGGGAAGAAACAGGAAGAGAAGAAAAGAAAAGGAAAGAAAAAGAAAAAGAAGGAAAAAGGAAAGAAAAAGAAAAGAAAAAAAAAAGAAAGGAAAGAAAAAAAAAAGAAAAGAAAAGAAATAAAATAATAATAATAAATAAATAAATAAATATAATAAAATAAAATAAAATAAATAGTAAAGTTGAGAATAGCAAATAATTGATTTTATATGATATTAATAGGTACAGTGGAGTTGCCCAACTGTACTTAGGGATTCGTGAGCGAATCAATGTAAGTAACCTTGGCACTGATCTTAAAGTTTTTAAATTACTGTTTATTCATCATTATGAAAATGTATTGCTTATGATATATTTTCCTCAAAATTAGGATCAAGTATATGATTGCATGTGATACATGAATTTGATTAAAGAGCATCCTTCATGAATATTTGATGATGTATGAGTTATGAAATTATGATTATGTTAGACTGCATGAAAAATGATATTTGAGGCATGTTTATGCATTTTAAATTATATAATGCCATTTATCATTTTCCAACCTATTTATGATGATTATGATTTATGAAAGAAAAAGAATATGATTTATGAACTCTCAGGTAGCTATGACCACCTCTAGAAATAGAGGCCAGTCGACACCCTGGAGCTAGCATCCAAAGAATAACAGGCCCTCTGCCAACGGGTTAAAGTTGGTAACGAATAACAGAATTAGTCGACTAAGATTAACAGGCCCTGTCACGGGATTATAGTGACCATAGCAGCACATCCGTCTGAGAGTATGTTTTATAAAGTATGGATAAATGGCAATATTTCTATATGACTTGCATTATCATGGTTATGAACTTTCATGGATGGATCATGCATTGCTTTATGACCTGATTTGTGTATATCATCTATAAAATGTTTTATTTTACTACAACTGTTATTTTTTTTTTTATCACTGCATTGGCATAATTGTACTTGATCCAATAAGATAGTACATGGTTACTTACTGAGCTGTGTAGCTCATATCTTTTCATCTATTTTTTTTCTACAGATGAATAAGACTACTAGGAGCAGGGAGCTTGGTGTTATTTAGGGTTGGGGTAATTGAAAATATTATGTAAAATTAAATTTTAGAAGCTCTGTACTGTTCCAACTTCATGAACAATGTTATGACATTAGTAAATGAAACTATTTATTTTCATTACGAAATTTTAAGTGGCTTCGTGTTATTGTGTGCATAAGATTGCAATAGCACGGCCGTGTCATGATCCGGATTTGGGGCGTGACATGGGTGTGAGGCCCAATAGTCCCACATCGGAAAGACTCGTTCCAGAGCCTGGGCATATGAGGCGGGTGACTCCAAATCCTGCAGACGCGTTTTGGGTGGAAAACAAAATCGAGGAGGGGTGAAGGACGCTTGCGTGAAGCCCCAGAACCGGACAATATCTGGCAGGGGAGCCCCGCGGTCCCCCCTCATGTGGCCCCCACGTGGGCACTAGGTGCCTCGCAGAGGCAGGGGCGTGACATTTGGTATCAGAGCCGAGGACGGCTCTTGTCCGATGGTGGGAAGGGTGTGAGGCCCAATAGTCCCACATCGGAAAGACTCGTTCCAGAGCCTGGGCATATGAGGCGGGTGACTCCAAATCCTGCAGACGCGTTTTGGGTGGAAAACAAAATCGGGGAGGGGTGAAGGACGCTTGCGTGAAGCCCCAGAACCGGACAATATCTGGCAGGGGAGCCCCGCGGTCCCCCCTCATGTGGCCCCCACGTGGGCACTAGGTGCCTCGCAGAGGCGGGGGCGTGACAGATATGATCAACCAATTCTGTTGGATCATTATAGAAGACACTGACACACCCTCCTATGTATCTCCCTAGCTTTTTATGGAGTTCATCTCTAGTATTAGTTTGTTCTTCAAGCATAACTGGAGAAGGCATTCAATCTTCATAGGCATTTTTAGCTTCCATATTGAGACAGCCTAATAGCACTTGATACCTCTTTTATTTAGAAGCTGATACATGGAGGCCGTAGACGAGGTACCATTGCGATCTTGCCTCCGTCCTAGACTCTTTTCTTCTAAAAAAGAGTGTTGAGACCTTTAACAATCTTATACTGAATTCTATTTCAGAATGGTGGGAGAGAATCAACTGTCTGCCCCACCCATTCAACTTCTTGTACTATAACAAGTCCTCTCTTTATTTTTCATTTTCTTATAAGTCTTTACAAATACGCACAAACAGTAAGTTTACTTATAAGCCCTTCAAGTGCAGCTATCATGAGTCCATCTCCACTAATGATTCAAAGATATCAAAGCGTCATCCTTATCATCGTTCTTCTTTGGAGAGAATGAAAAATCCCATATACTCCATACGACTATGTTTTTTTTCAATCTATGCATGTTTAGTATGAGTACATGATAAATGATATGGATTTTCATTTCGTATACGTCCTATCATACTATTTTAGCACATTAGCACAATTAGGGCTGTCCATTTTGTTCGTGCTTAATGCAAAGGTAGGAGACCACCAAACATATGATCTTTGATTTCTATATATTTTTGGAATTCTAGATCTTGATTAACGGTATGAATTTCCAATTTGGGCAGCCCGTTATTTTTTTTTGAATCATTAAATATTTTACTAAAGATTTAATGCTTACTGTGGAGGCTATCTATGTAGAATTTCATTTAACATGAGTTAAGAAAAACAACTCTTTTATATTTTTCATCTTCTACATATTTTCCTTGTTACCCATTTTCCATTACCTTGTTACAATTTCAAAATTTTATGATAGCTTTATTGATTTTGTTGTAACTCGAGTTAGCTCGCCTGAGTCGTCCATCCACTTGGATAGCTAGGAATCCATGTTTTACTTTTTTGATATACAAAACAGTAGGCACTAAACATTCCAGTTGGATCTTGTTTCCCTTATTCATTCTACGGTATTGTTAGAGAAATAGGAGGCATATGCATATTGCTTCCAAGAAACAAGAAAGAAAGGAAAAAGAATAAGCCTTGCTGAAGAACAAGCCCTGGTTGTACAGTTTCATTGAAGGGTTGTAACTTGTAACACTCAGAAGACCATATGTTTTCTAATCTTTTTCCTTTTCTTAAAGAGGTGTGGTTGTGTCGGGCGGAGGGTTTTTTTTTTCCCTAATGGTGGGGAGTGGGTGGGTTTGGGTCCTTTGGGGCAGATGAAACCTTGTAAATTGCTAGGGAACTAATTCTGAAGAAGGCATAAGCTCATCAGATTTACTCCACTTAGTAGGAAAACTACCCTGACAAAAAATGTTGGTTTTGAGGTCATTTTTCTTGTGATTGAAATGCAAATTTTTTGTTCTCATTTCAGGTATCAGCAGCTTGAGAGGAGGTGCCAGGTAAATGCGGTTATCCTGGTTATATGTACACCGAACTGGCAACAATTTATAAATGTGCTGGACATATTGTGTCACGCCCCCGCCTACACGAGACACGTGAGGCACCTAGTGCCGACGTAGGGACCATATGAGGGGGGAACACGGGGCTTCCCTTCCAGATATTGTCTGGTTCTAGGGCCCGCACGCGCCGCACAAAGCCCTCTTCGGTTTTGTTTTCCACCCAAAACGCGTCTGCGGGATTAGAAGACACCCACCTCATATGCCCATGCTTCGGATCGAGTTTTTCCGACGTGGAACTATTAGGCCTCACACCCTTCCCACCATCGGACAAGAGTCGCCCTCGACTCTGATACCAAATATCACGCTTCCGCCTACGCGGGGCACGTGAGACACCTGGTGCCCATATGGGGGCTACATGAGGGAGAAATACGGGGCTCCCCTGCTAGAACCTAGAGCCCGCACGCGCCGCTCAGACTGCTCCCTAATTTTGTTTTCCATCCAAAACGCGTCTGCAGGATTAGAAGATACCTATCTCATATGCTCAGACTCTGAACCGAGTCTTTCCGATATGCGACTATTAAACCTCACATATAGAAGAAAGAAAAGGCTCCATTACGCAGATACCCATCCTAACCATACCAAATGATGGTAATTTATGCACGGACTGATGTTTTGAGAATCCACCTGGGAGCCTGCTCTCTAGTCTCTATTCATTTTTCCTACTCGAGATAGTTTCCATACTCTTAGGGAATAGGAACATTTGCTGTTGGTGTTGTCTTGCTCTGGCTAAATTATTCTCTTGCTCGACAGATATTACACATCCCACTCCTGATCTTACCGGCTACATTACTGAAGGCCAGATATATATTGACAGACAACTTCATAATCGGCAGGTACCTTCCATGCTGCCTCGCCATGAAGAAGATACTGATTTTCCTCTTTAAGAATCATTTTGTTATGTTAACAGCAGATTCATCATGAAAATCTCATAGAGCTGTTTAATTTGCTTTTGCTAGCCTGGCCATTCTGGACTTGACTTAATATTCCATCTCTATGCCAATTATGCAATTGGGAAGGATGTTCAGGCCATGAAAGCTAAGATATTAGATCAGTATTACAGCAGAGAAGCAGCCCACTGACGTGTCAGTAGAACTCAAGTTTTATTGAGCAAGGTGGAAATAAATTCATGGCTACATTTAAAGATCAGAAACGCGACCCTTTTTGTTAAGGTAGTCTAGGTTCAAATTCTTTGCAGCCCAAATATTAAGTTTAGGCCTGGTTGGCTCTTATATCGTCAAACGCGTGTGGTATGTTGCTTGTGTGCTTGGTAATGAATCTATATATATTTGTGTACGTAGAAAATCAGATATTCCAGATACCCAGGTATGTTAATTTCGTGTTTGCTGCCTTCTTTTTTTTCTTTTTTTTTGTCTGCTGTGGAAGAAACTTGTATCATATACAAATAAGCGTTCGGTAGGAAGCCACTAAAAAGATAGGTTGGAAGTTACCAGAAATGATCGCCAACTTATGTGAAATTTTTTGACAGGCCTTTTCGTACATCTTTGAGCCCGAACGAACCGGGCATATATCGGAATATTTTCGACAAATACTAGTAATGTCGCTTATGTTTGAAAGAGAATTCTGCGGGCGCCCCAAAAAAGGTGAAAAAGAAAGTAGAAGAGGAATTATATCAGGTATGACATGGAATGCATCGGATTCGGACATGAATCCGATAGGTTGCTATCTCCCCGGTCCGCGTCACTGTCACATCTGGTTTGCCCGAACGCCAAACCTTATCATGACCGTTCAAACCACTAGTAGATCTCGTTGTATTGACTCGGGGACCAGAATAATCTTGAAGAAAAGAATTACTGCGTGCAGTATCGCGCTTTCGTTCCTCCGAACGCGGGACCCACAACAATCGACTTACCCACGTCGCGTAATTTGCACTTAATCGGTATTCAGTAATATAATAGCAACCGTAGATGAGACTTCCGGGCGAAAGACGGCAAATATGGACGTCGGATCTACAAGCACGCCAAGATAAAAAAAAAAAGAAGAAAAAGTCGTTAAATTAAATTATGCTACTTTATTTATTTAATTTAATCTAATAATCTCCTTGTTTCCTTCGCATCACTCTTGCTTTCTTATGGTCGCCTGCATCCGTCGTCTCTGCGGGTCGCGCTCTCCCCGCTCCGTGCTCGAGATGGGGAACCTGGGCGATATCGTCGCGTTCCTTCTCTTTCTCCTCTCGTGCCTTCTTGTCTCGCCGCCGACCCACGCCTTCTACCTCCCCGGCGTCGCTCCTCGCGATTTCCAGAAGGTAATTTGTTGTTGTTATTATTATTACCTATATTTTTTGATCGAAATCTTACGGAACTAGCTAGGGTTCGCGGTCTATTCGTACTTCTCTCCGGATCTTGATGTATGTTGTTTTCCCCTGTTTTTTTGGTTGGATCTGGGATTGAAAGGCTTAGATTTATGGTTCGCTTATTGTCCGAAGAGTTCGAACGCGTGGATCATTTTGTTAGCTTGTAGATCCTTGAATCTTGGCTATTTTTTTCTCGAATTAGGGTCCTGAAACAAGATCTTTGGGTTTGAGATTTCTTTTTACGGAGACAGAACTGAGTTTGGTCAGATGATGGTTCTTGATGTTCTCTGTCGATTTCTAGTTCTCTATAGGATCAGTGAAGAATTTTAAGGATTTTTAATTTACGCGTGTTACCGGCACATCATTTAATCACGGTACGATGCCTTGTTCTTGGAGTCTTATTCGACGTTACCATGATAGAGATCGGTAGTTGTAGCTTACATCGCAGGCAATATTTGCTCTAAAACGCGATGGAGTGATGTCTTTTCCTGATTTAATCAAACTTAAACAAAGTTATCGGTTGCCTTAATGTAGCTTGAGCTCTGTTTATATCTGTTACACTCTGAAGTATTCTATTGGGCTCTCCCAGTGGAGGCATTTTATTACTCAAATAACTTTCATGATCTTACCCCCTCTCAGTCCTTTGGTGCACAAATTTCTTGAATGCCTTTGGCGTGATCTTTCAAGCCTTTTTGTTGATTGAAACTTGGCCTCCACGTGGAATGATAGTTTATGAATTTCCCCCTTGCCAACCGTGTAATTTGATGAAAATCAAATAATTTTGTAAAATAAATTATTATTTATGGATCAGGATCTTCATTAAGAATGCAAATTTGCATGAGATGGCCTAGGCAGGGATGGATGGTTTGCAATGAATGTGGTTGAATGAGGAATGATAGTTCTAGCATGATAGGATTATAGGATTGCTAGGTGTGAAATGAGAGGAGTTGGTACTAGATGGTAAAAAATTTTGATTATTGGTTTATGGCACCCTTCTGTAGTGGTGTTCGACAAAATGACTATTTGCAAGTCTAATTTGGGGCATCAATGTTTTCATGAAGAAATTAAATTTATATTTATAAGTTGTAACACGAAATTAAATAACTAACTATATAGAAAACTGAAATTATGGTTCAGAACGTAGTACACCTGATAACTTTTGATTGGTGCTATCTACTGTACAGGTTTAAATTACATTCTGTATAAATTTCAACTATTCTGTATGAAATCAGTTGTTTTCATCTGGAATAAGCTAAAACAGGTCCTAGTTTGGTTACAAATTATTCCTTCCTATTTTCTTTCAGAGATAGAAATGCAAAACATCTTCAAAGAAGCATTTTTCTTTGAAATAAAAATTTGTAAGCATACAGATTAAAGTTTGCTGTTTGTGTTTACATCAGCAATTCATGGTTTCCATGCACCTTTTGGCAAAGTTTATTTGTTGCATTGACAATTTTTCAGTCCTATATGGAGTAAGGATCTATCATTAAAGGGTAGATTATTTTTCATTGTGTTATTAGTAATTGTTTTCTTTCCCTGCTTGATGTTGGGTTTGATGGTTGGTGGTTATTCTACATGGGTTGGCCATAGATTCAAGATATCATGATTAATAGAGATGATTACAAGGTATTGTGTATTACAAGAACCTAATTACTGGAGTACAAAATGATTTGGTTTCACATTTTTCTTTAATGAAAGAAACGAATTGTTAAAGTACTTAAAAGTGTCAAACATAACGCATGCAAGTGGGTAAGGTAACCTTGGTTATGATCTTAAGCTGATCTTATATTAAGTGACTCATGCCTGAAACCTAGATTCTATTCTCGAGTCAGGTCGGCTTGGATATCACAGTGCTCAATCTCATTCAAGGAGCCAATAAAACATAATTTTAAAAATTAAGTTTGGACCATGTAATTAAGATTTAAGATACAACTTGAATATAATATAGATTGGACCGAGTCTATTTCTAACGTGACCTGAATTCAACCTGTTTGTATGTAAACCGAGGTTTAGTAATTCATTGCCAAAATTTTAATATTGAAAATGGTTCTGTTTGAGCACTTGTGAAGCCAACCTTTGCCTGTCTCAACTCCACTATCACGCCTCAAATTGGCAGGGTAGGAATATAGGTTGGTGCCTGTCTAACCATGTTTCTTTTTCAATTTTGATCATGTTGGTGACAACGAAAATCTTATGATGAATTACTCCTCAAGTCTCTATCCTGCTATATTATTCATATTCTTGTGAGATCTTCACTAAATATGATTATTGTCCAACATTTGAGCTCATTGCTTGTATAAAGGTCATCAAGCTTGTTTTGCTATCTATCTACAAGGTAATAAATGTGGGCTAACAATATCAACAGCCTCCAGTCGCCTAAAAATATAGATATTGATATTTTTTTGTAAAACATAAATAGATATTGATTATGCATGATAATCTTTACACCATCTGGCTGTCAACTCTGATGAAATGAGTTTGCATGTATGTGCTCCGCTATTCAAACTGGGATCGAGATCAACATTGGCAGAATTTGCTTGTGTAGCATTGCATGCTTATGCTAATACCATCATCCTGATGGTCATTACCTTATTACTCCATGGTTATTTTTGTTTTTCATGGATTTAAATGTGTCTTATATAAGGGACTGTCTGGTGAAAGTTAAGCATTTGCTTAACAATTCTATTTTTTGCACACTGTGCAAGTTGCTAAGTAGTAATCTGCAGCTAAAATTATTGCATTATTTTGTGAAACATTTTAATAGAAGCTCCAAGATGCATGTCATTATGCTGAAATGGGTCTTGAGGTATCAATGACTAGGCAGGCCCGACCACCTCTAGAATTCTGGGCCTAGGACATGTATTAGATCTGAGGGCTGGACTAAGAATTTGAAGTCTGGATGATTTTAGGTCACACTCATTTTCAGGATTTTAAGAAATTCTAGCCGGGCTCAGCTACATGCAAAGCTTGACCAAATAAATAACCCAAACCTGGACTTTGTTTGGGCTTGTTCCTGGCCAGTCCTGGTGGTTCTCTTCAGGCTGGCTCACTCAGGAATCAACTAGGCCTGGTCTTGCCCATTGGCATCCTTAATAGAACATAGAAGGAAAGAAACAAACATAAACAAAAATAATATTGTGTCATCCTGGCCTGTTAACCATTGTACAGTGCAATCCTTCCCTACCTGCACCGAAGAGCCACAACTGTCTGAGCTTCTAGGTCTAAAGGATTTTCCATAAGCGGCAACTCTTCACTTTGCAGTATTCTTAATTATGTTAACTGTGACAAGGCTAATTTTTATTGATAAGATTGTGGTTATATATGTAAGCTTAACTATATATTATTCTTTACTGTGGTCTTTTTTACTACATTTTTTTTTTTGAGAATACTTGCAAGTCTACAGTTTTGTTTGTCTCTTTCCTGGTTTTGTCAATTCTTGTCATTACATTTGTTTCCTTAAAGCAAAAAATTTGTCCAGCATATCACTTGCCAGTTAATCGTTAGCTATTTTGCTTTGTGTGATTATTTTTAGCATTTTCAATATTTGTTGTATAGTGTACTTATGTACAAGTATCTTCTGGTTGCCAAAAAGAAAGAAAGAGAAAAGATAAACCTAAATCTTTTCTCCTTATCCTGGAGTTGTTTTCTGCTTAGATACATCTGCCTTTGTCATTAAAGATAACCTGGAAAATAAACTGAGGTAGATCATTTATTCTGGGTTTTCAACTGATATGATATTAATAGATATTCGTACAATTTTTTTTGAAATATTATGTTTGATTTATTATGAACCATGGTATGCTGTACCATACTGGACGGTACCAGTACCTGTACGGGTGGCGTACCGACCCTCGGTACGTAAAAAAAAATTCGTACCATACCGTACCGACACTATGCTACTGTGGCACCGGTACCGGTACGGCGAACCTTGCTATGAACACTTTTTCTGTTTCTTTATTCCCGAGTATCATAATGTGTATGGTTCTTTGAATCTATGTTATCACTTTTCCATGCTTTACTACTTAACAACTTTCTGTACTTGTGCTTTCTTTCTTATTGAACTTAGTCTCAGTATCATTTTGAATCTGTCCTATATAGTATCTGTTAAATATTTATTTGCTAAGATTGGTTACCTAAATACAATCATTTTGTGGTTCAATATTTTTTCTCTCCTTTCATACAGGATGATGAACTTCAGGTGAAAGTAAATAAACTTTCATCTACGAAGACACAACTTCCATATGATTATTACTTCTTGGATTATTGTAAGCCTCCCAAGATTATGAACAGTGCTGAAAATTTGGGGGAGGTCCTTCGTGGTGACCGCATTGAGAATTCTGTCTATGCAGTGAGTATTCACCAACATTTTAGTCTAATAAACAAGTGAAGTGCATCTGTAAATATGTTGTTGGGAAATTATAATTTAGTGAAGATCACGTACATTTTAAAGAGAAACTATACAATGTTAAATGTAACACATCTTTTTTTTACCTGGTTAACCTTTTTTGGGGTATGTGTGGCTCACAACTCAGTTTAAAATGAGAAGGGATGAGACTTGCAAAGTAGTTTGTCGCACAAAACTTAGTCAAGAAGCTGCGAAAAATTTCAAGGAGAAGATTGATGATGAATATCGAGTGAACATGTAAGTTGTCAATCTATGCTGGCTTTTCACATATATGATCATTAAAATTGACATTTTGTTTTATATGCTTTATGGTTATATACTCAATTTGCATATTGCTACAGTTTTTTTCTACCCTTGCTGGTTTTATAACAAATTTAGAACTTGGCTTAAATTCAATTCCTGATGTTATATCCACTTGGCCCTCATTAGTTGCTCTTTACAGGATGTTGGATAATCTTCCTGTTGCAGTTCCTAGACAAAGAAGAGATGAAAGTCAAGCACCAAGTTATGAACAGGGTTTTCGTGTTGGTTATAAGGTAAGCTAATAAACTGCTGTTAGAAACAACTGTTGTTTCCTCAATGATGAATTATTTGTTATTTTATGATAGTTAACATGCTATATATTTTGGCTAGCTCAAAGATGGCCGTTATTACATAAATAACCATCTGACTTTCAAAGTCATGTACCATAAAGATCCTGAGAGTGAGGATGCTCGTATTGTAGGTTTTGAAGTGATTCCAAGCAGGTGAGGATGCATTAATGCAGCTTAATAAATTTATAATCATATATTATTCTAATTTGTGGTTTTGTTTTTTTATTATGCTAGGTCATTTGTTGCCATTTTTATAACTTGGGTCTACTATAGAATAGTAGGGTAGAAAGGAGCAGCTGACATGGTTATAGATGCTGGATTTTAACTTTTAACCGGTCTACAAGAAACAACTAATACAAAATTAGTGTAGAATCATACTATAATAAAGCTAGAATTGTTAATCAGATATTAAGAGTATTGAAGTAATAGGGTTGGAAATGGGCCGCGTCAAGCCAGGCCACACCTCTACTCGAGCCCGGCCCAAAATTTTTCTTGAGCTTTGGACTAGGCTTTGGTCCGAAAATTTTAGAAAAAACTAGGCCCGAGCCCGACCCAAGATCAAACCCGGGCCCGACCCAAGACCTAATCAGACCAACCTGAATGAGACATTAGGGCCAAAAATTGGGCCAACTCGATTTGGCCCGACTGGGATTAAGTCATTAATGCATAATAACTGCTCAACCCCCCTCCATGGTTATCTTACTACTTGAGATATTGATGATCAACAACATAATTTATTAAATATCTCAAAAGTTGATAAGGACTACTCACTCAAGAAGAGCATTTGAAAGAAATCATAGACATTGATGACATGGACAGTCTGTATAAATTGATAGATCAGATTCCCTGAACTAAAGAACGTAATAAACATAATAGAACTTTATTTAGCTTTCCTAGTGACTGAGAGACAAGTGGAAGAGGGATTGACAAACAAAGCCATCTCTCAGATTCATCCTGTTACAAGGAAGAAATAAATAGAAAAAGAACATAAAGTAAAAGACAAGGAATAGGAGAGGATGGCAACGCCGTCCGCAGATCCCTCCAAAATCCCCGATCCATCACTCCCACCCTGAATTCCTCCCCATTAACCACCAGAAGAGGAAAACCACTCTCCCTCGCCCCTCATGCGCTCGTTGATGATCCCAAGCCCGAGCAAGTCTCCTCCTCCACCGCTGCTTAGCCGAATCTCTGACATCCGCCACTGCTGACCCCACCTTCGAGAATTGGCTGGCGTGGGTCCAACTCAAGTACTAGAGCAGCATTAGGAAGAAGGCGGAGCAGCAGCAGGCTAGGAAGTCCGGCGGCAGCAAAAAGGAGGTGATGTCACCACCGGTGCCGCTCAAGGAGGTTGTGGTGGCAAGGGGGTTGGCGGTGGAGATGGGGTTCAGCCCCTAAAGCAAGCGGCTTAATAGGAGGCTGGCAAGGCTGGGCCAACACGGTGATGGAACCGTAGTTGGCCATTAGACATCATAGTGATGGAGCAGTAGAAAACAACAATAGGCCTATACAAGAGTGAAGATGAAATAGAGGTTGGAGAGAGATCATGGCATCTCAATGGAACTGCAGTTAGCTGATGATAAGAGGCTCACCTTCGTCTTGCTTGGACCAACGATCGACGATGAAAGAAGAGCTCTAGGGATCGAAGAGGCGATGGAGGCAGAGAGACAAGAAGTTGAGAACCTTAGCCTATGATCGATGATTTTGATTAGGGATTGGGACTCTTTGAGAGAAGAAGAGCCTAGCGAACCCAACGGCCATGATTTCGGCCGAACCAGTGAATCAAATCGACCCATGCAATAGTTGGTTTGGTCATACCACTTATCCAAGTTTTCTGGACTAGGCTTCGGACCAGATATTGGGTCGGCTCCAGGCCTGAATCTAGGTTCGGTTTTCGAGCCAGGTTCGTCCTCAAGCTCGAGCTAGGCCCCATAACTACTCGAGCCCGGCTTGAAATGCATTCAAACCCTAATTTTAAGCCTAAATCCAATCTAGAATTACTCGGGCCTAGCCCGTAGCTTGACCCAAAGTTGGCTTGGCCTAGCGCGGACCCGCTTCTAGCCCTATGAAGTAGTGATATTCATGCACATTAAAGTGAAGTGTATTGGCAGATCTATTCATATCCTTCCGCATTGTGGTTCTGGCATTTGCTTGTGTTGCAGATGTTTCAAGTTCAACCATTTTTTCTTTAATACGTAATGCAATCTTCTAACCAATTGTTTTAAGACCCAGGTGGGTCGACTGGTTTGACTTGTTCAATCAGTAGGAAGCAACCAATCACTCAAGACAATTAGCAGGTTAGGCAACATAGAAACCCGTAAAGTTTAAAAAACCATCTAACTCGGTCATCCATGTGCAAGGTTTCAAAAAATGGTGGAACAGGATGGTACCACCAGTACCATACTATTCCAATAAGGTTCGAACATCAGCCTAGGGCTTGGTCACCAGAACATAGCCAAAGCAGGCATCCCAACCAGTACGAACCTTGCTTCAGCTAGTATGACGCTCATATCAGTCATCTTGGCCAAATTGGGGTAGTACTAATTGTTACCGAACCCTGTATTATTGATTTGAAGGTGTCTCATCTAGGATGCCCTAGGAATTTCTTAAAGTTGTAAAGGGGGTATAGGGGGGCTAGCTGGGTCCTTTAATCCTTTTAGGCATCTCGGGAGGGATTCCCAAGGCTCCTTTTGATGCATTTGATGAGAGAGAGAAAGAGAGGAGAGGGAGAGGAAGAAGGCAAAGGCTGAGGGTCTGAAGAAGTGGATTGATGGATATAAATAGTAGAATCAGTTCTATGGCTTGTCACCAATATGTGATGGCTGGTCCAAGCAGACTAGGAGGGAGCATCCATCAACCTCCTAGTGTATTGTAATATGCTAACTTTCTTTTAGATGTCGATTGATGCATCTAACCGGATCCAAAATTCTAACTGCATCCTGTATATGATGAAGAAGGTGTTTGAGGATGTTGGATATATCATGAGGTGACAAATAATGGTCCAAAATACAAGTGAGCAGGTGAGGTTCTCATGGAGGACATGCCCCATACTTATTGAACAACATGTGCAGCCAATTATAATGATTTGATGATGAAAGAGATTGGGGACTTGCCACAGGTGAAGTTGGTTGTTGAGCAAGGGCAGGCTATCTCAAAGTTTATATGCAATCCCACATGAGTCCTTGCACCGATGAGGTAGCAGCTGGGCAGGGAGCTGCTGTGGCCAGGCATGATGCTGTCTGCCATGCGCTACATTGCATTGAGGAGCCTCCTTGATAATAAAGTCGGGCTCAAAACTATATTTACATGCAACGAGTGGATGATGAGTAAGTACAGCGAATCAACCAATGGTTTGAGGGAATTGTTTTGAACAATGCATTCTGTAATCAATGTGCAGATGTGGTAAACGTAGTGGAGCTTGTATATGGTGCTGTGAATGGTTGACCATGAGAAATTTCCACAAATGTGTTTTCTTTACCCAAAATGCGGGATGTCAAGTAGCAGATTATTGATGGAATGGGTGAGAGGAAGGCATCCTTGTATTCAGATCGTTGAGTAAAAATGGGGCCTGCAGATGGATAGGGAGTTGCACCTGGTGATATAATAGCATGATCCTCAGTGGTGTTTATTTATTTGATATTTTTTACAACTTAATTACTGCATATTTTATGCTTTTTCATACCCAACCCCAGTATGAAGAGGACATAATTGTCTACGAGGAGCTACTACAGGTAGTTAGGGCGGTGGTGCAGTGGATGTTTTCTGATCAGAGTCACATTGCAAAAGCAATTGTTGAGGTAATATACATAGCAGTGTACTACATTTCACAACTAAATGACATTAACACTCGGTCCTATGTATCTAATTATGGAAAATATTCTGCAAAAGACATGAAACTTTCGGGGAAAATGGAGCTCAACGATCACTAGGCAGGATGTCTTCAGGTACCTATAGGAAATTGTTTCAGTAGAAAATCATAAAGCTTTTTTGTCTCCATGGATTATGTCATCCTAAATTATCTAGTTATAAGCAAGTGGTAGGTTGTCATTCAAGGGCACTGATTTACCCAATCTGAGGAAGGTTGTCATTCAAGTCCTCTCGCAGATTGTGTCATTCAAAGGGTACAAATGAAACCGGTCCACATTTGCTCTAATCCACAGCAAGGTGTGAAACCAACTGACAAGAAAGTGACCGCACAACTTGGTATTTACACGCTACAACATGAGATTGAAACAAAGTATTTTAATCAGAGAAGAAAAAGGAGACCAGAAGATCAATTGGAGGATGACTTTGTTTGTGATGAGGAAGATCCTATCCTTGGATGGGTGGCGAATGAGCGGGCTCGAGAGACATTGGTGCTAGATGAGCCAAAGGACCCTCCATGATTGGACCAAACCATCTCAAAGGACTTGAGGGTGCATGATGTAGACATATGGGCAAAGAAGCATGACACACCCACCACGAGTGAGACTTAATAAAAGGCTCAATAGAATACTCGATGTGTGTGAATCTAATTAGCAATTCAATTTCCAGATGTTCAAGTCTACGCGTGATGCGCAATCCTCCAAGGCTAGTCAAGATAGTAAGAAGGGCAAATCTAAGGGCACGTCTAAGCGACAGTCATTGATTTGGTTGAGGCATCAGATGACATATTAGTCTAGGTAGATGACAGCGAGACTCTAGAACCATCAAATCCTGGCTTGCCCAGATCATCTTGCAATAATAATGACGATAAGAATGATAGTTCAGGTGATGGGTCTGGAGGCTACAGTGAGCACGGTGGGCAGTCTGGAGATGGTGGCGGTGGTTATCTCAGGGCTCAGTCTATTCACTGGCAAGGCAAAGTTTATGCTTGTCATGCAAGATAGGGGCCACGAGACCCCGATAAAAACTAGATCTGATCAGGAGACACTATTGTACAATATGAGAGGATCCAGGAGTGGCGCAGCCCTGGCTATATAAGATCAAGGTTATGGGGTTAGGTATTTAGAGAGATTGGAGGCTCATTTGCGATTGCATGCCTAATACATTTAGAAGCTGAGTTAATGAAAAAGATTAGATGGGAGGCAAAAGGAGATGAGGAGCAGTATCAGAAAACTCCAGGCTATTACTTAGATTGGAGGGATCGAAGTATAGTGTTGCTTCCTACTACCCTGAACAAGGATGGTCGGGCTCTGATGAGTACTAGATGCATACTCATCTGCAGCATCAGGAGCCACAATCATGTCATTATTCAGTATCTTATGGTTAGCAGCAATGGGGATAATATCCAAGTTGGTTTAATGTTCCAGGCTAGGACTGCTAGTAAACCTAGATGTATATAAAAGCTATTGACATGTTATATGGGATTAGACTATTAAAGTGACTTATGATGATTTTCTTTTTACAATACTATGTCGTATATGCCATTCTTCACTCATAAATATTGTTAGTTAATTGATCATTGAGTGTTGGTGTCGATGTCAACACTCAATTATAATATACCCTTTAAAAATATCCCTTAAATACTAAAAAAATACAAAAGAAGATAAATATCTTCACTGTGCATAAAAACCTAAAAAAACATTAAAAGAAAAAAAATTGATCATCCTGGTATGGGACCAATATGAAGCCCTATACAGTTTGTTGGTATGGGACAGCCTCATGCAGTACTAGTCCAGCCAAAAGTTGATACCAACATCAGTACCATTTTTTAAAAACCCGTCCATAGAGCTAAACCACTTGGTTGGGTGGGTTTCACCTATCCGATTAGTAAATGTAGTTAACAAACTGTACCGCATACATGAAAGCTTCCACATGTTTTTCTACTCCCTCTTCTCCCTTCTTTCTCTCTATCATAGCTGCTAGGGAGGACTCTGCTGTTAGGGATTGAGGAATGCATGAATATGATAATGTTGCTGGCGAGGACATGATGCTATCATTGGAGGAGAGGAAAATCCAAGACGAGAGAGGCCTTCCAACCCTCGTCTTTCTGGGTTGATTTGGGAAAGAAGATAATTGGGGGTAGTGATCTTGAATGAGATGGGATGGTCAATCCACAGTTTGGAGGAGGATTTTTTCTCTTCTTGGTCTTGGTTGATTTGGGAGAGAACTGGCAACAATGGCAAAGGTATTCTCTTCAATGTGGATTGGGACTTGGGAAGGATGAAGATTGGGGAATAGAAATGGTTTTGGATTTGAGAATCAAGTGCTTAAACCTTATATGGAAATTTGGGAGGTTAGGAGTTCAATCTGTGGTAAATCTGCAGTCCTGGAAATTGTGACCCAGTCCCTATAGTGGTTTAGGCCAGGTCACTGGTTTTTGAACTTTGCTTCTAACTGCCGTCAGATATATAACCCGCAAAATTCAAGTTGTTCGATGTATTGATACTCTTGAATTAGAAAACTGATCTAATGATAAAAATTAGGCTACATGTATAAAAATTATTTAACAAGATATATAGTTCTAAATTAACTTTTTATCAAGTAAAAGTAATCATGAACCATTTTAGGATTTAGTTATGTGTTTTATTAAATTATATTCATGGCATTACTGATTGCATGGTGTGGTAGCTTAACAAATATGTAGCCAAAAAGCCCTCCATTTTTGTTTGCTGATTTGCATCATAATTGTTCCACTATCTTGACTTTTACCTTTGCCTTTAATCCTCAATTTTTCTTTTTGGATACAGTATTAAGCATGACTATGCTGAGTGGGATGATAAGAATCCTAAATTATCAACATGCAGTCCAAGCATTAAAATAACTCCCGGTAATCTTAGTCCCCAGGAAGTAGCTGCAGATACATACATTGTATTCACATATGATGTTAACTTCCAGGTTTGTACTCACTTTCCTAAACTCAATTGTACCTTTCTGAGTGTGATTCTTACCTTCAGTTTAACTCTTGCAGACCAGTCAAATTAAGTGGGCATCTCGTTGGGACACTTACCTTCTCATGAATGATGATCAAATACACTGGTTTTCCATTATCAATTCTTTAATGATAGTTCTCTTTCTGTCGGGGATGGTGGCCATGATCATGATGAGAACCCTTTACAGAGATATAGCTAATTATAACCAGTTGGAGACTCAGGATGAAGCCCAGGAAGAATCTGGATGGAAATTAGTCCATGGTGATGTCTTTAGGCCACCCATTAACTCTGGGCTGCTTTGTGTCTATGTGGGAACAGGGGTGCAGTTCTTTGGGATGACCTTGGTCACTATGATGTTTGCATTGCTAGGCTTTCTTTCCCCTTCCAACCGAGGGGGTCTAATGACTGCTATGGTTCTTTTGTGGGTTTTTATGGGTCTATTTGCTGGATACTCCTCAGCTCGCCTTTATAAAATGTTTAAAGGTACAGAGTGGAAGAAGATTACACTGAAAACTGCATTCATGTTCCCTGGTATTGTCTTTGCCATCTTCTTTGTTCTGAATGCTTTAATCTGGGGGGAGAAGTCGTCCGGTGCAGTTCCTTTTGGGACCATGTTTGCTTTGGTATTCCTCTGGTTTGGTATATCAGTGCCATTGGTTTTTGTTGGTAGCTACCTAGGTTTCAAGAAGCCAGCCATGGAGGGTCCAGTAAAGACCAACAAGATTCCTAGACAAATTCCTGAGCATGCCTGGTATATGCAGCCAGCATTTTCTATTCTGATTGGAGGCATTCTTCCATTTGGTGCGGTCTTCATTGAGCTCTTCTTCATCCTGACTTCCATATGGCTGAACCAGTTCTACTACATTTTTGGATTCCTCTTCATAGTCTTCATCATTCTCATCATAACATGTGCTGAGATAACGATCGTACTTTGCTACTTCCAGCTGTGCAGTGAGGACTACCATTGGTGGTGGAGGGCATATTTGACTGCAGGGTCTTCGGCACTCTACCTTTTCGCATATGCTGGCTTCTATTTCTTCACCAAGCTGGAGATAACAAAGGTGGTTTCAGGTATCCTTTACTTTGGGTATATGTTGATTGGGTCTTATGCTTTCTTCGTGTTGACGGGAACAATTGGCTTCTACGCCTGTTTCTGGTTTGTCCGCAAGATATATTCATCTGTGAAAATAGACTGATGGTATGATGCCAGAGTAGAGCTTTCGTCTGGTCCGGTAAGCAGTTGGACAGAAACAAAGAGCATCATCTCACGCGTGCAGATTTTTAAAATGCTCTGAGAATTAGTACTTTTGTTGGAGGCAAGATAGCATGTTATTATTTCTGTTTGATTTAGAATTGAACTCTTTTCTGGACTGTTACGTGTATGGATTTATACATCTTAGCAAGCATAGAAAGATCTGCATGAAAAACTTCAGAAATTGTGGGCACCTTTGTCCATGCATGTACATTGAGCATCTTTGTTTGTTTTTTTTTTCGTTTTTTTTAATTTTATCAGTAGGGTGTGAAACCCAAAGAAGGAGCGTCTCCACCCCCCCCAACACACACACACACACATGCAAAAAAAACAAAAAGAAAAAGAAAAAAGAAGAAGAGGTTATTGCGAGTAACGTATTTTTCATGTTTATGTAACTTCAACAGTTAGCCTTTGGTTTCTCTGAGAGCAACCAACAAAAGGCAGGCAAGAAATAGCTTATCATGGGAATGCATTGGATGCCTGGGATTTTCCTGAAGAACATTTCTTCCTTTTTTTTTTGATAAAAGCAAAACATTTCTTGTTGAAGGTTCAAGGCTCTTATATATATATATATATATATATATGCACATATATTGTGTTGCTTTACTAAACTTGACTGCTTATGTAAGTCTATCCTATAACATTGGCATACAAGGGCTTGTGAGAGGTGGCAATTGGATTGGATGTTGGTCGGATCAAAAATTCGTCAAATCAATTTCAACTTATTTATTAAACATGTGAAAAATTCATATTTGGGCCTGTCTGATTTAACTCATATAGTCCATTTGTTAAATAGATTAAATGATTTTTTAATGGATTAAATAATTTTAAAAAGGTAAAGCATCTTGGATTAAATAGGATAGCAATAGATTAAGCAGATTTTAAATAGGTTAAACTTATTAAATAAGTATGATTATGATCAGATCTAATTATTAAATAGGTTAAAATGGGTTAAATAGTTTAAAAGGTTTAAACCAAAATTCAACTCATCTAGACGGGTGGTCCATTTATGTTCTAAATTTATTTATGTCAAATTTAAACATACTTAATGTGGGTTGTTTGCAGGTCAAATTAATGGATTGAGTCATAAATTGCTACTTCTACTCATGAAATACATGTGGAGGTACCTTTATATGTATTGGCCTATAAATTTATTTATGTCAAACCTGAACATACTTAAAGTGAGTCATTTTCGGGTCAAGTTAATGGATCGAGTCATAAATTGCAACATATATTTGTGAAATACATATGGAGATGCCTATATATATATATATTATTTAATTAGCATAGCTAATTGCCTAATCTATGGTTTGTTACCTTTATTTATAGCAGGTAGCTTTGAATCCTGAAAGTTGCTTGGACTTAACTCTCAGAATTTTAAACGTGGTTGGAGCATGATATTCATGTATGAAATTCTATTTAGTGGGAAACGAGTCCCGGGTAGAGGAGCATTTCGGAACGTCCCTACACTTGTAAGATCAGGTCTGACTCGAGTCCATTGCCATCCCTTGGTTACGTTACACGGAATCAACACTTAGCCGACGCAAAGTAATACTTTTTCAACGCATACTACAGTCATATATTTATACATTCGTACCGGTGGATACTAGCATCACACATTTCAATCAGCCTTTGCTTATCCTTCATTAACAATCCTAATGATGCATTATCCATTATGTCCTATTATGATGGCTAAAAATGCCTGTTTGTTTAGCCGTTATTTAATTTCCAAGATGATCTGCAAGTAAAAAAGCCTAATTATCTTATCATTATAAAATAATAACTTTGGAGCGAGGTCTTGGGAATATCTGTACTGTTGGAACCTTTGCTATTGCTGATGGAAAAATGACGAGAAATGCGAAGGTTTTGATTTTCTCAAGTCTTGAATGGAAAATCCTTAAATAAAAAATATTTACAGTTTCAATTGTAGCTGTGTATATCAAGTGAAGATAAATGACAAATAATCAAAAGTTACATGTACATTATTTGTTTTTCTTTCACCGCAATGACATGATGATATAACTAAATTAGTTATACAATATTTTGGTTTTATTAGGATCTCATGTTTGTGAAGAAGAAATTATTTTTTTTATTTTTAAGAAATACATAGATATTTTCTAAGATGATTTTTTTAAATAATTAATTAAATAGCCTCCTAATATCTAGTGGGCAAAAGAAAGTTATATTTAATATTAAGATTTTTTACATGAATACCCTCCTAAATATTGAATTTTATATAAATATCCTCTCAAAACTAATATTTGCATGTATATCCTCGTAAAACACTTGTTTTGCTCTTCTACCTTTTTTTATTCTTTTTTTCATATGTACCCACATCATCTAACGTCGTTAAAAAATTAACAGTTTCAAATTAAAATGACTAAAATACCTTAATGGATAGATGTACGAAAAGAAATATTTATAAGGCGATTGAGATGGAGGACAAAAAAATAATTTCAATATTTTATTTTATTTTTAATTAAAATAAATATGGTTTTTATTAATGGTGTTAGAAGAACCATTATATTAGGAGCATTTATGCAAAAATAGTGTTTTATGAGGTTACAAAAATAAATATAAATTTTAAGAAGATATTCATGCAAATTTAAATTTTTAGAAAAATATTCATGCAAAAAAAAAAAAGCCCTTAACAAAAAAAACCTTAATATTAAGCCGGCAATTTGTTAATTCCAGATGCCGACTGCAGCTTCCACAAAACCTAATCCAACAGGTATCTACTCTGCCTCCAAACTCGAGTCTGGTAGGGAATCCCCCAACTCTCGCGCGTCTTTTATCGTGTTCTCCGAACTTACGTAGCTCCGGTAGCCTTCTTCTTGAGGCCGTATAAATAAGAACGGAAATACGAGCAGGGCGGGTTCTCACCATTTCTCCCGCTCTCCCTCTTCGCCATGAGGAGTTTGACCGACACAATCCTCTTATTGAGTAAATTGGCCTCCAATCTCCGCCGATCCAATGCCTCTCCCACCATTAACGACGACGACGACGAAGCTATCTCCTCCCTCGCCACCTCCCTCAACTTTGGCGATCGGATGACGCCTAGGGTTAGGGTTTTGGATCCGGCGCTTTCTCTGATGTGCTTTAAAACGCCCGAGGTATTCCTCCTCCTTTTCTCCTCCTTTTCGGTTGGCTTCTTGAACCATTTTACTTCCAGGTGTGCAGCTCGCGGATCGAATGCCTGGTTCGCACCATTGTGTCGGTGCTCAATTCGTCCATCTCTTGCAAGGTCTTGCGGCCCGAGGAAGGGGGTGGGGCGGAGTTTCTGAAAGTTGGGAGTTCGATCTCCTCCAGAGACTGCCACCGCCTGATTCGAGTCTGCGGTGATGTTCTTGAGAGCTTGGAGGGTCACGGTGGTACAGTTGGTTTAGTTTCTTGAATTACTTCATATTCATCCTCAGTGGCTTCTTCTAGAGCTTTTTTTTTGTGGACTTTTCAGGATTCTTGATCGCGAGAAGTGTTTTAAGAGTGGTGGTGTTGAGTAGATTTGGACACCAGAAGAATCGATAGTTATGATTGCATGAGTTTTTCCTTTTTTTATAATACATAGGAAGATATATTTATTTACTTTTTTTTTAATTTCCTCTTCCTTTGTTTTGTTTCTTTCCTCACTCAAGAACTGCGTGATGCTGCATTGTTTTCAGGGGGTTCTGTTTGTTTTGTTCTTTGTTTCTTTTTATTTATTTATTTATTTATTTATTTATTCCTGTTTGCATTAGCCAATAGGACTGTTGCTGGTTATTCTAATTTAAGAATTAAATGAGAATGTGGTTAGGAGGATGGAAATACCCCATCACTTCAGCCACACAGACACGGGCAAAAAGGAAAGATCCAAATTTTGACTTTTTAATATGAGACGAAGTTTTGGTCTGCCAAAACTTGCAAAAAATAATTTCGCTCACCATACCTCTATTTACTTCCCTAGATGCTCCTGCAGCCTTGATCTATCCTCATATAGCATATACTTTATACCCTCCGATCATTAACATGTCTTTCTTCTTATCTCAACATTTGTTTTTTTCTTAAAAAACAAGATTCGTCATGATCGTTGTGATTCTATACTCATTATAACATCAAGAAATTGGGTTGTCAGCTAGAAGGTATTTTATTTTACATGGCTTTAATAATTGTAAGTGGCCTGTTTTTAAGCTTTTGCTTTACCCACCCCTCACCCCATCTCATTTGTTTTTTACTATTAAATGATTTGTCTTTTAATTTAGTGGGATGTTCTTAATGTAGAAGGCTTAGTTTGTCCTTTCATTTGTTCCTTATTCTTAGTTATGGGTTAGTGATATTTTGCCTTCCAATTGTACTTATGTAGTTTAAAAGTTTAGGGTTTCCAGGAGTGTGCACCAATTAAAATCTTGAAGTTTCTTTTAAAATCAAATTGACATTTCATTTGTTCTGTGACATCACAATATTTGGATTTTTGTCTGAGAGAAATCTTCTTTTCCAACAAACACAGGGCATTCCCAAACTCTAATATATGCTATTCTGAAAGCAGTTGTATCATCATCTAGCTATCAAAGCCTTCTCCCTTTATCACCATTAGTTTATGAAGAAAATGAAGGAACACCTTGTGATAGGAGAGCTGCAATTTCAAAGCTGATGTGCTTTTTGCCTAAAGGAAGCCCTTCCAGTAGCCATGAAATTCCAATGAGGTACACTGGTGCTGAATATATGCATGTTTGGCTATGCATAAATCAACCAATGAATGGTTTGTTCATTTGAGAACCTTCAGATTATTGACCTTTATGTATTGTGTTATGTCAATTTATACAACTAGTTTTGCTAGATATTTGTATTTGACACTTGCTATCAAGAATAGTACATACATATACAGCATACAAAAATTAAGCAAAAGATTATTTTTCAGCTGGTTTCTTAAGATCACAGAGATATAAATTAAAAGTACTTGAAAGTCTTCTCTCCTACCAATTTGCTGTGTTCCTTCTCTCACAAAATTTAAGTGATGGGGTTCCCCCATCATTTTGTCAAAAAAAGTTTACTCTTTTTTTTCCCTCTTAATGATGTTGGTGGATGGTGATGTAACTTTTGTTTATATCCTGTTTTTGATGGCTGTACATATCCATTGATTTTTTTTTAAAAAAACATGCCTTTATAGTCATCCCCTGTAAATCTCGTTATAGACATCATGTAGCAGAGTCATGACTGTTTGTCAGACTGCCTTGCTGATTGGACTTTTCTGGCCGTGTGTTGCCCCCACACGCTCTGCTATCTTATGGTCTTACCATCTGTGCAATTATATTATTTATTTCTGTATAGAGATCTGATTTTATAGTTTTACTCAATGCTGTTGTAGCTTCAAAAGTAGTCCTGCACTTACTTATAACTGTTTTTCCTTCATTCTTTGTGGCAGGTTATTTCTGTGGTATCTTGATCCACCGGTTCTAAAGCATGACATTTCAGAAATTTTACATGAAGCTATTCAAAGACCATTTCTTTGCTTGAGGACAGAATTGCACGATAGGATGGCTTGGCATACGATAATTATATGCTTGGTAATTTCTCCAACTATGTTTATAGAGGCAAGGGCACTACTGCATAGCTGGTTTCTTTTGACGTAAGTTCCATTTTTTTCACAAAGCTGGTGTTCGCATTTATTGCATCAATGCAGGAAGGTATATGATAGTATTTTATAGCAAGATCATCTCTTTCTCTTTTTTTCCTGTTTCTTGCCTTAAGAAATTGACAGACTATGAGATTTCTTATTTTAGTGTTTTGTGTTTTGTTCTCATATGCTTAGTTACTGCTTATAGCTGCACCTTGTATGCATGCCTGCATCTATGAGCTCTACAAGAATCTTTCTTTCTTAGGCTTCAGCCTGATGCACCTTTCTGGACTCTCAACTGTTTTTACACTTGTACATCAAACTACACATACATTAGCATGTTCATTTCTATTATAGTGTCAAAAAAATTTCTCCTTCAGAATCCATTAATTGCTGCTCATCTTTTCTGAAGCTTAAATGTTCATGTCAGTTTCAAGTTATGGAATTACTTTGAGAACCAATTACATGCTCCTCTGGTTTACTAATGTACTTTCTAATTGCAATCAGTCTTCCTTTTCCAGTTATAGACATTTTCAACAGTGACTGTTACCAAGATATGTTCCACTTACTCAGAATGGTTTAAGTCCTGAAACTAGCACGTTACACATATGATCATTTAGTTGTCTGTTTTTCTGCATTTATTTTGTCTTGTTTTTTGGTCTTAAATAACTAGTTGCTCGTTCTTTTTTTTTTTTTGTCTTCCTCTGCAAACTTCCAATAGTTTAGAAGTTAACATGCAATAATGGAGAGTGAAATAGTACATATAACATCCTTTTATTTATTTAAACAGAACAGGACATTGCATACATCTTAAGTTATGTTGGCTATCTTCTTTTGGACTCCTGACTGTCTTTATGGTTATGTAGCTGAGAGGGTGCATTAGTGTCAAAGAGGTGGTATAGGTGTTAGGATTTAACTCCAAAAAGTAGTATACAAGGATACAACTGTATATGTAGTTTATTGCAACATTAAATACCAAATTATGTGTTTGCTAGACACTACCGATCAATCCAAAAAATAGGATCCTAATAAACCTCTAGTCAAGGCCATCCATATATCATAATCCTGCTGAATTTTTAAGTCTGATATATGTTTCTTGATGTGTTTTTATAATCTGATGAATTGGTGATAACAGAAAAAAGAGGCATCATTTTCTTTTAATATGGTTTATTTGTTTGTAGGACTCTTCATTTAGACCAAATATCATGCCTGTTTTTGTTAGACATGGAAAGTATTCAGTCTTTATGATGTTCTTTTCTGTATGTGGTAGGTTCTGGATTTTGTGGACTTTCTTTCTTAAAAAACTCTAGCATAACTAGAAGTAAGCTTGAGCAGAATGACATGCTATTGACCTATCTGACCTATTGACCTTATCACATGCTATGTGATTGTATGACATTCTGCATCATCCTGCTTAGACTTTTTGGATGCTTCCAATTATTATTCAAAGGTTTTAGGGTATGTAAGTGAATTTGCAGCATATAATAGAAATCTGCTATTTCATCATCTCCATTGGAAGCACATAATATAGATGGCGTATTAACAAAATTGAACTTAAATAAGGTATTTAATGGGACCTGATTTTTGCTAGTTCACTCTTGTTTGTTTCTGATGTTAAAAAAAAAATCTTGTTTTATTTGAATTTATCCCTTTGAATGGCCTTGGTTGACTTGGTGACAGTTTTTGATTATACAATCCAATTACATGTAGTAAGATGTAGGCACTTTCATTCATTGCCCTGTACATTACTTACCATTATTATATAGTTTTCATGTTTTTATTGGTGGGGTTTTTTTTTATCAGAGGCTTGCCTTCTGTATTAGATCTTCAAATTGGTATAGTCTCATCAGTATTAGATATTCTTTCAAGGCCAATGTGGTGGGGCATATCCATGGAAATGGGAATGAAATATCCATCTTCCTATGCCTATTTTCCATGCAGACATCATGAACTTCTGGCAATAATAAGTGGACACATTTCATGCAATAGCTTTCTGGATCTGGTTCATTATATTAAAACCAGACTTGCTCCCTTGGCCAAACATTCAGATCCAACTGCTTCTCATCCTTCACATGGGATTTTTGGGCATGAAGCATTAGTGGATCTTGTAGATAATGATTCTGCCTGGTATGTACAGTCTATCATTCGTTTGAAATCTGAGTGCTATTTGTCTTTGGTTGTTAAGCAAACTGACTACCTGAGCCATTTTAATCGTCCTGCTGCAGGACAATGTTGATGGATTTCCCTGCCTGGTTCTATTTTGCAACTGCTTTAATCTTCCATGGAAATGATTCCCAAGATTATATATCTAGCGTAATATGTGGTGAAGTGAAAACCGAGACGGTAAACAATGAGGAACTACATCAGGCTGCTACTCTATACCTTTCATGGATTTTGTGCCCGATTGATGAAGCCAACCGCAGGATGCTATTTGACCAGATATATGAATTGTCAAGGTCTTGGATCATGAAAAATAAAAAAAGTTGTAGCTATGAACAACGATCCTGCTCAGATATCCATTACAAAAGTAAACTTAATTGCAGTAAGAAGCTCCGAATACCCAAGCCCAATGATTGTGACAAGCTGCATGTGACTGCTCAAGGAGACAGGGCCTCCAGTATCAGATTATGGCTGAAAAAATTTGATCAATGTTGTGTTAACTATTGCACTCAAACAACCAACAGCCACATACCAACTGAAGCAAAATTAAAACAAGATACTAGCATGTATCCTAATTTACTGTCTGCAAAAATTCCACTGGGCATATTTATTACTAGTCTTAGTGATATCAATGAAAAGGATTGTGAACTGCTGCTTCACTATGCTGCCTCTGGTGAAATCAAACAGGTAAAAGAGATGCAGAGGAAAGCCAAAGGCTGCATTGGTCATGATGAGTTCACTCCCTGGTCTGCAGATGATGCGACGAAATGGGCTTTGAATGGAGCCTGTCTCGTATTTAATTTACTAGATTTAATTGAAGATATGTCAGTGATGTTGTTCGACTGTGAAGATACTAGGGTTGATTTTCTTCACCAGATGAAAGGCAAGGCCAGTAGGTATTTGCTCAAGTGTGTAAAATTATTGTTTGAATGTGAATGCCATGAATTCTATAATGGTGCAATTGGAGTAAGAGACAATGTGTTGGACCTTTACAGGAGATTAGTGACGTGGAGACAACAAGGTCCAGAAGGGTTTGAGGGATATAAGGCATTTGATGATGTTGTTGATGACTTTGCCAAAAGGTTCAGAATAGTAGAATAAAGACAGTACTGTTTTTCATACCATTACGATCTATTTAGCTGTAGATTTTAATACAGAGACCTACCAGTCTGAGAAGAAGTTTGATTTTAATATATATAGTCCTTCCAGTCTTGCGAGAAGTTTGAAAGTCAGATGCATGCATGTGTCTGCTGAGGACCAATATCTTTAAAGGTTTGCTATCACTGAGCTGGATGCCTTCTGAGAGCAGATTTAATCAACAGAAAGCCATTTAACTTAGATTGGAGCTCTATGAATGATACACTAATTATTGTTGGAGAACCACCTCCACTGGTTCATTGTTCTGGAGCCGATATATATGTGGAACAAAAAAATCAATTCAGGACAGGCAGCGCAGGTTTGGTACTTACTGATGCCTTCATTAAATTTACAATGTCTTCTTAATTATGGATTGTCTGTACATTGGTCATAGTCATATATGTTTATAAATGTACTAGATTTGTCTTTATCATGTGGAAATGAAATATATTCAATCAGTTTAGAAATTCAAGTAGTTTTTTGCATTGTCATTTATTATGAAATGTTATTGTTCAATGCATCGTTTGTTCTTTTAAAGTTAATTATAATAAAAATTGAGCTCAAACTGCTTTTTTTTCCTGATAAGTTGTGCAATGGAAATTAGACATGCGTACAATGTAATTTAAGTTACCATAGCGAGCAAAACTACTGAGTTTTTGGTTAAACCATAAATAATTGTCTTTATCTGTGCACAAATACATGAACACAGCAGCCTCACCGTGGAACTGAAAATGGATGAGTAAACTGTAAGAAATGCTACATACTTATGGAAGGTGGTTGCGCATTAACATCTTCCCAGTCATTCCACAAGCTAGTGTTTCTTTTGGTATCTTGTTGACCAATTCAACACCTTCAGCAAGTACTACACCCATGCCCATATGTAAATGTGGCTCTATGTGGCAATGAAATGCCCAGACTCCTGGATTGTCTGCCACAAACCTTATTGCTGTCCATCCATAGGGAAAGATCACCACCGTGTTCCTCAGTGGTGGATTCCTTAGATTAAATTTTGTGACATCCTTCTTGCTGAACCTCCCATCTCCATATCCTAGCACCCAAAAGTCATGACCATGCAAATGCCATGGGTGTATTTCGCTCACATTATAGGAGAGCGCATTTGCATTTTGAAGAATCACATCAACTGTGCTGTTGAACTCAAGCTTGTATACATTACTACCTTGTATTGAGCTGGGATTTTTTGGAGGTTTCATTACATCGTAGTCCTTGGCAAAATTCTCAGGTGGTTTTCTGTCATCAAAAGCATTCTTCAAGCGGTACCTCATGGAACCAAGATAGGGAGTGGGTGGAAGGACCAAGGAGATGTTGTTGATGGACCATTTAGTGCAGCCATTTATCTTGTTCTGGGTATTGAGTAGGGCGATCTGTCGGACAGGATTCGTTGGAGGCTTGGGTGTGCCTTGTCGAGCAAGGATTTTGTAGGAGAAAGATTTGCTATGGGCATAGTCATTCCATGTGGGAGCAATGGGAGGTTTGGATGAAGGTAACTTTGATGGGGAATTGGGTTGGTAATTTAAGATAGCGAGAGCAGGTTGTGTTTGGGGAAGCCTTCCTCTGACACCAACAGAGAGCCAATAGTTTGACGATGGTGCCTGATCAGTGGTGATGAGGACAGAGTAACTTTCACCTGAGTAGATGTCCATATCAAACACAAAGAATGGTTCGACATAGTTTCCATCCGCCTCGACCACCATCATCTTGTGATGCTGTAAAATATAAATTGGATTTTGTTCAATTTTTTGTCAAAAATATCATCTATGTTTTTTCTTTAAAGCCAAAAGCATATAAAGCACATGAGATATCTAGTACTAGTTAATAATTACTTGGATAAAAATGATGCAGACCATTTTCACACTTTTATAGAGTAAGCAAATTGGCATGGTCAAGCTGTAATTGCTATTCAGTCCTATGGCAGGAGAAAGAGAAATGATTATCATGTGCTTATCAAGTCTTAACTGTAAGCATCCCCTTTTTATCTTTCATGTGCTTGTGTATGATTAAAAAGCTTGAATGGGATGCCATTCTTATTGCTTGAGTTGTCCACTTTGCACCTATTAATTGAGACTTCAAACACAAGCTGATAGTAAAAGTTCTGATTCTGGTTGCATTTACACTTTCCTCTAAGGGTTTTTTTGTAACATATGAGAGAGTTTTTTTGTGTCTCTACAGAGTTGGCGCCTATCCATTTCACATGTTCTATTTAGATAAAAGAAAGCCCCGTCAATATGTTTCTTATTAGTACAACGAACTGTCAATTTATGTCATACACAACTATTTGTGGAAAGCACTCTTGTTATCAAGTATCTACTGTCCAAATCCCTCTTAAAATGACAGAGGCGTTTGCAATGACAACTAAACCTGTTTCAGATGTTTCACTATTACATAGACCCAAAATAAATTAGGTTAGCGAGGATGCTTGTTATTTGAAAGCTTTAATTTTAGATATAAGTATCTGTCGACTTAATGGGGACTACTTACGTTGATGGTAATCATACCCTGTGGTGACTGTATGGTTTGGTAGTTGGCAATCACTCACCTCGATGGCCAGATTGAGGGATGACAGCGACGTGGTGCTTGCGATCCTCAACCTGTAAGTCTTGTTTGGAAGGACTCGGAGCACCACCGGTTCACACTCCCCTCTTCTTCTCTTGCACGTCCTGGACCCGGGGATAAGATGTGCCGCCAGTGAACAGTTGTACTGCCCTCTCCCATTGATCAATAGACTCTGCACCCATCGGAAGTAGGTAGAACGTTAAAAAGATATTAAAAAAAAAGGCCACAAGATCGTGATCCAAGGGCACTGGTTGTGCTAGGACTCCATTTCGTTCGATCATATTGGCTGTGTTGTCCTGTGTGCTGCAAGTGAGGAAGGTGGAGATTGACAGATTGTTCTTTTTTTTAAAAAAGGTGCTTTTTCTACTGTCAGCTCTATTTTCTACTGTTATTCCACGAAAGGTAGGCCAATATGCATGGAAAGTTGCCCACTTGACCATTTGTTTAATTGCTTTACCGTTGCTTTTCTCTCATCCTGTTTCACATGACCGTACATGTTCATACTGGTAAAAAAACTCTCAGCAGCTATTCCTTTTTTTTCCTCTCATGTAGGATTGGGACCAGCCCACTCCAAAGCTACTTTTAGGTATTTATAATATAGATCTAACTCAATCTGTAATTCTATGATTGGTTGTACTGGCTTAATTTATGAATTCCATAGAATTGTGGTTTATCATTCAAGCATATCCTATAATAGATATAAATCCTTCTTTTATACTGCAGCTCCTTGCAAGGAAACTTGCAGATGCTAGCTCCTGACCTGCTTTGACAAGGTAGAGGATTCATAGTAGATCGAAGTTTACACTTTCGAGGTTCTAACAGAATAAGAATCAGAAATATTATACAAAGAGTAGGCTTAATGATGTAAATGTGCAATTGGTTGCTTGATTGAGGAAAAGCTAGCGTTCAAGATGAAGTGCAAGGCATCAGAAGACATGGTAAGATGTAGTCCAACATGGAATACTTAATGCGATAGAGGTTGTAATTTGTAAGACATTGTAATTTATAATTTGCGTGTGTTTGAATTAGGAGAGAACAGAAGAAAATTTGACCTAAGCTAGATCATTGGTGGTAATCATTAAACAATGAACAACTGCACTGGTTAGCATCCTTACCAAGATGATTTGAAAACCTAGGCTCACTTTGGATCGTGGGCCATAAACTATATTAGACTAAAGAAAACTTATTCAACCCACATGTGGACAAAAGTATAGTGCCCACCACTAGAAGTGATTAATGAGCGGTGGAATTTAATTTAAATAGATAACAAACAAGTCAAGCCATTTTAGACACGATCCGGCCCGAAGGAAGTGCCCTGACAGTGATTTCCACATAGATCGATGCCACTTAAAATGTTTGGACTATTTTTAAGGTATATGCAAGCGGGTGGAATTCTTGCCTGGGGCTCTCCAATCCAGCGAAGGGGTTTGGAAGAGAGGCCGAGCATCTGCGCCTGGACGTTTTGGTGATACCAATCGCTCAGCAGCAGATTAAGCTCGCCGTCGTAGTCGAAGGGCTCCTTTTCTCCATCCGCCACGTCCACTATCAGAGACCCATACAGCCCTGCTGCCCTCTGCATTCCGTAGTGCCCGTGATAGAAGTATGTGCCCGGCTATTCCAACAGCAGCAGCAACAACAACCGAAAAAAAAAGCAAACAAGAAAAGAGAAGGAGAAGGATTAACAACGGATAAACACTCAAGAAAAGTATCACAAATTACAGTAGTGTCTTCTGGAAAATTAGCTAATGCCCCACATCATATATATCACCTTGTCAACTTTGAATTCATAGATAAAGGTTTCTTCAGGATCGATCGCGCACTGCGATATTGATGCTGTCCCATCAGCCCACGGTGTTCCCAACTGTGGCCGCAACGAAATCAAAACATTAACCATTAGATATAGAAATGTGGACACACACACACACACACACATATATATATATACTGCCTCATGTAATAACACTAGAGATGGTGCAAGCTAGCTTCATGTCCGTTGCATGATCACCCCACGTTGCCGACATCTGGGAGGGGGAAAAAAAAAAAACACAGAGACACGTAGAGAGAGAGAGAGAGAGAGATGGGTCGGGGCACAGGGGGTGTGAGTATGCGTTGGTGCATGCGAGAATCGTGTTTACCTGTCGGATGCCATGCCAGTGGATAACCACTCCCTCGGTGGGGAGACTGTTCTTTAGCTCGACTTTAATGGTGTCGCCGGCCTTGGCGCGGATGGTAGGACCCGGAAAACGGCCGTTTATCCCGATCATGATGTTTTCTTCGCAGTCCGGCGACCAGTAGATGTAGCCCACTTCCCATTTGAAATGCCGCTTCTTTGAGGCCAGGGAAACTGGCAACGGAGCCAAGATGATACAAAGGAGGACGAGTGGCATGAGAGGCCTCATGGCCATGTCTTAGTGGTAGTATATATTAGAAGTCGGAGAAGATTAGATGAGGAAGAGGTTGGAAACAAGTGAGGTGGGGAAAGTATTTTCTGGAAAAATAATTGCAATAGTGTCTGAAACGAAGCTAAGACAAGTTTAGTTGTGAGAGACTTGAGAAAGGTATTGACCTGGTGGGAGGGGAAGTCGTGTTTTTATAGAGAGAGAGCTTTCCGCAGTGGGCAAGCCTTTTTCCGCCAAGGTGGTGAGAAGTGCGCGGAAGTCCGCGCCATTCCGTGGGAAGTCTGCCGTGTTCTCCGTTCCCATTCACATGCTGGGCATTTGAAGCTCCAATCTAACCCTAGGATATAAAAAATGATCCAGAAAAATCACAAGGCCCGACGTGAACTATTTTAACCATTACTGATATCCAAAATATTTATCAGATTCGATATAGAATACTGTGGTTACTATACGAATATACAAGAGAATCACCAAATTCGTTGTGGATCACTTTGGCCACTACGAGTAGGAATGGATAGGGTCCAAGAATAAGATCTGCCACATCAAAAAATTGAATCGCGTGCCAAACTTTCAGATAGCACAACTTGGTCATACGATGTCCGATTGAGATGATCTTTTTCTTTTATGAAATTGGTAGTTTTTCGAAATTTACAATTTTTTGCTAACCTTCTAGGACATTAAATCGGGCTAAAATTCCATCGTTTATAACCAAAAACGGACTAATCAAACCAAAAGTTTTCTTTTCAGATAATATTTGGCCAGATATAGCTCTTTATTCGAGAAGAATCAAATGGAGCGACTGAATGTAGAGTTGATGTAAAAGTAGAGATCTACCTCCTTAAGAATTTTAGATTTTTTAAAATATTTTTATTAGTCATATTTATTTTAAGATGTCTAGTCCTAATCAAACTAAAAGAAGAATTTAACCCGAATTGTAAAAAGAAAGACTTCACTAATATTATAAATAAAGGCTATGTACCTCAGTTTAGGAGGTGTAGGTCATCAATGAAAGAAAAGAGAACTTAAGTCCTACTTTCGTTATTCTTCGATCTTCTTCTAATTTTTTTTTAGAAATCTGAGTTGAGTGGGTTGAAAAAAAATTTCCTTCTCTTCGATCAGATAAAAAAGGATGATAGATGGGGTTGGAAAGATGGATGGCCTCTAACCACCATTTGGTTTTAGTTCAAAAAATCTTACAAAGGATTGATGAAAAGGAGGGATTGTTCATCCATCTCGTCCCACCAATTTGCATCCTTCTAAACTCGGACACTTCTTCACTCTTTTACTAGAAGAAATTACGCCTCATTAAATTATAAATTAATTAGTTATTTATATAATTAATATATAAATAAATTAATTCATATATAATTAATATACAAATAAATTAATTCATATATAATCAATTTAAAAATTATATATTAAAGTTAAATAAAATTTAATATTTATATAATTATAAATTATAAAGATTATAGGTTTATACATTGTCTTACTTCTTTAGTATATATAAACATTATAAATTGATAATAATAATATTTTTTTATCAAATAGTAGCATAGTAAAAATGTTATACATATATTATCCATCTTTTCTTTCATTCCTTTTATAACAAACAGAAAAAAAAAAATCGTTTCCATCCATCTTTCTATATTTCACCAAACATATGGGAGGAAACCTTTCATCCATCCTTTTCCCCATCCTTCTTTTTCTCTTATCTCCATCCTTTCTCCAATCTATTCATGACAAACAGATGAATAGTTGAAGCTACCTATAAAGCTGATTAATGTTTTTAAAATGAAATTACTATTGTTGCCCCTTTATTTCCTTCTTATAGCCGACATATTGTGATAGAGGAATAAGCCCTGCACTTTAAAACTGCAAGGTTGCGGTCTTGTATATGTGATCGGTTAACGCTGTTCATTTCTAAAATTGAGATGCATATTAAATGATCTGTTGTAAGACTACTGAATGGTCCATTAGGTGCGCTGAGAAGCTTGTAATTTCCATTAGCTTATGCATAGAATTTTATGGTGTTATTTTCAAGTTAACATGCAATTATTGTGATATTTGCGCACGCATATTTCTTCCCATGGATCTGAGCTAGGTTGTTACTATGATGATTCATATAACTAATATGAATAGTCCAAATGTTCTACAAATGCCTTCTCATATGAAAAGTTTGAGAGTAATGGTATTATATCAAAAACCAGTTTGAGGTCTGTTCATGCTGTCATATATTACCTTATACTGTTACATAGTTGTTCAAGTGATGAGATTGTACAAATACAATTGAACACTCGACTCTGAATATTTGAGCTGAACTTTGAACTTGAAACTGGAGAAGGGCTGTTGAGAGAACATGAACTCAATCTTGAACTCGACAGAGGTGTATAATATGCTATGGTTAGATGAGGCTAGTAGTTGAAGCTATTGATCAATCTTCGAATATGGCCTGTTTGAATTGGGTTTGACTTAGAAAAGGAAGGAATTTTTTCCTCTTCTCTTTTCATTTCTCTCTTCGGATAAGAAAAAGGAAGTTAACTATTATCAAAATACAATTAGTGACCCCCAACTTGCATACTTCTTTCTGTAAAATAAAAATCAAAACTTGTGAAAACCATGGACTATCTATTTGTTTATTTGCTGGAACCATTAACTTTACATGCATTCCAAACTTTATAAAAATGATGTACACTATACAATCACAAACTCCCCTCCCCATGTAATATTAAAATTTATATGTTAGGTAAGCTCTCTTCTTTGGAAGAAAAAGGCAAAACAAAGTGCTGCTATGTGAGCTTAATCCTACAATATATGTTAGTTTTTTTCTTTGGCATGTTATGGCAATCCAGATAACTTAAAATTTATTTTTCTCAGGGGAATAAACTTCTAAGGTATTTTTCTTGGGAAAAAGAGAAAATGGTAAAAATTAGTTGATATTTTAGTTATGATAACTTCAATAACATAGAAAATTGTTCTATAGAATGCGAGAAAAGTATAAGTCTCTGTTTATAAATCAACTTCAACATGACTCTTTCTGACAAGATTTAGTGGTAAAAATTACTTGATATTTTAGTTATGAAAATCAAAAGTAAAAAAAAAAAAAAATGTTTGGCTAGTCACCCCATGACCCATGGAGTTATCATGTTATTTAAAAGCTGAAGGATGAATCGCAAGTAGGCTGACACAAACTTGTCCGCTCTTTCCGACATCTTGGTCCTACCCTACAGGGTCTATGGGCCCCACACGGCTGGCCCGAGGCAAAGGTTTCGAAACTGTTCAAAATTGGCGGGGCCCACCCTGGTTTAAAAGAGAAAAGGCACCCTGCCACTGGCACATGATGTAGCACAAGGCATGCATGCGTATCTAGTCGGAACCACGCAAAGTGAGGTTTGATACACACCACCGTCGTGAACTGACACGTTTTTTATTATTTGGGCAACATGGTTTAGGCTCGGGTGGTTCTATATACACCCCCCCTATTGCTCAGGACACCCCCCAAAAATTAAAAAAAAATTAAATACTCTCTACACCCCCCATTTGCTAAGGACACCCCTAAAAAATTAAAAATTCCTAAATTACCCCCCACCCTCCCCACCCCCTCACCTAAATTGCTCTCTACACCCCCCAAACCCCCCCCCCACCCCGCTCTTCCCCTCCAAAACACCTCGCCAACGCCCAAAACCCCCCCGTTCCCCCTTCTCCCTCTCGTCGCCGGCATTCTCCCGATCTCCGACCACCTCGCCGGCTTCTCCCGGAACCACCTCGCCGGCTTCTCCCGAAATTTTTTTTTTCCACGGTTCGTGCTCCGTTCGGCACTGGATCGCCGAACAAAAGGCTTCTGTTCGGCACTGTGCAGCCGAACAGATCTGTTCGGTTGAGGGTTGCCGAACAGAAGGCTTCTGTTCGGCACTGTTCAGCCGAACAGAAGCCTTTTGTTCGGCGATCCAGTGCCGAACGGAGCACGAACCGTGAAAAAAAAAAAATTTCGAAACAAGGTGGAACACGTACCTTTGCGGCCGATTCTTCGTCCCAAATCACTAGTTGCTTGTCCATGCTTCGAATGGGGCTTAAATTTCCTTCAAAGATCGCCTAAACGATGTAAATGGATCGAGGGGTTTAAGGGGGGTTTGAGGGGGGGTTTTTTTTTCTTTTCAAAACGAAACGGAGGAGGAAGGGGGGGTGTATGAGAAAATTTCAAGGGCAATATGGTAATTACACTAAAGGTTAGTTTGGGTATTTTTTTTTTGGTTTTTAGGGGGTGTCCTGAGCAATAGGGGGGGTGTATATAGAACTACCCTTTAGGCTCTGAAGCATTTCTGAGTGCAAAGACATTATCGTCCTTGGGAATCTGGCACCGTAATCTAGGTATTTCGAGATAAACTTTGACGATCATATTAGTGAAAAAAAAAATAGGTGTAAAATTTGTCATTAAAGACCATGATGCCAGACTGATGGCGACCGAAGATCAGCAGATCTTCAACATGTGTGCCGTTAGTCCAGGACCACATAGGAGGACATCACCAATGTGATGCTCGTAATAGGTGCGAATCGCATCTTTTTTGAGAGGAACTCGGCTACGGTGATCGAGTGGATTCGAGGTCAGAGTTACACTGCTAAGGGAAGGCCACTGCTTCACAACATCCGCTGACTACTGGGAGAGTGTGACTCTTATCGGGTCACGCATGTCTCTAGGGAAGTAAACGATGTTGTAAATTGGGTAGCCTCCTTTACAGCTCACCACTCCGAAAACTTTGTTTGAGCAAACCACGAGTTTGTGCCTGAGCCATTGTGTGACCTCTTTTTTCTAGTTTTGTTGGCCACATTCACATCCGTTGCGTCTGAGCCGCTGTTGCGTCAAAAAAAAAAAAATCAAGTCCACCCAGATTCATGCACTGTTGTGCACCATTAGGCATTCTATTGATTTCATAAGCCGAACACAAAATTCTAAAGCCTAATATATAGGTTTTCTTTAGAAAAAGTTTGCATATTTTATAAGTTAATAATTTTGAAATTTATATTAAATAATTTCACCCAAAGATCCAAACCATATTAAATATAGTTGTAATGTGAAAAATACCTAAAACCAAAGTTCATATATTTTGATAGTCTCTAATATATGCATCAAGTCAGTATAAAAGTGAATAATATGAATTATTCTAGTATAGTGAAATATATAAAAGGATGCATAAATTGAAAATCTACTTCATGGATAATAATCTCCATATATTAATTTAAATTTAGTAGATTTTGATTTCTATATCATAGTAAAATATAATATTATGCTATTAAAATTGTCTGATTTAGCATCTACTTTATATTTAAGTTTTATACATGAATTTTGATTTTTTTTAGATATTTTTTATGAAGTATAGATCATGAGTTTGAATCATCCAATTTAAAAGAAAAAAATGATATATATTTTGTTCATGTCTATAATAAAGCTATAATTTTTAATTGCAGTAGAGGTAACCACACTCAAAGCTACTCTTGGGTGGTACTTGTTCATCCTAGGACCACCTTAACCTCATCATCTCCATGTAAAATAGCAAGTTGGTCAAACTTAATACATTTGTGGAAATCAAAAAATAAAATATATAAAAATTTAGAATAAATATTTGTCAGAAGTAGTCCATAATATAGTCTTCGTATGGTTAGCCACATAAATCGTCATCGAGTCTGCAGTACTATTAGCTTCTCTATTTAGATGTGTCATCTCATACGACAGTAATGTTGCACCTGTAATCCAACGGTCATACATCAAAGGATGGAAAATAGTTTGTGCAGTAGGTTTACTTGATTGCTACCTAATCACCATCAAGGAATTCCTCATATTTCGTGGCATAATAATGACAGCCATTCTCTATAGTAATTCTTTTTTTTAAAGGGAAGAGCAATAGTAATTCAAGAGAGAGAATTGCAGCAACGTGTCTAAAGTTTAGAGAACACGTCGAGAGGCGGTCAGAGTAGATATTGTACACGCGGCTTGCTACAATTTGCAGAAGGTTTAGTTGCACGTAGACATCACTTTTGAATCATTTAACCAAGAAAATAACCCTCACTATCGAACTTGGAGTCAACGATAGGGATAATGTCCTCGCTGGCTGAAGATGACGTGCTGCATTGAACGGTGCAAACCACCATCTCGTTCAAGCCCTTGGGGATATTGGGAGGAGAAGTCGCCATTAATTCGGAATAGCGCCCAGGATTCTTGAAATTTTGGTGCTCGACGAATAATTTGCCGCGGCATTATTCCAAGCGAATCTTGGCTACTTCGCGTGGATTGCATTGCCTTTTTTCTTTTTTTTTTCTTTTCCTCCTCTCGACACGTCTAATCGCTAAGGGCTGCATGATACTGTGAGCATGCGAAGAGAAGATAGCAGCATGTATATTGAAAGGTAAATAGAGTGGTAGGCTGGGTTGTCTCGGCATTTTGAAGATATTATATAAATTTTTACCAATGGGCTTATTATAGATATATATTTTATATTTTATTATTATTATTATTATTATTATTTTGGCTTCGCAGGTTGTAAGAACTATCGCAGCAGCAGCAGCAAAAAGCTGGAAGATGACAGCCGGGCCGCGCTAGTGTCATCATCCGTGTGACGTGAAATAAAGCGTTTGGCCGCGTTGCAGGGCCTACGTGGACGTGTCGATCTCTTTGTCGTTTATGACCATCGGAACCCGGCACAGAGACCTGATAGCTGACCTCCATACTCTCAAAGATCGGTTTGAAATAGACAGGCCAGGCTGGGCACAAGGGCTTTCTTTTTTTTGGTCCAAAGACACAGGGCTTCGTCGGTGAAGTAGTTGGCCCTTGCGAGCGATCATTTTTCAGACACATCGCCGTTCTGGTTCCCTTGCCCCCCCCCCCCCTAGATCACAGCTTTACATGACGGAGCCCGGATTGCTGTCTGAAAACAAGGGAAAGTGGGAAGTAGGTTGCGGTCGGGAGAGACTTCGGAATGCATAGTTGGAGTTTTAATTAAAAAATATATATTTTCTAATTTTTAGTTATTTTAAATTTTTTAAAATATTTTTTGCGAGACTTTTTTTTTTATATAGAAAAGTTATGACTCTTCGAAAGAAAATATTGGCTTCCAAAAAAATACAATATTTTCGAAACATTACATATCTTCAGAAGAGTCACGTTTCTCTATTCTTCGTATAGAATCTATAAATAAACTCCTATGTGATTAATCCTAATTCAATCCAATCTCTCTCTCTTTTTTACTGCTACTCTGTTTCCAAAAAAATTTCTTCCTTTTCATCTTTTATTCTTTTCTAGGCATCTGAAGAAGTCGATCGGGTTAAGTTTCCCCAGCGATCGTGCTCGTTAGAGAAAAATCGAACTGAGTCGGATTATTGTACCTTAAGAATAAGATCGCTGCAAACCCGCATGTAGGGGCGAATCATATTCTTAAGGCAGTGTATATAACACACCTCGATCTAAACAAGCTCTTTTCAATCTTCTAAATTTATTCTAATAAATTATTTTTTATAATATTTTTATAAAATAAAAATATAATAATTTTTAGGCAATATTTTTCTAACATGCATTCCAACTCCTGCCTTGTTCCTGTTGGAATGTGATTGCTTTTTATTCGAGTCAAAAGTGGTGGACTGGAGTAGAATCTATTAAAAGCTCAAATAACCGGGGAATGACGTGCACTTTTTTTCTTCAGTGTGGTGGAAGAAAAAACATTTTCTATCATTTCGTCGCATTCAAAGGCATTGTTGTGCTGCCATAGACTTGGCTTTCTCTTTCTTCATTTTCAACTTTCGTTCGTCAATTTTTCAATTGCAAACAACTCATTTACGATGGAGATAGAGTGCTTGCCAGTTCATGGCCTCATCGGTGATAAGTACATGCCACCTGCAATGTTGGCTTTATGTTTTTTTTTTTTTTTTTAGCTCCGCTGGAATCACTTCCGCAGCGCACTGATATTGGCCGTGCTTTAACATACAGAAGACGGACCATCGAGGCGTAACACAGTAGGAACGGGACTTTAATTTTATTGGAATAATCCAGATTTGCAACGCACGGACATCGATTAAATGTGGAAATCGAATGCCCTCCGTCTGATCTGCCGGTACTAAGGTGGAACTGGAGTGACATACTTACACGCGAGTTCGCCCATACTGTTGGAGAGGATATGAGTCTTTCTACCCATATCGGACATTCCTTGGTGGAAGAGGGCTCAATGGAGGCTGCTATGCGGATGAAATTAGTTCTCGTCGTATAGATCAAACATATGGTTCAGAATATAGAACAAATATTAATTAAATTAAGTAACAGTAGTGAAAAAAATAAAAAAATAATTTTTTTTTAAAAAAATAAAAATATGAACAATTCTACTGTCACGCATAAAAAAGTTTCATACTTGTAAACTATTCTAACTAGGATTGGAATAAAAATTATGATAAACTAGAAATAAAAATCTAATATAAGCATGACAAAGAATGGACTCCCAACGTGGCAAAGCTAATCTAAGTGGGATAATGTGTTGCAGCAAGAAATCCTGCTCGACCAGTACAAAACCGCTCAGCCCAGCACCACATCAGAGTCATGCCACTTAAATCATATCCGATCATACTTCCAAACTCTGCCTTATTTGCATCATGGAACTTGCCCATGGCCATTATTGGGAATCAAGTATGTCCAAAAATTTCTTGGAAGAGTGTTACGTGGAAATAAACACAGCTCCATTTTAAGAGGATGGAGCAAAATCAATTCATGTGAGTATAGTTGTCGGTTTGTTGCTTGGATTATGAGAATGCAACAGCAATATAAAGGTGGGGCATGTATTCCTTTCATTTCCCTCATTGAAGAGTAGCTGTGTGGCGAAAACTTTTTTACCATAGAATGTACACAATTTAAATAAAAAGCATTATTATTACCACAGTGGTTGCTATAAATAATTTTTTGACAAGGCCGTGGCAGCGGAGGGAGGCGGATCTTCGGCACGTCGTTGCTTGCTGGTGTTGGGTGTGGATCACATCCTCCTTGGGAAAAACTCGACTATGGTGATTGAGTGGGTTTGGGGTCAAAAATGTGGTACGAAAGGGAGGCCGCTGCTCCATGACGTCCGCAGATTACTGAAGAAGTGTGCCTCCCATCAGACCACGTATGTATATAGGAAAGCAAACGGTGCTATAAACTAGGATGCCTCCTATGCAGCCCATCATTGTAAAGGTTTCATCTAGGCGAATCAAGTGTTATTGCCTGTGCCCTTATATAGTCTTTTATTTTCTGATCTTGTTGGCCGCATTGACACCCATCAAGTGTGAACCGCTGTTGTACAAATAAATAAATAAATATTTTCTTCCAAACAGCATCCGCGCATACATCTTGAGCCAACTCGACGGTACTGTGGATGCGATGGTGCTTCCTTTTAGTGAAGTTAACACGAAAGCTATACTCCTCAAGCATAAATCTGTTTCCCAAAATACATATTTTTTGATTGAATTCGTCAATTCTTGGTTTTCGGTATTACAAGCATGTATCAGAATCTCATTACTCTTGAACTAATCACATTCATCTATCAGAAATTGTGAGTAGCAAACCTAAATTACTGAAAAAAGAAGACTAAATAACTAATTATAGTCATTTGAAATACTTTTACACCTTAACGTCAACAGTGCAAAACATGTGCCATCACATTAGTCTAAACTGTGTGATAAATAATGATTCATTCAAAACATATTCTTAATTGATGGGATCACCGTCCGTCGAATTCTATCATAAAGAAATTCGGAGGAAAGTCCAGTTTGCTACGTTCAAGCCGAGTTTGACAGGATCGGGCCTAGCCCAAATTGAATTCTCGAGGGAGCCATCCAGTTCCATTCACGCATCATTGCTGTTCTATGTAGGCCCAGGCTTGACCCAGCACAAAAGCTTTACAGACGTACAGCCCAATAAGGAACTATGCAACGGAAGGCAGCCCAGCACTTACGAAGGAGGCCTGGAAATCCATCAAGCAAGCTTAGTGTTGAGGGAATGCAAGTTCCCCCGAGTACATGAGAACCTTGCCAGTACGGGACCGGATGACGGCCGACCTCGGGCGACCGAACTTGATGCCCGACTTAAGAGCGCCCGACCCCGGGAGTCGGACTCCACCAACTGTCCACTATGGGTACTTTCCCCTACGGACCGACGTAGGATCACGCCTTAGGTGGCTTACTCCACAATTAATACGCCCGACCTGGCACCCCACCAAGCGTCTAGCTTCAGGGCTCTTGACCTCGGAAGTCCGACCTCGCCGCCCACCTACCGCGGTTGTACCCTTCTGAAGTCCAGTCAGGGGCCATACCCTGCCACCGCCTCTAGCATTTAATGCGCATGATCTCTGCAAACCCCCGACTCACTCAACAATTAATGTATATCTCCGACTTACTCAAAAATTAATGCATATCTTCGGCTCACTCAACAATTAATGCGCGTAGCTCTTATCATCTACAGATCTTCGGTCCTCCACGGCAAATCGGCTCGGCAACATTCGGTCAGCCGTGACAACTCTCTGATCCCGACCTTGCCTCCGATGTCAAGGCATTAATTCATCTGGTCGCGCACCAACTCAAGCGACGTGCTGAGTCGTACGACAACCTCGCCCCATCACATCACAGGTAATCCGACCCCCCTATAAAAAGGAACCTCTCCTTCTCAGTGGGGGGTTGGACTCAGAAAAACCCAGCAAAAAATATATCTTCCTCCTCTCTCATTCTCCAAAATTAAGCTCCCCTCTGACTTAAGCATCGGAGGGCCGGCGCCGGAAACCCCGGCCACCGGTTTTCTCTTGCAGGCCCTCCACGGAGAACGCCGCTCGCCGACGGATCGCCGCCTACCAGTGTTCGCCGGAGCTCCTCCTCCTCAGCCGACGGCCACCCCCGGGTCTAATTTCCAGCAACACTTAGGTTGTTGACACCGAGATCGAGAATGGGTTAATTAACGACAAACAAGTGTAGCGAGAGGCCTTGAAGCTCAGTCAAGATGAACACATACGTAAGTCATCAAGCTTACGCACTGTGCTCGCCAGCATATATCTATTTGGCATTCAACCACAAAATGCCTGCTTCTACGTCCTCGCGCCAATATTAGCATGAAATCTGTAACCAAAAAAATTAAAAAACAACATAGTGCGACATCATGAGAACTCAAATTCAAGACCAAACTCATAGATGATGATGCATTGCCAACTCAAGTAGAAGTCAATTTGCAATCATACTAATTTGTGTTATGGTAGGGAACTTGGGCCAAAAAAAAAAAAAAAGTAGGCCAAACTTAAACACAAAATTAATCATCCATTAATAGAATAAATTATTAGTTAGATCAGGTCCGCGAGCTTAGCAGTGGACCCGTCCAACCGTGGACCAACATGCACAAAGACGGACAAGAAAAGAGGCGAGAAAAAAATGGTGCAATATAAATGTATTTGTGTGGCTTGGTTCGTGGTTGGACCAGTCCACTAGTTCAACGGTGGATTTGGTTTGATTACAAATTTCACTATTAATAGGACTGTTTTCAAGAACACAGTATTTGTCATTCCTAATCCATCTAACGATCTGCCGCAGATTTTGCTCTCGCATTAAAATTTTCATTTTTTGAATTACAATTATATTTGACTTGAACACGGCAGTGATTCTATATTTCTATCAAAGGTCAGTGCTCTGTTATTCTGAATCTTAAAATCATGGTCGTCCATACTGTGCACCCAGAGAAAAGCGTAGTTTATCGGCAAAGTCGGTGAATGTAGCCCGGTATTTGTTATTTGTTACGCTAGTGGTAGTCGGATATTTAGGGACCTAATGGGGGGAGGAATCCTACACGCTCGAGGCTCGCCTCCTATCGAGCCCTAGCTCTCCCTCCACAAGCAAAGAAAGAATTCCTCTCCTTTCCCGTCGCGTAGAAGCCGTGCTGTCTCTCTCGCTCGCTCGCTCTCTCTCTCTCCCGACCGACTTCGAATACTCTGCTCACCGGCTTCGAGGGCCGACTGATCTCTGGAAAACTGCAGGTAATCAGATCTCCGAGTCTCTGTTTTTCATCTTTTTGTTTTTTTGGCTTAGTTGTGATTTCGGATCTGTTCTCGGTTTTCTTGTTTGGGTTCGTTCTGATCTGATTGTTCGGATTCGGTTGATTTCTATTTGGATTTTGTTTGTGGATCTTCGGTAGATTTCTTTTCCAGTTCTTTCGTTTCTTGTTCCTTTTTCGATAAGTTGTTATTGATGTTCCGTGGATTGTCCGCCGATTTGATATCCAATATGCGCTCCGCGTTTTACAAGAGATCGTAAGGTTCGTGGATCGCGAACTACGAACTGGGGATTGAAGTAAGATTTTATTTTTTTTCTTTTATTTTAAGTAGTCAGCAAAGGTTAAAGGGAAGGAAAGACATAATTCAAAAGCTACTATTGTAGCTATTTGAAAGTCTGAAACTATAAACTACTTCTATTTTATTGATTATAAAAATAGGGAGGTAGGTTATGAAATTATTGATTATGGAATTTTAATCTTGTGACATGAGGGGTTTGTTGAACTGGTGAGTGGGTTAGTGAACTTTTTTCCGTCTCTACCATGGCACAAGTAAGTTGGTGTTATTCTATGGATTTCTATCAAGGTGACACTAATAATCAATTTCTTTAATTGATTCACCTGTTTTGTTTGACTTTTTGGTGCTATGAGATGTTCGCTTTGTCATATAATCAAGGTATGAAGGAGGGAATAGCTATTAATTAATTGCTGAATTAGTTTTGAGCATACCACATTGTCAGGACCCATGCAGGCGTGTGCTTCTATTGGTTATGCGTCGTAGAGGTCTTGGATATTTAGACAAGGCCAAGAAACACAAATGACACCTTCTAGTCATTTTTTTAGGGTGAGATCTAGCATTGGTACAAACGGTATCAGAGCAGATTCGATCCATGGCCTATGTGGACTGTGGGACGATGCAGCACGAGCCTATTGGGGCTTACCATGGGCTGATGATGGTGCTTGTGATTGGATTTAAATAAATTTAGACTCTTAGCCTGGCAAAAAAACTAGAGCTTAAACCGAGGGTGGGATATTTGAGGACCCATGTGGGCGTATCTTTAATTCCAAATCAGTTATGCACTAGGAAAAACTTGGGTACTTATGTAGGGCTAAGGAATACAAATAACACCATTTGGTTAGTCTTTTTAGTTAAGATCCTAGGTTGTTTCACCCATCCTCCACTCTTAGTATCAATTTAATGCTGAAGGGACAAGGTCATGAGGAAGTCTGCTTTATTTAACTGATCTGACTTTTTATATTGAGTTACTAGTTAGACTTATCAAAGTTAGCAGCCTTTTGTGCCATTATGGACAAAAGAAGCTTCTAGTAGATGGAATTTAGCTTTAAGATTTGCATTCTAGATCATGACCCTGTACTGGCTTTTAGTGTCACATTTTCTCAAAAATAATTGAGATATGCTTTCTTTAAAAGGTTTGTTTTTTTTCTTGATAGTACTATAAATTGATATTATTTGATTTGATTTCTCAATAGAAGTAACAAGTTGTGAAGATATTCTTATTACTTATTTATTTTTGCTCAAGATTGGATTCATTTAAGTATGGGGGTCTACTATATCAATCCAACAGGATACCAGTATCAATATGGAACTCTGCATGGCCTCATATTGACCATGGTACTATTTGTTGTGCTGAGTTCAATAATGTACCATTTTGGCAGTACAGGGGCTAACGGGCCCAATGCAGAGACAGAAAACATGAGACTGACAAAAGGGAAATGTGTTAGATTCATGGACTTATCGTGGACTTCATATATATGACAAATTGATTGTTAGGATTTTTTTACATTAGGACATTCTTACTTAATAAAGATTGAGAAATTATAAAATAGAACGTGGGTATAAAATAGCTGGAGACAGGTCTGGTTGAGCCTTTTGTTTCAGAGTTTTTCATTTGATCAGTTTTGCTACATAAGGAACTATGTATTTAGGTTTAGTTCCTTGTTGTAAAAAAAAAAGAGAGGTGATGGTGCATCTTTCTGTGAATTTTGTTTGGAATATCTATTAATCATCTTGCAATTTATGTCTTTGTTTTGTAAGGTGCAAGTTATCTCGAACTACATAGTTCAAAAAATGTTCATGTTAAAAGATTTTACATGTTTGATTCTTGCACTATTCTTTTATGCAAGTAATGTTTGATGGGAATGCTTGCGTTGTTTATAGCAAAAGCATGAGTTCTGTGGTTTTCCTTAGTTTAAATTGCCAGTTTTAGTTAGTGGGTGATGTTTTCTGTCCTGTCTGATTTTGCTACGCCTTTTTTATGGTGCTATAAGTCAGCCATTTAATTTTTCTCTTTTTGCAGAAAAAGCTTGAGTGCTTCATTTTAGGACGTTGCAAGGAAAAAAAACTGCTTCATTTTCTTTTTTGCAAAAAATGACCCTCTTTTTTAAATAAAGGATCCAATTTGGAACTTTTTCGGTTTTCATATAATGAATTCATTGTCTCTGTGTCACACAGGGTACATTCGTAGTTTTTATTCAACTCCTGGTTTATTGTAGTTGAAAAGGGGAGAGACTTGCCTCCTATTTTCATTGTCATCCTCAAATTGCAATGAGATTCATGTCTTGGAGATGACGTTTTTTCCTTCAATCTTTCTTGTTCTTACATCTAAACACAATATATATTCTTACATAGTAAGAATGCCTATAAATTTTTTCGTTTTTTCCCTTCTTTTTAAACACGAGATTCATTGAGACATGGTGAGAAAACCTGGAGTTCAGGGATTGATAATTGCTGGCAATGCACGCAAACTAGCTTGGCTTCTCAAAAATGATGAGCAAGACACTCTTCTGTGCTTCTTGGCTTCAAGTTTTTAAAAGGTAGATAGGGATAAGGGCAACTAACTGATTTCATTTTCTGAATGATGAGACACTACATTCTAGTATATGAAGTTTCCCTTAAGAAAATTTCTATAGTTGCTAAACTTTTGGTGAGTTTTGATGGTTTCCATGTGGAGGATTTGGAGCATGGAATGCCGTACCGGCCCGGCCGTGGACCGGTACCGGAACGGATAAAAAACCGGTATTTCCCGGTTTTTTATCCGAACCGGCCGGTACGGGTGCGTACCGGCCGGTTCGGGCCCGTACCGGCCGGTTCGGGGCCGGTACGCACCCGTACCGGCCGGTTCGGATAAAAAACCGGAAAATACCGGTTTTTTATCCGTTCCGGTACCGGCCGGTACCGGCATCGTACCGGTGCGAACCGGCCGGTTCGCACCGGTACGATTTTTTTTTTTTTTTAGAACCACAGCGCCGCGCGCTGTGGTTTTTGAAACCACCGCGTACCGGCCGGTACGGGACCGGTACCAGCCGGTATGTACCGGACCGGACCGGTTCCGTACCGGTCCGGCCGGCCACCGGTACGCCGACCGGTACCGGTATGGGGGACCTTGATTTGGAGACCCTTTTGGGACCTCACAAGCATTACCAATAAATTGTGTGCCTGATGTAGGGGTTTTCCTTAGATAGAGAGTGAGCTTGTGAAAGTCTCATCTTAAGTGCATCTCAACTTCATTATTGAGGTTGTCTTTTCCTTTGTCTCGTAATGTGGACCATGCCTTCACTTATATATATATGCGAAAGGAATGATCAAATATGTGTGCTTCTAGTGGTTCTTAGGTTCACAAGATTAGCATCACTACTATAGAGCAGGCAAGATTTAGTAACTGGCATCTGTGAAGTCACTCCATTAATGACTTTGCCTTACCTTAGTTGTTGAGTTTCTTTCAGAATTTTTGAAGAATGTACTTATAATCCAATAGCTTTAAGACATTTCTCCGTGGATAATTAATTTGTCATATTTCACACTCAAGTCGGTATGCTTGTTCGATGAAGATTTTCAACGTCACCAACTTGGATTCCCTATGTTTTTGTTATTAGTGATTCAATATCGTGAAGATCCTTTATGCTTTGTTTACTACCATTGCAAGTATTGTTCACCTTCTCATCCATAATAACTGTTCAAGTTAGACCAAGATCAGTCAAAACATTGTTGGCGTAAATCTTGGTCAGCACTCAGTATTATTTCAAGAAGGTTCATCTAAGACTCAGCTTGCTCCATGTCTTGAGGCAAGACTATTAAAAGGTGCCTTGAGGCCCCTGGGTTAGTTGATTTGCATGCATCAAATAGAGAAGTTCATTTGAGGCGAACATCATGTATTTAAAGCCTTCAACAGGAGATGTATATATTAGGTCTTGTCTAATAATGGTACTGGTTAAAATTGGCACCATGCATCTAGTTTATTATATATATGTTATTGTATTATCCAATCATTTCATAACTTAAATGACTTGTTGATTTGTCACAATGCTGTCTGGGCTATTTTATCTTTAAAGAGTTACAGAAGGTTGGCCTATCCACTTTATAGAACTTCTGAGTTTGTTTATAAGTATATCAAACTTTACCTCTTAGTGATTGGCAAGCTGTGGGACTCAATCGTGTTCTCCAGATGTGACTTCCTTGTTTCTCTTATTATACAAGTACTTTTTCGGCTGGATTTTGCCAACTGACAGCTGCTTCTTCTTCTTTGGTCTGAAACTTAGAATTTGATTATGTCATGCGTCTTTTGTCCGTATGTTCTACAATACGGATTGTTGACGCAGCCATAGGGGTAGACTTTTAATTATCCAAAGATAAGATACAAGGTTCTCAGATAATATAATATTAAGATTAAAGACATTGTATAGTACAAACGATAACAGAACATTTATTATGATGTTTTTTGTTCTTCATTACATTTTGTCACTGTATCATGCTTTCCTTGTAGCAGACATGGCAGGACTGACACCAGAAGGATCTCAATTCGATGCTCGCCAATTTGATTCCAAGATGAATGAGCTGTACTGCGTTTCTTCTTTTCCCTTGTATTTCATCTTTAGAATAACTATCTCACTTCATGGAATTTTGTGCAAGTTATTGAGCTTGGAATTTGCATGTGTCAAATTGTAGGCTTACACAAGATGGCCAGGAGTTTTTTACCTCATATGATGAGGTCTATGACACTTTTGATTCCATGAATCTTCAAGAAAATCTTTTGAGAGGCATTTATGCATATGGTAGAATTGCCTATTCCCTTATTATGTTAATAATGTGCAGTTACTTATGTAAATAGTTTGTGGCTGACACCTTTTTCTTGATTAATATTCTATTTCTTTAGGTTTTGAGAAGCCCTCTGCAATTCAGCAAAGAGGAATTGTTCCTTTCTGCAAGGGGCTTGATGTTATTCAGCAGGCACAATCGGGGACAGGGAAAACTGCAACTTTCTGTTCTGGAATTCTGCAGCAGCTTGACTATGGATTGGTTGAATGCCAGGCTTTGGTTCTCGCTCCAACTAGAGAGCTAGCACAACAAATTGAAAAGGTTATGCGAGCGCTTGGTGACTATCTTGGCGTGAAAGTTCATGCTTGTGTGGGAGGAACTAGCGTTCGTGAGGATCAACGTATTCTTTCGAGTGGGGTTCATGTTGTTGTGGGTACACCAGGTCGTGTGTTTGACATGTTAAGGAGGCAGTCTCTCCGCCCTGATTATATTAGGATGTTTGTGTTGGATGAAGCAGATGAAATGCTTTCACGTGGTTTCAAGGATCAGGTTCCTTCTTTGACCATCCCTTTCCATGCAGATATTGATATTCTCTATGTTTTCGTCATTCAAGAGTGATTTACAGAGATAACTTGTATGAAGTGAAATTATTTCTTTGCAGTTGTCACTCTTTTATTTTTACTAATAAGTTCACAATGCTCTTTATTTCTAATAAAGTTTTACTTTGATATTAATAATCTTTAAAAGTTATTGTTTCATGCATAAGACTTGAAGCATTTTTTGTGGACGTGGAAGGCTTAAAGTTTTATTTTCTTTCAATAACCATCTTCTTCTCCATATAATGCAAAAGGCTGGAGTCCAGCATGTGGGGCACTCTGAGGCCTTTTATGAGGTGGACTTACATGTTTGTCATAAAAAAGTTTATTTACGGGACTTGAACTAGAGAGGGGATTAAAAGTTTTTCATGTGGAAGGCTTCTTGCTCACCTGCATTTCCCCAAAAAAGTGAGAAACTCAACCATATACTCATCATTATTACGTGCATGGCGCATTTTGGACATTTACTAACATTTTTTCTCTGAAATTGCACATTATTTGTAAATTATTAGGTTTCACGACCCATGTTTATTTTAATCATCCTATTTATGTGGTACCAGTATATTTCATTTTTTTCTTCCTATTTCCTGAATAGTAAGTAACCTAAGATTTTGCTCTTCTTTATTTGACATGGTTGATGTATGGTGCCATGCCATGTTGATAATGGTAGTAAATCTTGGGTTTTTTTTTCCAATCCACAATGTCACAGTTACACTTTGTAACTACCGAGAGGGGGGAAGGAATAATAAGATGATTCTTCACCACTTGTTTTTCTGAATTTCAGATTTCTGATAAATTCATTACAGTGATTTTTTTCAGAGAGAGTAATGTGCTGTTTGATGCATGTTTGTGTGTCAATTTCCGAAAAAACATAAATGAACCTTGCAATCTATTTTAAAGGATGGGCTGATGTTTACTGAATATGTAGGTATGTTGACTTAATGACTTGAATGGCATGATTTTGAAATGGGGGCATGTTACTTTGCCTTTTCCAGCCTTAGGCCCTTAGTTTGCACCCGTAATAATATCCACTTGCATAGAACAATGTCATGCATGGTCAGCTTTGCAGTGATTTACAAAATTGTGAAATTTTGAATTGGTGGAGTATATGATTTTTAGACTGGAAGGTATGTAGGCTAATTAACCTTACAGATCAAATGTCACTGATAGATAACCAGAGGCACTTGTATCCATCATTTTGTGATGTGGCTATTGAGGCATGATAAGCTTTGCATTGCATGTTAAAACTTGAGTTTTGATCATTGGTACACGCTATTGTTGGTGATATTCTTGTCTAATCACTGTTGTTTTCTAATATTCGAAATTCTGTGGACTTGGTCTTCTTTCTTCCAGCGTTAAGCCCTGTGTTGTCTTGTGAATATTCAGAGCATTGTAAACTGGGTAGTTAAACTCTCCCAACCTCATCTCAGCCTTATTAATTTATTTTTGGGTGGTTGTCAGAGAAAAATCCAGATGTATGCATATAGTTAGCTGCTATATTTTGTCTTTTTGTCCTGATTGCTTTTAATATTCTTGTTTTAATCATTCCCCTCTCTTCAGATATACGACATCTTCCAGCTTCTTCCTTCAAAAATTCAGGTTGGGGTATTCTCTGCCACAATGCCCCCTGAAGCTCTTGAGATTACTCGCAAGTTTATGAACAAACCTGTGAGGATCCTTGTAAAGCGAGATGAGCTTACCTTGGAGGGTATTAAGCAGTTCTATGTCAATGTTGAGAAAGAAGAGTGGAAGCTGGAGACCCTCTGTGACCTCTATGAGACTTTGGCCATTACACAGAGTGTGATTTTCGTCAACACCCGGCGCAAGGTGGACTGGCTTACAGACAAGATGAGGAGCAGGGATCACACAGTCTCAGCTACCCATGGTGACATGGATCAGAACACTAGGGATATTATCATGCGGGAGTTCCGTTCTGGTTCTTCTCGTGTACTTATCACCACTGATCTCCTGGCTCGTGGTATTGATGTCCAGCAGGTGTCCCTGGTCATAAATTATGATCTGCCAACCCAACCGGAGAACTATCTCCATCGTATTGGACGAAGCGGACGTTTTGGAAGGAAGGGTGTTGCTATCAACTTTGTCACTCGGGAAGATGAAAGAATGCTGTCTGACATTCAGAGGTTCTACAATGTCCTGGTTGAGGAGCTGCCATCCAATGTCGCCGACCTCCTCTGATGAGTTTTGTTGTTGAACTTCATATTTAATCTATATGTTCTGTCAGGTTTATTAATAATCTCGTCAAAGTTGTCTGACTATTTTTAGTGGCATGATTAGCAAAGACCTTTGAGTGGTGTTGGGTTCATTTGCAATGATGGCGACCAAAAGCTAATAATTGTTCGCCTCATCTTTGCAAATTTTGTAGCAGCTTAGTTTGTGTTTTGTCTTGGAGACCTTAAAGGAGTCATTTCGGATCTGCTTGTCTTGATGAAACTTGGGCTGATGCTAAGTTTTACAGCAGGAAGGTTTACGCATTATAATTACATGATATTTAAGTTGATGCTTTATCTATATATTGGTTTGGGGCTTTCTATTAGGCCCTCCTGATTTTTTGTTATGCACTTTATATAATGCATCTGCTGTTTTTAAATTGCGGCAATCCTTGGAACTTATTTTTGGTCGTGCATACAATGGATGGCAGTTTTGGATGATGTGCATTGATTTGGAAATCTAGTGTCTCTAGTTGCTTATTTAGATGAAGGTCTATCCAGTCTCCGGGAAATACAAAGCACAAGTTCTTCTGGTTTAGGTGGTCCGAAGGATTGTTATTGTTCTTTAGATGTAGATGTTGAATTGGCGAAGATGTAGAATTAGCTAGTCTAGGACCATTGATATCATGGCACTTGTGTTGAATATGCCATATCTTATTCACCTGCACCTCTTCTTTTCAGGTTCTTGACTATTTTAATTGTGATTGTTGAAATAATTTAATATAACTATTTAGTAAGCCTTTTAATTATTAGTAATCGCTATGAACCAGGGCCTCGGATTTCTCTTCATGGCAAAGGTAAGGCGGGTTTCTTTGCAGAGGTAGTCTCCTTGAGACAAGGCGTTTTAGGCTTTATGCATACGGGGCCATATGGACTTTGTGTGCAGACAAGGCTCGATCTCGTATCTTTTAGTCCCAGACTTGGACTTTGGAGGACGGTTCCTCTTATCTCGGTGAGTTAGACCAGGTCCGCCGGTTGAGCTGGTGGACCAGTCTAACCACGAAGCAGCATGCACAAAATGAGTTGGACCAGCCCCACTGCTGGGCTGGTGGATCAGTCTAAGTACGAAGCAGCATGCACAGAGACGGAGGGATCACTGGATTTGAGTATGGATATCCCTCTTCGGCCTGCACTGTGCTCCTTGGGCAGGTGAACTCATCCAGTGCCATCATCTCATCCTGAGGTTCTAGAGTCCTTGATTGGCATTCCACCTTTGTTGCTATCCTTCGTAGGTACTAACATTTTGAAAGCGAGACTCTGAAGGCACAACTCAAATCGAGACTCTTAGTATTATCCCCATCTTGCTACTGCTCCCTATATAGCTGCCACATCATCCATCTCGGAGATGGACAGCTGTGGTATATCATCATTCGTGTTTGTTATCCATCACAACTCTCTATTTCCAAGATGAGTCACAACCATCCATCTTCGAAATAGATGACATGGCAATAATCCAGATTTGTACAGCACTCTACAGTTTAAAATTTGTATTGCAGAGAATCTTGACTCAATTCTTACCGACTCCTCTGGCTTGGATTTACAACTCGTTCGATCTAAAATAGAGTTCACGCGGTTCGCTCAAGTCGGAATTCAATTACCAAGTTCCTTAGCTTCCTTTTAGCTTTACTCACCTTCCTCCTTTCTTCCACCTCTGTATGCCTGAACTCTCTACGTCGCCAACCATCTCCCGTACAAGTCTTCCGGTGCTTGCTCCTTAGTTTTCATGACCTCCACCACTAAATGGAACGATGGCCTTGTGTTCCCTTTACCTTCATCCTCCTCTTTTTTGTTTTTTTAATCAACTACCTCACAATAACTCTTGAATAGGTACACTCACTTGCATGCAAATAAAGTTTTCCACAACTCGGACCTGTTATAATCAGCAACAAATGGCCGCCTAGTCAGCAGCTCTTTTTGACTTGATCCATCTAGATGTGGCTCATACTAACACACACCAAAATTATTTATTTATTTATTTACTAGATTTTGCATTTAAGATAAAAGCGTCCAATATAATGATAGGATATGTTTTGCGGCGGTTACACTAAAAAAAATTATCTGCTTGTGAATGATAAAAAACACATCTAATTCCTCTTCCTCTGTCGGCTTCAACAACTTCAACTTCGTGTAAATGACCCTATTGCCCTGTCAAGTTTATAAATTTATAAATTAGACGAATATAAATAATAAAATTATAAACTAAATTAAATTTATATCTATAAATGTATACAAATAATATTTTGGTGCGGATCGGCTAGAATCGTACTGAGTTTTAAATTTCTTTCGGCCTAACCATTCAAACAGACCCTCCCGCCCCCTCAGAAATATTTTCGGGGGACCACAAATCACGGGAACGCAGCCAGCCTCCACTCTGCGACCTATCTCCCGCCCCGCCCCTCTCCTCTCCTATTCAAGGACGACAAGGGCAAGAAGCCCAAACCCTTCGCCCCGCCGCCTCCCCCTCCTCCTCCTCATCTCCGCCGTCTGCATCCTCGCAGCGTAGGCGGGATCGCATTTGTTGCCGTTGTCCTCCGCCGCCCCCGCAGGACCGTCGCAGTCTTTCGCTGCGGGCGGGCCGAGGACACCCTTGGGACCCTCGGCACGATGTCCCTATCTGGCGACAAAGATGGTGTCGTCGCGCGGCCCAAGCTTCTTGAATTCGTCGGGGTCAGACCGGCTTCTCCTCGCCGATCGCCGAGCCGCGCTCCGGAGTACCTGGTTTCCTTCCCTTCCGGAGGGCTTGGGAAGGTATGATTCGTGACGTCCGCCCTTCGCTTTTGTCCTTTTCTTTTGTTTTCTTGTTGATGATCTTGGATCTTGAACTCTGAAGGGAAGGATTTTATGTAGAAAGAAAAGCGGCTCGTGATATTGGATGATTTCCTTTTTTTTTTACTGGAAGAAATATGGCTGATAAAATTAGACGAGAAAGGTCGCTAACTAGTTTCTTCTTTTGATGAATTCCTGTTTCCTTTTAGAGAGTAAGTTTCTGAACTCCGGTAAAGGGGAAAGAGTTAAAAACAGATCAACCCAAGTTGATGGAGGTAAAAGTTGTGGTGATTGCAAGAGGGTTTCTGCTAAATTGTACTTAGTTATGGCCTATAAATTCATCTTTTTTTGATACTATCTTAGGTTTTTTCTATTTATGCCTTTCTCATCTGGCTATTGATCTTGGATCTTGAACTCATAGAAGACGAGGATTAAATGTAGATCAAGAAAAGAGGCTCATCAAGATAGATCTAAATTACAGTTTTAAAGCATTGGTAACCTCATCAAGATAGATCTAAATTAGGGTTTTAAACCATTGGTAATTACTTTCTGGTGGTTCGACAATGATTTTCATGGGAGACGCATTCAAGAGTGAGCTAAAAGTTTCAGGTACTAGATTAGTGGGCAAAGGGAACATATCAATCCAAATCATTTAAGAGTACCAGTGATTTCACGAGAGCTTCGGCTCAATCATACTCAGTTATGGCATGAAAGTCCAGGAGGACAATGATGAGGACAGTGGGCTATCATGTCCATTCATTACCCCTTGGTGTCAACATTACTTGAACCATCATATCAGCATCGTGAATGAGTTGGACATGTCTTGAAGTCTCAATGTTGGAAGCCATCATTAGATAGTATTTATGAGTTATAAGTGTAGATAATGGTGGCAAGAGACATGTGGTGAAAAAGTGGAAATTAGAAATAGCAGGCATTGATTTGGAAGGGATTACCTAGTAATTGATATATTTTACTTCCTTTTTACTGTTTAAATGAGTAATTCACATATTTTAGATAGTCCAATTTAACAACAAAATGGATTGTTTGGTAGTAAAACATATTCAGAAATACTAGAAGTCAAAAACCCAAGTCCAGGGTGATTTTGATAGATTGCATCTCGATTTATTGGTGATCTTTATTTTAGAAGTCTTATAATTGTGTTAATTACTGATAGAAACTTGTGCATGGTAGCTTAATGCATTGTTCATTTTCACCATTTTTGAGGAGGTAGGAACATAGTAGGAGAAGAGGGTTTTTCTTGTCATCATGTTTGGGACTGGCACCCTTGCATCTGAAGTGAATTGATTTGATATTTATATAGGAAACTCTATACCCTCCTGATGTTGTCATTGATTTTTTTTTTTTATGCATTCCAGTTTCTATTTGAGAATGTTCAGTAATGAGGATGTCGCTGTTGGTTCATGGATGCTCTCTATGAATATCATTCATGAAGATAGTTGAGTAATATGTGATCCTAAATGCACACCCATCTCTATTGCTGTCTGGGACATCCCAAGATGTTCAGGTAAGGAAAAATTGAAAAATTCATGAATGATGATCTGGTTGGAATAAACCTACAAAAATGCAGCTGTGGATACAATTTCTGGATAATCCTGCCGGATCTGGCCAAATGTTAGTGCTTATGATGTCAGACATGTCAAGTTCTGATAGAAACGAGATTGGTGTTGTCCAAAAATCTATATACAATTGTGGCCCTTTGTTTTTAATTACAGAGCATATAATTGATGTTTTTAATTTTTTTACTCCAGTTTGAATGCAGGAATATTTATGCATAAATATCTCAGTTTCTTGAATATTTCAATTCATAATAAAGTATGATGTGCTATAGTGATTGTCTGAAACAAGGATTTAATTTAAGGATTGTTGGCATGGGGGATAGACATGCCATGCTGTGCCAAAACCAAAAAATAAAAAATATATAAAAATATCAATCTGCACCTGATACCCCATGCCAATCCAATCTCGGGTGCTGTTATTTTCCCACCACTACGGACTAGCATGAGCCAGCACTAGAAACCATCTTAAATGTTTTCTTTCTTAAAATAGTTGCATTTTGCCTTGTTACTTTTAGAAAATAAAATAGTTGGAATTGATCCTTATAGGAATCATATCATAGCATGTTTTGCACTGATGTATTTACATGTGGTCTTGCAATCATCATTTTCATATGGCCATAATAGAAATTTGTAATTTTTTTATTCCTCGCATGACTTCATCAAACTTCATTAATGGTTTTTCATGGGAACTTTACCTGTTGATTTACTTCATTTTTTATTATTGGATGGTTGGGTGGGCAAAGTTCACATTTTACTGGAAATGGAGTTTTTTTGATTCTGGATGCTAGTTTTCATAACAGTAGTTGGATACTAGTGACCAAGTAATGTGATATTACAATTTGAAAATCGTCTTCTTATTTGGAACAAATTTTCTATCCTTGGTTCAGAAATTGCCTGTTTTTAGCTGTCCTCGAACTAGGTTTTCATTTACCATAGTTGATGGGATAGAAGTGGGAACTTTGTTGTTGATTCAAGGCCAGTCCAATTGGATTTTGCTTCTGAGTAGCTTTGGCGCTTTATCTAGCAAGTAGTGGACTGTGAAGATAGTATATGTTTGAAGCTTGGAGAAGACTTGTTGGAACATTAAGGGTATATAGATCATCTCTCTTCTATTCATTTGGTTGGACATATCATGAGGAGAGAACCGCATGCAACATAGTGTGACTTCAACTAAGGTCATATTCGGTTAGCAAAAAGTTTGAGGATGGAAGTGGGATTTCGGCGAAAATCGCCACTTCTATATTTTTGTTCAGCAAAAGGAGAAGGGGGAGGAGTCACTTTGTGGAAAGTGGATGCATACAGTTCCTAGTGCTTGCACTGAATCAAATGCTCCATAATTAGAGCTCAGTCTATTTCCCAAAATTTTGGATATTGCTGCTCATTATATTTATAACTTATATATCCAACTCAACATAAACAGACATAAATTAACTCTTTCTAGATCTCACTGTTATCCTATTAATCATATTAATCAATGTTATTTCAAAAGGCATTCATTATGGATTATTTTTGGCACACAAGGAAAGAACTATAAATATCCCTTGTATAAGAAATCAAAAAAGGAAAAGAAAGCACTTGTCATTTGATTGCATTGAAATATTTGCATGTATGCCCTATATAACAAAAGCCCGATGCATTCATGTACCGACAATACTACACATCTTAACTCAGTTCTTAGATTTAGCATGTTTGTCATTAATTTCTTGCTTGTTATTTGATTCAATGTGAAAAATATCTGAGAGATCCAACAGTTAGATCATTTGTCATAATAAATTAGTTCATTGAACACTGTCAGCGTGGTGCCATCAGCGGACAACCTTCTAGTATTCACATCCGGTTTGTACATGCCCAACTACAGAAAATTTCTTTCAACTGAATGACCAAATTAGTTAAATTTCTCAGGTTTGTGCAACCCCATGGAGAGGATGAAAGAGCTTCACAGTATCAGCATGTGCTCAAAGAGTCCAACATTGCCACCAGAAGAAGAAAAGTAGTTTGAGATCTATAAAATTAATCATCAATTGAAGAGAGACTCTTTCCTGTACAGAAGCCAAGTGCTCATTTCTTAAAGAAGCTGTGTTTCGGTTCATATCCTCATTATATTCTTTTATCCATTTTTATTGTTCATGACATGCTAATCAATTTTCAGAATCATCTCCATATTATTATTATCCAACTTCCTGTCATTTCAGTAGTGTAAATTCCTGAGAACATGTACTATTTGGTGCCATCTTATCCACTGCCTATGCCTTTTTCAGTCTGTCTCCTTGTTCCATGTCAGTTATGTTGGAGACACCATCCATGGCTGTTGTATTGTGCCCAATTGTAGTCAAAAGATATGTGGATGCTTCATAATTAGAGCTGAAATTGTTATGCTGCAACCACTAGTATATATTTTAGCGATTGGATGAATTATATTATGCAGTTACCATGTGATTCTGGAGTCATATATACTGCCAGCCTTTAGAAGAACTAAATATCATACATGCTTGTGTTCCTATTTGAGTGTTCCTTGGCCTCATAACATTTATTTTTAGAGTTAGTTTCATGTTCTTTTAATTTCCAAGTTTTTTCTTTGTTTTGCCTGATCAAGATGTAACTGCTTACAATTGATTTGTCATGTTTCCTTCCAAGTCGTACTGGAAAGCTTTCCTATCCTGCCACACTTTCAACACTCTGGTAGTTTGTTGCAACTCTCTAGCATTGGCAAATTGCTTGCTGAAGATGTACCATGCTTTGTAAACGACTAACGCATATAGCGCATGCATCTCCAAGCACACTACAGCCACCATCCGGGCCGCACTCCCTGCCAGGGCCCAGAATGGGGCTGCACGAAATGAATAGCCAATACATTCCACTAACGCATTTTCTATTTTCTATGGCTCTACCTTACAGTTTTCTCTTTTGATTAATGTCTGCAGGCAGGCTCTTCTGTTTAGTTGCTGGCAAAAGTGAGAAAATAGATTTGTGCTCCAAATTTTCCAATGAAAAAATAAAAAGGTGACGTATCTGCTATGACACCCGATGCGAGAAATGTCGACATGTTTTGCCGACGCCAGAACTCCAACAGCAAGCTGTTATACCTTAGCGACCCCAAAGCTTCAACGTATGTTTTGCCAAATCATGCTAATAAAACAACGATTGTTTCCAACAGGTGTTTTGGCTCAACAACCATTCAGCACCAGCAAGTAATCAGAAGCAAGTGCAGTGTAGCTAGATCATCGGTCCCAACTTCATCAAAAATATAAAAACTTCTGGTTCAATTGGGTGAGCTTGAGAATCGCGGGAGAAAATCGTCGTCCTAAGTCATCTAGATTTTGCTATTTACTCGCCACACCGCCGCACTACAATTCAGGGCAACAGGAGTATCAAATCATGCAGCAAAATACTACACCAGCTAGTATAGGTCTAATGATTGAAACAAAAATTCTTCCAGATTCAGGGGTGCTGTAGTGTCTTGCACTTCATGTCCGGGTCTATGAAGGTGGTCCCAAGTTCCACATAGCAGGCATTGGCGCGCGTAGTACATTGAATAATCAAAATATTTTAGTTCTTAAAGAACACTGAAGTTCCATTTTGGGGCATTTCTGAAATTAGACATAGACACCAGTTGCAAGCAGCAGGAACAGAGATCCAAAACCCTGCAACAGAAAAAATAGAGATCAATATGAATTTTGCTGGTATCAACAAACTTATGGACCTTACAGGTAGACAGCAAGTGACTACCAAGAAAACAGATGCGACGGCCCCAGTTATGATCTCCTTTGACAGGCTACGGTTCCGTCTGGATGAAGTAGCTTCATAGCTGCAGTATGCCAAGTATTAGCAAGAGAAAAATGAAATCCTCTAGCAATAAAAGTATTCCATTTTGCGAAGAATGGAGGGGCGCACAACCAAACTACAAGGTGGGTCATAAAGTGATCCACACTGAAGTTGTCGCTAATGACAATCGCTTCTGCTACTGAAGGTGGGACATGCACCTCCCAAAATTGCAAAAAAAAGCAATTTATCAACGAGAGCACAAGCAAGAAATGCCAAAGAGAGAGCTCCAGTATTTATCATTCTGAAACATTACTTCTCAGAAAATGCTACTATTGGTGCTCCAAAAGAAGATGGTAAAATCAGACACTCAAAAGGCTTTTCACTCCTCCCACCACAAGATAGCAAAAAAGGTTCACGTGAAACAAACATCATCTAGAGACCATTTTAATCAATTTTACATTTTTCATCTTTATTCGAATCCGTAAAGAGACTTCAATCTGAAACTAGCAGAATATTATATTTCAGTGGAACATCAGGGAAAAAGCTGAGCCATCACATGAATCATAAAAAAATTTGACCTCTTCGACACCAGTAGGTGTAACAAATGCCGGGGATTTTGCAATATATTCCTGCAAAATTTGAAATTGTCCCTACAAAAATGACAAACTTACATATATACCCCTCACCGTTTGCCACAATTGACTTCAAGGAGATAAACGTTATGAGTAAAAGATGAACTCAAGATGCAACATGACAATTTCACCTGAATTCTGTTATTAGGCCTGACAGTGGCAGATTACCCTCTCTGTATGGTGGTGAATATTTGTTCTGGTAGGTCCAGTTGAGGCTCCAGCTGTAGATGGGGAAGCAAGTTATGAGGTTTTCAACCCACTTCTGGTGTCAACCAACACCAACAGCCGTAATGAGCAAGGTTCGCTCGATACCAAAGGTCGGACCGGCAACCGATTCCGTACAGGGCGGGTCTGTACCGTGCCAATCCAAGGTATACCAAAATGGATAGAGGGAGGGGAGAAGGAGAAACAGGAAGGGAGAGTGATGGTTGGGGGGGGGGGAGGGGGAGAAAGAGAGGGGGGAGGCATACCGGTGACAATTTCCCCTATTCCAGCTGGCCAAGAGCACAGATGCCATGCACGGTGGTGATACATTGCTCCTGTCCACAAACCAAAACACTCGTAGATAACCCAAAACAAAGATCCCCACAGAATCGCTCAAGAAAATGAGTACCTCAATTGAGGAACGAAAGACAGCGACGAGTTTGGAACCTGGAAACCCTAGAGATCTTCGAGCTCTGCTGACCAGAATTTTTTTTAGATCTCAAGAAGCAATTCAAAATGAGAGAGCAAAGCGAGAACGCGAGACAGAGAGACAGGGGATGAGACATAGAGAAAGAGAGGGGGGAGGGAGGGGGAGAGGGGAGGCTTGCCGGAGGCATCTGGTGGTGAAGCGAATGAGTGAGCCCTCGAAGGCGCTCAAACAATCAAACAGAAACGGAGGGGGGGAGAACCATTGAGCCAAAGACTTTTATAGGCGAACCAAATCGTTCCGATTGGGCATCGGTTCGCTTCAGTCAGGGCCAAACCACCTGATTCGTGCCGGTTTGGTAATTCACTGATAATGAAACATTAAGGGCCAAGGACATTTGTAGGAGACATGAACTAACTTGCCAATTAAGCTCCGCAATTTAGTTCAATTGCAATACTGTCATTTTGCATCATGGGTTCATTCATAACTCACAAAGGCCATGGTTATCTCAATGGAAGCTAATAGAGGTAGATGGTCAGCAAATATATACGCATTTCTTCTAAAAGGATATACGTAACTATATATGCAAACAAAAATCCCTAAATAACACTAGTATGACTTTCAATTGGTGATGCAATATCTGAAAAGGTGCAGCAAAAATTAATTTGAATTGTCGCACATAAATATGCAACCCCAATAAAATGATTGAATTACAGGAAACTTCATGCAAGAGCTAAAAATGCCTGAAGTTGATGACTTCACTAAAATAATAACCTGCTTAGCATTTTCTCAATTTAATCAACTTTCTTCAGCCACTCATTCCAGATCATATTCTTCTTCCCTGAATTTTACACCACTTACATTCAAAATATTTGGCCTTTCTCCCTTGAAGACTCTTGACCCAAATATTTTTCTTCTAACATTTCTGGATCAATTTGCAAAAAAAGATATCGCTTAATATTGTTAAATATAGTAAATTTCATCAGGTCATGAAATTGTTTGTTCTGTATTTACCATGTTCTTCATGCACTAGCCCAAGCTAGTTTAGGTCCCTTTTCTCTTTTTTTTTATTTAGTTAATCTTGATCTCCTCTTTCCTTCATCTAGGACAACAGCTTCTTCCTAGGAAGTGACCGATAAAGCTATCATCATTTGAAATTGCGATCACAGTTTTCATTGACACACTAATTTTAAAGAGCAGAATTGGTTCTACTCTCTAAGATCTTTACTATTTCAAGAAGCTTAATTTAAATAGACAGTTATCATACAATGCTATAGAAATCCAAGTGTTTTTCACATAGTGACAGGCAAACAACATCAAGTAGTACTTATAAATCCTTACTTGAGTACCATCTAAATGCAGCACTATTGGACTGAAAATTTTGACAGTAACCTTGTCACTTTTTTAAAAAATACATTTCCTACGGGGAGATGAGAGAATACAACCCAAGTACTAATAAAAATAAAGCTTGATCAAACAGAAGGCAAAAACAAAAAAAATATAAAAGTTTCATTTAGCAATTAAATATTTATGGAGAACAGTAGAGATACACGGAACACCTAATCAAGCTAAAAGGAGTCTTAAGTCAAAGATTGACTATACAGGTGACCCAGAAAAGCAAGCAGAGTTTTTTAACCTCTTAGAAAAATCTCTGTTGAACGAAAAAAAAATTTCAGGACCATAATGTTTCCTTTTAACCAGAGTAATGATAGAAATCTATAGTAGAAACATCTTCCTAAATAAAATGTCCAAAAAGATCAACATGACCTGAGGTTTCCAAAGGAAGATGTCCCTATATAAAGATGAAGGAAGTAAATTGTTTTCGAAATCAAAAAACATTGCCCCTTACCAATTGACAGTACTACAAAAGATGTCTTCTGGCATCCTCTTCAAGTAAACCGAGGTGGCAAATCATGTAGAAAAGAAACCCCAAATCGTTTATCTATGTCTCATATGTGGGAAACATATTATGCTATAGGAGCCCAAGAAGCAAGTAGACCATATATGCAGCATATATGGTCTGCATTCAGGGCGGCAAAACATAACTTTAACAAGGAGGCTTTGTGAAACGTGACTAGAGTCGATCCTCAGAATTCCATTTCGATACTCTATTATGCTTCCACTAAGTTTTGATTAAGCATTTAAACAGAGCATTGAGAAAGTCAATACAGTCAACAATCTCTTCATTCAGATTCACTTTAAAGATGAAAAAATCTGACAGCTGAAGGAAATCCCAAAATACCAATATTACAAAGGAAAACCTTCATTAGCGCTACTAATATGTAAAAACTGAAAGAAAATTATAAATAAAGGCTAGTGTAACACCAGATATCAAGCCAAAACCAGCTTCTCAACCCAATTACCAATTCATAAAATATCAGCTCTCTGGAGATCTACCCACAAGCATTTCCTCCTCTAATCTAATCTATCACTCTCTATTTCATAATACTCAAAAATTTCTACTTTTAACTAATCATAAAAGTTAATCATCAATTTCACAACACAGACCCATAATAATGGCATGTTTAGCACGCGAGCAAAAGAGCAAGAGAGACAGAAACACAGAGAGAGAGGTAGAGATCAAAAAAATCGGATGTCTAACTCTAGACAAGGCCATGGCACTTTTGATGCTGCAGAATTGCTATACCTTGAAATGAATCCTTAATCACATGAACCATCAAGAGAAGAATAGTAAGAATATATCAAATTTTATATAACAAGTAAAGAAGACTTCTCTGTCCGATGAGTTTCATGTTTCAATCTACAAAAAAAATTATATGGCCTTGTTTGGTGGCTCATAAAAGTCAATTCTTATCAATGCTAGTGAGATTCTGATACAGTCATTTCCACCATGAGCAAAGAAGTATTTACTGGATAACTTTGATGCTTGCTGCTACTGGTCAATATATTAATGAAAAGATAATTATATATTTAGATCTTAGAAAGTAGTTGTCAGAAAACTTTCTTGACCTAATAACATAAATGGAGATGCTGAATCACTCAAAGCTACTAGAACTGGACAATATACATGGTTCTCCCCAAAAAAGAACTAAGTCAATCCAGACCCAAATGGACAAAAGCTAAAATTAGGAAACAATGTATACCATCAAACAAGTTTGAAGATCTAGGAGGCTTCTGATTGATAAATAGCAAAATTTTAATGCACTTCCATCTATAAACCATCAAACTTCTTACATAGACAATAAGGTTTTCAGCATAAGATTGCATCTCAAAAAGGTGTTAACAAAAGGTTAGAAACCAAACCAACTTCTCTCCTCAACTTACTGCAATAATATTAAATCAATATGTCATTTCAGCTCAATATGCAAAAGGTTGAAATGCAAAGGGCAACCCACAAACCGAAAATTCAACCCATGACAAATCCATCTTCTCCTTGGTCATTATTCTATATTGTTCCCTACTAAAAAAGAGTTACGCACACGATCAAAACGATTTCTTCGTTGTACCACAAGGACAATTGCCAATCTATATGTCTGTCATCTAACCAAGTAATTATCATGATCCTGATTCTTGTTAACCCATGTTCTCCTTCAAAAAGCACAATTTAACATGGTTCTATACCAGCAGACCAATAAAAATGCCCAGCCACTCACTCGATCATGTTCTCTCATCAAATCTTATAGACATAATTAGTCAACAACAATTCTACCATATAATTACCAAAATATAACATAAAAGAGACACTAGCAATAGAGAAGCTCCTTAAATTTTGCGAAGATTTATAAAAGTTTGATAAGCAAACGTTGTAATAAAACAAAATAAAATTAGAGCATATGAGCTACCATCAAATAGGTTTCCAGTCCTGAGAGTTGTTAATCCAAATTGTTTAAAGAGGTGTTATAACCTACATGTAACCTAAAACATCAAGATAAACAGAGTACTAGTAAAATGTAGCCTAGAACTTGCTTATTTGACACATCTGTCGTTGCCAAGGGAGAAAAAAGAAATAGGGCTTGTGACTAGAATGGACAAAGAACCAGTTCCCAAAATAAAGATTAAGTTCATACTGATCGACATATTTCAATACCTTTGATGAAAACATTTATCAAAATTCACCGGTAAGAGAAGAATGAAGCCTGTCCTGAACTTCAATCATATTTCCAGTCAAAGGCATAGCATTACTTTTGTTCCCAGCTTATATGCCAGAATTCTCTTCATATTAGCCTTCCATTAATAATAATAATACATGTATCAGTTTTCATAAGCTTTCCAAGTTCCAAAACAAAAAATAAATTATAAACGATCAAGAGAAACTTCTTGCAGTTCTATTTGGGATCTTATGAATGGCTTTCAGCCAAACAAGTTTTCACATAAAACAGCATACCAGACCCTAAAGGCAAGCATTTGCATATTAATCTATAATGAATATAAAGGTCAAGGAACTCCAAGTAGAAAAGATCACATTGGAAACAGGGTAATGGCTTGAAGACTTTGCAGTATATTATTATATAGTCATCAACAAGGAACGTTTTATATAGCTAACAAGAATCTAATTATTCATAAGGAAAAACAAACTTCACAAAAATAAACATTCAAGAACCAACTTCGGGGCAATCTTTTCAAGGGTTTGAATCTAAAATATTTCGCATTCATAGAAACCCAATGAACAACGACATCTTCATCAAGTTTTATCAAAGAACGACACGAGAAAAAGAGATACCAGAAGAGTCTGAAAGATGGCTTACATGAAGAAGGAAGCGGTGACCACGAGACCGATGGAAAGCATCAGCACGGCCAACGACGGATACCACGCAACGGGGACCGGACTCGATATAGGCTTCGATGCCTGAGATGTTTCGATCCAAGAACGGGAGATCTCAAAACCCGAGATTTAATCTCAAAACCCTAGAATACGCAATAATCGCAACCTTCTCGAGAGGAGATCAGGAGCATGGAGAGAGAGATGAGAATTTTCTTTACCATTTGACGGAGGAGACGGAGACGGAGACGGAGACGGAGACGGACGCTCGATCCTCCGGCCTTCTTCCGCTTTGGGAGACTCCGGAGTCCGGGGTATGAACTCTGGTGAAAGTTCTTTATATGGAAAGTTCTTTTTACCTCATGGACTAATCCGAGTTATCCATCAAACCTTAGTTTATCCATCCATTGAATCAAACAATGATAGTATTAAATTATTCCTACTACGTAATCTGGCATAAAACAAATACGCATATCATCTATTTTATTTTCTCTTTCAAAATATATATAAGATCCATTATTTATTTTACCATCCCTTGTATTTTATTTTCATACTAAAAAAATGGTAATGCTTCCTATACGAGAGTATCCTCAATTAAATAGAGTTTTGAGAGTTTAAATTCTTTTTACCTTAACAAATTAATTGCTTACACATATATTTTTATAATTGGAGAAGGAAACCATTGAATCATGTCAACTTGGTTTATCGTTTTTTAATATTTTTGTAATATTGTATTTTTACATGAAGACATAAGGTCCATCTAGAGTGACAGGATCCAAGGCATGTCTCATGCACCCACGCATTTGTTGGTGGAAAGATATGTGGAGCTAACAAATTCCATTGATAGAGAAATAACTATGATGCAAAGACTTGATCTCTAAGACAACAATCGAAACATTGAGGCTTATTAAAAAAAAATATTATATATATTTTATTAAATAAATTATGGTATTTCATGATTAGTTCTTCTTCTAAAAAAATATATATATATCAATCTTTTTTTTCTTTTGTTAGAAAGTGAAAGATAAAAAAATATACCCAATTTTATTATTTGATATTTTAAAACTTTACCATTCAAAATAATTTATGAATACCAATAAGTTCTATATACTTTTCTTTAATGTATATTTTTACATAAATTTAAATAAAGCTAGATAATTTATGGTTATTTTTTTATTTATGTTGCAACTAAAGAATAATGCATGGTACATATCCATAAATTTTAATAGTATTAAAAGTTAAAAGTCTATTAATACTTATGCATATTTTTTCCAGTGTTATTTTTTATGTTTTATTTTAATTTAGTTTAAAATAATCTAGTCTAATTGATCGACCTAGTGGTTGTAGCAGTGGCTCAATGATCTGACCTCTTTGCCAAGTCGATATCCGGTCAAGGTTTAGTAAATATGATTATTAAAGCAGTGATGTGGAACAAGACTTTTTTGTTGCAAATTTTTATGACTCAATGACGATAATTGAACTGACAAGGTAATATTTTTGTAAGAAGAACAGTTGTGATATATTAATTATTAACATGTTTGTATTCATGAAATATTTTATGCCCCAAGATGGTAGATAAAAAGTTACTAAAAGGTCCGTATCAGTTCTCAATTTAGTTTAAAATGATCCCCATCAATGAAAATCTATTTATACATTTCTTTCAATTTTAAAATTAAATTGATACTAAGATCAACCTATTTTTTATCCCTTGTAATTTATGTCATTATACTACCTTATAAGTTAATACATTTAATGGGAGAAAATATGTTCTTATGGTTGGTCCAAAGTTGAAAAAAACTTAATACATTTAAGATGCACTTTGGAAATTCAGTGGATGAGGATTCTAGATTAGCCACATTAATATGATTTATCTGCTATGGGTTAAAGCATGATATATTGATTGGAATTGTAACACCTTGCCTCGTCGCGAATAGGAAACATGACAATAGAGATTATTCCGTTGTGGGTAGGAAATGTGATATTATTAGTTACTCTATTGCATTTAAGAAAAATGATGGTGGGGTAATCCAAAATCGGAAATAAATTATCTGTGGAGTACTCCCAATTTATTGGTAAAATCCAACCCTTACCATATGTTATGAACACAAATTGATGATAATGAACCACTATTGAAAGGAACTAACATATGGATCGTATGTGATGCATTAAGATATTGTGGTCCATTATCTAGTGCAGATAAAATTAATATGTTGGACAACTTAGCATGTGCATTTATTAATAATAATATTTTTAGTATTATTTCAATGGTTATTGTTGTTGATGCCGTTGTTAATTTATTTTTGCTGGTGAGTGCTTGTGCATGGGGATTCTCGCCGAGCTATTAGCTCATGTCACTTATCGTCCTCCTTTCCAGAGCCGCAAGATTCTTTTGTATGGAGGTTTGGAGTTTGCTGGCTAGAGATATCGAGGATGTAGAACAACTCTAACACCACTCAATGTGCGTGCACTGTAATTGGACGGTTCTGCTATCTCGATTATTTTGTTCCATTCTTGAAAATGGATATTCCGATCATACCTTATGAAATGCAACCAGTGGATTTCGGGTATAACACATTTACTATGAGCTTGATTGGTTCGAGAGAAAATGTGGTCAACAGAAAAGTAAAGATATGCCTCTTGTTTGGTTGGAGTTTTCAAAAAAAAAAGACGAAAAAATTATATTTTCGTGGAAATATGATTTTCACGTTTAAAAAGTTACTTTTCCGTGAGTCGAAAATAGAAACATTTTTATTTTTTTCCAAAAAAATCTTTCAGCTATCCTTATTTGATCCAAAGCATGAAAGATCTAATTTTTATTAAAAGAATAATAAAAATTATATATAACTTTTCTAGAAAAGTGGATGATCAACCAAACATAGCACTCTGTAAATATGTCACTTTTCCATAATCAACAAAACGTGCCAAAAGTACTTTTTCAAGCATCCTCTTTTCAGCCATCTGCTTTCTAGAAATCATATTTTTATGAGAAAAAATGCTTTATGCGAACCAAAAGAGCCCTACAAGATGTGTCATGCATTGAGAGAAAGCACAAGTCTTAGCCTTCTACGAGTAGTAGATAATAGGATGGGAGCAAATTATTTATTACCTGCATTACTAATAGAGTTATAGAAGCGCCGAAAAATAAGTGGCACTTATAAAACCATTGCATTCAATGCACCAGAATGTCCTTCTGACCATTATTATACCGACAGATAGGGGGAGGCATGGAGACAATCATACTGATTGTAGCATGTGATATAACCTCTTTAAGTTGAGATAAACCATATCACAGCAACATCGATCTCATTCAAAGTGAATTGTTTAGTCCGCCCCATCTTAACTTTCAAGTGAAAACATGCAAAAATATATATATCAACCTGTTCGATTTGGAAGAGAAGCAAGTGAAAAAGGTGAAAGATTTAATGTTAGGTTCGTACCCAATCATTTGAAAGATAGTTAAAAAATCAACTAACACCTACAGTATTATAGAAAGTGATACGGATTGTAAAGAGAATCAGAATCTGGTGATTTTTCTATAGAAACGAATTCACAGTATATTACTCTTAACAAGAAGAAAAGAATTAAGCTGCTGGTTTCATATTGGTTTTGGCTTGCTGTCCCAAATCCCAATTTTGCTGAGCTAATGAACTAGATAAGAGAGGCCCGGTGGAGGCCAAGGCTCCTTTTCCTAACCTCGGTTGCTATAAACCACCGGTGTCTGGCGAGCCGGCCGGCTTCCAAGCCTACCAGCCTACCCACCTGTGTTCAGAAATGCAGCAGCAGAGGAGCATCAAGTGCATCCCGCGCGGCCCACAGTGGAGTCCCAGCCTTCCAGATCTGAAACGGTGGGCGAAGGCACGCCAGAATCGTCACGTAACGACGGAGGAGGAAAGCACGGATCAATCCCCATGGCAGAGCCAGCGCCAACCACAGTTTCCCGGAACCACCGCCCCATCCCCAAGTGCACCATATACTAAAAGTGAAAAGGACTGGAAAACGGTGCAGATTCCAATCACTACCGTCCAACAACCAATAATAGGCAACCCTTTAACCGTACTTCGCGAAATGAAAACAATCAATAAACGTAATAATAATTTACAAAGCTACCAACAACAAATTAACAAGCCAGAAACTCACCAACATTAGACTTAAACTTTTAAGAAACAAACACTAGCTAAGCTACCACAAGCATAATATAGACTGATGCCATCTGAGGAGGTTTCTTTTCTTCTCTATTTTTTACCAACAAAAAGAAGCGATGGGAAAACTAGAATAGTCTCTCTTTTTTTTATTTATTTGGTTGTTATTTTTGCCTTAATAGTAATTTCTAAATTCGATTTCCAACCCCACGGTTGAGCATCTCCTTGTACCTCACGATGGAGTCGAGCCGCTGAAGCTCGAGCTGCTGCCGGAACCGGTTGATGAAGTCGTCGGCGCGGGCGTCCACCTCCCCTCCCGCGTCGTCCTCCTCCTCCTCCGCCTTCGGCTCCTGCCGCCCGGTCCTCGGCCTCACCGTCGCCGGCCGAGGAACCACCTCCGCCTCCTCGGCCTCGATGTGCGCGAACATCGACTCGTCACTCGCCGACTTCTTCATCTTCGCGGCCAGCTTCACCGGCGCCTCCCCCACCGTCGGGCGCGCGTCCAACTGGATCTGGCTGAACTGGTGGTGCTCCTCCGCGGCCTCGGAGACGGCGTGGATCGCCTCCGCGGCCTCGGAGACGGCGGGATCCGGCAGGGCATGGACGGTTTCGAGTGGCTCGGACCCGGCGGCGCTCTCGAGGGGGATGTCTCCGGAGCGGGAGCGGGAGCGGTAGTCGGAGACGGCGAGATCCGGCAAGGCATGGAGGGTTTCGAGTGGCTCGGACCCGGCAGCGCTCTCGAGGGGAATGTCTCCGGAGCGGGAGCGGTAGTCGGAGACGGCGCGATCCGGCGAGGCATGGAGGGTTTCGAGTGGCTCGGACCCGGCGGCGCTCTCGATGGGGACGTCGCCGGAGCGGTAGCGGTAGAGGTTGAAGGAGCGGAGGCGATCGAGGACGAGGGAGGGGGCGCGGGAAAGGTTGCGAGGTTCGCCGCCACCGCCGGCGTCGCCGCGGATTCCCTTGGAGGTGACGGCGATGGTGCCGATGACGAGGTTGACCAGAATGAAAAGGACGGTGGGAGTGAGCCAGCCGTGGACCAACGCCCAGATCGACGGTATTGCTTCCTCCAGCATTTTCGTAGTTTTTCTCTCCTTTTTTTCTTATAATAAAAAAAAAAAGAAGAGTACTACGTTTTTCTCTTGGGAGATGGAGGAGGAGATGCAGGCGGAGATTGTGAGGAATGGGGAGACCGGGGAGTGAGAGAGAGGAGGGGAAGACGGTGGGGTTTATATTTGTGGGGATGTGGACGGCACGTAGCAGGAACATGTGGGGCACCTGGGAGAAGATAAAAGATTTTTTTTTTTTTTAGGTGCATCAAGATAAAAGATTTTTTAGAAGCGGTGGTGGGAGCATTGGTGCCCCTTGTTGTTATTGAGACGTGAGATGCTTCATCATTACACCCACCTTTCAACTTGATTGCTGCTCTTGCCTGTCTCCGCACCGCACGTCTGTCCACATCGGGAGGCCGGGGTGTGCATATCAATTTGTTTTTATCGTGTGCGCTACTGTGATTTACCTTTTTTTTATCAGTAAAACTAAAAGGTGTTCGCCCAAAAAAAAACATAATAATTGAAAGGGGAAGATCCACCGTCCAACATTTAAACTTTTTGATCACTTTTTTTTTGGTGAACTTTTTCATCGCTTTGCGGTGGGAGCTTGGTTTAGGTCACGCCCCGCTGTGTTTGCAAATATTATTGATTAATGAGAAAATTTAAAGGATGCTATATTTCGCATAGATGCATGGGAAATATTACATTTGTTTGTGCTCATGTTTGATAAAATAGTTATAGCAGTTGTAACTGGTCCAACTTGGTAAAATGATTTGAAAATAAACGTGATAATTATAAACATAACAACATTTAATGGTAACTGACAATAAAAAAAAATAATGGTATTATTCACACAAATAAGTATTCGCTCTATAAAACTTAATTTTTTGTTGAAACAAACATTTGATTTCAAAAAATATTATTTACTTAATTTTTTTATGAGTAATGTTAATTAAAATCTATGAATGCAGACAAAATAATAAAGGCAGGATCAAGAATGTATTCTCATCTTCTAATTGAGACATAGTAGCCCTCCAAGAATCCAAGATCTCTCATCCTTCTGTCCGTTCCATCAAATCAATTGGAGGTACAAAAGCTCAGGGCGCATGGGTTCGTGGTCAGAAATGGATTAAAGTAAAAATCGGAATAATGATATCTCCTAATGTATTTGGTTTTTGAGTAAAATCAGAAGCGGAATTGGAATGATTTAAAAACGAAAGTAAACTATAAATTGAGGTATTTTTATTTTTCGAAATTGAAATATGCATAAAAAAATTTTCAGCTAAATCAGTTGGAATGGAAGCCCCTCACTCTTATTTCTATTCTAAAGTCCAACTTCTATCAGAATGGGTCACGGGAGCAAAGGTTAACGCCAGGTCATGATGCCGGGTGCAGAAATGGGGTTTTTTTTCCAGATCTACCAACGCTGAGGCGGATGCTGCTTTTCTCAACAAGAACCACGGATGGTGGCCGTGGGCCACGCTGGAATGAATTTTAAAAGCTTTCAAAAACTAATGATGGCTGGCAACGAGCGGTTGGTTCGAGTATCCAATGATTCTTCTATAAGAATAATAACTATGGTTCGAAAAAGTATTTGATGACTGACGTCTCGATAATGACTCGCTGGAGCAATGCGAGTTGAAACAAAGCTTTCATGGTGTCAATTTCAACAGACCGTTCAAATCGACAAGCTTTCATCTTTTCTCCGTTAATCGAATTGGTAAATGTACAAAAATACATCACCTTGCAGATGCAGTAGCTTTATTTTATTTTTATTTCAAAGTGTGTGACGAAATATTCCTGATCTCTTGCTTATAGATTTGTGTAATCTCTACTTAAAATTTGTATATAAAATGTTAAAACTTATGCAAGATTTTCAATATGACTTGTCCACTTTAAGATTTATATAAATCTTAATCATTATAAATTCATAGTTTAACATTTCCTATCATGCTCTTTTTATATTTTAAATTGTTCATAGTCAAATTTGTGTAAATTTCATTCGAACCTAAAATTAGTTGTACGTTAAAATAGCTCAATCATAAATGTTTGTGAATTTTATTTATGCATGTGTGGCAACTTAAAAAATCGTGCAGGCTTGTTACTGCATGACTTTTTTTTTTCTTTGTGAGAGATTAATGTTGGAAGTTGGTAGAAGTTAATCCAAAAAATAGCTTTCAAAAATCTCTATCGGACAAGTGATCGACGAAATGGCGACTACACATCGTAAGCACAGGCTTTTGTCCATGCACGAAACTAGCAGCCATGCTGAGCTATGCGCACATGCATGTGGTATTTACCCCCAAAATTTATAAGTAGGCTCTTTTAGTTGGAGATAGCATCAATACAACTGGACTTAGCATTAACACATCCAATATAGAACCCAATAAAAGATTAATAAAAAAGTCTCAAATGCTTTGATGTTTGAAATTTTCCAATTGAATCCATTAACGACAAACACCAAATGAAAAACCTTTTAAATTATCAAAAATCCAAAAAAGTATTTTAAAATTGTTAAATATTTTTTTAAAAAAAAAAGGGTGAATACTAGTCTCATAAAAATGCACAATATTAGTGGAGAAAATGATGAGTTACAAGCAGAGAAAGTAACAGAACAGGTAACTGGTCTAAGTGCGACAATCAAGAAAAAAACACCTATGCAAGCGTGAGTGGGGACCATAATAGGCAAAGCCCTTAAGTCCACTTTATATATTTACATATTTACAAATTTCTAGCACTTCATCTGTAAGTCTTAGACAAATTATACATAAATTTATGAAGAATCAAATCTAGAGCACAACTAAATTTTTTTACCTAGAAGGTCTAATGTTAATTTTGTTCCAAACTTTTTTGGAGGGTACAACGACTGCTCACACTACTCTAGCATAAGTGCAGCCAACAGAATCAAGAGAAAAAAGTGACAGAACATTGGAGGAGAGACCTCCTGGTGTGTATAAAGGACCTCTATGAAATACTGATTAGCATAGGAGGCGACCCAATCAGCTGCCGTGTTCGCCTCCTGGTAAACGCGCACGGCCTAAAAGACACTGTGCTCATCTACTATCCATCGGATGTCGCTTAGCAAAGGGTTTATAACCCCTCTCTGCCTCTTCTCTTAGATCCAATCGATCACTATAGCTGCATCCCCCTCAAGTAGAATACGCTCGACCCTCGGCACTTGTCTCACATAGGTAATGCCTTCCCATGTTACCTTGAGCTCCATCCCAATAGTTGTCAATCCAGTTGTGCTTCGCCTCCCGTGGCAATCAACCTTGAATAATGACTTCTGATCATAAAATCCACTCATGCATTGTCTCCATCATCAGACACACTACCATTGAAGTTCACTTTAAGACGGAAGAGGCAAGAACGATCTCGGGCGCTGTAATAGCAAGGTGAGGGTCCCATTGTCCCAAACTCTTAGAAATATCTTTAATCTGTAAAGTTATCCGGTTATAATTTCCAAAATAACTAGCTATAATTTGCAACATTTATCTAGTTATAATAATATCTTATAGATATTAATATGCAAGATAAAAAAAATGAAATGCATCTTTCGCGTTTTCCGTCCCTCGCCGGTGGATGATTAGCCGACTATAATGGACAAAGGTTTTATCTGTCGTGCGAGAAAAATTCACCGTTGGATCAATGGCCACTTTTAGATTTGCGCAGGCTGATGCGATGGATCTGGAGCGCTTTGACATCTGTGCGGTGGACGATCCATCCGCGCGAAAGAAGTTGAATCCTTCCAATACCTACGTAACATCAGAATCTCAGACGACCTGTTTAGATGCTGTTTCCGAATACTGACATGACCCATGAATGCATCACTGACCGTCTGATCAATATCAAACGAAGACAAGCTGCTCTGGACCCGCGTACTTACAGAGCATGCGAGGAGTCCTTCTTCCGTGCATTATTTTAGTGGCGAATTAAGAGGCAGCAAATGGGGCGGGACAAGAGATGCCACAGTAGGTAGGCCGGAGCCATCTCCGTAAGGTGAAGCGTTCTTTTTTTGTCCCTCTCCTTTTCTCCTTCCTCTCCCCCTCTCCTATAGATCCATCCTTCTCTCCTTTTCCTCCCCAAACTCTAAACCCAGATCCCGTTCCCAAGAGAAGGGGAAGAAGGAGTGGAGAGAGAATTCGATCGCCAAGGGGGGAATGGCAGACAGAGTGTATCCTTCCTCCAAGCCCAACCTCCAACGTCCCCGGGCCGTCAACACTGGCGGAGGGCCGCCGTCGTTCCCCGCCACCAAGGCCCAGGCGTATGGCGCCAACCGCCCGTCCTACCGCCCCCAGCCAATGAAGCCCCGCCGCCGGAGCCGCCGTGGCTGCTGCTGCGCCTGCTGCCTCTGGCTCGCCCTCATCCTCATCGCCCTCGTCCTCCTCGCCGCCATCGCCGGCGGCGTCTTCTACGTACTCTACCGCCCCCGCCGCCCCGATTTCACCGTCACCTCCCTCCGCCTTGCCGCCCTCAACGTCACTGCCTCCAACCATCTCGCCTCCCGCCTCGACCTCTCCGTGACCGCCCGCAACCCCAACAAGAAGCTCGTCTACCTCTACGACCCCATCTCCATATCCGTCTCCTCCGGCGGTGTCGACGTCGGCGACGGGTCGTTCCCGGCGTTCGTCCACGACACCAAGAACACCACCATTCTCAGGACGACGGTGTCGACCTCCGGCGAGAGCGTGGACGCGTCGGCGGCGGCGGATCTGAAGAAAAAGAGCAAGCTCCCGCTGGAGATCGATCTGGAGACGAAGGCTGGGGTGAAGATCGGTGGACTCAAGACTAAAAAGATGTGGATCAAGGTTCACTGCGTGGGGATCGACGTCGCCGCGCCCAAGGGGAAGACCGCCCCGTCTCCGTCTCACCCTGACGCCACGTGCCAGGTCAGGCTCAGGTTCAAGATCTGGAAGTGGACTTTCTAGAAGAAAGTCATTCCGCAAGAGAAAAAACGCAGGAAAAACGCTTCGAAAATTGGGGGGGCAGACTGCAGAGGGAGTGCTACTGGTGTGTAAATTTAGGGGAATTAGGGTTTTTAAAAAAGTATGATAGTTCCCTTTGTTTTGTCATTATTGGGATATTATTCTTTTTCTCGTATTCTGATTGAGATGAAATTTTCTTTCCTTCATTTCTGTGTATTCGTTGTGGATTGCTGTTAAGATTTCTGTAATAATAATGAACCCTTTCTTTCTTTTGGCAGTGGAGTGCCGTAGAAGTTTCTAATTACTTGTTTTTTATTCGATGTCTGACTTCTTTTCCTTTTTCAGACATGATGCTAAATATAAATAATGGTGTGATATGGAGACGGAAAGAAGAAAAGTTTTTTATATGTTTAATTACAATGTGTGGTACTAGTGTGCTCGAGAATGGCATTTCCTTATCATTCGAAGGAGGACTTGACCGCATAGACCCGGCCACGGTCATCAAATGGATCCGAAGATCCCCACGGGATAATGGTTGCATCTCACGGGATAATGGTTGTGTTCATTCTTTTCTCCGAGATACCTGGACAATATTGAAGGATGAAGAAGCCTTTCAGGTCAAGCATGTTTTTCGTGAAGCTAATAGAGCTGCAGACTGGGTGGCTCATTATGTAGCTAGTCACTCCAGTAGTATTCTATGGGCTGGAGATGGAAAATTGCTCCTGATATTTCGAGATATTTTATTTTTGAATTTTATTGGGTGCATCAATATTCGTCAGAAATAATCCATCGGTCTTAGTATAAAAAATAAAATAAAATAATGGCATTGTGTTCAATTATTTGGGTATTAATAAATAATGCTGTAGTTTCATTTCTTTGGCGGTTAGTTTTAGTTCCAAAAGGAAAACTACTGGTCCAGGTTCGAAATGCGCAGGCATCGATTAAATTTGGAGATCGGATGCCTCATACTTGAATCCTTTCGGTGGAAGCGCTAATGGTCCTCTGGTGTCGTTGGGGTGACGTACTCATACGTAGGTGAGAAATCTAGTAGCAGAAATCTATGGGTTGGAGAGGGTATACGAAAATTTATGATCTATATTAAATATTCTCTGGTGAAAGGAGGGCTTATTGGGAGCTGCTGCACTAGTGAGATTTCTTTCCCACTTCTATTTTTTTACCAAAAAAAAGAAAAAGGGTTGGAGAATACGAATCTAAATCGAGCATCGGCAGGAGAGGAAGTAATAAAGGCGATGGAAAGAGTCATGCACAGCTGTGTGATTCGTATTTAATGTGTGGAAAAGGAATCATACACGGTGGCTATTAGAGCCGAGGGGATGGACTGTAGTAATAATTGTTATGGTTGTCCGTAGCTTGGTAGAAGCTGCAATAGGGAGCCAAAACCACGGATTGTATCTCGGACCAAGCAACCAAACCCTACATTGCATGCACGGTACGGAGTAATTAAATTCTACATTGTATGCACCAATAGGGCCATACATCATGCTTGTTGCAGTATCTTCTCTCTATAGGCCAAGCATCGGGCCTATAAAAAGAAAATATGGTGATCGGCACAATGCATGGCAAAAAAACCCTAGCTCCGGCACGAGTTCTCTGATATTCTCTTTATTTAATTTTTAGTATCAAATTTATTTAAATCTAATTACAACCATACAATTGAACTGTAGTTAATTTTAATAAATTCGTGTTATAGTGTTTCCTAGTTTGTATGAATTATGGAAGGAGCCTACTATTTGTTATAATCTAGAATTTCAAAAAATAAAATAATCAAAAAATATTATTTATTTTTTTAATTTTATATAAGTATTTAAAATTTATTTAATAAATAATTGATGTGGGATTAATATGTCTGCATGGTTCTCCGCAGCTTCATCGGTGCCTATGACACAAAAAAAAAAAAAATGTTACGTAATTTTAGATTCTTGACGCCTTAGCAAACGTGAAACATCTTTTCCATCCAAAGCATCGAGAGATACGTGGCACCCATACTCCATCCCAATAGCCCTTCTATATTTATCTCTTACTTCGAATTCCGCGTCGTTTTGTGATCGATCAGTTAATTAGCAAACAAGATACAAAGAAAACAATCATATAATAAGATTGTACAGCCCGTGATAGACACTGAAATGTCTGACCAATTATTTAAGCTGAACGAACATTACTTTTTTATACTTCCCAAGCTCTAGTCCTTAAAGGCGCTTAACCAAAGAACGCGTTCACACGCTTAAAAAGAATAATAAAAATATAATAAGTGGAGCTCTATTCAATGGTGCTTATCTCCACTTGCATGCACAAAAATGATGTTATTTCGAGATCTAGGATTTGATGAATATTCCATGGACTTTGGACGGTCGAGAAGACACCACTACGATTTATATTTGTCAGAAGCAAAATCAGCAACCAAGTTGACCGGCTAGTTGAATCAGATTCCTTTGATTCGGGGAGTTAGCTGCATTAGTTTCCAGGAGACGTGAAACCCGTGGGGTTCTCTCAAGGTTTGCTTACAGCTGCAGAAGCGTAGAACCAAAGAAACGATAGGGGAAAAAAAAGTCAAAAAACAGAAAACAAAAAAAAAACGCTATATATGATGAACATTAAGGCAGCCTATGATTGAGACACATAAGAAGAGCATAGTTTATTTAGGAGTTAAAAAAAAATACTTCATATCTAGTGATTGTTTTAAAGAAGAGAAAAAAAAAAGGTTCTTCTATAGAAATAAAATTCTTAGTGGAGAAATCTCATTTCTACCATCTGAAAATTGGAATAATTTCTTTTCAAAATATTTTTATGCTTTTAGATAGAATAGAGTAGGGTCTTCCACTTCATTAAAAACATAACAGGTATTTTTTATAACTTTTTCAAAAAAAAAAAAGATACTTAATCATATATAATTTACTTTAGAATGTGCCACTTTTCATGGTTAACAAATATGTAAAAACCATTTTACCAGGCATCATATATGCAAACATAATATACGTAGGTATCAGCTTCTCAAACAAAATATTTCAATAAAAAAAAATAATCTTATGAACTAAATAAGTTCTTATATTAGTTTGATTGAACTCGGCGTTCACTCTTTCGTGCCTCTACTAAAGTTCTCCGGCTAAATCATGGCTCAAGTTCAAAATGACAACCATTTAAATCAAATTGTGCTAAAAGCCTAAAAGTGGAATGATATTGCCCTTACCCAGTGCTTACAATGGAACCAGATTAATTGCTTGTTGGATAAAGTAACCAAAATTACACGGCTGGCATAAAACTAATCTGATGGCACAATTGTCAAACTTAAGAATGGTAGGATTGCAACATGGTGCAAGTTGAAAGGGAGCAATACTAGAGTTGCATATTAAACTGTAAAGTGTGATAAGAGAAACGGAGAACAATGAAAGAAGGAGAAGATGAAATTTTTTCATATTGAATTATTCTTTGCAACAATATATATAGCCCATGTAAGTACCTGTGCCGACGCATATTTAGTCCCACATCGACTATACTAGGTAGATCTTATGTACTTATATAGGATTAGAAAATCTAGATAATACCTTTTGGCTATTTTTTTTGGATAAGAACCTAAGTTGTTACTAATAGTATCAAAATGGATCCAACCCAGAGCTCTTATGGACTATGAGATACTGTAGTATGAGCCCATTTAGGCTGATTAAAAGTTGATTGTGGTGTTTGTAGTTGAATTTGTAGTACTTGTGATTGAATATAAATGGATTTGAACTCTTAGATATATGAGGATGCGTTCTAGTGTATATTTAGTTTTACATCGACCATACACTGAGTAGATCTTAAATACTTATACAAGATCATGTAAATTAAATAATACCGTTTGGCTAGCTTTTTTTTATGAGGCTTTGGATTGTTAGTCTAATTATGTAGCTAGAAAAGTGAATTAAAAAGAAAATATCAATCAGATTTGGACTAATAGACCTAATATCACTCCAATCCTAATCGGACACAAATCTCCAATTGATGGGGCGTTAACGAACATAGGTGTTTCCAAGTACCAAGCCGTCCTTGAACACCAATCACCGTAGCTTGAAGCCCGTTCTGATTTCCCCTCCGCTATAATTCTTCCTCATGCAAAGAAATGAATAGACTAATGGCCTCTTTAAACTTCCACTAAAGCCGGTTTGCACTTTCCAATTGTTAAATCGCACCAGTATCATCACACCATTTCAACTTTGATATGGACTTCAAAGATTTAGAAATGCAGAGGCAGTAGACCCACTAATTACTTTAAAAAACAGTCTACCTACTCTTCTTTGGCAAGTTGAGCAGCACTTGGTAAACCTACTCCTGTCTTGGTAATGCTAGCAATCAACCAATGATTACACGGATGCATTCATGCATCATTGATTCCTAATCACGTAGCGTGGACATTCTGCTGATGAAACATGAGATTGCTATGATTGTAGTCCAAAAAGGATCCGAACTTATCTGTAAAATATTTAATCTATTGGAGCTCCTCCATTCTCCTGAAAATGACCCTAAAATTAAAGGTGTAATCCGGTCCAACTCGAGTTCAAAGTCAAAAAGTTGAGTTGGGTGCGGGAACTACGACTTAAAAAATGAACCTATCCTAGTTCGAAAAGAAAAGACCCATATCAAGCACATAAAAAGACCATATCCTTTAACCTAGACCTGGCCCACACGAATCAAAAGAGGAGATATGTAGATTTGGGTTTACATCCTATTTCTTATCAGAGCCAATTCAGGTAACATAGCTTGATTGAAGCTAGGCCAGCTTGATCCGCCCGAGGAGCAAATCCTAAAACATATTTTGTCTGTGTCAGATTTGTAAGCTGGCCCAATGCCTTAAAAAATTCAAGCTGTAATATGTTTGTGCTCAACTTAAAATTAGGATCCCGAGTAACCTGAGCTACATCATTGGCGAGAACCATGCAGGCATATATTTAGTCTCACATCCGTTGCTCATCGAAAAATCTTAAGTACTTACATAGAATTAAGAAACACAAAAAATATCTTTGGACTAGCTTTTTTAGGTATGGTCTTAGATTGTGACCCAGCATCATACAGAATCCAGTGATTTCAAAACTAGGTGGTTTATTCATGGTTGAGATTTTTTTCTCGTGAAATTTGATCATATTATGTTAGAATAGCAGATGCGATAACTGCTGCAATCCGATGTAACATTTGTTACGATCATTATTCTGCTGAAGTATTTTCAATCTTTCATTTTAAGCGGTTGTGGTTTGAAGGAGATTATTGCATCATGACCAATTGGATTTTGAAAGACTCGCGGACCTTGCCATCCTCACCTTCAAGGTTCCGTCTTCTTGAATCCCATCGGTACTACCCCGTGGGAGTTGCAAGTTTCCATGAAAAATAAAATTCGAGTGACATAAAGTTATTCATGTTATTTTTTAACCAATTGATCTTTATAAAAACTCAAGCGGATGTTAATGTTATATCGTCTTTTGAAAGGCCGTGACACGCGTGTCATAAAGTACTGAAAGAAGGAAAGAAAGGAAGTAAAGGGTATATGCCTTGGCCTGCAGGTGATTCGGTTGCAAGACGAGGCTATCCCAGTAAATAAGAATAAAAAAAATTTTTACAAATAATTTTTTTGGGCGTAATTGGAAAAAAAGGAACGGTAGCCGTGACCCTAGGTAGCTAGGCCTAGGCGTCTCAGGGCCAAGAAAGGGAAGCTTCAGCAATAACGCTACTCTCGAGATGCTAAAGGATTACTCAATGGAAATAGCTGTCTAACGTACCCTGAGAATAAAAGGTTTCCGTGCGTAGGTCCTCTGACCGTCCGATGGGCCGTGAATCAGATCCAACGGTTCCATAAAATGTCCGCACTTCAACATCGGACGGTCGCGAGTACCCGCAAACCAAAACCGCATCCTGCCATCCACTGTTACCATTACAAAATCCCGCCTTCTCGGGCCCAACGGTTCACCGCCACGTCACAGGCTTCCCCGCTGGAGGAGGAGATATTATTCGCAAAACTGCGTGTATTAGGAGGTCGTAATCACGACCGCTTGTTTCTATGACAGTGCATCAATCATAACTCATCCTTCATCTCCATCCATTCTCCTCCCGCTCCCTCCATTCTTCTCGCGTCTATTTGATAATCGATCGAATAGATGGAAGGAGAGGACGAGCAGCAGTGTCGGAAGAGAAAGGAGTACGGTGGGGATGATGAACGATGGTACATGGAGGAGATCTCCGACGACTACGACATGGAGAAGTTCTAGATAAGCAGGGAGGTCGTGCTGGAGATGATGAGCTGGCTGGAGCACGAGATCGGCCTCGGCAGCTCCCTCTCGCCATCGCCACTACCAAACAAACAAAAAAAAAAAAATCTATCCCAACATTTACATGTTAACGCTAGATAGAATCGTCGTTAATTTTAGCTCCAGCGTCAAAATTTATCGACACTTTTAAATAGCGTTGGTGATCATGATTTTATGACGATGCTAGATAACGCCGTGACTAATGTTATCGGAGGCTAAAGAAAAAGAGAAAAGTGACTAGACAATCCCAACGACTCTTTCTCTAAAGCGTCATCGGAGTCCAAATGAACCTAGCCCCTACCCCATGACGTTTTTTCTAAAGCATCGTCGGAGGCTCATTTTTCTCCAAAATCGACCCACATAAATCCCCCCCTCCTGATCCCTAACCCTTCCAGCTGCCCCCCTTCGGAGCCATGGTCGAGGGGAGGAGATGTTCTCAGCTATTGTAGTTTTGATTGGATTGAAGCGTGCGTGGGGACGGCATCCATAACCCCTTTCCCCTTCTCCTCCTCTTCCCCTCTGTCTCTGATTCTAATTTTTTAGATAAAAATTCTAGAAATTGATCCTCATCTCGAAAATCCTAGGTTTTGATCTCATTTTTTTGTATATATTTCACCTTTGTTTTTTGAACCAATCGATTGGGTGATGCGAGTCGGTCTGTTTTTTTGTTGTCTTCCATGAGACTGTGAGGATTCGAGAGATCGGAGGGGTTCATCTAATTTTGCAGCAGCCGCTGGTGTTTTTTTTTCTTCGGAATTTCTTTTTTGTTGTAAAAAATCTGATTTTTAGGGTTAGGGTTTGAAATCGGGGTGGGGGTTTCTTGAATCTGGACACGGCGATGGAGCCCCATGTCTTGAACAAGTTTCGGCTCGGTCGCAAGATCGGGAGTGGGTCTTTTGGAGAGATCTATTTAGGTATGTAATTGCTTTTAATTTGAATTTTCCATCTCTTTGGGGATTTGAGATTTGGCGCCTTTTCAGAATTTTTGATCGTTATTTTGTCCATATTTGCATGTACTAATACTCAAATAAACGAAGATATCTTATTTTTCATCAACTTCTTACGAGGAAAGCTCCTCTTGACCAGATCTCGTGAGCCTTAAACTCTCCTCCCGATTTCATTTTATTTTGCCCCATTTCAAAGATATCTCGTGTTTCAGTGAAAATTTTTATGATGGTGGCGACGATGCACGCCAAGAGCAATCGAAGGAAGGATGGTAAGCTAGACATCATCAAATTTGGTGAGCTTCTCCTCCTCCTTATTGGTTGCTCTACATGTCCGAGATTTCTCTTGCACATATTTCTCCGACGTGAGCTCCCTTTTTTCTATTCTTAATGGAAATTTTGATCACAGTGAGGAGATGCTGAATCCCTCCGTTTGGATGGCCCTTCAACTCTTGGGGATCCTCATGGGCAAGCATGGATAGTAATTCGGAATAGTGATCGGAAAGGAGGCCCCCTCCCTCGCCTCTTCCTTTTCTTTTTCCTCGCCTTTGGATTGCCCCAGAAAGCCGCCCTCAAGGCCTCTAGGGTTAAGATTTTTAAATATTTTTTTTTGTTAGAAAGTAATTTGAATGACACTTATAAGCGTCGGCCTATCTTCGATTTTCGACGATGCTTATTAACGTTGGCGGACTCCAAACTAGGCCACGCTCATAGCTTTAGTTTTTGCCGATACTTTCAAAAAGCGTCGGCAAAATTTTTTTGCACTCTCCCTTGTTCGATGCTTTTGCAATGCTTTTTAAACCGTCGACGGCAATAAAAAGCACCGAAAAAGATTATTTTTTTTTAGCGTTCGTGACCAATAGGGGGGCAACGAGGAGAGTTGCTGGCCCTCCTTCCCCGGCCCCGCCTTCCTCCGTGATGGCTAGCATGCATCTACACGCGCGGCGAGGCCGGCTTGCCCTGCTTCGCGGGGGGCCCAGTGGTCGGGCGCTGATGTTCTCTTCCTGGCCCGTCAGCTCGGTGGAGGATGGGAGCCATCGCTTTGACGAGGAGGAAGAGGAGTGACTGGCGAATATTGTCGATGGACCACTGTTGTTTGAGTTGGAGGGCCCGGTCCAGGGAGAGCGAAGAAGTTTTGCCTTTTTACAAGGAGTCAAGGAGGGCGTTTCGATCTTTGAAAGTTTTCCTTTTTTTTTTTCTCCTCCTTTATCTTGTCGATTGGGAGTTGGGACAGTAGAGGTATTCTAGGGAGCAGGGAAAGGCTGTAGTTCTTTTTTTATTTTTTTGGGAAAAACCTTTTCAGTTAATTATTATTTCCCTCTATTTCTGTGTCCTTGCCTCCGATCGCTGCCAGTTTTCTATCATGGGTCTCTAATTGCTGGATACCCCGCGAGCGACCAAACCAGCCAATTAGATTAGACTGGCCGATCGATGATGACCCCCAAACCAAAAAAAAAAAAAAACCAGCTGACCACCAACAATAGACCACGTGTTTCTGATTCAAAATGCATTGAAGACATATTAAAATCTATTAAAAAAATAGTTATAAGGGATGGTTGTATCTTGCCCTACATATTGAGCGATTACTACACGTTCGCGCAATTATTGCAACGGTTATGGCGCTTTTTTCGGACGATAGCGTCATGCCTACCGTCTTATATATACATCATCTTGCGATCTGTACCTTTTTTTTTTTTTTTTTTTCCTTCCTTACTCTTCTTCGCATAGCTATTTCATTTTTCCATTGTTACATAAAACTTGGTCTGACTTAAGCATCCAAATTTTTTTTACCAAATCAAATCCGACAATCTTCGATGGCCTCTTGTTTGCAGTTCCGACCTCCACCTCCAAGCAAATCAATTCGAACTATCCGATCCAAGCAATATAGACCACTCGTCATTTGCTAACTCATTTAACTTTGGCTTATGCCCGATGTGGGGGGAGAGATGGTTAGCCTCAACTCTTGGATGGTAACAGCCACTTCTTGCATTACCTTTTCCAATTTAACTAATTAATAATTGATAGAAGTCCATTTAAGGCTTGGCACTTTGGACCTTGAAGGACAATGTTAGAATTTTTTATGGATACCATGCAGAAAATCAGAATATAAAATCAATCAAAATAAATTAAAATTAATAAAAATAAATTAAAAAATCAAGGCATATTTTGAGAACTCCGGGTAGCAATTGGCAATCGATATAGCAGTATCCAGCAAAAGAAGAAAACACAAAAGGAAGAAGATCTTCCTCTCCTTCTCCTTCTTGATGTCTGTATTCTTAATGGGATAGTTGCTCCCAAAAAACTTAGATTCCAAGATGCCTTAAGGTTTTATTATAGATAGATATATATAGATGTAGAATAGGGTTCTAGCCCAATTAGTATAATGCTAATGGGCCCATCTATTACAGAGCTTATTAACCAATTTGAGCCTATACTAACACTTACTAAACTACATAACTAAGACAATGGAGTCCAAAATAACCATATGATCACAAATTAATTCCAATTTTTTTAAATATTCATTCAAAGAATAGCTTAACCTATATAATAAAACAAATAAAATCAATCCATAATCAATTATGAGAAATTCCAACAAAACATACGAAGATTTAGACTATCCAACTTAGATTGGTTCACTATGGCGGATTCAAGTTTTACTCGGTTAACGGTTGAGCTTTAAAATAATGCTTGAGTTTGACTTGCTCTCTTACCCTCATCTCCATCCCTACATCTCCTCCCGTCTACCTCCACCACCTTAAAGAAAAAACATCTCGTGATGATATTTTACTTTCTCATGCCTTCGTTTATATCATGGTTCTCGATTTCCGCATCATCCTTTCCACCATAACGATTGGGTGGAAATAGTTCCTTACTCTCTAATTCACCTTTGTTGGTGAAAATAATGTATATAATATTTTTTTTTTCACTTGAGAATTCCGAGGGTCCTTATATATATTTTCTTGTCAAGCAACAAAATATTATCACTTAAACAATGACTGCATGATGGAGTGAGGAAGGTTAGGTCAAAACGTGTTTTTGGAGCTTTCTTTACTGAAAAAAAAGTGTTATAGAAGTTTTGATCGTTCAAGATGGCACTGGCAGCACACAACACATGGAGATGCACAATGAAACAAAATTTATAGGCATCTTCCATGTGCATGCTATGCATCAACAGAAAAATCATCAAAAAAACAGCAATATAAGTAAAAGAGGCATGTCAATTAAGGCAATGGTATTATAGTTTCCTTTAACCAACATGAAGAGAATATATTCTCGGATGAGAAGGGTTAATATTTTAGACAACAATGGATGTGGATCTAGGTATGCTAACCCACCGAGAAATTGGATCACATTGCTATATATTCTAGGTAAAACATTGGTCTGACCAAACCCACTAGCTCTCCAACTCCTCCCCCCCTCCAATATTGTCCTTTTCTCAACTCATAAGCAATCAGATGCACCATGCTTTATTTAAGCTTCACTATTGGCAACCCAAAGCCTCCCTCCACTCTTCAGCAAAGTTGCACGTTTGCCCTTCTTTTTACCTCACCCTTCCAGGTAGGCTTGTGACTTCTTCATCCCAACTTCGCCTCCTCTCTCCTACCCTTCCTTCATCTTTTCTTTTTTTCTCCGCACTTTGTCATTGCTTCGAGCCCTTTTCTTTACTTTAGTAGCTTAGCCATCAAATCCCTCTTCAACCTTCCTCCTTTGCCTTGCTAAACATTTTGATGTCCCCTACAAAGCTAGAGATTTTGAGAAGTGATGACCTGTTCTCTTCCTTTTGAAGCCAATTTCTTGCAACTCTACCTAGAGACAAGCTACTAATAAAGAGGAAGTACAAGAAGCATCCTCTATGCAACTATACGAGGAAAACTCTAGTACTCCAAGCTATATATATACACATATAATCATATATGTAAGTATGCTTGCATGCATTCATACAGACCTATATATGTATAGATACATGTACAAATATATATCGTCGCACCCGTGTGTGTATATCATTGGCATCCTTGAGGCCTACCCCTCCCCCCCCCCTCCCTCTCTCACACACTTACATGCACCTGCACACAAATTGTTATCCCTCCTCCTTAACCCTAAGCCATACCATGGACCATATATCCACATCCCCACAGAGTCATAGATACACAGTTGCCATTGTACATTCTTTAGTGTCAATCTGTTTTATGGTCCTCAGTTTGCTCCTCATTCTTGGGATCATCATGATTAAGGACTTTTTTCTCTTAAGGAATACTGAGACTTCCCTTGGCTCTTTTGTATAATTTCTTATTAAGCAGCAATATGTTATGATCATTGTGACTAGTTGCGAAACAAAGGTCAGTCTAATGTGTCCAGGGCCTATTCATCATTCAAGAAAGTAAGAGAATATATATAGGACGTGGATGCATAGCTAGGGAAAATTTGTCTACGTTTGCCATGCACATGCTATGCGCCTTGCACGTCCCAATCAGCGACGTGATACTAGTGCTAGATATGATAAACAATTGGTCCAATGCATATTGAGCCAATCTTACTCTTTATCCCATTGTTATAAAAATCATCGAAAACCTGCAATTGTAGGTAAAAGACGCATATCTATCAAGAAAGTAGAATTATAAAGCTCTCCAACTTTGTTGAAGATAAAATGGTCTCCAATAAGAAATGTTATTATTTTGACAACAACGAATGCAGATCTTGTGAGGACTCGTGCAGGCGTGTGTTTAGTTGCATATCAGTTATTCATCGAGGAGATCTTGGATACTTATGCAGGACTAAGGAACCTAAAAAAATACTTCACGGCTAGCCATTTTGGGTAAGGTCTTGGGTTGTTACAAATGGTATCAGAGCGAATTCGGTCCATAGTCTATGTAGACTAGAGGACAGTGTAACACGGGTTCATAGAGGTTGACCTCGTGGTGCTTGTGATTGAATTTGAATGAATTTGAACTCTTAGCCTGATGAAGTTGTTAAGCCTTGAACGGAGGGAGTATGTGAGCACCCGTGCAGGCGTATGTTTAGGCCTACATCGGTTATTCGTCTAGGAGATCTTGGGTATTTATATAAGATTAAAGAACTCAAAAAAATACCTTCCGGCTAGCCATTTTAGATAAGATCCTAGGTTGTTATAGGTCTAGCTACATCAATCTATGAATAGATTGAATAATGTCAAGCGATGGCAAATTGTATCTACCAGCCTTAGCATTGGTCCTCTTTGCTCCACTTTAATTAACTCCCTTAACCTAATTCTAAACTTCCCTTTTCCTTACCTTGCCAAATCTCCTATGCAGCCTTTCTCCTCCAGCCTTGCCAACCATTTTAAACTTCCCCAAGAAGCTGCAGCTTTTAAGTAGAAATACTTGTTCAACCATTTCAAACTTCCCCCAGAAGCTGCAGCTTTTAAGTAGAAATGCTTGTTAATTCTCGTCCCCGTAGGAGCCCTCTCTCTGTAACTTCACCCACACGCAAGAGTATCAAGAAAGAGGCCATGCAAGAGGCATCCTTGAAGTAATTATAGAGTCAATATATACGAGGCAGAACTCTGCTCCAAGCCATATTTATCATTGGCATTCTTGAAGGTTCCATCTCATTTGCACGTAAACAATGTCTTCATAAACCTGCCCTTATCTCCACTTTAATACAACCATTCTACATGCGATTTATTGCAACACATATTCACATCTCTCTTGTATGCATATACATATGCTTATTCAACCCCTCTTGTAATCCCTAACCATGCCAAAAACACTCGCAGAATTGATGGTTTACTTCCTCTGTTGATTTCTTGATCAATTTTATGGTCTTTGATTTACTCCCCATACATCAACCATCGTGATTAGGCATGAAAATCTCATCTTCATCCTCGTTTTCATTTCTTAGTATTCAACAAGAAACTAATGTTAATACACTATTTCTTTTTTTTATTTATTGAGAAAGGTAGAAAAGATTCATAGGCAATTCCAACTAAGCAACAAGATTTTGCACTCCTAAATATCCCTTACCACTCAAACCTTTGTAAAAACAAGATTTGAACTCATGTTTCTCGGTACCGTATCGGCTTGATCAGCTAACACTTTTAGTCCATCTTGCTAACTTTAACTACCCGTGGCTCTCCTGAATGTTCTTAATATATGCTATCATTATTTAGCTACGTTAATGGTAGTGACCAAGAGAGACGACGCCTAATTCATGGTTTTAAATAATGGCATTATGATCATTATAATGGTTGTTATAGCCATTATTATAATCATTATAATGGTTGTTACAGTGATTATTATAGTTGTTATAGTTTCTGCCACCCCACCCATTACATTATCAAGGAAAATATAACGGTCATTATTTTCCATTAAAATGGACTAATATAACATAAACAATGACCATTATCTTTATTTCTCCTTCTTTTAAATAGCATGATTCTTTTAGATTTCAATTTCTCTCAAAAATCAAAAAAAAAGAAAAGAAAATAATGTTGTTGTTGTTTTGTCATTGCCCATTATTTTCTGCTGTTATGTCAGAGATCATTTGAGTATTAAAATTTCTTTTAGTTATTTTTTTGAGATAAATAACAGCTGTTGTAACTATTATAATGGTTGATAAAGATTTCGTGGGGACCGTTATAATAGGCTAACATGTTACTCAAAGCTTTTGTCTGATATGTTAATAGACATGGGACCATTTGATTATTCAAGGTAAGCATTAGTGACGCAACAACTGGCCATGGACAGCTTAGCAAAATTAATATTTATTTGCAGCATGCAAGCTATGCATATAGGGGCGTCACAATCAATTGTTTGACGTTATTGTTATACATCACAAACCTACTTTACTCTATGCCCTAACGCCGTATAAAATCGTTGGAAACGTGCATTTAAGATAAAAAAAAAGGACAGCTCTATGGAGCGAGAAGGTTCGTAATTTTTTTTCGACTTATGAATATGGTAACAATTGTTTTATTTTATTACGAGTATTTTGGTCCAAAAAAAATATTATAACTCAAAACAATTTTTTGGCGGAGTCTAAAAGTAATTTTTGGTACATAAAATAATTTATTAGAAGTTTTACAAAATATTTTTATTTTATATAAAAATACTTTTAATGGGTTTGAAAGTATTTTTGGAGCCTTCTGGAAGCTTTGCCAAATGGGGAAAGGTAGCCTTTAGCTGCACCGACCTTGGGATGAGTTGGATCACATTGGGCACGGATCACAGACACGAAATCCATCAAGGCAAACCCCGTCCCAGGTCTACGGACCCCTTCCCCTTTCTCTACAGGTAAGTCTTCTCTCCCTCTCAAATCACAATCGAATACGGGCGACGCACTGCTCCGGGCTTCAGCACGGGCAAGCACCCAAGCCTCTCCCCTCTCCTCCCCTCCTCGGCGGCGCCCTCGCAGATCCACCCTTCTCTCCGTCTCGCCACTGCAACCGGGCCCTCGTCTGCTCCGTCCCAGGTCCACCTCTCTCTCGTTCTCTCTCTTTCTGATCATCTCCGTGAGTGGTTTCGTGGTGCCCAAACCCTAAACCAAGATCTGTTGTTTTCTTTACTTCGACTCCTTCACGAGATACCCTCTCCTCTCCTCCTTCTCCGGTACCGCCAATCTTCTTGATCCTTCCTGAAAAAGCCGCAGTTTGTGAGAAAAAGTGTTTTTTTTTTTTGGCTTTCTTCTTGGAGGCTTCTCTTGTTACGACTCTTCCCAGGGGCGAGGAGGTGAAGAAAGCGTGCTAGAGGGTTATAAAGTTATTTGGGCCCAATTGGAAAGTAAGCCCTAGATCGGTATGCTCATGTGTCAAATTTTCCAAATCACAGCGGAAGTACGAATTCTTGAACCGATATCTTAGATGAATGCAGTTACATGGATTAGGAGCTGGTCTGGAACCTGTAGCTGTTCAAGAACCTTTCTTTCCTGAAAGACAGCACAGATGAATGGAAATTATAGGTCAAAGAGTAAATCAAGGTCAAGATGCTAGATTGAGCCGAGCTCAAGTTTGGTATTTTTGGACATTAGAGTATATGTTCAATCCCTTCTTTTTTGAGAGCACCTTGTTTCAATTTCTTTGGCTGGTAATTTGCTTAGCGCAGCAATAAGAAGTTTGGTTCTTGCTTGGCAACCTGTAGCTCAACATATTCCTTATGGGGTGCTAGATTTTGGACTCTACTTATCTATGTAGTTGTTCCCTTGATGATTCACAATGGTTTGACTTTTGAGGATGAGTGGTGAAACGGGTCCCTTTTCACAAAATTCTTCTCGGTTGAGTTATCCTAACTTTGGGGATCAATGATATATATATTCCACCAAATGATATGGTTCTAGTTGCTTGTCTTAGGCCACCTTCTGCTGCCATTTGTTTATATGTTTGATTGGTTTAGCAAACTATGAAACCGAGAAAGAGCTATATATGCGAACAAACAAGTAATGTGAGGGGATTAATATGAGTTTTGTGGATAAGCAACAAAATGTCGGTAATCAAAGTAACAAGTGAATATATAAGCAATTAACAAAAAAGGTTAAAGAAGGAAATGTATGTATGCAAACCTTCCATATTGTTTCAAAAAGTTCATGTAAATCTTGCTATTGCACGATAATTGATGCTGTTTTCTAAGCTGTAAGGTCCTTTTTTCCCTAAATCATGTATAGAGATGCTGTGCCATTCTATCTCTTACTCTGTTAATAATTTTCAGGTGTACAACCAGTTTCTGGATTTTGAAATATATGGATAATAACCTTCAAGAATCGATATGAATTGTTGTGGATGTTCAGCTTGCAGATAAACAAGACGGACTTGCTTTGTTATGGGAAAAGAATTCGTAGTATCCTAATGTTCTTTATATCAAAATGGATAGCTTCATCTGTTCAGATGGTTGACTAGTCACCTCTCAGAGATCTGGAAAAACATTATTGGTATAGTAACAAGCAGGCACAATGATTAACAGACAACTTTTGCTGACGTACTTTTATCTACTCATTTATATTTGCCTCTCATCAGGAGTTATCTTGTATAACAAGGTAATGCATCTTAACGCTGTTTTGTTAGTCCTTTATTTCCTTACTGAAACAACCATTAATATTATCCATTTTCACCAGCATATGGATTAGTCATACTTGTTTACTTTCTGGTTAAATTTGGATGATAATTTCTTCACGTCCTTTATTCTTTTGAAATATCGCTATATTCACTGCCTGGCTGTATTATATTTTTAAAAGAATATTTCATTCCATGTGCTGGTTAGATACCTTTGAAATTTATTACCACTACTATTTTGAGTTCACCTATAAGTATTCTTTATTTTCTTTGAAATCTGCTTTAGTGTTCCTGCTCATCAAGAGCTTTTCATGATACCAGGGATTTTACTTGAAATTTTGTTGGATGGCGCTACTTGAATAACAAAAATAGTTTTATGATGATTCAATTTAGGTTATATCACGTATCCACGTTACACATCCTTTCTGTTTAATTGCAGGTCCTGCGCTCTCCAATGTTGAAATATCTTCATGATTAGAAGTGCTTCCTAAATCCTAATTAAGGAAAAATTCCGTTATACCTTTGCTTTTATTAGCAAATATGTATGTTCATATCATGAACTCCAGAACATCAACCCCCTAACCCGCCAACACAGACACACACACACACACACATATGCACATGGAGGACAGGAAAAAAAAGAAAGGGTTAATTCCATTGTTTTAAAAATCAGTTGCTAGGGCTGCTACAGCCGCTGCTTAGCAGTATCGGCCTGAAGATGCTAAGCTAAGTGATCATAGTGGCGCTATATGGTGCTTGGGTACGAAGCAGTCGATATCAGGCAAAAATCTGTTAGAGTGGCAGCAACACTATGGGTTCAAAGCAGGCGATTTATTCAATAGAGGATTGGACTGGTTTCCGCTTGGGCTGGTCCAACAATCAGATGATCCAATAGGTTGATTTTGATCTAGTCAATTCATGCGTCGGTCGAATGGAGCATTGGAGAGAAGAGGAGAATAAGAAGTGAATTTTGTTAATTGTGGACATCTTGCTTTCATAGCTGATGTTATGTGATTGTGGATATTTTATTTTATGGTAGATTTTATGTGATTGGGGAATATTTTTATCTTGTAATGATATTATTATGTTTGATGGATAATGATATTTCTTGTGAGATGGTGGACTTTACATTGTATGGATGTTTACATGATATTATTACCTTAGGTGGATGATGTGTTATAGTCTTTTCTGGATCTTTTTTTTTTGTTGGGGGGGGGGTATGAAGTTGATGGAAACTATTGATTGTTGATCCTTATTAAGAAAAAAAAAATATTTTGTTGGCCTGCTTTGGGTACATTGCCTATTATAGCATCTATTTCTATTATTCACTATGAAACCGCCGAGCAACTTCGTGTCCACTATTTGCTTTTTAATACATTGGTTAGTCATTAATATTTGCCTCAAGCACACTGATAGAAATCAGGAACCTCTCTATAGAGGAACCTAGAGGTTTCACCCTATTTGAACTTTACTTAGCAAATCTGGCTTCAATCACTTTCCAAAATCTTCTTAAAGCTATACCAAATTTACTCATAACAATTGAATATAACTTAAGGTGCTCGGCATTGTGAGGAGATCTATAGAGCTTGAAGAGAATTTTGTAGCAAAAAAGGCTACTGCAGATGTATAAAAATTCCTAATAATTCTTAAAAATATTAAAATTAAAAAAATAAAATTCCCTGCAGTTGAAAGCCAGAATGGCTAATTGAAATTCTGATTGACTTACATCAGTTTATGCACAAAAAATGGTGTAGGATAAGGTTTAAATTTTCATCTTTAGAGTGTGAGTTCACTAATGTGCTGTACTTGTGAATGCTGAAGGTTCAGTATGCTTTATACTATTTCTTATGTTTCCATAACTCATGGTATTGGTTAGCAAAGTCATGTTGAGTACATGTGACAACAATGTTTGCCTCTATAAATAATAAGCAAAAGCTGTTGTTGCCATATGCAATTGCTTTGCGGATATTCTAGCTTATATTTTCTGGGCTTGTCTGCAAAATAATTTGATAATGCTTTTCAGAATGGTTATTATACGGTGCAGTCGTTTTTGTGATTGTCTTATCTTCTTCTCTTCCTTCTATTTGATATACTACATTTTGGAACATGGATTATAGAGATGATGATTTCTTTACAATCTGCATTGTAAGATCCAGACTAAATGGATATCTGAGTAAAACAACTCTGAGGCATTTTCTTATTTTTGTCAATTTGCAGTGGGTTCTATCTCCAAAATATTTCAAATTTCCCTTTCCTATTACTCTTACTATGATTCACATGGGATTTTCCGGCGTGGTAGCATTCCTCCTTGTTCGTGTTTTTAAGGTATTCTTCTGTAACTCTTGTGGTTGCTATGGTTATTTTTTCTGTGTTACTAGCTAATTATTACACCCTCCATTGAGCCACCAATAGAATAAATACATAATAAATACAATTTATTTAACTTCCTTAAAATTTGTTCTTTCTAGATGTTCAACATTTTGAAGCTTTGTTGTCCTTAATGTCGCATAATGTGTTGGGAGCGTGAGAAAATTGCAAATAGTAATATGTAGACTTAGCAAGGTCTGTAATGTAGTTAATAATTGCAGGTGGGCCCTCCATATTTATGAAAGGGAGGTGGTATAGGCAATGGGACATTATGGTTCATCAGGTGGCAAGATTTTAAATACTAGTGGGATGCAAGGCTTCCTATCGTTTTGAGTGTCAGATAGGATGGGTCAGGAAATGAACTAGGATGGGACATGTCATCTATCACCCCAAGTGTCGGGATGTTTGTTTTGTTGTTGTGGGTTTTTTTTTTTGGGGGGGGGGGGGGAGGGGGGTCCTGGTCCGTAGTGGGAAAACAGAACTGAGCTACAGTCAATGTTAACTGGGTCCTGTAGTGGATGAGTAATGGTCTCAACCTGCCAGTTGGCACGAGGAAGCACCCAACAACTCTTTGGAGAGCCAATCAACAGGCTGATCAGCTTTTGTACATACACATGAGACCAGCATGGGGAGGAGTACCTGCAGGGGAATATCAACAATGTCCTCTGGCTGGTCGGTCTATCTTTTACAGAGAGGTCTCATGGTGGCATGCAATGTAGCAAATAATCATCATAATCATCTTCACTTCCATGGTTACTGCCCTTTCAAAATGGCACCTCATAAAGCTGATAATCTCATTCATGGGCTTTTTACTTGCTTGGTCAACAAGCTACATGGAGTTAAATTAGCTGAGGGTCTCCAATGATATACCATTGTCATTATTAAGAAACATCCATAAGAACCTCATCGCTTTGTGCTTTTGTGAGCCTCTCATAGAAGTTTCCAGGGCCTTACATGGTCATGATGACACTGGAACCTCGAGTATGATACCAACAGCATATGTAGGTAAGGACTTAATAAGTTAAACATCTCCAAAGCCAAGCTGTTGTTGGATTATAAGAAGGGTCCTCCAAACCTCAAGGATTCAAGGTTTGATGGGTAAATAGAATTTACGCAGGTTTCTATAGGACTTCAACCAGTTTGTTATGGGGAAACTAAATAATAAGAAACCTGAAATCAGAAAATAGTTGAGCTATTGAGGCAAATAAAATTATAGAGGGGTTCAGAATGAGGTCCTAGGACACTACCGTCCAACAGTTTCTAAAAGAATTATTGAGAAATTGTGGAAGACTAATCTAATTCACGAGGTTGCTGGAAATTTTCTGTATATTTGTTATTAGGTATATGTTTAACCACCAATTCTGAAGCAATGAAAGAACGAATATGTAGAATAGTAACACTGTGGTTTGCGAATAGGGATGCAAAATTCTTTCTGGCCTTGATGATTTTGGGTAGAAGCCTAAATGGTTTAGGGGTGCTAGCCAGCAGAAGATTAGAAGTAAAATATATCTTCAACAGAGTCATCTTTATTTATTAACCTAGGGCAATCAGCAAGAAGTTGTTGTAAACTGTCAAAATGAAGGTGTCACCATCACAAAAGAAACAATCCTTTTTTTAATAACTGCAACCTATTACTGTATCATGCATGTAAGGTTGGCAATTGCATAGGCCCTGAAACCCTCCCATAACTCCTACACTTATCAGGTCTTTTTTCTGAATAGAAAAGAAAGAAAAAGGAGAAAAAGAAGAAAATGGAGCTTGTTGCAGCTCTTAAAGTGACTTAATAATCTAAAAGAACATCATTAGAGGTGTCTACCTCTTAATTTTGGGTCCATGTTTAAAACCAATCTATTCTTTCAAGAAAATCAGTGAATTTAAAGTTAAAAGAACCAGGAATCAAATCTTTGCTAGGACTTAGGATCTCAACCACCTTCATTTAATGTATTCCATTGCTTCTCCAATTTGAAGCCAAACTCCTAAACTAAACGAACATGCAGGCTTATTCTCACAATGACCCAGCTAAACTTGTGTACTCATCCATCTGAACCAAACCTCTTTGAGCCATTTTCCTTGTGCTGAATCTGTATCAAAGAAAAGGATGTTCTGCATGTTAATCCCTGAAGTCCTCTTTATGTGTCTTTTTAATCCTTTTGATCCCTAAAATTACATCCATTAGGGGATATTCCGTGAATGTTTGTTTCAACGATGATTCATGAGGCCACAGGTAGTCATATGCAATAAATTCTATAATGTCAAAAGATCAATATGCAAATTTTTAAAAAAATGAGGAAAAGATGCCTAGTGATAAGGCTGGATCCCCAGGAGCCCTGTTTGATAGCCCCATATGAATACTGTAGTCTTGCTTTTCCCCCTTTTTTTTTTACTTCTTTCCATCGTCGTCATTGTCAGCATCATCTTTTTAGTAGTCTCCATATCTTCTTCTCCCCCCGTTTCTTTTTCAGAAACCATAGGATCAGCACCATTAAGACTCAAAAATACATCCCTGTATTCTTTCTTAAATCAACAACTTATTATTTCTAAATAAAAAAAGGGAAGAAAGGCTGCAAATTCAATTTTAATCAAGGTTCTGGCATGCATTTACCAGATATGATTTAAGATATCCAACTTTGGATATGATAACATAATAGATGGAAGCTGCTAAATTTTAAACTAAGAAGTCTATGCAACTATGCAGTCATCAACAAGGTTGCCTGTGGGCAGAAACCAACTGAACCATTTAGATGAAACTACAAGCAATACTATTGTAGCATGACGCATATACTTTATGTGGTATTGTAGGCAACCATTTATAGCATATTTACCCATGAAAGGTGAGTCAGGATGTTCTCATGGATAAATTTTCTTATTTCACCATTTGCTTTCAAGTATTATTGCAAATGCTACACTATTTATTCTTGATATAGGGCTTTAATAGTCATTTTCTCCACTAACAGTGACATTTTCTTGTAATTTGCTCTTTTATATTCATTTCTCCCGCAGATATGGTATATGCATTATAATACTAATGAGAAATTCCATATATTTTAGTATTGATAAGAAAATAAATACTCTTTCGTTTATTGCAAATTATTTACATTGGACATGATAAATAATTGTGTATAGACTTGTTATTGTTTTTGAGTTCTATTTTCAGTTTCTATCTCCAGATGTCAATTGCTCTACTGGTAACTAGAAGTATGGCACAAAACTTGCACTTATAGGATGCATTCTGCCTCTTTTTGAGAACAATGAATTTGATTTTTGTTTGATGGTGACATGTTTTGACTGTACAGGTTGTGACACCTGTCAAGATGACTTTTCAGATGTAAGGGGACTATTCTGATGTCTTTATTTATTTTTTTCATTTATTCCTCCTCAGTGTAAATTTGTATCTTTTGCAGATATGCAACATGCGTGATTCCCATTAGTGCGTTCTTTGCATCAAGTCTTTGGTAAACACCTTGGCATCATTGATCTACTGTTTTCTTGTCAAATCATAAGTTCCATTTTAATCCTTAATAATGTTGATTTGCGCTTTGGTATATTCAATTATATTTAAACACAATAAATATGACATTGACAATATGATTCATTCTTAGGAGTTGTATTATTGGCCTAGTTGATTTGGTAGAAACTAATATTTAAGTATCTTCTATTTGTCAAAGTCCTGCTTGTTTGAGGGATGAAGTAGAATAAACTGTATTAAGCCACTTTTTTCCATTTTAATACATTTTATCCTGCCAGATGCCTTTTTTCCCTCTAGAATATGCAAAGTTTGTGAATGGCAAAAATGAAATTTTGGATAAGTCTACCTTGTTTGACAAAAGTTTATGGTCATGGCACATGTATTCACTATCATAAAACCACTTTGCTATTGGATATCACAATCAAATGTCACTGCTATGCTTTAAACATTTTTTAAATTTTGTCGATGCTCCACCTATTTAGTTGTATAATTCAGGTACAGATTTTCTTTTACGATGATTGATGATGATTAGTGAACTTGTTATTGCGGGCAAGTGAACTTTTGTTTCAATTTTTGAGTGTCGCTAATAAAGTATGATGCATGTATTGCAGGTTTGGTAACACAGCTTATTTGCATATATCAGTTGCTTTTATTCAGATGCTCAAGGCCTTAAGTGAGTCATCTTGTGCATGCTCCTGCGCCAGTTTTCAGCTAATCTCCTTAAAAGCTACTAATTCTCTATAGATTTGTACGCATGATCTGTAACAGTGCCTGTCGCAACGTTCCTCATGGCTGTTATATGTGGCATTGACAAATTAAGGTGCGACGTCTTCTTGAACATGGTGCTGGTCAGTGTTGGAGTCGTAATTTCATCATACGGAGAAATTCACTTTAATGCAATTGGAACAGTTTACCAGGTTACTGGTATATTTGCAGAAGCTTTAAGGCTGGTCTTAACTCAAGTCCTCCTTCAGAAAAAGGGCTTGACTCTAAATCCTGTTACCAGTCTATATTACATAGCCCCCTGCAGGTATTTTATATAGAAGACTCTGTCACTGAATTCTTTGTAAGAGAAATCAATTTTTTGTCCCTCTTTCTAGTTTTTCCTTCAATTTTTATCAAAGATCATCAATTTGTCATATATATGCAATTCGATATAGTTTCAAGCTCTTCTTGGTTGCATCATTAATTATGTGAACATTCATATGATTATGAAAGCAGCGGTCACAATGGTTAAAGTATATATCTTTTAAAAATGTAATGCAGCGAGTTGGCATTTCTTGGTTCTAAGATTGAGTCTTTGTGATTGTTTTTGCTATAGAACAACATTTTTGATTGTTTTGGTTTCTCGTACATCTTCTACTCAACAGAAACTTTTAAGTTGTGTGCTACATTTTTCTCTGTTCCCCTAGTTACTTTATCTGGAAGGCTATGGGGAGATATCTATTGGAAGTGCAAAGGAGTTGAAAGGAGGCTACCACTTTGTTGAGTGGGGTAGGGTTTGTTGAGTAAAAAGAGAAGCAGGATAAGGTTCAAGAGACTTTGAAATCTGAATTTTGCTTGGGACATTAGCTTTGGAGATTATGGTCTTTGCTGATAACGAGTGGAGCTCTGGCTAGGTGATTCGGGGCGGATATTACAAGATGTCGGGATTTGTAGATTATCCAAGTCATGCAAAAGTCTTCTCGTTTGTGCAAAGGAACCTGAAAGATTGAAGTGTTTGTCTTGGTTGGCGCACTTCAGGTTTTCTTCGTGCAGGGAAGAGTGGAGTTTAGGTTGAAACTGATTTGGAGTAGTTATTTGTGATACTTTGGATTAATTTTCAGTTAAAATTACTGTTTGGTTAATTCTTAGGAGCTTTTTAGTTGAATCTTCGGAGAAAAAGTTTAACATTTCTATTTTCTTGTGCTTTTGGTCTTTAATTTAAGGAGTACTTCTCTATTGGGTTTTATTTTAGAAAAAAATTAGCATCTTATTTGGTCTAGGTGAAGTTATGATAAGGCTTTATTATCAGGATTGTGTTTTGACGTGTTTTTGATGTCTTCCTAGGTTGGGTTTTGAGGGAGATACAGATTTTGCTATTATTAGAAACTGTATAAGGATCTTATTTGCTTTCTTTATTTTTGTTATTACTCTTTTTTAGGGAGAAAGTCTGGAGGTGTTAAGGAGCCGGATTTAATTACTCTCTTTAGCTATAGAAGGAAAAGAAATGGTATAAAGTGAGGTGTTGATGGTGAATGAAAGAAAATTAAATTCTCTTCCTCTACATTTTTCTTTCTTCTCGTCATCTTCTTTCTTTGGGCTTGAGGATTTACCTCAGATGAAAAAATGTTTGCCTTAAGGTGCATATTATTGTTCCTTGTGCAGGTTTTCTGCACAGAAAATCTAAAAATATTTCAGATTTCATATTTATTTTGAGATATGAAATTCATACCAGATCAACACCTATAGCAGAGTGGAACTTGTGGATTGGATCTGTATTATGTTTGAAACCTGAAGGAAGGTTCAAGTGCCCAATGTATGAATATAATCTCAAGTTTGCGGAAAGGATGTCTATAACTTGGAAAGCATCCAAGTGGGAATCAGATCAAAGTTCAGTACAGAACATTCAATCTGGAGTAGGAGAGTTCGTGGTGGTTTGTCTCATATAGTCATTCACTCATTCCTAGGACGCAATGGAGGAAAAGACTTCAGTTCAGAGTCCTGTCAAGCAAAGAGGGACAAAGTGTTTTGACACCTGCTTGTACAAGGAAGTCAGAAGATGGGAATTCAAGGGGCTGTTTCCTGCTTTACTATCATAAGATGCTACTCTCTATTATAAAGTGCAGAGAATAGGGAAATGAGAAGCCAAGGAAGATTCAAGATGGTGCTTCTCTTCCACTATTGATGGGTCGTAAATTCAGCTACTTCGAGCTTAGTGACCTGGCAGTAGATCCAACGTATGCAAGTGCAAATATTGTGATGCTCTCATTGATTCAGTTTATTGTGTTCTCCTTTTTTTTCTAATTTTTTATGTGCTCTTTGTGGTTCATCTTTGAACCACCATATACATGTGGTGCAGTACCACTCTGCTATATCCTAGCTAGAGCCATTACCTTTCTGAAGCCCGACTCAATGACTGATTTGATACATCCTCAATGCCTTTGTGCTTGCATATGTGTGTTCAATACCCGAGCATCTTTGATACATAGTTTTTTTTTATTCCTTTCTTTCTGATACTAGACTTTTCATTTGTGTAGAAACTCTGGTTCTATTTCTGTATGATTCTTATATTTGAACTTGCTTTATGCAGTTTCCTCTTTCTATTTGTACCTTGGTATCTATTGGAGAAACCAGGGATGGAGATTTCACAGATTCAGTTCAACTTCTGGATATTTTTCTCAAATGCTCTTTGCGCTTTGGCCTTGAATTTCTCTATATTTCTAGTAATTGGTAGAACTGGGGCAGTCACCATCCGTGTTGCTGGGGTACTCAAGGACTGGATATTAATTGCTCTATCAACAATTGTATTTCCTGAATCTACTATTACTGGTCTTAATATAATTGGCTATGCAATTGGTAATTTTCTCAATGTTCCAGAGCAATCTTATTCTGCAACTACATTTTTTAAGTGTTCTCGGTAAGTATAGCTGTCCACTTACGGTATGCTTTGCTTCAGCTCTTTGTGGCGTTGTCATGTACAACTATTTGAAAGTTAAGGATGTCCGAGCATCAAATCAACTTCCTGGAGAGAGCATCCCCGAAAGAGTAACAAAGGTGAAAAATACTAAATCCTGTTGATCTTAATCTAACTTTCTATTGCTTCCATGAGAGCGAGTTATTTTACTTAATATGACAACTTGACACCTCCCCCCCCCCCCCCACCCTCCCACCCCACCAAAAAAAGAAGAAGAAAAAGAATGTGTGTATCATCTAATCTTATCACTAAGAAGATGTCGCATTGCAAAGGAGAATTGTTTAAAAATTCCCCTTGGTTTTTCAAGTGCACTATAATGGAGTTTCCCTGCAGTGCTAATCAGGACGAGGCTTTTAAATCCTTGCATTTCTGTTGGAGATTTTGATTCTGTTGATCTAATGGAATTTATGGATTTTCTCAGAAGTGAGTTTTTTGTATGAGTTTTTGGCAGAAAAGTATCTTTTTCCTGATAAGAAAAAGATAAAGAAACTGTAATGTGGAAACAGTTGGCATGCAAGGAATATTCTTTAAATATTACAAAATATCAACAGAAAGGTTGATAAACTCCTTTGGACACTTTAAGTCTTGCTTGAGGGTAAGACGAATAGGCTAGTATGTTTTATTTTGATCATATGTTCAATATTATGGGTTCATCCAGTCTCTTTTACTATACATTCATTTTGATTCGATTTTGTGTGTGCAAGTTTCACATTTGTTTGTCTCACAACCATCTTATTAAATAGTGCATTCACCAAATAATGCTCCAATTTAATATGTTTGTAAGTGTTAACTCCTCAGATATTGTTGATCATAGAGATTTTTCTCCCATATATTAAAGTTGGTGTATACGAAAACAAGGGCTTACAAATGCTATACATAGTCTGCAAAATATTTTTTAAAAAAATATTTTTGGTCTTGTATGTGTTTAATCACTTATAAAATGAAAATGAATTCATAAATCTAACCAGCTTTATTCTTGTTGAGCTGTCTGGTTTTAAAACTCCTCTTGACCCACTCCCTTTCTAGTCTCTATCCAAGAGTTTAACAAATTTTTTAGAGGTGCTTAACTAGTTGTTCAAAATTTTATAACAGAATCTTTTTACTTAGTGATTATATTTTCAATCCATATATGTGGATGATTATTTTAATTTCCTGCAAATATTATCCATTAATAAAATCACTGAGTTTCACATATTTTTCACTCCATAGGTTTGAAAAAAGATTATATTGACCCGGTTGATCTATCTGCTTAATCTTGTTGATCACCATTTTGCTCGTTTTCTAGATGTTGACTAGAAAGCAGCACAAACAAAATATAAACAAGAAATAGAGGAACCTGTTTAATTGTTTGCCTAAAAGATAAGTAGGAAAGGAAAGCCTTGTGTTGATTACATTATTGTCAAAATTATGCCCAAGTAGTAACCAACTTTATATCATTCTAATTAGGCACCCTTTTTTTGATCATTCAACATGATCTAAGGCCTTCTCTTGATAAAGGCCTTCTCAAAAACTTTTTTGTGCATGTAATAAGCCATCCATATGTAGTACCATATGGATGCAGCTATTATTCTCTAGCTTTACCAAGTCTATACCTTGACGTGCTCATTCATTCTCTCTAGCTTTACCAAGGCCTTCTCTGTAACTTTTTGGTGCATGATTCTACCATTATAATAATAGGCCAACCGTTACATATTACCCTATTGATGCAGCTCTTATTTTCTGCAGCTTTACCAAATCTTTACCTTAACACACTCCGTCATTTATGTCTCATTCTTTATGCCCGCACGGCTTGATTGCCCCAGTATTTTGATCATATAATTGGTAGCCTTATCGCCTTCTTTAGCATCAACCTCACAAAAACTAGCATACCATTCAGCAGCTAAAAAGCATGTCAGCACATTATCTCAGAGATCGTCTTATTTTATTCTTGGTGTCTATGAATCACCTGCTGTCATTTAATCTATGCTGGATGTCTTTGAACTCTAATTAATCTACAAAGATTTTGTGCCTACAGTGCAAATTATACATAATTGTTGATTCTATTCAAATTCTTTTTAGGCTTGCATTAGATGAAGGTTAAATGGTATGTTTTGATGCAGGAAGATGGCTTCACTCAAATCACAGATAAGCCAAAGAATCAAATAAAACAGAATTCCATACATAAATGAAAATATACACCTACATGAAATGAAGGGTTACAATACACCAAGAATATGGGGGGGAATTTATATTTCTTCTCAACATCTGAGGAATTAAGACTCAATCCACTTCTTAGAACATAATATTTTATTGGTAAATTATCAATTCAACTTGTTGGCTTATTACTTATACCATTGAGATGGATGCTGTTACTTTCAAAACTTTGGCTTCTTCCTTGGCTGCACTTTCAAAGACATAAGATTTTTGGTGGGATCAGTAAAGTTTGGTTGCTTATGGTTCAGAATCTGAGACCAATTCATGGGGGAATTGAGACAGAATTCGCTCTTAGAACTGAATATTTTATTGGTAAATTATCGATTCAACTTGTTGGATTCTTGTTTGTGCCATCAACATAAATGTAGTTCTACTATGGTTTCGTCCTTCTTCATATACACTTTCCAGAACAAAACATTCTTGGTGGAATGCCCCACTGTTGCATCACTTAGACTATGTAACCAATAATGTTTGGTTGCTTACAGGTTGATTATTTAAATTCATTTCTCTGGTTAAAAATCTGGAATCCATTCATAGAGGATTACCAAATTGAGAGCTTTTCACAGAATATTTACAAACCAATGATGGGTCCTAACTAATTGTAAGGACAAGGTTTGTTGGATACGAGAATATTGCATGTCTTCTAATGCTTGCTTTGGCTTTCGTGGATTGCAACTACCTGCAGGAGTGGAAGTTGGATAAGAAGTCATCAGATATATACACTGATGATAGTAACAACAGCAACAATGCAGGAAACATTGCTGGTGCTGCTGCCTCAGAGTCGATTGTGGGAGATGAAGAAGCACCCCTTCTTCCATCATCAAGATTGACCTACACTGGTCGAAGCCAAGTCAGCAGCCGCACTGCATAGTACAATACATGTTATGATTCAATTTCTTGTTACCAAATTCTCTTAGAAGCCTCTTCCCAAGAACCCATTTTTTGCAGAGATTGATTCTAGGAGCATCAGCATTGCATCCTGAAGGTTGATACGAGAATGATTCATTGTAAAAACTCTCGTTGTTTTGCAGTTCCTTTTTTTGTTTTCAGCTACGATTTAATAGAAACATAGTTTGGGAAGAATCATAACACTTTATCGTGGACAGCTTGGGCTTGGAAGGGTTTTGGCTGTCCGGGCACAAGTAAAAGGGGATGAGTTCTTGTTAATTCATATCTCATACAATCATTGTTTTAGATTCATAAACATTTTCTTTTTTAAATCATTAATATACTATAAGCTGTAAGCGAATTCTATAAAATTTTTCAAGAATAAGCAATCGAAGAGGTTTCTCCTACTGGAAAAGGTTTCATGCTAGAGGAATTTGTCAAGACAACAAATTTGATTTTCTTTTAATTAAGCTTGTTGCTTGGTTTCCGATGACTGCTGTTCCAAGTTTAATATAAAATTGATGGCAAGTTTTTTTTTTTTTTTTTAATTTTTCTTTCAAATCAAACATTTGCAAAGACATTTCCTGCCATCCAAATAAGTTTATAATAAGAATACCGGCAAATTACTGGTGCTTTGTTCCAGACTTGCAACAATGTAATAAATCGCAAATGTCAGGGAGCATGTAGCCATAGATGAATAAAAATGTTATATCCGAATGCGCGCTTGTTTGCTAATCATGTAACTTGGCAATTCATATCCATGCATACGGACGGTGGCCTTTTTCGGAACATACAACATTTGAAAGAGAAAAATCACTCTAGTCCTGCAACAATTCAAATAAATTCCTTCATCTTACGATTTATTCTCAGATAAAGTTTTAAATACGATCACATTTTGTTGAATGCAATGTCAAGACATTAGTACAAGATTGGACATGAAATTCTTTATATTTATAGAATCCCACCACGGCATGTGCAACTTCACTAGCCTTGGCCGCTGCTTCCAGTAGCAGCTTCCACCATCTCTTGATGCTGCGGGTGCTGAGATTGCTTCTTTGAGCTTCTGATGAGAGCATTGGCGTAAGTATGCTGTTAGCTGCTGAATGTTTTCGCATGATCTCATGAGCTTTCTTAGAAGTCTGATGAGCACCCTAGTTTCTCAAAGTTTGACATAGCTTCATGGTCCACGAGGGCACCATAAATTCCCCAGATAAAAAATCTAACGCATACTAAAAGTAAATCAAAGAAATAATCAGGACCTAATGGTCTGCTCATGGACCACATATGTACACCATGTTAGCACGAGCAAAGAAGAGTAGAAAGTTGGGAGAACAATACTTCTTTACACTGGTACAAAGAGTAGAGGACGCAAAAAGACTTGATCTGATCTGATATGTATGGCATTGTGCAAAAAGAGCACTGATTTCATGTATGATATGCAGCCTTGCAACCTTATACTTCACCACACCTTGCATTTTTCTTCCCCTGCAAATTTAACATTAATTTAGACCTTTTTGGCTGGTCAAAAAATATACTCCAAGCCTGAAACTTCAGACTCTGATTTCAAAATTTAAATCAGTTCAAGTAATGATAGTATTTAACAGGAATACAAGATTCTGAGGAGTTATAATTCAGAAGAGAAGAGCATCCAGTTTTTTAAAAAGATACGGCATTTGAAGTTCAACTTGTTGAAAACCATTATATTATACGTGCTTTTCCCGCAACATTATTTCTTTACTAACATGAGCATCCAGCCACCATATGACCAAACCTATCAATATCCCAAGGGAACAAAATCTCTCGTTTCATCCAAGATACAATTCGGTCTCCTATTTAAGGCTGTCACTCCAACTTGCAAACCCGGTACTTGACCCGGACCCAATGCAATCCAGACCCGCTGATGGATGGGTTGGGTATATGGGTTTAAAGTCAAACCCACTCAAAATTTCGAGTTGGGTCTAGGTTTGAGATTTTTGGACCCAAGTAATTACTTGATTTATTTATTTACATATATACTAATAGTTTTATTTATAAACCTTTCATTTTCTAAATTATTGGCATATGAAATGTCGTTGTATAACTTAATGGGTAGATAGAGTAGAAAAACGTCACATATTAAGAACATGTTTAGGTTTTATATGATTGTTAATCATTGTTATATTTATTAAGTGGTTATTGTTCATGATTTAACTTTTGGAGCATATAATTGGATATTTTTATTGATAAACTTTGTTCTATAATCTATCATTGTAGAGAGAATACAAGATACCACATGTCAGTGCATGTTTGGGAGTTTGTACTTGACTTTAATTTATTTTTTCAGTTTTTGGTCAATCGATGTTATATGGTTGACTATCAAGTAATGTGGTTAGATATTTCATCGATAAACTTCTCAAAGCACAGATGGTTTAACTTGATTAATTGCTCAAGAATTGTTTGGTATGCAATGAGAACTTGAGTCCAATCCACACCCAATCGAACCTAATGCACAGGGTAGAGTACTAGTCTTAACATAAACGAACCCACCCTGATAATTTTATTACCCAAACCCAGACCGGACCTGATACTTAAATGGGCCGGTATGCGACAAATTTAGGCCCAAAACCTAAAGGGTCTAGGTTTCCTAAAACCCAAATCCAACCCAAGCCGTTACTACATCTAGTCCCCTAATCTTACTCGCCCCTTTCTTTAGAACGTCAAATAACCCTTTTCTTTTTAACTTGCTCAGCAAATCTTCCCCCTAGGTATCATCTTATATATAAGCTTCACTCCCTTGTGATGCCGTATGTTAACTCCATAGATCGTCAATCACATTAATGCTACTAGGCACAAGTGGAAAAGATGCTGGCGAGTAGTCCAAGATTTTCTGCCAAACAACTGCAACATAAAATCTCCTTGAAGAACAGTACTAAAAAGGACAATAAGTTTTGCACGACTTGAATACCAATACAGAATGAGCATTAGTTTAAAAAAAAATAGCTATGTTTAATAAACTAGCATTGCTTGTATAAACATGCTTTGCTTTAAGCAACAATAGAGTGAAAATGACGCATCTATTTATAAGGAAAACGAAAAATTATGAACAACCAAAGAATAGGTGTGGTCAGGCTGTATTCAGTGGTGCAAATTGAGAGTCCCAATCCAATAAACCATCAAAGTCATCTTTCCTAAACTTTCACCCTTTTACTTCCAATTCAGAAATCCCCCTCATCATATGTGATCACCTTTCCAACAATGTCATCAGGCTCACGGTTTCAATTTTTCCATTTTGCTATCTGACCACCCAGCTCCGTTCCAAGTAGCCAACTCATTAATTTGGTCTCGACTGACTCTAGAGCCTACTGAAATGTGCGAAACTCTACTAGAAGAAATTGTCAGATTTTTCCTTCATCTTCCTTGCAACAAAGCACAACAGTATCCAAGTTGTAGTGTCACTTCAATGGCATAGGTCAGATCTTCTTGGAGACAACATACTAGGACTGGCTGGAATTTTTTTGTAGATTGAATGCAAAGGCATCACCATTGACATCCAGTCTTTAACTCCATCACCCAGTAGAGAAGATAGTAAGCCACATGTAAGATTTCAAGAAGGAAAATGAGTTCTTAGATCTCTCCTTGCGATTCTCAAATTGGAAGTCTGCAATATCGATCACCCCTAACATTAGTAACACTGTGCCAATAGTTGCTACGGTATGTGGAGCAACAAATTGGATTGAAATAAAGACATGAAATAACAAAAATTTCTGAAGGCACTGGAGCAGCACAGATTTTCATTACAATTTGCAAACCTAAAGAGGAAGGAGTCGTATTGAGAAGTTGTTCTTACTACCTCATGGTTACATCTGGGTGCAAAGATCAATCTTTCGGTTCGTTGATCTTTTATTTCTACTGTTGCAGACTCCATATGCTTCTAGGTCAAAGCTGCAAAGTTCAGATTCACCATTTCACTGATTGCTGCCGTAGTCCATCCGCCTAAGAATAACCTGACAAATCTATATGGCCTGGCATTACTAAATTTATCATCCACCCATCTCCGAAAAACATTGCCCCGGCCCTTGGATGGAATTATACTGATTTTGTTGCAATCACGTGACCCATCTGTACTTGGATGGAATTATATAACATGAGTGCACAATTTTGCATGGAAAGTGCAAAATTGCCTAACTTGGCACCATGCCCAACAACATTTTCAAAAATCTGGCAGATTTAAAAATGCCTGCACAGTAACTCCAATTTGCATAACAAAAAAGAGAAGGGATTTACTATTTTCCTTTTCCTTTTTTTTTTGTGACAAGAAAGCAGCCGAAAGGGCATCACAAGTTGTACTCAATTCATTGCCACTTCTGCCAGACAGCCATGCAGCTGGTCAGAACCATTTTGCACGAATCAAAATAGCATTTCATGGTTTTAAGTTTCAGCCGAGACTGATCCTAATCTACAATTGCAACATAGCAACAGCAACTCCCACCCCACCCCACACAAAAAAACACCCACGCGCACAAAACACCCACCGAGACACCTCTGAAGTACTAATTAGCAATAGCTTTTCTATCATTTTCTTGAGTTTAATAATATATATATATATATATATATATATTAAATTTGACACTTGATTTGCTGAGATATCCGTGAAAATGCTTCTTAAAATAGTTTATAAAGACAAAGGTGACGCGAATTACTTATTTTTTTACATAAAATAAATAACATTCTACAATTGCATGAATTTGATGTTACAGCAACTAAACCTCAAAAATATGACAAAAATGAAAGCCCTACTACTTCAATATATTCTAGAGCTCTACTAAAAATAAAGTTTAGTAAAGTTGTGACAACTGAAGATAAAAAAGTACATAGTATGTATGCAAACATACATGTTTTTATGCCCATATTAACAGCATAAGATACTACCATAACTGACCACCTAATGCAATATTGCCTTCAACCTAAAATTTTTGAAAGTACAGAGATAAAGAACCTACATGATACAAGTTACTCTAAAATATTGTGCAATAACTTTATTGGCTTTTTCATTTTTCTCTTTTTCAATTTTTGAATTTTCTT